>NC_060138.1:694900249-695549795 GCF_021461385.2 Schistocerca piceifrons
ATCCTCTCTCTATTGGTGTGTGATGGCACGAGGTTAGGCCCTCCATACCGCATCCACTGACGCCTTGCGGTCGGCCAGTACCGTTGTGCCTACAAGGACCTGTAGACGCAATTTACTTTTACATTATAAAGACGCTTTCCTAAGAGGTCAATGGCCAATAAAACTTTTAACAATGAAAATTCTGTTATTCAGAAAATGGTCGGCAAACACTGTCTTAGGCGCACTGAATCAAATTCTGGAGACGATGATACATACTGCGTAAAGAGGTAGGGCATCTGAGAATGAAGTTATTACCGCTCTTCAAGCCAGGCACTTCATAAAAACCTCTGCCCTCGAAGTAATTCAATTGCATCCGCCTCAATGAAGATGCAGCAGTTGAAGTGAGGAATAAATAGGAAAGCTCTGCAGCGGACTGATAAGCAATGACCTTTGCAGGGGGGTGGGGAGCTGTGCGTTGTGCGTTGTGTGTTCGATGGATTGAGGATAACTACAGCAGACACTCGTAGAAGGCGGCTACAGAAGACAGACTCTTGATTGTTCCAATACACTGTGTTTACATACAGTCATGTTGGCTGTGGTCAAAGAACTTGGACGTAGCGGGTGTAAAGATGTTGCTCATACAGAAACATGTAGATTATGGTCAAAGAACTTAGACACAGGAAGTGCAAGGGTGTTTCACATACAGAAACTTGAATAGTTGTATAGACTGCGAAGTTTTTTGATATACATTATGAAACTTTTTGATCCACATTTTTGTCGGAGAACTTAGAGCTAGGAAGTACAATGATGTTACACATATGGCATTTTGAAAGCTGTTGTGACTGGTAGCGGAAATTTTTCTACACCCTATAGTGATCTGATTACTTTCCCCTCCCTTCCTTCCACTCAAAAAAGTCTACAGTTTGGTTTCTATCAATGCTAGAAGCGTGGAGTTTCTCTTGAGTCTTGTGAAATGAAATTAAAAGTTCTTGTATGTCGTACGCAACGGGATGCCTTCTTTTCCCAAACTGGTGATGCCTTAAGATAGCCTATTAAGCGCTGTTCTGGAATCGGATAATGTGACAAGCGGTTCTTCCACACGTTGGCAAGCGTATTGGAGAATCTTAGTGTTGCTGTCAGCTATGCAATTAGAATAGTGATACTCACCGGAAGCACAGCTCGAAACATAACTAGCTGCATTCACTCAAGACGTTTTGAAAAGAAGAGATGGAGGCAAACAGGTAGATTCGATCTTCCCAGATTTCCGAAAGCCGCTCGATAATGTAACACATCGCCAACTGTTAATGGAGGTATTATTACAAGTAGTATCTTCGCAAATATGTGGTTGTCTAGAGGAATATTCGTTAGGTACAACACAGTAGCTTATATTGGACGGTAAATGTTCACAGAAACAGTAGTGACAAAGGGTCTGCGACGTGTGCCCCAAGGAAACAATTGGTTCACTGCAGTTCTCAATAGCAGCTCTCTTTAAAAGATGGATGTATACAGGATAATGTCTATACCAAAGCTAATTACTATTTAATTACTAGACTGCTGCAGAACATCTTGAGCACTTGACATCGTACAAGTATTTAGGGATAATGCTAAGAAGTGATATGAAATGGGACGAGCACGTAAAATCATATTACCGAAAGAGAATGGAAGACTTAGATTTGTTGGAAGGATTCAAGGAAAATACAATGCATCTGTAAAGGAAATTGTATACAAGATACAGAAGTGACGAATTCTAGAGTATTGTTCCATCATTTGGTGCCATTAGCAAATATCCAAGACAATTGACATCGAAAGAATTTAGAAACGCGCTGCTGGGATCCGAACAGGTGAATGTAGCTTGAAACAACGAAGACGTAATTCTTGATCGAAAATGTTTGTCACAGTTGCGTGTATTCCATACAGGCGATTAGTTTCGAACGTAGCCGTTCATTTTCGGACCAGACCTGCACAGAACTGCTTATCGAGTCGGATGACATTACACGGTCTTACAACAGATACGGTGGTAATCATATTACAGCCTGATACTTTCAGCAGGTGAAACAGTACTGTAGTAATGAAACAGTACTTGACGGGTGTGATTATATTCTTGCGTTCATGCAAGAGACGTCTCGCAAACTCGAAAGGTGAGCATCAATGAAAATAGAAACCAGGGGTAAATTTTAACTTGTGCATCGAAACTAAGTTTACGTTGGTGGCAGTTCCAGTTTTGGTGGTTGCCGATATGAGTCTTCCTGGTGCAGCCATCTTGCTTATACAACCGTTCATCGCCAAGTGTATGTCGAATCGAGATTACGATAGCAAAAGACGTTTTGTGTTCTCCGTTCAGTTACAACTGTGCGGCGTCTTTTCTGCCGATAGTACGGCGCTGCAACTTCCACAGTTTCGAGACACTGGTTGTTTACGTTAGTTTCGTTCATGAGGTTACGTAACAGAATTTTCCACGTAGTCCACCGAAGTCTACTCACCATGCCAGCCGGGAGTTAGGCACTCTTGATGCGTCTGGTGTGCTTCGCGGCGATGTTCATATTTCGAACGAAACAGGCTAAGTTGATACAGTTTATTCATCAATTTGATTAACAACAAGGTGTTGTGTTAGGAAGGTAATTAAAAAAAATCAAATGGCTCTGAGCACTAAGGGACTTAACATCTGAGGTCATCAGTGCCCTAGAACTTAGAACTACTTAAACCTAACTAACCTAAGGACATCACACACATCCATGTGCGAGGCAGAATTCGAACCTGCGACAGTAGCAGTCGCGCGGTTCCAGACTGAAGCGCCTAGAACCGCTCGGCCACCTAGGCTGGCAGATAATTTCATTTGACGTTAGTGGCCACTGATGAGAATACGTTCCATTCAAATGGAAAAGCGAATCCACATAACGTAAGAATATGGGAAACGTGGCAGCCACATACTATAGTTGACCACGAGAAGGAGGCTCCCAAATCTTCGTAGTGTTTTGTGCCTTTTCCTGAGAAGAGATTTTCGAGAGAAGGATGGTTACTGTAACTACACCCCTGGAACTGCTGGAGATCTATTTTTTTAACACAATTGTGAGAACATCCAATTTCATTTTTCAATCGTACCACCGCAATGACAGCTGCAAGTACGCGCGTTTGTTAGAACGAGATGTCTGAAAGATTGTGCTGGGAGTAAGGGTCTCGCGTTGCGGCATTGGCGTCCAAGATCGCCTGAACTCACAATGTGTGATTTCTTTGTGTGGTTTTGCGAAAGGTTCAGTCTATGCCTCTCCTTCGAGGAACTTTGAGTGAACTGAGAATCTTCATATCAGAACAGTGGATGCGGCGACTACAGACACCATAGGACGAGTCTGACTATCGTATGCATGTTTGTCGTGCGTCCGGTGCAGGGCGTACTGAATATTTGTGAAAAGTAAATACAAAACATAATTGCAAAAAGTACGCCAATGATGCATGTCTATGTACGTGAAAGATAAGCCCTTGTAAAATGTCATGGTTCTTTTGAAAATAAAAAGTTTGTTGTCCTCTGTGTTAGTTAAAATTATCTCCAGGTTTTCGTCTTCGCCACTCATATTGAAAATTAGCGGTTACCTGCAGCTATGCTCGCATATCAATAGTTTGGTTACAATAAGTGGTGGTGAGTAAGTAAGCTGTTGTACGTGCAATAATGTCAGCTGCGCTCACGTGTCTGCCTATGTTCTTCCGAAGGATTCAGTCATCTCCATACCAAATTTCATCGAAATTGGTTCATCAGTTCAATGGTGAAAACGTAAGAGACAGTTACTCTTGCTTTTAATAATATTAGTACGGAAGCATGGATTAAACACGTTGGGGATTTTACAAGCATTGTCTTCATTACGTTGAATCGTATTATGTAGTACATACCAGTCAATAAACGCATTTTCACAAATACTATATAGTTCAAACGTCAAAGTGTAACAGCTTTTTCAAATAGTGAATATCCTTTCCTATGTCACGTTATAAGACTTTAAGTCTACATTTGTATCATACTCCGCAATCTACCTAACGGTGAGTGGCGGACGGTACTTCGGGAACTGCCAACTGATACCGATCCACTCGCGAATGGGGCGTGAGAAGAACGACTGTCGGTAAGCTTCTGTATTAGCTCTAATTACTCAATTTTTCTCGTCGTGGTCGTTACCGAGATGTATGTGTCACGAAATAATACGTTTTCCGACTCTTCTCGGAAAGTGTTCCCTCGAATTTTCAATAGTAAACCTCTCTGTGATGCACAACACTTCTCTTGTAAAGTCTGCCACTGGAGTGTGGTGAACATCTCTGTGACGCTCTCGCGCTGACGAAACGAACCCTTGACGAAACGCGCCGCTCTTCCTTGGATCGTCTCCATCTTTTGTACCAGTTCTACCAGGTAAGGATTCCAGACAGATGAAAGATACTTAAGAATCTGTATAATAAACCACTTCCTTCGTGGATGACTTACTTTTCCTTAAGATTCTTCCTGTGTACCTCAGTGCCGGCCGAAGTGGCCGTGCGGTTAAAGGCGCTGCAGTCTGGAACCGCAAGGCCGCTACGGTCGCAGCTTCGAATCCTGCCTCGGGCATGGATGTTTGTGATGTCCTTAGGTTAGTTAGGTTTAACTAGTTCTGAGTTCTAAGAGACTAATGACCTCAGCAGTTGACTCCCATAGTGCTCAGAGCCATTTGTACCTCAGTCTGGCATCTGATTTTCCTACTATTTGTTATACATGGTCATTGCACTTAAGGTCTGTCTGGATAGTTACTCCTAGATATTATACTGCGGACACTTCTTGCAGCATTTTGACATCAATACTGTAGTTATACAGTGGTGAATCTCTTTTCCTGTGTATGCGCATATGTTATATTTATTTACGATCAGGGTCAACTGCCAGAGCGTGCACCATTCACCAGTCCCCGGGCGTTGCTACTTTCGTATAGACAACCGCATCTTTTGCAAATAGTCTTAAACGGCATCCGATGCTTTCTGCTAGATCATTAATATACGTTTTAAACAGTAGCGGTCTTATCACTCCTCCTATGGGTTCTCCGGAAATTACTTTTACATCTGTCGATTTGTTCCGTTAAGAGCAACGTGTTGAGTTCTGTCCGCAAGAAAGTCTCGAATCCAGTCGCAAATCGAGTGCGATACTCGATAAGCTCGTAAACTTTCACTAATTTTATTTTTTTCACTAAAATCACGATATAATTTTTTCCGTTATCAGATTGTGATGAAATAAAGCCTACATATTGTCCAAAGCTCCTCTCAAGTTATCCATGAAAATTCGTCCAGTAGTTTTGGAGATTAGCATGCTGAAATAGACACGTTGCTTTTACAGTTTTATTATTACTACAGATATAAACACGTGACGCTGCAATCATGGACTGTGCGACTGGTCCCGGCGGAGGTTAGAGTCCTCCCTCGGGCATGGGTGTGTGTATTTGTCCTTAGGATAATTTAGGTTAAGTAGTGTGTAAGCTTAGGGACTGATGACCTTAGCAGTTAAGTCCCATAAGATTTCACACAATTTGACCATTTTTATAAACACGTGAACTCAGATACATATTTTTGAAACACATTTTATATTTGGCAAAACAGTGATACGTTTAAGAGGAGAATAGGGCATATACAAAACCCTGAAAGCAATTTCTCCTCAGTTATGTAATAATGGAATTGGAGGACGTCAATGAAGCTTGTACGGGAAGTCATATCCCACACAATGTCGGATAGCATGAGTCATGGAGACATTTCTATTGATAAGTCACGCTACCACCACATTTGGCGCTTGCATATAAACATGTGAGTGGAATAATCCAATTCTGCAGTCAGTGACTTACAAGGGAACATTCCAAAGGGCCTATAAGCGATCTTGATGAGATTTGACGGGTGTGTATAAGGGAAAAGTAGTGCAATACTTATTTTTTTGTTTTTGTCCAATTTCACTTGTAAGAGGCAAAACATAGTTCTAAAGGTAATTTGGCAGTTTAGGTTTAGAGGAGATATCTTGGATACGATGATGATGTATATGGTTCAAATGGCTCTGAGCACTATGGGACTTAACACCTGAGGTCATCAGTCCCTTAGAACTTAGAACTACTTAAACCTAACTAACCTAAGGACATCACACACATCCATGCCCGAGGCAGGATTCGAACCTGCGACCGTAGCGGTCGCGCTGTTCCAGACTGAAGCGCCTAGAACCGCTCGGCAACTCAGGCCGGCGATGATGTATAAAAATATTTTTCGTATAAAAGTTAATATGTAATTGATGTTATTGAAAACTGTATAATTAACTTTTGTGATTGATTTGAAATTTTATAAAATACCCCAGCACCATTAACTAATGTTGAAAAGTGAAAGGTTCTGTTACAACATAAATTAAAGACGCTATCAACCCAAGTACACTGCTATGTAATAAAATCGGTTTCTGAAATATCATTTTTGGAAAATAAGCTGCACACAGTGTTCTGTCGGAGTATTTTTAACATGTTGTTGTTGTTGTCTTCAGTCCAGAGACTGGTTTGATGCAGCTCACCATGCTACTCTGTTTTGTGCAAACTTCTTCATCTCCAAGTACCTACTGCAACCTACATCCTTCTGAATCTGTTAAGTGTATTCATCTCTTGGTCTCCCTCAACGATTTTTACCCTCCACGCTGCCCTCCAATACTAAATTGGTGATTCTTGATGCCTCAGAATATGCCGTACCAACCGATCCCTTCTTCTAGTCAAGTTGTGCCACAAATTTCTCTTCTCCCCAGTTCTGTTCAATGCCTCCTCATTAGTTATGTGATTTACCCATCTAATCTTCAGCATTCTTCTGTAGCACCACATTTCGAAAGCTTCTATTCTCTTCTTGTTTAAACTATTTATGGTCCACGTTTCACATCCATACGTGGCTACACTCCATACAAATACTTTCAGAAAGCCGGCCGGAGTGGCCGAGCGGTTCTAGGTGCTACAGTCTGGAACCGCGCGACCGCTACGGTCGCAGGTTCGAATCCTGCCTCGGGCATGGATGTGTGTGATGTCTTTAGGTTAGTTAGGTTTAAGTAGTTCTAAATTCTAGGGGACTGTAACCTCAGCAGGTAAGTCCCATAGTGCTCAGAGCCATTTGCACCATTTGGACTTTCAGAAACGACTTCCTGACACTTAAATGTCAGATTTTTATTTTACGTGTTACATTCAAGGTTTTTTTGTTTTTTTGGTGTATCGTTTCTCGTATGTATATTATGTTAATTGAAAACCACGAGGGTTGCCCAGAATGTAATGCATCTCATTTTTTTCTCAGTCGAAAGCAACGCTATGAATGCGGAAGGTTACGCATGTTTTATTTGAAGTCTAATAAGTGAGCGCGCCAAGTTTCCATCACTTCCGACAGATAACGTAGTTGCAGGACAGTTTCAAAATGGCGTCTATAGGTGATGTAAATTACAAGTAACGTACCGTCATTGAATTTCTCACTGCAGAGAAAGAAACCCTGGGGAATATTCACAAACGCTCGTGCAAAATCCGTGGAGCATCTGCTGTCGACAAAAGTACAGTTAGTCGCGGGGCACGGAGGGTGAGGTCATCAGACGGCGGTTCGGCGGAGCTCCACGATTTGCAGCGGTCGGGGACACCATCCGCGGCTGTCACGGACATGTTGCAGCAAGCTGATGTCATTCGCGAGGACAGACGCATTACGACTCGGCAGTTGGCGCTGCATCCGTCAATGAAGAAAGGAAGTGTGGATGCAATTATGTGCACTCTTGGATATCCGAAAGTCTGTATACCGACAGGGCATACACGTCCTTGTTTCGCGCTGAAGGAAGGCCGTAGGACGGGGTGGAGATTACGGGGGAGAATAGGGTGTGTAGATAAAACACCATTCTTTGGTGTGTGTAATTCTCATTATATTCAATAAAGAACTGAGGAAGAAAAAAAAGCGGGGCATTACTTTCTGGGCAACCCTCGTATAAGTAACTCATTTTATGATAGAAAATAATTACAATAATGACAATAATCTTCAAGGAAATGCTCAATACATAACGTTTCTTACAACATGCACATAAAAGGAAAGAAATTTCTTCACGTAATATACACGACGGAGAAGACAATATAAAACAAAATTAGGGAGGATTTCAAATTGTCACGCCGCGCGGGGTAGCCGCGTGGTCTGGGGCGCCTTGCCACGGTTCGTGCGGCTCTCTCTGTCGGGAGTTAGAGTCCTCCCTCGGGCATAGGTGGATGTGTTGTCCTTAGCGTAAGTTAGATTAAGTAGTGTGTAAGCCTAGGGAGCGATGACCTCAGCAGTTTGGTCCCCTAGGAACTTAACACAAATTTTCAATTTGTCGCGAGTGATCTAAGTATCTCATTTGTATCAGCATATTTCAGTACATAGGTAAGCCCTGTCGAAGAGAATTGTTTGTGTACTAGTGACTGTAGTTTGACTGCATTGTTTTCAAGTGGAGACTGACATCATAATCGTTCAACAGACCTGGATCTGAAAACGTTCTCGCGAAGTTCTTTCAACATCGAAAACCGTATACATTCCACACTGTACCTGTGGCATCGAGCCCTTTGGGATCACCAGATGAAGAAGTTCGTTATCCTCGGGTACGATGCTCTAAACAGTTCTTTCAGACTGATCAGAAACAAAAGAGTACGTATTGCACTATTTTGCCCCCCTCCACACATAAAGATCGGCTATTGACGCTTGGGAAGGCTCCCTTCTTAGTGAGAACGGATATAAATCGGCTGCTGTATCACATTTTGTAATGCCAGAGGACAGCCATAGAAAACAGATATGTACGCAGTGACAAAAAAAGAAGCATAACGTGACTAACGCACCGTCAGCCCAGACACAAAGCGAGATGTCAGCTGCCGCTGTACGCGAGTGCGGCCGCCAATTCGGAGAGAATTTTTCTGGAGGAAAACACACATCAGAGGCAGGCAGTTCGGGGGAAGGCAGCGCCGCGCCGCCGGTATGCGGCCGACCTGTAAATAAAATTCAAAGCATTCCTGGCGGGCCTTTGATGCCGCCGTGCGTCCCCGGGCCGTCTTTTTGTAGCAGAGCCGTCCCGTCCTGTGCGATGCGCTTCTTCCGCGGAACAGAAGAGTCGCGCAGCGGCGAGTGCGCGCGACAAACGGCCGCTTCTGCACGCGGCGTGCGACGGCCCTCGTTCCGGAGGGCGGGGCTGCGGCGGCCGGCGGGCAGCGCGCGGTCTGAGGGCAGCGCTGGCCAGCGGCGTTCAACCCATCGCCTTATACTGCCGGCTCACAGCCGGTCGCAAGTTTCAAGTCCGATGTTGTGTTTCCGTCTGTGAGAGAGGCCGAGCGACTTCTCTGTTAATTGGAAAGCTGAGAAATCGATCTGTTTGGTGGTGTATAACACACTCGATTTCTTACAACGTTTTGCGAGCAATTGTTTTCAGGTTAAATTAGGTTCATCCCCTCCTGCCTGCCCCCCGCTCCTCCAAACCTCTCAAGAACACAGCCTCCCGAAATTGTGTAGTGTGCATAACAAGGAAGAAGAAAAGTATGATTGTAAGAAATGTCTAGGAGCGTTGCATATTCTTGTATTTTTTCGAGTATGCCACACCAACAAAAACTACACTCCTGGAAATGGAAAAAAGAACACATTGACACCGGTGTGTCAGACCCACCATACTTGCTCCGGACACTGCGAGAGGGCTGTACAAGCAATGATCACACGCACGGCACAGCGGACACACCAGGAACCGCGGTGTTGGCCGTCGAATGGCGCTAGCTGCGCAGCATTTGTGCACCGCCGCCGTCAGTGTCAGCCAGTTTGCCGTGGCATACGGAGCTCCATCGCAGTCTTTAACACTGGTAGCATGCCGCGACAGCGTGGACGTGAACCGTATGTGCAGTTGACGGACTTTGAGCGAGGGCGTATAGTGGGCATGCGGGAGGCCGGGTGGACGTACCGCCGAATTGCTCAACACGTGGGGCGTGAGGTCTCCACAGTACATCGATGTTGTCGCCAGTGGTCGGCGGAAGGTGCACGTGCCCGTCGACCTGGGACCGGACCGCAGCGACGCACGGATGCACGCCAAGACCGTAGGATCCTACGCAGTGCCGTAGGGGACCGCACCGCCACTTCCCAGCAAATTAGGGACACTGTTGCTCCTGGGGTATCGGCGAGGACCATTCGCAACCGTCTCCATGAAGCTGGGCTACGGTCCCGCACACCGTTAGGCCGTCTTCCTCTCACGCCCCAACATCGTGCAGCCCGCCTCCAGTGGTGTCGCGACAGGCGTGAATGGAGGGACGAATGGAGACGTGTCGTCTTCAGCGATGAGAGTCGCTTCTGCCTTGGTGCCAATGATGGTCGTATGCGTGTTTGGCGCCGTGCAGGTGAGCGCCACAATCAGGACTGCATACGACCGAGGCACACAGGGCCAAGACCCGGCATCATGGTGTGGGGAGCGATCTCCTACACTGGCCGTACACCACTGGTGATCGTCGAGGGGACACTGAATAGTGCACGGTACATCCAAACCGTCATCGAACCCATCGTTCTACCATTCCTAGACCGGCAAGGGAACTTGCTGTTCCAACAGGACAATGCACGTCCGCATGTATCCCGTCCCACCCAACGTGCTCTACAAGGTGTAAGTCAACTACCCTGGCCAGCAAGATCTCCGGATCTGTCCCTCATTGAGCATGTTTGGGACTGGATGAAGCGTCGTCTCACGCGGTCTGCACGTCCAGCACGAACGCTGGTCCAACTGAGGCGCCAGGTGGAAATGGCATGGCAAGCCGTTCCACAGGACTACATCCAGCATCTCTACGATCGTCTCCATGGGAGAATAGCAGCCTGCATTGCTGCGAAAGGTGGATATACACTGTACTAGTGCCGACATTGTGCATGCTCTGTTGCCTGTGTCTATGTGCCTGTGGTTCTGTCAGTGTGATCATGTGATGTATCTGACCCCAGGAATGTGTCAATAAAGTTTCCCCTTCCTGGGACAATGAATTCACGGTGTTCTTATTTCAATTTCCAGGAGTGTATTAAAACAGTTATATCTTCACTCTTTATCACTTCAATAAATATTAAAGATAGATTTGTAAAGAATACCGATCAAAAAACTATGTAATTTTGAGAAAAGTGTGTAAGACAAAATATGATGATTTTCGTAAATTTAAACAGTGCATATAGGGTCGTCTCAGTAAAGGAAACAAAAGAAAAATTCGGAGTAGATATTAAAATCCAGGGAGAAGAAATAAAAGCTTTGAGGTTCGCCGATGACATTGTAATTCTGTCAGGGACAGCAAAGGACTTGGAAGAGCAGTTGAACGGAATGGACAGTGTCTTGAAAGGAGGATATAAGATGAACATCAACAAAAGCAAAACAAGGATAATGGAATGTAGTCGAATTAAGTCGGGCGCTGCTGAGGGAATTAGATTGGGAAATGAGACACTTAAAGTAGTAAAGGAGTTTTGCTATTTGGGGAGCAAAATAACTGATGATGGTCGAAGTAGAGAGGATATAAAGTGTAGAATGGCAATGGCAAGGAAAGCGTTTCTGAAGAACAGAAATTTGTTAACAACGAGTATTGATTTAAGTGTCAGGAAGTCGTTTCTGAAAGTATTTGTATGGGGTGTAGCCATGTATGGAAGTGAAACATGGACGATAAATAGTTTACACAAGAAGAGAATAGAAGCTTTCGAAATGTGGTGCTACAGAAGAATGCGGAAGATTAGATGGGTAGATCACATAGCTAATGAGGAGGTGTTGAACAGAATTGGGGAGAAGAAGAGTTTGTAGCACAACTTGACTACAAGAAGGGATTGGTTGGTAGGACATGTTCTGGGGCATCAGGGGGTCACCATACAAAAATGCAATTTCAAGTTCAAACTAACTGTTTTTCTTACGTCACCTCTTCAGAAGGCCCTAGATTTGTACTTAGCATCCTCTTTCCCTTTAAGAGTTGTCTTCTGGTTTCTTGTTTTCTGCCTTCTTTTACTCTGCCAGGTCAACGACTTTTCAGTTGCACAGAGGCACTGTTAATCTATGTTTCTCAAGGTGTCTAGAGCTAAATTTCTCATTTTAAAGCCCTTTGTTTCTAATACCTTCGTCCTCCCTACGTTCCCATAATTAAATATAAGAACTGCATCACAAGTTGCAGTGCTGACAACTGCAGCAGATGAAAATAAGGCATCGTTTCCATATGAGTGAATCGGGAGGCTCATCCGAATTCTGTGTTTTGCTGTGAACACGACGAAATAGAGTCACAGATGATCTATAAATCAAAAGAGTACATATCCCAGACTCCTAGACATATCCCATGCAGGTTTGCTTGAAAGTAATTCACGGAATGTTTGTTCACCCTGCTGGTACTGAAGTGTTGCTTCAAAAAGTGGGCTTAGCAGCAAGGCCATTATCGTCGTCGTCGTCCGTCACCAGTGTTCAGCCCAAAGGTAGGTTCTCACTAGGTAACTCTCCATGCTCTCTTGTGTTCTGCCATCCTCTTCCTATTCGCGTAATTTCCACTTCCCTTTATGTCGCCCATAAACTTATTTCTCCTTCTTCTTCTCCTCAATCTCCTCCCACGAAGTAGATCTCCCAAAGCGTCTGTTGACAGGCATTCCCGTCTCATCGAATGTCTCGTTCAGTACTTCTCCCTTTCTCCTATAATCTGCAGCTGTATTCTTCTCTCACCAACAATTTCCAAAACTCGCGTTACTCACTGTTTCCATACAGCTTATCCTCTCTATTCTCCTCCACATCCACATCTCAAACGCTTCTAGTCTTTTCTCATCCTCTCGTCTCAGTGTCCATGTTTCTGCCCATAGAGTATCACAGTTGAGACAAAACACTTGCTGGGTCTTTTCCTCGGACATTATCTAGTTTTCCACATAATCTCTTTCTATTGAACGTCTCGTTGGCTGAAGCAGTGCGAGTTTTCAACTACTGATGGCAACTCAAGTCCTCAGCAATAGTACCTCCAAGGTAGTTAAATGTTCTTACTTGGCTATTAACAACTTGTCCGATCTTTATACATGCATCTCCTTACTTTGAAGATAACCATCGTCTGTTTTTGCTGTACTGATTCTTATCCCATATCCTACACAAGCATAATTCAGATTTTTTAGCGCTTTATTTATAGTTCGTTCACTTTCTGCCACTAATATCGCGTGATCAGCAGATCTTTCCTTCAATCCACACTCCACTTTTTCCATCCAAGCCTTTCACAATAATCTCTTCCAGGTTTAAGTTTAACAATAAAGAAGAGAGGCAACATCCCTTCCAATGCTGCTTCCTCCAGACATTTCATTTCCAGTCATTCTTATTTTCTGTCGTAAATACAGATTCTGTACCAATTGTCTCTCCTTCCAGTCTACTCCATTCCTCTTCAAAATATCCATTAGCTTGGTCCGTCGTACTCTGTCGAAAGCTTTTCTTATACCAATAAACACAGCAAAAATGGCTACCTTTCTCCATGTATCTTTCCCCTATTATTCTTAACAGACCAGTAGCCGCGAGGGATTAGCCGAGCGGTCTTAGGCGCTGCAGTCATAGACTGTGCGGCTGGTCCCGGCGGAGGTTCGATTTCTGCCTCGGGCATGGGTGTGTGTGTGTGTGTGTTTGTCCTCAGGATAATTTAGGTTAAGTAGTGTGTAAGCTTAGGGACTGATGACCTTAGCAGTTAAGTCCCATGAGATTTCACACACATTTGAACATTTTTGAACAGACCAGTAGCATCTCTTGTTCCTTTTCCTCTTCTAAATCCGAACTGTGCCTCCCCAGTCCATCTATCCTATTTTCCATATGGTCTGTTCATCACTCTCAGCAGTACTTAAGCAGCATGAGAAATTAGGCTGATAGTCCTATGCTCTTCACATTTTTAGGTATTTCTCTTTTTCTCAGTTGGTATCATTACGGTTGCAAGAAAGTCATCGGGCCATTCCCCTTTGTCATAAATCTCGAGTCACACATTTAATTACTTTTCAGGCGCTGCGGATGCGATTTCATCACCGAAACTCTGGGAAATTGTCCACGAGTTCTTCTAATAGATAAAAAATAAATTAAAAATTGATGTTTTCGGTCAATTTCCCCCCATAACCCAATGAGTTACTAATATTTTTCCCCATAGTTGACCCTATACGCATAGTTTAAATTTACAAAAATCATCATATTTTGTCCTACACACTTTTCTCAAAATCACATAGGTTTTTGATCGGTATTCTTTACAAATCTATCTTTAATATTTATTGAATTGATAAAGAGTGAAGATAATACTGTTTCAATAGTCTTTATTGGTGTGGCATCTTCGAGAAAATACAGGAATAAGCAATGCTCCTAGACATTTCTTACACTCATACTTTTCTTCTTCCTTGTTATGCACACTACACAATGTCTGTAAGCTTTGTTTTTGAGAGACTTGGGAGGGGGGCGCGCGGGAGGGGGGGGGGGGGGGGAAGGGTGGGAGGAGGGGATAAACCTAACTCAACTTGAAAACAATTGCTTATAGCTCGCAAAACACTGTAAGAAATCGAGTGTGTTACACACCACCAAACAGATCGATTTCTCAGCTTTCCAATGGTATCTGTTGTTGTTGTTGTTGTGGTCTTCAGTCCTCAGACTGGTTTGATGCAGCTCTCCATGCTACTCTATCCTGTGCAAGCTTCTTCATCTCCGAGTACCTACTGCAGCCTACATCCTTCTGAATCTGCTTAGTGTATTCATCTCTTGGTCTCCTCTACGATTTTTACTTTCCACGCTGCCCTCCAGTAATTATTGACATTTTGTTTGTCTCCCTTTTTATGTAGTGGGTGGATTAATGCTGTTTTCCATTCAACTGGAATCTTTTCAGCTTTCCAAATGTTCTCAAAAAGCAGCTGCAGATCCTTTATGATTTTTGGTTCTGACCACTTCAATACTTCTGCTGTAATGGAGTCTTCACCACTTGCTTTATTGTTTTTAAGTGTTTTTATGGCTTCATCAGTTCCTAACTCTGTTGGTGGGAAATATAGATTTTGAGGTGTCACTGGAAATCCTAATTTATCTGTTGGAACTGAACAGTTTAACAGCTTTTCAAAAAGTTTTTGCTAAAATTTCACAATTTTCTTTGTCATTTAATCCCATTTTGCCATATTCATCTTTGAAACAAATGCTTGGTGCCTGATATCCTTTAAGTACCTGTTTCAAAGTTTGGTAAACAATTCTAGTAGGTATTGTTGTAGGTGAAATTTTCTTCTATTTCAATAAACTGAGAATTTTCAAAGTTTCTTTCGATTTTCCGGATTATTTTTGATGTTTCTTTTCTTTGTTGTCTGTATAGTTCAAGGTATTCGTCTTTTTTCGAACATCTCCATTTTCTCCATATTTGAGCTCTTTGTGTTAGTGCTTCTTCACACTCCTCATTCCACCATGTCTTCTTTTTGCTCTTGGCCAATCCTAAAGTTTTCTTTGCTGCTTGAGTTATTTGCATCTGGAGCTCACGCCAATCACCTTCTTTACTTGTCTCAACTTCTTCTCTAAATTTTTCTATATTTTCTTTTGTAGTATTAACTGCAGTGGTGTTGTATTTGATCACTTTCTTGGTCACTTTTTTGGTTTTAGATGGGAGAAATTTTATTTTAATCTTAGAGAGACAATGATCTGAATCGAATTCCTCATTTCTGACTATTTTAGCATTGATTAGTTCCGTGATATACTTTTTAGATATGGCTACGTGATCCAGTTGAAATTCTCCTAGGTTTGGATTTGTATGTCGCGAAGTTTTGAATTTTATTGGTAGTTTGCGGAAATAGACTACCTGCAGCAAGCTGTGTCTTACCACACTACTCGTTGTGGGCTAGCAACAGTTGAATAGGGAATTAGCACCGCAGGCATGGGCTGCCATTAACATACCAACACAACTGATTGTGTTTTGAGTGACACCGTGCCTGGGAGACATGGACCACTGACGAAAAGCGTCGCATTCTGTTCAGTAAGGAATCATGGTCCTACTCTAACACAGATGACCGTTGTCGGTGAGTACTGTGGGGAGGCATGGGGTACAACTTCAACCACACCTGGTAGTGACTGAGGGACTCCGGCGGCCCAATGGTACGTCACAGACATCCTGCGTCCTCTTGTGTTACCTCTTATGCGACAATGTCGAAAAGCCATTTTTCTACGGGACAGTGCTTGTCCACACACGACACATGTCTCTACCAGCTGTCCCCATGATGCTGAGGTACTTCTGTGGCCAGCAAGATCTCCAGATCTCTCCCAGATATAGCACTGTGAGACAGCTCGGACATCACCTCTGTCCCAGTGCCAGTATCAAGGATATCGATGACCAGTTTAAACAGTTGTGGGCCAGCGTGCTTCAGAAGAGGATACATTGGCTCCATGACACCCTTTCGAATGAAGTCGATGAAAACATGCGGACCGAAGGAAGTGCAGCCGCCTACTGATAAGTGGGCTCATATTGCCAGATTCTTTGTAAATAGGACTCGATTTTATAATCGCTGAAATAACATCACATACACTCTCAACCAATAAACCTTCATTTCCTTCTACCTTCAGGGTACTTCACATTTTTTGTCAGCCAATATGGTACAGTAGGAACAATACGTCGTTGAGTTGGTACGTGATTTGAATGTATACAGGCTGCAAGATTTAGACCTTTTGTTGCTGCCAGGAGATAGCTACTCTGTGTACTAATCGCGGTGAGCGAAGAGTCGAAATGAGCTTGCATGTCAGGTATGGGTACTTCATTCTGAACTGCTGCAGCGGTGTACAAGGGTTCATCAATCGTAGTGGCTGGCAAGTGTTGGCGTTCCAGGTTCTCAGCCATCTATCACCACATGTATCGAATGGGTTGAACACCCACTGAATTGAAGTAGGTAAGGAGAGCACTGGGAACATGCGGTCTTATGTTAACTTGTTGAAAGACAGAGTCATAGGGTCCGCGAAAATAGCGGACAGACTTCAGCTGGAAAACGTCAGAAATGTAACGTCTGCTATGCAAATCACCTGCTATACAAATCACAAGTGGTATTGTACCAATAGCTTCACGCCAAGTCCTGCGCCTGTATGTCGATGATGAATGCAGTCTGGCAGTGTTCGTTCTCTTCAGTGCCACCACATACCGATACACCCATCATGATTCCTCTGAAAAGACATTGTCGTGCCACTCCTGCATCCTGTCTGTTCTTTGGTGCAGCCCTGTCTGCTGCCACTTTATGCAAAGCAATAACGGTGGTCGCTGTGCTGACAATTCATGGCGCTCCAGACGCTGTCGTACTATCTGTGTGAAACTTGTCGTGCTGCAAACAAGTAGATTTTCTGGCTTGAGGTGCGTTACATGGCTCTGCCATGGTACACAGTTGAGTGAACCATACACCTTGTAAGGTGGCTATAATTTCGCACCTTACAAGCGCTCATCCACATACTTTTCCGTGATCTAGAACCACATTAGGTATTATTTGATATGTAGTACATCGTATATATGAATATTTAAAGGAGACTGACATTGTCACATACGCCTTGTAAATAATTGTTAACGTTTATTGCATGAAAGGTGACGGAGTGACGTTGTTATCATACTAGTAGAGGTTGGAATGACAGTGGAAATGAAACTACAGACGGAACTCAAGCCCTGTGTGGAAGGCCCACACAGGTGTATTGGTCCTGCTTAAACACAGGAAATACCAAGACGGACGTCGTAGGACCTAAGCGCTGGAACACAATAGAGTCGCGACCGGTCGACACTGTAGCCGAACCGGAAGGATTATACTTCGGAAACTACGAAAATCTTGGACGCACGTGAGAGGAACGAAGAAGCGGCATCTCGGAAACTACAAAGGCTGAGTTATTTCCAAGGATTTTCATTCAGAAGCGTACCATTGTACGAGTATAGGTTTTTCCTCGCAAACTTTCCGCGCTGGACGACAAAAGACTATTCCGTGGTTTCGGGAATATGATTCGTTTTCGGAATTACGATGGTGGGGAGGTGAGCCTTGCTGGGAGGCCAACGGTGGAGAGTCGAAGTCTTCCGTTGTGAGCGCCCGTGTGTGACGGTCGCTCGAACACAGCTTTGTTGAGACGGACTTGCTGTCTTTGATCTCAGGAGAGTTTATAGTTAGAACAGTTAGGCACTGTACTGTTGCGAACTTATACGATTCTGGACTTCGCCTGCGGGTTGAAGTCGTCGTTGAGTACGCAGTGTTCAGGGATTGAGAGCACTTCTTCTGCCTATACTTACGTTGAGACGTTATCTGAACTCCATCCTTGTGGTTGGGAGTAGACGTTTCTCGTCTGTAGAACACAGAGAGGAGAAGACAGTTTTAGAGTATATTATTCAGAGGACCGCCTTCTGCCGTTCTAGTGTTTGAAAGAGTTTATTTGTGGCTGGAGTTTTTCCGCCGTGGCAGACGAGTACGAGAACCATCACTTCGATGCACCGGACGCAGTACACACGGTGATATCGCAAATTGCTTCGGCTTACTAGGCTATAAAAGCTAAACAGCTGTGATCACGTTAGTTTATTTCCACTGAGCTTCCACACCACCATAGATCATCTTTGAAAGTAGTGTCTTCTAATATTTGGTACGTAGATGATGTCAGTCATAACGTGCTATTGATATTAGACCATGCAGTCATAATAAGGGGCAGAGTTGGGCAATTGATCAGTAATTTTCTTAGGAAATGTAAACTTTGTAATATAAAGTTTTTCTTTGAATCTACATGAAATATATAAGCAGGAACAACGTTTATCATTTAGTAGGATTAGTTGTCTTCATCATTCATTTATGTTTAGATTGTAATTTATATGTTAAAGTCCATTAAGATATCCTAAGATCTGCTTCAGGGGGTAGTCAGACCGGGCCAAATCTTCATTTTGGCGTTTAATATTTTCCGTTGCGCACATTCATTTTACACCCGCCTGGAGTAGCATCTTGGAACCTGTCCTCGCCAGTGTTAGTTGCGTAGGGCCATAGAACTACTTCATGGTCTTAAGTGATCCTAGAAGAATTCTGTTCGTGTGTAAGAGGGAATTTAAAGTAGATTTGGACGGCAGGGAGAATTTGGAACGAAGTGGCCAGGTTAATCCGTGCAGTTGTGTGAACCGCTGTGACAAAGTGGTTTACTGGCTAATACGCCTGCCTAGTAAGCAGGAGACCTGAGTTAGATTCCCGGCCTTGATACAAATTTTCACTTGCCACTTCTGTCTGTATGCACTATGTGATCAAAAGTATGCTGGCACCTGGCTGAAAAGGACTTACAAGTTCGTGGCGCCCTCGATCGGCAATGCTGGAATTCAATATGGCGTTGGCCCACCCTTAGCCTTGATGACAGCTTCCACTCTCGCAGGCATACGTTCAGTCAGGTTCTGGAATGTTTCTTGGCCCATTATTCACGGAGTGCTGCACTGAGGAGAGGTATCGATGTCGGTCCGTGAGGCCTGGCACGAAGCCGGCGTTCCATAACATCCCAAAGGTATTCTGTAGGATTCAGGTCAGGACTCTGTGCAGGCCAGTCCATTACAGGGATGTTATTGTTGTGTAACCACTCCGCCACAGGCCGTGCATTATGAACAGGTACTCGGTCGTGTTGAAAGATGCAATCGCCATCACCGAATTGCTCTTCAACAGTGAGAAGCAAGAAGGTGCTTAAAACATCTCTGTAGGCCTGTGCTGTGATAATGCCACGCAAAACAACAAAGGGTTCAATCCCCCTCCATGAAAAACACGACCACAGCATAACACTACCGCCTCCGAATTTTACTGTTGGCACTACACACGCTGGCAGATGACGTTCACCGGGCAGTCGCCACACCCACACCCTACCATCGGACCGCCACATTGTGTGCCGTGATTCGTCACTGCACACAACGTTTTTCCATTGTTCAATCGTCCAGTGTTTACGCTCCTTACACCAAGCGAGGCATCGTATGGCATTTATCGGCGTGATGTGTGGCTTATGAGCAGCCGCTCGACCATGAAGTCCAAGTTTTCTCACCTCCCGCCTAACTGTCATAGTACTTCCAGTGGATCCTGACGCAGTTTGGAATTCCTGCGAGATGGTCGGGATAGATGTCTGCCTATTACACATTACGACGGTCTTCAACTGTCGGCGGTCTCTGTCAGTCAACAGACAAGGTCGGCCTGTACGCTTTTGTGCTGTACGTGTCCATTCACGTTTCCACTTCACTGTCACATCGGAAACAATGGACCTAGGAACGTTTAGGAGTGTGGAAATCTCGCGTACAGAGGTATGACACAAGTGACACCCAATCGCCAGACCACGTAAGAAGCCCGTGAGTTCTGCGGAGCGCCCCATTCTGCTCTCTCTCTCGCGATGACTTATGACTACTGAGGTCGCTGATATGGAGTACCTAGTAGTAGGTGGCAGCACGATGCACCTAATATGAAAAATGTATGTTTTTGGGGGTGTCCGGATACTTTTGATCACATAGTGTGCATGAAAAGATACTGGAATGTAGTGATTCACCCTACGTATATCATGCGTAAAGACCATAAAGAAAAAATCGGAGGGATTCGAATCCAAACGGAGGCTAATCGGAAATCGTTCTACCCGCGAAGCATTCGTGAGTGGAACAGGAAAGGGGGAAAATGACAGCTGTACACAAAGTACTCCCCACACCACACAGCAAGGTAGCTTGTGGAGTATAGATGTAGAATACTACGAAGGGGTATCTCAGTAGAGTTTCTTTGCTCTTAAATAACGGTGATCCAAGTGACACATTTACTGCACTTATCACCAACAAGCGAAATTCTCTGTTGTCCCAGCGCCGCCTGGAGCTCAGCTCCACCAAAGTTATACCGTTCCCTCAAAATCGCTGAACGTCTGCCCCCCTACCGCGTCCTTCTACCCTGACCCACCTGAATCCTGTATGTCTCTCTCGTCTCCTACATTCAACTCAACAGATTTGCTACGCTTCACGTAAACTTGACACCAACAATACTTCCTTCATGACTACCAACTCTCGTAATCTTTTGGGCTTACATCATTACAGTCTCCTCTCCAACTCCTTCCTTAGGCATTTCTCCATATTCCGTCCCAACGAAACTTTAACCACCTCGTCCTGTCAGACCAAGAAATCAGCTCAGAGCACTACCAACCTCCTAACTTAAACGACATACTGCTTTTTCTCTCCGTGGCACGGTTCCTTTACGCCCTCCAATTTAAACAGTTTGGTTCGAGGCCCTCAATCCCCTCTAAATATCCTACATTCTTGCAAAACAGTCTCCCGAAAAACATCATCACATACAATATTACTAAGCTCCTAATCATAAAAAATAGACTTTTATCTGTTTAAGAAATCCCCAAGAGAACCATCGCTATTTTAGATTACCCTTTGATTGGTCTTTATTCGTGATCGGTCACCTGTATTTCAAGCAGAGAACACACGTTCTTACAAACTGGTCCTGAAGTGCGATTGACTTACTAAAGTCATAAGTTTTGTAATGCACAGAAGCAAGTGTTCACAAAAATATAAGCTGGAGGCGCCGGGTATCGATCCCGGTACCTCTCACATGCTAAGCGAGCGCTCTACCATCTGAGCTACGCCCCCAGATACAGAAGAACGACCTCACATTAAGCCGAACTGCTACGTGCCACACTTTCTCCGTTGCGTGTGGAGCCAGTTGGCCGTGTCGGTGGGGAAGCGGAGCAACTGGAAGGCAGAACGCAGGACTGGACAGCAGCAGAAGCCGTCCACTCACGTCGCTCTGTAGATTACGTCAGGTCCACAATGCTTTCTGTCCCACACATCAGTAATGACGATGTCTTCAAGTATGTGGATCGTGTCATAACAGGAGAATACAGACTACAACTTGTAAGGGTACAGATTTCGGTACTGTACTAGACTGACGGACTCTAATCTTAAGCTACTTTGCTACAGCGCAGCCCCATAGTTGTAGGAGGGCAGAGATGGTTTGGCGCGAAGGACTGAGTCAGTCGCGCCAGAGCCATCACGCTAGCAGGACGCGTACATGAGTGAGAGGAGCGATCGTGGTCAAAGGAACAATTTTGAAGCAAAGGATTAATATCGTGTCGGGGGAGTTATTATGTAATTAAATAACGATCGTACAGTAATAAATCGGCCATGGTAACGTGATTGATGAGTGGCAGCAATTGTAGTGGGCGATCAGACGAAATAGGGACGTAATTTTTTAATTTAAAATTAAGTAAATTGTATCGTACAACAATGTTCACCTCCTAATTATTATTAGAATTTTTGGAACGGAATGAGTCATAGAACGGTGTGGTAGAGTAGATAGTGCAAGTGTCGTAAGCGCATGGTCAGAATTTAGTTATTGGCACATGTACCTTGGGAGTGAGTTCACACTCCAAAGGTGGCTACATATGAATGTCCGACGCCTAATTTCCAACCAATCAGACTGCAGCAAATAAGTCAAAAAATAGTATCGAGTGGCGAGTTACAAACTAACAAAATAAAAAAATAAAAAGCAGTAGCGTAATGTTCCTTACCATAGACTTAAGTGAAATGATCCTCACGGTTGTAGAAAAACCTTAATCATATTTTTGTTTAGGAGGTAATAACAAAACTGAGACAAAAAGTGTAAATGTATCATGCACTCAGGTTGCGGCGGGGCGGGGTCGTTCGGTGGTTCTTTTTGTCTCCTTTACTCTCTGTCACTTTCATCGAACAGTTCACCTACCTCTATATTTCTTCCTTCCTACGTCCCATCACTCTGCAGTAGTAGATACACGCTAGACAGTGTAAAGGAGCGTTGATGAAATAACTACGAATACCTACCACACAGAGGCCGTGTAACTCAAGTTGAAAATCAGTTCCTGTAAGTTCATTTTCACAAATTTCGGGAGGTAGAAGCATGCAGTTTAAGTGCAGTAAGCATTTGGAAATTCTATTAACGTATTTTTATTCAAAAGGAAGCACATGAAATGGCTATCAAGTCCGTATATTAATAATGCAAATGCTTTTATCATTCCAAGTTCACTGTTTATCCAGCAGCGTGAAAGCAACTAGAATTCCTGCAAATCGGTCCCGATTAATTTTTGCGATCTAACAGTCACTGACCCACCACTATTAGCGAGTTGACCAATCGGTCGTTTCAGTGGTCTTCTATGTCAGAAGTGCTCGCCAAAGTATTCCATAAAGAATATGCCACGCGGAATCGTCTCTATGCCCAAAAGATCACACGCTTATAAAACTTCAACTAATTACTTCCGAAACATCACACTTCCCACAAAATGTTCGTAACTTAGACCGCTTTAGTCACGACATGTTCTATCTGAAATGACCTCACTAGCTCTTCATTTTACATATTATTTTCGCGGAGACATCTAGCATGGTGTTACTAGGGAACAGGTCAGCGAGCGGCTCTCTCGATGCTCCTCTGCTCTCTGCCTATCTAATTATCTGCGCGCGGTAATCGCCTAATTCTGATTGGCTATTGATCTGAATGACCAATCAGAACCATCCTTCCAGATCATTCTTGCTAGCCAACCACTAATCAGATAGTCATTGATGTCATTAAAATTTCAATTTTTAATGTATTGTTTAATAAAATAGAGCGAAATGCAAAATATTCTTTAAATTAATGTAGAAATTTATTCCGCTTCAGACTTTTATTCTAGCTGCTCTCTTACAAAAGCAAACACATCGACATACGTCATCAGCATCGTGGTTACAACACAATTTTCCCACCGTTCAATTTTGTAAGGTTTTACATAAAATGACATTAAGTTTTAGTGAATGATTTTTTATATTACATAACGTAGAGTAATTAAAATTTTGAAAATAAATTTCCAATTAAGTGATTTTATATACTGTGAGCTTTGTTATGACTACAGATGATATAAAAGACATTTGGTTATTATTACTAACTGAGTTTTAAAACATACGTGTCGGTTTTAGGACATTTAAGTAATTTTCTCAATCTCCGTTACTGTAATACATAAAAATCTGAAACTGACAGGATCCTTAACTTAATAATAAAAGATTGTGTACCACGTTTGAACAAAATCGGATGATAATTACTGTGGTTTATCTAGATTCGTAGGGGGTATGGATTTGCGTACCGACTGAAAGTCACGGCTAGTAACGTCAGCTGCGCTTAAGTCAGAGCAAAGAAAAAACATAACTATTCTGAAGCCACCGTGCTACACGGCTGCGTGTCTTACTGCATCGAATGTTATTTCGTAATACGAGGTGCATTCAAGTTCTAAGGCCTCCAATTTTTTTTCTAATTAACTACTCATCCGAAATCGATGAAACTGGCGTTACGTCTCGACGTAATCGCCCTGCAGACGTACACATTTTTCATAACGCTGACGCCATGATTCCATGGCAGCGGCGAAGGCTTCTTTAGGAGTCTGTTTTGACCACTGGAAAATCGCTGAGGCAATAGCATCACGGCTGGTGAATGTGCGGCCACGGAGAGTGTCTTTCATTGTTGGAAAAAGCCAAAAGTCACTAGGAGCCAGGTCAGGTGAGTAGGGAGCATGAGGAATCACTTCAAAGTTGTTATCACGAAGAAACTGTTGCGTACGGTTAGCTCGATGTGCGGGTGCGTTCTCTTGGTGAAACAGCACACGCGCAGCCCTTCCCGGACGTTTTTGTTGCAGTGCAGGAAGGAATTTGTTCTTCAAAACATTTTCGTAGGATGCACCTGTTACCGTAGTGCCCTTTGGAACGCAATGGGTAAGGATTACGCCCTCGCTGTCCCATAACATGGACACCATCATTTTTTCAGCACTGGCGGTTACCCGAAATTTTTTTGGTGGCGGTGAATCTGTGTGCTTCCATTGAGCTGACTGGCACTTTCTTTCTGGATGGAAAAATGGCATCCACGTCTCATCCATTGTCACAACCGACGAAAAGAAAGTCCCATTCATGCTGTCGTTGCGCGTCAACATTGCTTGGCAACATGCCACACAGGCAGCCATGTGGTCGTCCGTCAGCATTCGTGGCACCCACCTGGATGACAC
Source organism: Schistocerca piceifrons (assembly GCF_021461385.2). Lineage (NCBI taxonomy): Eukaryota > Metazoa > Arthropoda > Insecta > Orthoptera > Acrididae > Schistocerca > Schistocerca piceifrons. The sequence continues at coordinate 694,925,166 of NC_060138.1, forward strand.
TTTCCGCAGTTTCAGGTCGTCATGCAGGATTGTGTGCACAGAACCCACAGAAATGCCAACTCTGGAGGCGATCTGTTCAACAGTCATTCGGCGATCCCCCAAAACAATTCTCTCCACTTTCTCGATCATGTCGTCAGACCAACTTGTGCGAGCCCGAGGTTGTTTCGGTTTGTTGTCACACGATGTTCTGCCTTCATTAAACTGTCGCACCCACGAACGCACTTTCGACACATACATAACTCCATCGCCACATGTCTCCTTCAACTGTAGATGAATTTCAATTGGTTTCACACCACGCAAATTTAGAAAACGAACGATTGCACGCTGTTCAAGTAAGGAAAACGTCGCCATTTTAAGTATTTAAAACAGTTCTCATTCTCGCCGCTGGCGGTAAAATTCCATCTGCCGTACAGTGCTGCCATCTCTGGGACGTATTGACAATGAACGCGGCCTCATTTTAAAACAATGTGCATGTTTCTATCTCTTTCCAGTCCGGAGAAAAAAAATCGGAGGCCTTAGAACTTGAATGCACCTCGTAACTTACTATGTTACAAGATGGATATGATAAATGTTATGAAATTGTAGTCAAGCATCACAAAACAGAAAATCAGTTTACAACGTCTATTACCACTGATCACATTACACGGCCACAAAACGTATGTGTTACTATGTTGTTGGGACCACGTCGTTACGAATAAAAGCGTGCAGACATCATGGTGTGAAGTTTTACGGGTCTCGGATGTAGTCCTGTGATATTATATCCAAAGCCGCTTGCATCTGAGCGCACAGTTCCTGCACGTTGGTGGATAGATGGAGTCCTGATGGCAAACTTCATGGTATCCACATATTGTTGTTCATTGAGAGATGGGACGATGAGGCTGGTCATGGCAGAGCATTCACAGCTACAAGGTACGCTGGGGGATGTGGCAGCAGTATTAGGACGAGCATTGCCGTGTAGAAATAAGGCATGTGCTTGGGGATCACGATAGGCAGAGCCACTGTTTGCAAGCGGTCTCCCAGATGCCATGCGCCTGTCATGGAGCCCATTAGGGACACTAACGGTGAACGGGCACCATATGACATCGCTTCCCACACCTTGAAATCAAGCTGACGGACGTGTGACGTGAGACCACAAACCGCTCTTTGTGGCGCTCTGCACTGCGTCTCCAGACAGAGACCCGGCGGTCGTCGTCCCTGAGACAAAAGCGGAACTCGTCACTCATGACCGTTGGATCTGTTCACGCGTGGCAGACAATCTGTCAGTCGTCCTGTCTTTTCGTGCAAGTGAGACGTTCAAACCCACAAGTGCATGCGTGCCTTCCTGTATCCACTTCCACCAACAACGGACAATGGTAGTGTCTGTCTCTGGAACCCGTCTAGTTGTGCAGGCTGCTGTCATACGTATCGCCTAACAATTGTGCACATTCACGTGATGCTGGCCAGCACGGTCGTTTTGGGGGCTCTCTTAAATCAACCAATCGGCGACGTCATGGCACCTCTCACGCTCCCTGGGTGCGTGGCCGACAGTGCAAAGGTAATTTTTATGACGATCATTGTATTAATAATAAACAAGTTGTTTCGTATTACCGGCTTTGAGGGTAGTAGAAGGGACTTTGTACATAGTTTTGATACGAAACCCATCTGCGGAAATATTCCGTTTGGATGTAAAGTATATATGAACATCGGATCACCTTCAAATCTTCCTCTTCGCAGTACGCTGTTAGTGTAGGCAATGAGCTCTGACTTGCGTGTCTACAAGACTGCTCCTCGTAGCGACTCGGATGTTCGTTGCAGAAGGTACATCCGCGACGCACTCTTTCATACACGCGAAACGCAAATCCTGATTCGCGTCCGTGGAGCGCCACAGTCGACCATCCTAGTTGCGAAAGTGCCAGTTTATCGCAAGCAATGTTACAGTAGGACTGAGGCGATCCGGGAAACGTTCCCGTACTTGCGGTGTAGCGCTTTATAATTACGTATTTTACCGTGGAGCGAAAGATTTTAAAGTTATCCGAAAACGTATTTCTATATCCAGACAGTAAGTTTCGCAACATATGATATGAAATTTTGATAAAGTCGCCTCTAAAGTTCTTAGAACCCTGTAACAGGAGTTGCGAAGCACCCTTTATGCTTTAAGTATCTGTACAGAGTAATTCGTCAGTGGAATAGGACGAGTAAGTGACTTCATGCTTGGCGGTCAGAAACAGTTTGAAGAGCTTCTAATGGTGTTGCAGGAAGACTGTGCTGAGAAATAATTGCTAAGAATAAAATTCGTTACGTTATGCCGTTTCTGAATTAATTAGCAGTGAAGTTATTGAATCAAGCCATTGCGCGCACAAATTCAAGTGGCCCGCCAGATATAATTAGTGTCAGCTGTTCTCATAGCGTATATGGTAGCGCAGGAGACTGCTCACGATTTCACTTGCGTTCGTTCCTTACTACCGTTCCACGTCCAATTTTTGTGTCGCTTTCTTGTTCGCTTTTAGGAAACCACAGGAGTAACACGTTTGGCAACACCGTTTCTGGTGCGCCCCTTGAACTTGCGCGCTCAACAGCCTGACTGGCTAACTTCAGTGCTAATTAACTCGGAAACGGCGCAACGTATCGAATTTTTTCTTAACTATTATTTCTCAGCACAACCTACCCCGTGAGAACATTACAAGCTTTTCAGACTGTCTCTGACCACTCTATTTATTTGCATTGCCTTCTCTGTTTTTAAAAGAGAGGATGTTTCTTTCATAAAAAATATGCTTCTTTTTTCAGCGTAGTCCACTATTAGGTCAACACGTCTTGCTCAGTGCTCAGTGGGACTCTGGAAGTCCTTCAAAAAACAATCTAGGGCTGCCATTTCTCTTCTTTTAACTCAAATAGCTTTCCAGCACTCTTTCTTTGTGCGGGAATGTGCCAAAATATGATGAATAAATTAATGCTCCAAGAAATCATGCTTGAAATTCCTCGGTTTCTCATTGCCTAAACACATTTCATAACCCGTAACTTCAGTAAATAGTATTTCCTGATGACATATCAGCCTGCAACCAGACACCCATTCGTCACTTATTGCTACCCAGCCGAGGATGGTGAACTACCGAGTCCAGAAGCCACCACTCAGCTTCGCCACCCATCGCAGTGAGCATCCATCCCCGGCCATTACAGAACGTATGCGTCACTACACACAATGTTCGCATTACCGACAAGTGTCCGAAAGTTACAGGACCTTGGAGCACGGTCTGTGAATGAGGACATGTACTCTTCTACCTGCGTTCGCTTAGACAGCGCGAATCTGAAAGTGTAAGCTTCTTCCACTGCCTATATTTTGAAATGTATACCATCGCAAGATGTTGTTTGACCATTGTTAAACAAAAGGTTGACTTTCATGTTCGAAAGTTGCTTCATATAGTATTCTGATGTAAAGCTAGCCACAGAAAACAATTCATCGAGGCGTCTCATGAAATGTGGCTAGTCTGACCTCCAAGGTGGTGGCGTTAATCAACGCCGTTACCTTCAGTCCCTAATGCGCCGATACATTTAGATCCAACTTTATGTGCCTGACGCTGCCCTTTCATGTTGGAGGACATCTGAAATTCTTTGTTTACGGTGGGAGGTGACTGAAATTCTTACCACTAAAAAGAATAAATCGCTAGAGAATCAAGAACGTTCTCGATACAGCAGCAGTACAGAATGTTTTAGTGCCGTTGCGTTGGCACTGACTTCCTTGCTCCTGGATGAAAGTTCCATGTCTTTTTTTTATTTATTTATTAGATTATGTACTTATTTATTTTAAAGATGATGTACGAGTACATGACAGATCCCCCGTAGAGTAGGTTGATTTGTGTCAAGCTGTAAAACCCATAGTTAAGCTAAACACCCCAAACACAATTAGTCCGTTTGAATCTGAGTTCGACTGACGTATTAAACTGATTTTCAGAAGTTAAGTAACGGATGGCAGTATCCAAACGTGCCTTGCCCCTTTTTAAGGAAATCGACGTGAAGTACGTTTCTAACCTGCAAACACAGTGACGGTACAGCTAAACTGCCTGACAGTTTCTCGAACAGGAACCCAAGGAAAGAAACCGTTTGATGTACCCTCGAAAGCACCCTATTCCACCCCGCACACACACACGTGAATTGAGCTAAAGGTTAATCTTTGGATACAACTGACCAGCAAAGGATATACGACAATCACAACACTGAGAAGAATCAAATTTCACGCAATAATCTGAATTTATTGTGCTCCAAAAGTTTACATTTACGTTAGCAGACATACATTTTGCACTGACACTAGTCGTGAAAAGATTTCAAAATGAATATTTTTGCAGATTGCATATGGGGTTGAGAGGAGTGGCAAAAAGAAATGCGGGCAAAGATGGTGTCAGCGGAATATGATGGGGTCTCACCTAGCCTTTACTGCGTAGCGTAGGCTGTAAAATCTGCACGTGTAGCTGCAGACCGCAGGACGCCGTTTCATCTTCCGATCACGTAAATTGCGAAGGTAATTCACGCTTGCCGAACGATAAACGTCACAGTCTATATCAGAGGTTGTTACTACTCCTCTCAGCGCTTGCATGAATCACTACAAGATTTTCGCCAACATAGTATCAACCGCAATGGACATCTTACTACGCAATGACTACACGACGCGGACGTTTCGTGTGCTCCAGAAAACTGTTAGAAGTGAGAGTGAGTGATCTTGCTGGGACTTTTTTAAAAAATTGATCCCAGCAAGGAATAGTACACCATCGTGATATGCTCTTTTTTGTTGCCATCGTAAAAGGAAGAACCTTAGGAAACTGGACTAATTTTACAATCGGATTCCGAGGGAACTCTGCAGATCTTCTGGGCTGCCGTTGTATAGCTGGCTTTGGCCACGAGCTACCTCCTAGCAGAGATATCATTGAGCACAAGGCGTCAACCTCCGTACAAAGGAACCTACTTAACGGTCAGAGCTATCTTGCTGAAAATTAATAATTATAAATAGAAAGATATTACATCTTACTAAAATCATCCAAAAACATCTGTACCCTACTAATAACAAGATCTAATACATGTGTCCCTCTCGTCTCCGGAACACACAGAACATCGTCGTATGTATTCAGTATTTAGGTATTGTCTATAAGAACTTACTTGCGAAACTAAAATCACAGTTCGTTTCAGTTAAGTGTCCTCGTATTTTGTTCATAAAGTTACACTGAAAGCAGCACACTGTTTGGGTGTCACGCTACTCACTGTTCAAATGATTATAATATGGTACACGCAGACCGACAATGAAAGGTGTAAGAAATAACTGACGGCATAGTCATGTAAGAAGGAGTAGATGGAACAGTGCATTAAACACTGATGATTGAAAGGCCTTGTGCAGGATGAGTCCTTTACTGAACTCTGAACATAAGAAAATGCGAAACAAATTTCTCAGCAAATTTTCGCTGTTCTAAAATTAATGTATGTGACTGTGTGCGTCGACTTGATTCTGTGGAAGACACATTTGGCATGATTTCAGGCCAGACGTCACATCAGAATGAAGTCGGTGTCCTTGCACAATGATAGGCGAGTTCGATTTAACGTTCCATAAAGATTATTATCCAGAGTTCTTTTTGGGATTCTGAAGGGGTGTTTCTTCTTGACCATTAAATAGCAAAGAGTAAAATGCTACTCATACGTTTTGTAGCGACTGAATGAAAAAAATACGTGAGGAGTGAACTGTATGAGCCCCAAAGTGTGCTTTGCCAAGGAAAGAACTGGGGAACTTCATATACTGAATGGTGTGCTTAGTTTGTTGGGTGTCCGTAATTTTCTTGATATGCCGGTAAAATTTCACTCAATGTTTCTTCATGTCATGTACTATGTGAGATACGTGTTCTGTCTCTTATCCTCTTTCCAGTCTCTTTATGGGCCTTAGGGATTCTTCTCTGTAGTTTCCAGATATTTTCTGCTGCACCTTTTCGATCCGTAACCAACGTGTCTGATGCGTATAATAATAAAATAATGATATAATATATTATTAGTATTATTTAAAAGCTTCATTTTCAATGCAGTGCAAATGAAAGCTTTGTAATATTGTTTTTCGATGTCAGTCATACATTTTACAGTACAGTTATTCATCTCAACCATGGAACTGCACGTGTTCTAAATTCCAGCATTTTTGTTTAGGGAAAAGGCTGCTAGAAGTGCTCTATGCTAAAACACTGATCATAAAAACACAATATGAATGTAATCATTACGCTCTAAGACACCGATCAATCATCCAGTTTAATAGCCACTCCTTTTTATGCACACATTGATTCATCTTTGTTCGTGATCCATCACTTACATTACAAATGTGGAACACGTGTTCTTACAGTCTGGTCCTGACGAACGATTGTCATATTAATGTCATAGGTTGTGTAGTGCGTGGTACCATGTACTCACAAAAATTAAGGCCTGGAGGCGCCGGGTATCGATCCCGGTACCTCTCACATGCTAAGCGAGCGCTCTACCATCTGAGCTACGCCCCCAGATACAGCTTCAGCGGCCTGTCCTCAGTTTTTGGTGTAACGCTGCGTGCCGGATTTTCTCCGTTGCGCCTAGAGCCAGTCGTACTGGTGGGGAGGTGGAGTAAAAGCCAGAACGCTGGGCAGGAGAGCGGCAGTAGCCGTCCACTCACGACGCCCTGCAGGTGGCACTGGCTCCGCTACACTTTCCGTTCTGAAGATCCGTACTGTAGGGATGGCTGTTATCGCTCAAAAAACCGGTTTACGGTTATATCGTTTTTTTCCACGCGATTTAAAGTGGCATTAAAACCGCTCAGAATAAGCATTTCTGAAGTAACCGATTCCTGAAATAACTGATTTTCGGTTTTTTGTTATTATTTCCTGTAATAAATGTAGAAATTGAACAAAGATAAAAAATTGACACTCTCCGTTTCAAGATACATGGATTTAAAATATTAAATTAAATAGGCGACTTAAGAAAACTAGTCCGTCCACAGTTCACTGCTTTTCCCGAAAAGTAATAAATAGTTGAATACTACAAACAATCACGACACTCCTACTGATTGTAGTTTTTTGGAAATTTGCTCAAAAATCATGTTGTAATCGGGGACCATGCCACTCTTTGTGCACGACGAGAAGTCAGTACAAAAAGAATGAAAAACTGAGTTTGAAGAACACTGTTTTTCGCGTAAATTTGCCCGTTTGAAGGCCTACAAGCAAATAAAGGCTTATTATAAAGACATAGGCAGAAGGTCAGTTAGCTTCTATTTTTATTGTATGCTATGAATCAATTGTTAAGTTTCTAATTTATTGCTGTTGCCATAATTTCCTTCCTCTTCCTTTATTTCGTAGAAATGGCAGACAAATCTTTAATCTTTTAAAGACAATGAAGCATTGTACTTCATCGCTATGTCACTTCATTGAAATATTTCCAGACTAGGGTTGGTGCCATTCTCCGATACGAAGGATACCCGGCGACGACCGCAAGAAACTGTCATAGCGACGATGTCGCAGCAAGTCTTGTTACTCCGCACGTGCTCGCGTATCTTAAACCACAACACACGGTAACTGGGCCATTATTGTCCCAGCAATGCTGTGCCAATTCGTATGCTGTGTGTATGTAGCTCGTTTCCATCAGTGTTGTTAATAAGATAGCTCTGACCGCTTTTCCTGTTTTGTATAATAACGTAGTATTTAAAACGAATGCAAATTTTACGAATAAAAATTACTCCTCTTTTAAAATGTTTATTTAAAAGCAAAAAATTTTAGAACTGCTGCTACAGCTGATATTTCGGTTGTTTTACTCGGTTATTAGAGAAAAAAATTTAAAAACTCTCTTACAACCGAGGCCAAACAAATACCGAAAAATAGCTGTTATTTAGAACTAAAGTACCGGTATCGGTTTCAACCGTTCTGTTTTTCCCATTCCTGACTCGGGGTAGACAATGGTCTCTGACCTGTGTACTCTACAGGAGTTGCTCCACTTGTCGAAGCTGCTGTTCGTTGCGCATGGTGCATATGCTACTCACGCTTTCATACACACGGTCCACAAACCCTGGCCGCATCCGTGGAGCACGACAGTCGACATTACTAGTAGCAAACATACCAGTCTCTTTCAGATGTTGTTGCAGTCGGAGAAAAACGGTATGTAATGGACTGAGGCAATCTGAAAACCGTTCTCTAAACATGTGTTGTGCAGCTATATCATTACGTATCGTATCGTAAAGTGGCGTGCTGAGAAAGTGACGGTGCATTTCTGGACATGGGTTCTCTATCGAAATTCTATCTTTTAAGTCTCCTCAGACCCTGTAACAGTAATTGTGAAACACGCTGTGTACACTGCTTGGATGTACTGAGTAATTAATCAGAAGGTTAGGAGGAATAAGTGATTTTAGATATTTATCTTGCCTTTTCTTTTTTACACTGGAGCACTGTGCTCTTTGCAAAAAATACGTCGCCTTTTACGACGCTCAGTGCTTTTTTGGTACATTCCGCCTACAGCTGCCATCTCCTCTTCGTTTGGCTCAAATCGCTGTAGAGCGACAAATTTCGTTGCATGTGGGAATCGGCATTAATCTGGTGACTATTGTGGATGGATGCTCCAACATATCGTATTTTAAATTGTTCAGTTGTTTCACTGCCCAACCACTTTCAGATCAAAGGCATTGTCTTGAAGTAAGATGATTTCTTCAATTACTTCATTTATATTTTTTTATCCTTTTGGTCCAGATGACTTGTGTAAAATTATTACCATCCCAAGGTAAAAGTGAAGTAATTACCGATCTTCATTGACGGTACACACATTAACTGACTACATGCGCTGTATATTTACATAACTTTTGTTAAATAAGTGTGCCCACTGGTGGTTTGGCAGCACTTTTCAGCCTCTAGTCTTGCACATGCGAATTGATGTGATTGTCACCCGTTGGAAGTATAACAGCACAGCCTCTAAGTTCTCGCTCTACCTTTTTTGAAGTCCTTTCTTCTCACAAGAACGTAAAAAATCTTTAATTGAATTTGTGTCTAATGTCACTGTCACATTTCTATGGCATTTAATTGTCAAACGGTGAAGATGCTATTGGGTAGACACGATCACGTGCGCAAATTTCCTCATCAGTGAGTAGATGTGCTTGAAACTGCGTATAGCAGGCTGTTACGTACGGCCTGTATTCTAGGTTCTCATTTTTCTAAGACTTACGTTTAACTAATGTCAAAGCATGTGTAAATTGCTAACTGCAGCATCTGCCACGGGCTCAGTCTGAAGGCAGTAGCGTCTTCGGGCAACTGAATTCCATTCTGTGGTTGTGTTTGTCCTCTTTTTTCCCACTGGTCTTTGTAATTCACGAACTTAAGTTCTCTTTGCGACGCTTTTTCAGGCGTTTGAAATGAAATCTGGTCTTTGGCTTTCAGAATCTTTGTAATTTATTAATGTAATTCACGGATCGACAGGATTAACAGTAGTCATGAATCAAGCAAAAAGAAGAGCAAACTTTCTTTCCTTCGTGTTGTCCTAAGTTAATTACACAGGAAAGTATCACACATTAAGTAAACACTACCTTATTTATTCTAAACAAGTGAACTCTGTGACCGTAGAGCGAAGAAATGCGTAAGGTTTTCTGTGTACAATACATTCGCTATGAAAACATGACATTCTAATAAGAGATTTTGAATTCATTATTGCAATGTGATGCAGAAATATCCTCATGTTGTCGGGCTGAGGAGCATCCAACGTGTCAACAATGAGTCAGGTGGGTATCTGTTATCGCACGGATAATTGTAATTAAAACTTACTGCTCTATGCTAGTGATGTTACGGTTGAACGAGGAGTGAAATGAAGGATGGTGATGGAACATAATTCTAGCGTGTAGTGTACACTAGGGCCGGTGAAACTTTTAGAAATATTGGGAAACCGATATATCCATATATCGATATTCAAAATGTCATTATCGGTCCTCAATACATCGACGACAAAATATCGACGTATCGGCCTATAAAAATATTGGCTGCACATTGTAAATATACTGCCGGTTTTAGATCTGCATATTTAAGTATTGATTTATTGATGGTTCAAATGGCTCTAAGCATTATGGGACTTAACATCTGAGGTCATCAGTCCCCTAGAACCTAGAACTACTTAAGCCTAACTAACCTAAGGACATCACACACATCCATGTCCGAGGCAGGATTCAAACCTGCGACTGTAGCAGCCGCGCGGATCCGGACTGAAGCGCCTAGAACTGCTCGGCCACTGCGGCCGGCAATTGATTTATTATTAGTTATTCTGTATATCAACAAGCTACCTGGCTGCTTCTCCCCCTTAGGGCAAGAATTGAAAGGAAAACGATGCACGTTCACGCTTGGCGATAACCACTTCCGTAACAATGGTGCAGGTAATGACAATAAAAGATGTCCGATGGGTCTGTCGTTCGGTTTCGTCACATAGCGGTTGTGTCTGGAGCACTGTATGCAGACTTCCCTGGTTTTTCATTTCTGTAAACGCTAGCGGCCTAGTAGTTGTGTCAAAATTACGTGGTGTAGTTAAACATTGCAGTTTCTGTTGGTAGCGCCGACCGTCAGCATGTCCCCTCACAAGTCTTTACCCATCGCAAAAACAAATCTTATAATTTAGATTATGGTCACCTTTTCAGCAATTGTTTCTGAAGAATGCCGATGTTATGAAATAGAGCACTAGTTGCGTTAAAAATTGTTTTTTAACGTGACTGGTTTGCTATTTCTCCACACCTGAAATCTTGTTATTCCATTCACACGGCCACCCCCCCAGTGCAGTCGGACTACTGCTTTGTGCCGCCTGTACTTGTTTCACATAGAGAGATACGGGACGTGACGGGAGCTCAGAAAGTAGTCAGACTCCTTCACCCAGTGAAAATAACATTTTGTTCTTCTACAGTTTCAAAACGATGATAATGGAATGTAGTCGAATTAAGTCGGGTGATGCTGAGGGAATTAGATTAGGAAATGAGACACTTAAAGTAGTAAATGAGTTTTGCTATTTGGGGAGCAAAATAACTGATGATGGTCGAGGTAGAGAGGATATAAAATGTAGACTGGCAATGGCAAGGAAAGCGTTTCTGAAAAAGAGAAATTTGCCAACATCGAGTATAGATTTAAGTGTCAGGAAGTCGTTTCTGAAAGTATTTGTATGGAGTGTAACCATGTATGGAAGTGAAACGTGGACGATAAATAGCTTAGACAAGAAGAGAATAGAAGCTTTCGAAATGTGGTGCTATAGAAGAATGCTGAAGGTTAGATCACATAACTAATGAGGAAGTATTGAATAGAATTGGGGAGAAGAGGAGCTTGTGGCACAACTTGACTAGAAGAAGGGATCGGTTGGTAGGACATGTTCTGAGACATCGAGGGATCACCAGTTTAGTATTGGAGGGCAGCGTGGAGGGTAAAAATCGAAGAGGGAGACCAAGAGATGAATACACTAAGCAGATTCAGAAGGATATAGGCTGCAGTAGGTACTGGGAGATAAAGAAGCTTGCACAGGATAGGGTAGCATGGAGAGATGCATCAAACCACCACAACAACAACAACAACAGTTTCAAAAGAACTATTTCATATATTTACCGAAAATTGCGAAAAAAATATAAAATATAAATATCGCCACGTGATATTGCTATTTTGATATCGCTGTATCTGGGAAAAAATATTGCCGATATGTACCAATGTCTCTTGGAAAAAGTGTCAATATTTTATCAGCAGCGCTAGTGATACCTCACTACATAGGCTCCACAGCTTCGGCTCATCGAACCTGTGTACCGCGACAGAGTTCTCATTACTGAAAAAGTGTCCAGACTTTAATACAGGACCTCGCAACGTGGTCTGTTCGTGAGGATATGTACTCCTCTACCTCTTTTCACTCGGATAGCGCGAATCTGAAAGTATAAGTTTCTTCCACTGGCTGTATTTTGAAACGTGTACCTCCTGAAGGCGATATTTGACCATCGTTACAGTGCGTCGATATATTTACACCCCAAATTTGTGAGCTTGACGCTGCCCCTTTGTTTTGGATGACGTTGCGTACGATGCAAGACGACCGTAATTTTCATAACTATACTGAAGAAAAGCACTAGAGGATCAGAAAAGGTTGGGGTACAGCAGCGGTACAGATCATAGCGCCGTTGCGTTGGGACTTCCATCCTTACAGTAGATGCAGTTTCCATATCTCTTTTTACTTATTTTACCTACTTGATGATTTATTTTGAAGATGATGTATGTGACATATCACCCGAAGAGTAGGTTGATCTGCGCCAAACGTGAAGTCCCATAATTCAGCTAAACACCACAAACACAATTAGCCCATTTGCATCCACATTCGTCCGACGTATTAAACTGATTTTCAACTGGTAGGCAACCGATGGCTACAATTAAACGTGGCGTGCCTCTGTTTAAGACCATCGACGTGCAGCAACACTAGTGACGTTACAACGAAGCTGCCTGACAATGTCTCGTATTCGACCCTCACCGACAAGCACGATTCGAGCAGTGAACTGTCCCATTTGTTAATCAAGGTGTATCATGGGGGTGTAGGTGAACAGGAAAGGTGATGCCACAAACGAAACACTAAGAAAAGCCAAACTTGACTCCATAATTTGAATTTTTTGTGCTTCAGAAAATATACATTTACATGAGCAAACATACATTTTCCACTAGAATTCCGGGGTGTGAAGAACGTGAACTAGTAGCCATATCATGATTCAGTTGTTAAGGATGGCATCAATCGAAAAAAGAGTTCACAGATTAATGGAGACACTATAGGGTTGAGAAAAGTGGTACAAAGGACTGCAGGTAATGAAGGTGACAGTGGAACATGGCAGCTTGTCACCTAGCCGGTGGGCGGTAAAATCTGCACTTTAGGCTACAGACTGCAGTGCGGCGTTTCATCTTACGATCGCATTAATCAGGAAGATAATTCACACTTCGAGAGTGATAAATGTTACGACCAATCTTAGATGTAATGTAATGTGTGTGAAATCTTATGGGACTTAACTGCTTAGGTCATCAGTCCCTAAGCTTACACACTATTTAACCTAAATTATCCTAAGGACAAACACACACACTCATGCCCGAGGGAGGACTCGAACCTCCGCTGGGACCAGCCGCACAATTCATGACAACAGCGCCTGAGACCGCTCGGCTAATCCCGCGCGGCAATCTTAGATGCTCTAACCAGTCCTCTGAGTGCGTAAATCCTCAGCGCAAGTCTTCCGACAACATAGTGTCCACTATAACCGACTTCCTGCTAAGCACTAACTACCCGACGCGGACGTTTCGTGTTGGCTGCTTCGGAAAACTGTCAAAAACGAGAGATTGTGTCCTAGCTAGGACTTGTTTAAATAATCCCTCCCAGCTATAGTAAATGGAAGATCCTTAGAAAATCGGAGCATTTTTAGACGAGGGTTCTGTGGGAACTCTGCAGATCTTCTAGGCTGCCGTTATACAGCAGGCTGTAACCGCGAACTATCACTTAGCAGAGATATCCTTGAGCACAATGCGTCCTCCTTCATAAAATGAACCTGCCTAACCGCCAAAGCCACCTTGATGAAAATTAATAGTTATATAAGTTGAAAGGTATTACATCTTATTAAAATCATTCATAAAAACTCCGTACCAAACTACTAACAAGACACATAACTCCCTCTCGTCATACAACATGGCGAGGCATTTAAAGCTGTTTTTGGAAATATTTAAAAACTACAAACCGGATTAAAAAAGATTGTTATTCGATCCTGCCTGCCCCACTCCCCGCGGACGGGAGCGGTCTCAACTTCGAAATCTTAAATAGGAACCTTCATATTATATAGTGCATTCGGTTTCTCCGGGGAAAAATGCGTAACTTGAGAATTTAACTTTTTTTTCTTTATGTGATAGATGGCACTGTAATCGACAAAAATCAGAATGGGTTAAAAACCGCTGAAAAATGATAACATCTCAAAAAATACACATCAGATGAAGTTCAGGAGGTGAGAAAGACAGTTATTCAAAAATCATAATGACAAACCAGTTCTATAGCAAAAATACTTGATTACGTAAACTTATAAGGTGTCCACAACTAAAGTTCGAGGATCAAAACGCTCTAGAAAAAGACCCACTGCTCAGTTGACGTCAAATTTGAACAGCATGTTTTTGACGCAGGAGTAAACGTCATGAAACCAAAAAAGATTTTACAAAAATTTTACCAATAGGTGACGTCCTAAGCGTCTTATGACGACTTACGACGAATCACATTCTACCATCCGTACTGTTCAATGTGCCTCACTGCACAAGTTCGGCAGTTAACAGTTGTGGCACTGTTAGTTAGGTAAGCCCATCGACCACAGCAATTTAGTACCAAAGCGGATGGGAGAAATCAGTTTTTAATTGTCCTGGGGCCAAAACCCTCACAAAAAGCAAAATGACACCTGTTTTTAGTTGTTCTGGTGCCGAAAACGGCATAAAAGCCAAATGACATCGGTTTCTACTTTTCGCGGCATTGGTGCAAGACATGTTCAATATGCTGTCCACCGTTTTCTGCCACATGTTGAAATCGAGAAACAGCATGTTCCACAACAGATCGGAGTGTCTCGGGGGTCACGTTCAGAATGCGTCGCGCAATCCGTGCCTTCAGTTCACTTACTGTACATTCGTAATTGGAGCACTCAACACATTATCTTTCAGATACCCTGCTGCCAGAAGTCACACGGAAAAGACCAGGTGATCAGGATGGCCAGGCTGTAGGGAAATAACGGCTCTACCGGTAGAGCTCTTGCCCGCGAAAGTCAAAGGTCTCAAGTAAGAGTCTCGGTTTGGCACACAGTTTTAACTTGCCAGGAAGCTTCATATCAGTGCACACGCCGCTGCAGAGTGAAAATTTCAGTCTAGGTTTCCAAAATGCCTCTGCAGCAGCCGCTTCACTGGCCGTGCAATCAGCGGAGGAGTGCCATCTTGCATAAAAATGATCCTACCCACATATCCACGTTGTTGAGAAGTTGGAATGACGTTGGCGCGCGGAAGACTCTCGTAGCGAATAGGTAACAGGACCCGCAGGACTCATCTCCTCCAAAAAATACAGGCCCTACGACGAACGACGCCGTCAACCCCTACCACGCAGTCACCTTCGGTGAATGATGTGATGCAGGTTGGTGTGCGGGTGGACTCTCCGTTAACCACATTCTGCAATTCTGCGTATTGACATGTCCTTGGAGATGGAAATGGGTTTCGTCTGTCGGCGGAATGTTCTACGGCCAATCATTGTCCACTTCCATGAGAGCAAGGAATTCCAGAGGGAACGTTTGTCTTGCTGGCAGAACAGCAGGAAGCAACTCTTGAACGTGGGTGATTTTATACAAAAATTTTTATAACAGTGGAGGATGTTTCGTAGGATTTTATGCACCCTGTTCGCAGGCGTGTCCAACGTTCGAGCAACTCCCCGTGTACAGAATGTTTGCACACCACCGCCCGACCCCTCCTGCAATGGTGCGGCCATATCTTCGTCAGATGTCGGATCAACAGCTTCGCTTCCTCTGCGACACTGCATGTCAAAAGAACCTGTGCTTTCGAATTGATTTATTGTTTCTCCAAACCCTTAGCAGACATAGGACTAATGCCTTTTTTCATACGTTTGACTGTGCAGAACTTCGACAGGCCTCCTGGCGCACAGTTGCCATTCTTGTAAAAGAGCTTAACGAGCGGTAAGCAGTCCTTCATTGTCAGTCACGTCGGGCGTTTCGGACGCAAACTGAGGAACAGCCGTGTGCATAGCGTCTGTTTGTGTGCATATTCTTAGGCTTTCAACGCCATCTATTGATGAAATTTGCGTAAAAATTTTTTTTGGTCAGTGACGTTGACCCTTGCTTCAGTAATATGTTGTTCAAATTTGGCGTCATTCTGAGCAGTGGTTCTCTTTCTACAGCGTTTTGAAACTGGAACTATGATTATAGATGCCCTGAATTTGATTCCAAATCTGACGCCCCTCCTGCACCTTGGGTTGGGGCGGATGTGTCGAGGTTGGTGTCATTTGATGTTCCCCTTTGAGATGAACCATTTTTATTACGATCTTTTTGTAACTCGATTTGTAGTTTTCCAGATGTTTCCAAAAACAGATTTATATGCCTCATCCTGTACATTCAGTATTTAGAGGTTGTCAATTAAGAATTTGTTTATCAAGCTAAAATCAGAATTCATTGCAGTTCAGTGTCCCTATGTTTTGGTCATACAATTACATTGATATCAGCAATATTTTGGGTGCCGCGCTACTCACCGTTAAAATCATTACAATGTGTTAGATACTGATCAACGATCGAAGGCGTAAGAAATGACTGACACCACAGGTATATAAGAAGAAAGTGTACATGAAATGGTGTATGAAATATTGACGATTGGAAAGCTTTGTGATGGATGAGTCAGTTGTTGAAAGCTGCCCGTCACAAATTTCTCAGTAACATTTCGGATGTTCTGAAAATAATATATCCGCCTTTGTGCGCCGACTTGATTCTGTGGAAGATACATTTTACATGATTTGAAGCTAGGCTTCACATCAGGATGAAGTCGGCGTCCCTGCATCACGAAAGGCGAGATCTATTTAAAATGTCAGAAAGATTATTATGTCGTGTTTCTTTTGGATTCAGAAGCGGTGTTTTGTTTTGACCATTACATTGCAAAGAGCAAAATAGTACGCTAGTGTTTTGTATCAACTGGATGAAACAATACGTGATGAATGACGTGTATTGAAATTGAAATAAAAAGGAAGAAAAACACCTTTCACTAGGACAGCGCGCAAACCCCAAACGTGCTTTCCCAGTGAAAAAACTGTGGAATTTGATGTTCGAATTGTTGGAACATTCATCGCATTCATTAAATTAGGCACTATCTGATTTGCACCTGTTCTTTCTTTCGTGGCTGAAAAATGTTTACAGTGGAATAAATGTCTTGTTGCAGCCGTAGATGGGTTCTTTTTTAAATTATTGAGGGTATTTCAATATCGTCTTCGCGACCGCAATGAAATGCGAGTTTTCGTCATCAAACGCGTTCATTTTATTGAAATATATCATCCTCTTTAAGGTTTAATCTTGTCTTATATGTATATTGTATAAAATCACTTGTCTTTTATCAATTGTATATTGTATAAAATCACCATACGATTAAATAAATAAAATTGTCAGTGGTAGTACTTCACACCTGGTTTTCCGTTCGCGTCAAGAAAAGTCTACGAGTACGCTTTGGGTTATTTCTTCGTTTAACACTGTTGAGTCTGATCTAATCTCATACTGCTTTGCATAACTATCCATTTTTGACGTTAAGCACAAGGCGATGTGGTACTACCACTGTTGATTTGGATGCAAATAAATGATACAAATAAACAGTACCAGTACTTCATTGTGTTGTGTTCAATATAATTGTGTAGTTCAGCAAAGCATTGTGGGATTAGGTCAGAATTAACAGTGACAAACGAAAACATAACCCAAAAACGTGCAAGCAGACAGTCTTTCCTGATGCGAAAGACAAACCAAGCATGAAATACCACCACTGCTGTTGTAGTTAAATGAAACGAAACGCATTTGGCGACAAGAACTATCTTTTTCTTATAGGTGCAAAGACATAATTAAAATAGATCAATAATTGTAAAGCAAATACGGAAAATTTGGTTACAAAAATGAAGAAATTTGTAAAATGTCCAGAATCACTTTTGGCTTATGGAACATAATTTCCGAGTAGGAAGGACCACGGTCCTGATGGGGAATAACTCCGAGAAATAAGGCCATTTTTAACATAAAACAAACAGTCCTTAATTTGTCAGGCCCAAGACTGATAATTTTGATACCGTGCAAAATGGACGAAGCTGCAGCTAGGCGATGAGAATGGACGGCTCGTCCTGCAATCCGGGTCAGCGCTCTGCCTTGGAACCTCTCCAGTTACTCCGCCTCCCCAACACGGCCCACTGGCTCCACGCGCAACGGAGAAAGTCCGGCACGCAACTTGAACAGCAGTCCAAGACGTATGCTGATGTATCTGGGGGCGTAGCTCAGATGGTAGAGCGCTCGCTTAGCATGTGAGAGGTACCGGGATCGATACCCGGCGCCTCCAGCTCATATTTTTGTGAGCTCGTGCTCGTCACCATTATACAACCTGCAGGTTATAAAGCTAGCGATCGGCAGCACCATTTAATACCTCAGACACCAATTATCTTTGTAAGAATTTTTAGTTTACTAATACAGTAAACTAAGGAAAAAATTCTTCTGAAAAGGTAATTACAGGTTTAGTGCCGGTTTCCTTTCACCATGCGAGGCGTGGCGCGGACGAGCTGTATTTCCGCGACACACGGAGTGTGGTGCGGCTATTACGCGTACGCCCACAGTGGCTCAGCAACCTTAGGAATTTCAGTTCCGTATTTTAGATAAGTATACAAATGGTTGTGTTTTATTTTATATATTACTTTTTTTGGAGAGGGGTGTATTTATTCGAAACATGTTTAGGATTACCAACAACAACCTACTTTTATTCAATAAGTGAGGATACACACAAAATACCCATTGGTATTTTTTTACAAAACTAAGCTATGTCTAATCTAATACCACTGCTGTGTCTAAACTAGGTTTTGTTTTATTAAATTATTAATGAATACAAAATAGTGTAAATATTTATGACAGTAAGTAGGATGTTTGGGCAAGTGTAATATCTTTATTCGTGTAAACTTTATTACAATTAAGTTATACAAATGTTGTGGGTCAATAATCATGAAAGGTTCGGAAGCCTGGGACAAGAAACAGTCTTGGTTCTTTTGGATAAAGTGGGCTATAAAATAACGCGGAGACCCTAACTTCTTCGTTCCAGCAATGTTTACACTGCCGTCGTATGGTTTCCCCGTTTGAGTCTTTGGGACAGGGCTCTGGAAGCTGAACATTGTTGAGAGATTTTGCAGTTGTTATAGGTTTTGTGCCTCCGACCAATCCGTCGATTACAGACAGGCAAAAATTCAACAGATTCATTGGCTTGGCATTTCCTCTCTACTTGTCACACAGGGTGGCCCACTCAAATGCTTCAACGCAGGAATTTCCGGAGCAACAACAGATATTGAAACACGACTTTCGCGGGTATAGATGTAAGGCAGGAGCCCATGAAAGTAAATACTGTGAGACATTCTAAAACGTAAGCAAACATTATTTTGAACAGAAACTTACGGTTTTTTAAATGGATAGCTTGTATTGTTTCTTACACAATCAATATCGTGAAAAATTACAAAAAGAGTGGCGTTGGTGTCATAACAACACATCAATTACATCCCAAGAAATCGCAAAGCGAAGTTGACGCTTGAAGTAAACGAACACGCCGCTATTGCACATCCCGAGTTTCAAGCGTGAACCCCACGTTGCCCGTAATCGTGATGTTATTGACGTAACACGATGCTGCTAACGCAGTACTTATTGTTATTTACTGGAAACAATAGAAATGTACAGTCACACACAATGAGAAATAGGGAAAGGGTTTCCTCGTTTGTGCTTTATTGAAATTTACTACAGTACTAGAATGGACATATTGACAACGAAACGTCTAATATCACCTGGCAGAGTAAACAGAATTAATGGCGGACCAAGGATCTAACAGGGGTAAATTATAGTTGTACGTAATTGTACATCACTTACATAATCGTACATTATAAGTATAGGACGTGTCACTGAACATTTTTTGATGATTACGTTATACTAGTAAATTTAACTGTTGCACATGGTGAAACGATTACACAGATGCACAATTGTATCTGCAAAACAAACATACATCTCGTCAGAAACGCACAAAATGTACGCCGGCATGCAATCACATTTCCCACAGCAGAAAATCTACAACGTATGTTGTAAGAGATCGCCATTTACATGGCAACTCTGTGCACGCTCCAACATTGATCGACCCACTGCTGTGAGTGTTTCTGTCGTTACTGTGGCACATGCACGGTCCGGCACACAGTTTTAATCTGCCAGGAAGTTTAATATTTTCTTACTTTTTAAAATGTCTCATAGTATTTACTTTCGTAAGCTCCTACCTTACATTCATTACCACGATAGTAATTTTTGAATATATGTTGTCGTTCCAGAGATATTTGCACTGAAACGTTTAAGTGGTTCAACCTGAATAGTAATTGCGAATTGATGAGCATTACTTGAAAAATATGTAATCCTAATGTCTCGTACCACCTGACAGTTTTTCGGCACGTCGGATGATATGAAAGCAATTGTTCCTGTCGGTCTGCTCCTTTCACATACTTACTGTGTACAACAATAAGTTGCGGTTTCCTCGTGTCTACAGCCCTCTTGTTCCATGTCTCCACTAAATCTCCCGTGGATTCCAAGATATACACAGGACATCTCCCTTATCTTGCCATTTTGCAATGCAGATTCCTTCCTTTGTATACACTAAGATTGATTGTCCTCTGTTTAACTTCCTTTTTCTCACTTCTCTGGGGGTTACCGTGCCTGTTTGGTTGGGGTGTACCAGTAAAGTAGGTTGTGGTACGCAAGAGCGACTGTGCCAAAGCTACAATACTGTAGTATCTGTCCGCTTACGGGCTATGACCACTATTCCCTTTCCCTGCTGTTAGACTGTCTACCACTTTTTCAGAGAGTCTCTTCCTCCCTGTTTCTTTGTCGTCAACGGGGGCCCGTAAATTAATAGCTCTTGATCAAAACCAAGTTCTATCAGGACGTGTAATTTGAAACCATATTTATGTTTCTTATTTTTTATGTACTGCCTGATCGTAATCAGCTCTTCCATAGGAAGAGAGGTCCTTTCCCGTGGAATGTACGAGTACTTCCTCCGCCCTGTCGTCCAAATATTGTAAAATTGGTCGAATTTTATGTATTTCATCAGAGCCGACGTCATTGATGGTATCACAAAAGTGTAAAGCTCTGAGCAGTAGAAAATACCTGTTACGTGACATTGCGATCCGAAAAAATTCTCTCATAGCGATAGTCAATTTTCCAATAGTCACTAATTCTACTGAGGCGAATGAAGCCCGTATGAAAAAAGATGGCCAGAAATACTTTTAGTTCTCCAATTTCGGTATCCTTTCATCGCATGATTCTGGGGCGTGGGCTCTCAGAGTCGGTAAAAAACAGCCGAAAAGAAACTATGGCGTCAACTGACTCTGGCTCCATTTTGAGAGCTTGCACCCCAGTAAGGGTAGCGACTGCCTCTGTGATCGTTGGTTTTACCACTTCAAACGCTCAGCTGGAACGGGTATGACTTATACAATTTACTCGTGTGGCTCAGGTTTAGAAGTCTCTACTGAGTATTGCTCTGGCGTCTCTCCTGGTTCCAACATTTCTTCTGCCTCCTGTTCAGAATCAGAATCAATTGAGGAGCCGTGCTCCATCTCGTCGACTGAAGGAGTGAAGATAGTTCTGTGTGTGTCGTCTACTGTGTCGACTCTATCTCCTTTAAATTTTTTAGCCGCCTGGTCTGGAAAAAAGCAACGGATAACTATCAAATTAAAAATATACTTCCATATTAATAAAGTAGAATTCTTATTTTCTTTTCACCTCGCTGTGTAATAGCTACCAAAAAGTAGCCAAAGTTTCATATTTTGCATTCATTTCCGGTCGAGCTGGTAGAATGAGAAGGTCTAGGTAAATCACAGGAAGAAATTTCATCCTCGCAATCAAGTGAAAAAAATGTTAATTGTCAGAGATGAAGTGGAGAACAAGGAATGCTGAGAACATTGCGTACATTCCTCGTCAGATAATCTCAGAATATTTCACTGAGAAAAAAAAATTATTATTGAAAATGAAGTGAAAATTCTGCAATGAAATTATGATACGGAATATTAGATATTTATGGAAAGCTCGCAGTGACTAAGATAATAAAAGAAAAAAAAACACGATTGGTACACATTTTAAATTATACTTATTATAGATTTACCTTCAACAGGAAATAATTTCCTCTCACGTCCAAGCCTGTTTTGAGACATGTTTAGAAAAATAAATTTTGTGTGTAATTACGCTGAAAATAATTTCATAGATAAAGAACTATAAACTGAAAACAAATGCACTTACCTGCAGAAGTTTCACCACATAATGGTAGAAAGATAAACCAACAGCTAAATCGCAACCGATGTTCACTGCAGAGTGCCCGGGACGGGGGTACCGAACGTGTTAGAAGCTCCCTTGAATACGACTACGAACTGAAAGAGATGAGTCCCAATACCTTTTCATTGCCAGTCTTCTACACCGACAAGCAAAGAAAGTGGACAGTTTAGTGAGATGAATGAATATTGTCTGGTCTCCTGCTCGGTGCAAACTTGTCGATTTGTCGCGACTTAGGTAACTTGGGTGCAAATTTCGCTGCCCGTTTGTTAAACAAAAGGCTCATTTGGCCTATCGGGGCTGAGTGAGCACAGTAGGAGACCTTTCACTTCCTCCATCCTCAAACAAATCTGAGGTGGTTAGCGATAATTATGGTTCAAATGGCTCTGAGTACTATGGGACTCAACTGCTGAGGTCATAAGTCCCCTAGAACTTAGAACTACTTAAACGTAACTAACCTAAGGACAACACACACATCCATGCCCGAGGCAGGATTCGAACCTGCGACCGTAGCGGTCGCGCGGTTCCAGACTGGAGCGCCAGAACCGCTCGGCCACCAGAGCGATAATTATGTTCGCGATCTTTACACAGTACTAAGCATTACTCCAGGAAGGTAGTTATTTAGTAACATACATTGGTTTACTACCACAAAAGGGATTCACGTTAACAATTTGTCCAGTTTACCAGTTTCTTCACTTCATCCCCTTTGCAACGTGCTAAATGAAACGATTTCGTAAGATGCATGTTACGTTTGTCACTTGAGCAGGTAAGTGGTTGTGGAGGAACGCTGTCAAGAAACGATTCTCCTTCCAAAGCGAGAGGAACACTTTGAGAAACATAATCCTTCCCTGTTTTCTTTAGTTTTTAATGTTTGTGTCTGTAACTGTGAAGGCACAAATGAATTATACGTGGTCAGTAATTGAGAAATGCATACTTATTTTAAAAATTAATGGTCTCTCCTATCAATATTCTCAAAAATGAGATCGACAGGAAGTGCAAAATGGCTAAGCAGGGATGGCTAGAGGACAATGTAAGGATGTAAGGATGTAGCGGTTTATCTCACTAGGGGTAAGACAGATACTGCCTACAGGAAAATTAAAGAGAGCTTTGGAGAAAAGAGAACCACTTGTATGAATATCAGGAGCTCAGATGGAAACCCAGTTCTAAGCAAAGAAGGGAAAGCAGAAAGGCGGAAGGAGTGTATAGAGGGTCTATACAAGGGCGATGTACTTGAGGACAATATTATGGAAATGGAAGAGGATGTAGATGAAGATGAAATGGGAGATATGATACTGCGTGAAGACTTTGACAGAGCACTGGACGAAATTTTCAAGCATATAGAACATCAATGTAAGGGAATTTGTCATTGTGCATGTTATAATTCCTTAAAAAAGTTCTTGTAGGTGTTTCCTTCAGTAACAAACTGAGAGATTCAGATGAGGTGATCTAATAGGCCAAGGAATAGGAGCACCTCTCACAATCCATTCTTCAGGCAGTGCAGCACTATAGTTTATGTGAACCTCCAAACAACATGGGGCGCCTGTGCAAACAACGTTTCTTCAGATACACAGAAGGTAGTGTCTAGTCACAGACCACCTCAATGTAAATGTGATTGAACATCACTCCATTTCCGGAGAGCGCCGACGATAATGTACCCCACTCCATTGTCGCGAGGGCCTTTACCCGATTTCATCAATATTTTTTCGACGCTGTTCGTTGCTTGGACATTCGTACTACATTGGTCATTATTTTTGTCGAACATTCTGGCTGGTTTCATTATGGGGCCTGCTATGAATTTCTTTCTTATTTTATGAACATAATTTCTCGATTCTCATTATTTTGTTATCTTCAGAAAATCCTGTCGTGTCAATTATTACACGGTCCGCCTCCGTAGCGTAGCGGTAGCGTTACCGCCTACTACGCTGGGGGCCCGGGTTCGATTCCCGGTAGGAGACTGGGTGTTGTGTGACTTTCATCATCACTGAGTCGCAAGTCGCCGATGTGGCGTCACCTAAAGAGGTCTTGCAATACGGCGGCCGAACTCCCCCGAATGGGGCCTCCCTGCCAACAATACCATGCGATTATTTCTATTTCCAATGGTTACACTCATTTTTATTCGCAAGAGAAACCAGCAAGATTTTTCTTCGCCGAGTGATTGCAACTAATCTGAATTAAAATTCGTGTTTCTCCAGACAGCAAAGCGAAAAAGAGTGAGTTCACACTGCGTGGAGCAATACTTTCAGTAAGTTACGATTAGCAGATAAAGCATCACAGAGGGCACTCAATGCCTGACATACCCCGAAAACGAACTCGGGCCGCACACTATTGCGGACGCGAAACAGGACACCTCACCATTAACGCTCCTTTCCCTGGATCTGAGTCTGTCTGAAATAATTCACTATGCTGCATCATTTTGCTGTAAATCTTTATGAACAAGTTTAAGCCTATATGTTGAGGCGAGCTCGACAATTATTTGTAAAAAGAGTTCAAGTCACATACTAGCTTTTATTTGCAGTGTAAAACCACTAGCGGCCACTTCTATCACTTTTATCATTTTCTCGACTGATAAAATAATGACACGCATGCTTGACAGTTGAAAAAAAACGACGCTTTACAACTTGTCAATATTTGCAAAATTTACGTTAGGTTATGCGTGTTCTTGCTAACTGAATATGGCCGGACCCCTTACAGCCACGTCACAACACGTCCTCAAACAAGTTAAACTCTGTTGTCTCATGTGCGAGACACTAAATTACAAACGACATGTCAAAACAAAAGATGGATGGAGAGCGTAACACGTCGAAGTCTTCAGACTGAGTACACGGTTAATGTCTCTCAAGAAACACATGAACTACGTGATCAGATGCATCCAGACACTTGTTGGTGGACATTACTATCGGTTCTATCCTCCATTTAGTTTTATGACGGCCTGAACTCTCTGCTGCGGACATTTTTAGTGAGATGTCTGAATGTCAGTGGAGGAATGGCAGCTCATTATTCCTCAAAAGCCGAAACCAGATAAGGTAATGATCTTTGAAGCTAATCTGTAAAGAAGTCGACGTTCTCGGGACAGCGTGGAGGCCAGTCCATATCAGGATTGTTGTCCACAAACCATTGCCTCAAAAACGCTCCTTTATGACAGGGTGCATTGTATCTTGATACAATCATCGTCTCCGAACGGATCCTCTGTTGACGTACAAGGTGCTGTAACATGTGTTCGAATCGTTCTCCATTTATTGTTTTCTTAAGCCCAATAAGGGAACCACATTCTAACCGCGAAAAAAAAGCTGTATCGTAAGACAACCTCTTCCTTACTTCACTGTTGGCACTACACATGACGACAGGCAGCATTCTCTAAGCATTCTCAAAACTCAAGTCCTTTCCTCGGATTGACAAAGCGTTCACCAGGCCAAATCATTCGTGTCCAGTCGTCCACCGTCCGGTAGCGTCGCACCTTACGCCACCTAAAGCCGCGCTTAGCCTTCACTGCAGAAGTGTGTGGCTTATGTGGAAGTGCTCCACCACTGTACCCCATTCCTTTTATCTCTCTACGCACAGTCAATAGCGTCACAGCGCGATAGCGATGGAAATGTTACCGTTGATGGCGCCTCTAAAGTGGAGTTACTAAATACAGTTTTCTGTAATCCCTTCACGAAAGAAGACGAAGTAAATATTCCAGAATTCGAAACCAGAACAGCTGTTAGCATGAGTGACATAAAAGTAGATATCTTACGTGTTGCGAAACAACTCAAATCACTTAAGAAAGGCAAATCTTCCGGTGCAGATGGTATACCAGTCAGGTTCCTTTCAGAGTATGCAGACACAATAGCGCCTTTCTTAGCAATCATACGCAACCGCTCACTTGACGAAAGGTCTGTTCTTAAAGACTGGAAAGTAGCACAGGTCATAGCAATATTCAAGAAAGGAAATAGGAGTAACCCATTGAATTACAGACCCATATCACTGACCTCGATTTGCAGTATGATTTTGGAGCATATACTGTATCCGAACATTATGAATCACCTTGAAGAAAATGACTTATTGATACATAACAAACGCGGATTCAGAAAATATCGTTCTTGTGCAACACAGCTAGCTCTTTATTCCCATGAAGTAATGAGTGCTGTCGACAAGGGATCTCAGATCGATTCCATATTCCAAGATTTCCAGAACGCTTTTGATAACGTTCCTCATAAGCGACTATTAATCAAATTGCGTGCATATGGAGTATCGTCTTAGTTGTGTGACTGGATTCGTGATTTCCTCTCAGAGAGATGACAGTTCGTAGTGGGAGATGGTAAATCATCGAGTGGAACAGAAGTGGTATCTGGCGTTCCGCAAGGTGGTATCATAGGCCCTCTGCTGTTCCTGATTTACATAAATGATCTAGGTGATAGTCTGAGCAGCCCCCTTACATTGTTTGCAGATTATGCTGTAATTTACCGTCTAGTAAAATCATCAGACGATCAATTCCAATTGCAAAATGATCTAGAGAGACTTTCTGTATGGTGCGAAAACTGGCAATTGGCACTAAACAAAGAAAGGTGCGAGGTCATCCACATGGGTACTAAAAGAAATCCGATAAATTTTGGGTATACGATAAATCGCACAAATCTAAGGGCTCTCAATTCCACTAAATACTAGGAATTGCAATTACGAGCAACTTAAATTGGAAAGGCCACGTAGATAATATTGTGGGGAAGGCGAAACAAAGACTGTGCTTTGTTGGCAGAACACTTAGAAGATGCGACAAACCCACTAAAGAGACAGCGTACATTACACCTGTCCGTCCTCTGCTGGAACATTGCTGCGCGGTGTGGGATCCTTACAAGTTAGGATTGACAGAGGACATCGGAAAAGTGCAAAGAAGGGCAGCTCGTTTCGTGCTACCGCGCAATAGGGGTGAGAGTGCCACTGATATGATACGCGAGTTAGGGTGACATTCAGTGAAACAAAGGCGGATTTCTTTGCGGCGAGATCTATTTACGAAATTTCAATCACCAACTTCCTCTTCCGAATGCGAAAATATTTTGTTGAAACCCACCTACGTAGGGAGAAATGGTCATCATAATAAAATAAGAGAAATCAGTGCTCTATCGGAAAGATTTAGGTGTTCCTTTTTCCCACGCGCCATTCGAGAGTGAACTGGTAGAGAAGTAGTATGAAAATGGTTCGATGAACCCTCTGCCAGGCACTTAAGTGTGAATTGCAGAGTAACCAGGTATATGTAGATGAAGACTGCTGGTAGCACTTTGGAAGTCACGAGTGATTTAATGTTATTTTTTAGTCACCGTCTGCAACATTCGACGGTCCCTGTTCGTCGCTGCATCACTCCTCTCTGGTCTTGATTTAGCTGTTCTTCTTGATTTGCGTTTCAGTTCCACCATCACATCAGCAACAGTAGACTTGCGCTGGTTTAGACTCCATCCCTGATGGATTTGTTAATTACGTGACATCCATTGACTAGTCCACGTTCGAAGTCACTGAGCGGTCCTGACTGACCCCTTCTTCTGTTTGCTCTTCTCTACTGATAACACTGGACTGATGACCTTAGCAGTTAAGTCCCATAAGATTTCACACACATTTTTTTTTTTTTACCGGATAAGCTATCCGGGCAAGACTCATGTTGAAAATAGCACACACAGAGAGATTCAGTCTGCTGACTTATTTATAATTGTATGATGTTTAGTTAAAAAAATATTCAATCCAACGGATGTCCCTGAATTGCGAGGAAAGACAGATATTCCGAACACAGTCTCTTGCGTTGCATGGCGGTTGAGTCGTAAAGAGATAATAATGTATAAATCCTTTCACTGTAATCAAAATAATACGATTCATGACTTAAAATTTTCTTACTCATATTTGTTAGCACACGTCATTTAATTAAGCCAAGTAAATAATTTCTTTGACCTCTTAGTCTCTCTCTCTCTCTCTTTCTCTCTCTCTCTCTGCTTCCCTAATTAGAATCCTATAAACAGTTAATTTCGTCCATGACAGATCCGGAAAGAAAAAGCTTACTTTTAGACCAGTACAATTCACAAGACTGAATACAGTTTGATATTATCTTTGATTTATTTTGTCTCTTTTCTCACACCCATTCACCGACAGGAGAAATTGAATAATAATTTCTCCACCATATTTGTATTACTATTGCACATGCCGCCGTATCTACGAACTTGGATGTTGTGGTAGATTAAACGTTCATTAGGTTAAATAACGAGTGATGGCAAACAGGAAAACAGATGCGTCTGACGTACGTCAGTGGCACATTGGAACAGAACTTCTTCGTAAACGGTGCACAAAGCAAAGAAGACACAGATGACTTATAATTACCATACGTGTTTTACGTAGTCTTAGGCTGAAACTTCTCATTGATATTCTCTTTAATATTACCGATCAAATTTGTAGCTACGATGACGACGGGACAGAGAGTTACGTTCTGCGCCCACATCGCTGGAAGAAAACAAACCATTTCGTTTCATTAATTTGATGAAAAACTGTACACATCGAAAAAAGTTTTGCATCACCTTGGTTCCGACAGTTCCGGAATCTGTACAGAAAATTGGAACAGAGATCAACATCAACATCATTTCAGCTCTTTTTATTGCTCATGAAAACCACACATTACATCTTTTACCACCATACAGCGAGACCTTCAGAGGTGGTGGTCCAGATTGCTGTACACACCGGTACCACTAATACCCAGCAGCACGTCCTCTTGAACTGATGCATGGCTGTATTCGTCGTGGGATACTATCCACAAGTTCATCAAGACACTGTGGGTGCAAATTGTCCCATTCCTCAACGGCGATTCGGCGTTGATCCGTCAGAGTGGTTGGTGGGTCACGCCGTCCATAAACAGCCTTTTGCAATCAATCCCAGGCATGTTCGATAGGGTTCAGGACTGGAGAACAAGCTGGCCACTCTAGTCAAGCACTGTCGTTATTCTAAAGGTACTCATTCACAAGATGTGCACGACGGGGACGCGAATTGTCGTCCATGAAGACGAATGCCTCGCCAATATGCTACTGATATTTTAGCACTATCGATCGGAGGATGGCATTCACGTATCGTGCAGCCATTACGGCGCCTTCCATGACCACCAGCGGCGTACGTCGGCCCCACATAATGCCATCCCAAAACAGCAGGGAACCTCTACCTTGCTGCGCTCGCAGGGCAGTGTCTAAGGCGTTCAGCCTGACCGGCTTGCCTCCAAACACGTCTCCGACGATTGTCTGGTTGAAGGCTTATGCGACACTCATCGGGGAAGAGAACGTGATGCCAATCCTGAGCAGTACATTCGGCATGTTGCTGGGCCCATCTGTACCGCGCTGTATTGTATCGTGGTTCCAAAGATGGACCTTGCCATAGACGGCGGGAGTGTAACTGCGCTTCATGCAGCCTATTGTGCACAGTTTGGATTGTAACGAAACGAAAAGCATTATTCAAGATGGTGGCGTTGCTATCAGGGTTCCTGATAGCCATAATCCGTCATCCACTACAGTAGTAGCCCTTGGGCGGCCTGAGCGAGGCATGTCATCGACAGTTCCTGTCTCTCTGTATCTCCTCCACACCCGAACGACACATCGCTTTGGTTCACTCCGAGACGCTTGGACACTTCCCCTGTTGAGAGCCCTTCCTGTCAGAAATTAAGAATGCGGACGCGATAGAACCGTGGTCTTGACCGTCTAGACGTGGTTGAACTACAGACAACACGAGCCGTGTACCTCCTTCCTGGTGGAATGACGAACTGATCGGCTGTCGGACCCCGTCTGTCTAATAGGCGCTGCTCATACACGGTTGTTTACATCTGGGGGGGGGGGGGGGGGGGGGTTAGTAACATTTCTGAACAGTCAAAGGGACTGTGTCTGTGATACAATATCCACAGTCTACGTCTGTCTTCAGGAGTACTGGGAACTGGGATGATGCAAAACCTTTTTTTGATGTGTGTATTACCGCAGATGACTGTCGGAGTTAGTTTTGAAATGTAAAAAGATACTTGATTGATTGTCAAGTATACGGAAGTGACTGAATACTTAAAATCTTATTCTACAACAAACTGCTCCTTTTCAGATATACTGCGAGATGAAGATGGGTTATCAGCACTTACAAATGGCTATTAGCACTTATTTATCACACGTTTTCTGTCATCAAAACTGTCTGTACTATTGATCTGTGGAAGTGACAATATGAAATCACTCTCAAATTTCGACGAGCGAGATGGAGTCGATGTTTCAGGTTTCAGATCTTTAAGAAATTTCTACCACGAAATTTGGCCGGCGTTGGGAGAAGAGACGATGACGTTGTGTCATTTATGAGGAGCCTGATTGTTTACTCCTTGTGAATTTAGAAAGTAATATTAAATGTCCCGTCGACGACAAAGTCATTAGAGACAGAGTTCTGTCTCCGATAGGGCAAGAAACTTTTCGAAGGTGAACCGTCCCGGCTTTCGCCTTGATCGTTTTAGAGAAGCGACGGTAAGTCCATAGTTCTGTATCACAATAGTGGAACGCGGTTTCAACCGGTCGCCTCCCGAATTCGAGCCCATTGTGGAAACCATTGCATCACGTGTCTTGGTCCGGAACCGTGCCTTAAATTCAAACCTCTCCGCATTTTCCTCGGAGACGAGAATATTGGGCACTCTATATGGTGATCCGTCCTTTAAGGTCTGCTAGCCCATCGATGTTTACCAATACAAATTACTTTTGTAACAGCGTCTGCTTCATGCAGTTTCTTCCGTTTCACTATGACCTTCATCCATATCCTACTCAGGCATAGCTTTATTTTTGTTAGGGCTGCTTCTTCTGTCATGAAAATTAAGCAGGCATCTGACATGTATTGGTTCGCAACAACACCACCAAGAACAAGCTACACTGACTGTGACGCTGCTGAAGAATGATGTGAGGTACTGCAAATTTTCACCATACTTTTGAACAAAAATATCCACTTTTTCTTTATGTACGTGTGTCATTGTCTAATTTTCTATTGAATTTTATATTGAGAACACTGAATGAGCCAAATCTCCTGTGATATGAACTTTTGCCGCTATTTTTTTACTTGAAGTTGAGATGTACTTATCTTTACTTTCTGTCAGACAACCGAGCTCGTATTAAAATTTTCTCAAATCAGCATCACATGGATGTACTTATATTGTGGTCGTTTTCTCCAACGTTGTAGGTTCACGAGGCCGTATGATGTCTCAAATGATCTTACAGGTTTAAGTCACAAACAGAACTTCATTAATGTTGTTTTTAGCATTTTTAGCATTCAGAAAAAGTAAAACATGTATTTGTTGCCCTTCAGTATGGACTATGATTGTTGCCATCACGTCATTACTCAGAAACGAAAATACACACCGTCATCTGAAGAATCAGTGAAACCGCCACATATCGCTGCCGCCACTTTGCTAATAACCAACTGCCACGGTAGTCAGTTTCTTAATGTAGTTTTAAGGCGCCATTTTATGGCGTCATTCGAGCCATGCATCAGTATTATAAATGCGTTTTGAATCGGATTTATTTAGAGCATTCCAAATAACACATCAGATGAATTCGGAATTGCGAATAATGACTGACATCAGCTGTAGAATGGAATGACAATGAAAACTGTGCCGGACCGGGACTCGAACCCGGATTTCCCGCTACGAAGTCTGTCCGTGGACCGTGGCGACATTCATCTTCTCTTACTGCAATAGCTTCGTCTCCTAAATTAATCATGTAGGTAAAGAAAGAAGACAATGGGAAAGCTACAAATCGGTAATAGTCGATAACTCAAATTAACTCTGAACATATTTGGAAAAATAAGCCGTAAATGTCAGTTAGTCCTGCCACAGTGTTTCATTGAGTCCACTCACAATTCTGAGTGATTCGGCAAGCTGCCACGTGTCGTAGGGCAAATATTGAAATAGAAAATACAACAACACACAATGAAAACTAAACAAGACTACGTCCAGTCCCTACAGAGAGAGAGAGAGAGAGAGAGAGAGAGAGAGAGAGAGAGAGAGAGAGAGAGAATTACTCAAACGAGGTGAGTCAAGAAAATGGAAGATATTAGCCATGAGTTCCGAAATATGATCACAAAGATAGGGGCATTACGATGGAACTTACCGCACTGGTCTCTGTAGAATCGTGATGCCGAATGCTCACGGTTCTAACATAGCAGCAACCAACATAAATGCCACTAGTATCCTATCGCGAAAAATGCTTATAAGATTGGACTGCCTTCACAAAAGCCTGCTCCCAGCGTAATGTAAGACAACCACTATGTAACAAAATTGTGGTAACTTCCGTACTACTACTACTATCTACAATGTGAAGACGTCCAAGATGTGCATCCGAAGGTGATAGAGAGTGTTGTGGCCATACTTTTGTAAACTCAGGTGTCCCACGGTAGTGTGCGTCTACGGATGTAAAAGGATTTCCGTAGCGAACATGACAGGGGGGGGTGGATGTGGAACTGTTGCCGCCGGCCTTGGTGGCAGAGCGGTTCTAGGCGCTACGGTCTGGCACCGCGCGACCGCTACGGTCGCAGGTTCGAATCCTGCCTCGGGCATGGATGTGTGTGATGTCCGTAGGTTAGTTAGGTTTAAGTAGTTCTAAGTTTTAGGGGACTGATGACCTCAGAAGTTAAGTCCCATAGTGCTCGGAGCCATTTGAACTGTTGCCGCTGCCTCTGACCAATGGGGCGGCACATCCATTTAGTGCACAAGTTGGGAGACCTGTCTTGGCGCCAATTCTCTGAAAATGGGAAGAATCAGTGCTTTTCTGCGTTGTCGTGGTTCCAACTTAAATTCGAACCTAATGACCTCTAGCATTACGGATTCTCGCAATACAGTGTACTTTCTAAATTAATTAAATGGTGAATGAAAATTATTTCACCCGACCTACCGATTGTCCTCCATGCAGGAAAGCCACCAGTGGTGTCCATTAGCTGGAGATAATTTCTCTTAGTATTAATACAGAGAATTATTTAGTATAATGACTTTCTAATTAATTGGCAATCAGATTGGGATTACTATCAGTGAACTCGGAATTTTGCAGTCAATTCAAATCTGTGACTGAAATTAAGAAATTTATTTCATTTGACTCCCTTGTGATGGGACTGTATTGGACAGCCGTCGTGGCTTAGCCAAGTGTGTTGCACTCGTATATCTTCAAAAAGTCTCCGTGTTACGACTACATGACCGATGATTCTGTGTGGGACTTGAGAAGAACTGTAATCGCCCAGATGGGGATGTCTATACTGTAATTAATTTTTTTGAACACTAGAATATCTTTCTGCCATAATCTGTGTTCGTCTTTTCATCGCATATAAGCGTCCTTTGTGTGAACATACAACCAAGTGGCATTATACAGAGTATAATGGGTAGAAGTGCAGATATTTGTATTGGTGACTGAGAACAGTGTACTGGATAACATTACATTAGTATTTACTTCATTTGCAGACGAATAGTTGTAGCTGTTATGCATAGCATGTTTTAGATTGGTAAGTATCTACATGTAGATATGGCAAGAGCAAGCATTAAAGCTTGTTTTACCCTGGGCAGCAGGTCAGGTGTTGAAGTGTGGATGTGTGGCCCCAAACCGGTTAGCCTATACTGACAGGCGTAGTCGATGTAATGGTGCAATTACAATGCAGAAAAAATCAGATATTAAGTTATGTGACATTATTGTGGGAAGAGTGTTCAGTGCAGAGAAAAAACAAGCAACAAACTGATGTGTGTACATATTATGTTACCACATATAAAAATATCTGCACTTACAGCCATTACACTGTGCATATTCGCACAATAGTGGGTTTCCCCGTAAAAAGTTTTCCCATTTAACCGTTTTGCTTAAATAAGAAATGATGGCCGGTGTGGCCGAGCGGTTCTGGGCGCTTCAGTCCGGAACTGCGCTACTGCTACGGTCGCAGGTTCGAATCCTGCACTCGGGCATGGATGTGTGTGATGTCCTTATGTTAGTTAGGTTTAAGTGGTTCTAAGTTCTAGGGGACTGATGGCCTCAGATGTTAAGTCCCATAGTGCTCACAGCCATTTCAACCATTTTGAAATAAGAAATATGCTTGTCTTACTTCGGCACACACTCTTCTGCTATCTTAATTTCAGGGAGTGCACATGGAAAATACGTTTGTCTTGCACAGGTTTCATCTACAAAACGAGCCTCATTACACGTCCATTCATTAATGCAACAGCATTACTGGTAAAGTTTGAAAGCTATGTGCGGGTACAACGCAGCATAGACTACTCTTATAGGTTGTGACAAATAAGCAACAGTATTCCTGATTAAGTCTGAAAGGTGCGTGTGGCTATCAAGAAAAGTAGATTATTCTAATAGGTAATGACAAATAAACCCTGATACTATGAAGATGTCTATTTTTAATGCCCAAGAGAACAACTTAGTAATACGATCTGACCGGAAAATACGTAAATTGAAAATGCTTGTAAGTAGAAAACACTCACATAGGCACTTTCATAAATACAGCGGAACAAAAAGAAATGGAGCCTACATGTCTAATACATGTAAGTAGCACACGAATGAATAGGTTCGAAATACAGTAGATTGATTTGAACATGAGTTGTCTTTCTGCTTATAGCGTTCAGTTATGTAATGGGACCGTAGATCCTTCGTATGTACACAAGTTCAGAATGCAGAAAATAGTTAATTATCAGTAATCAACTGCAATCCTGATTCCCCTCATATATAACACTATTGGCTAAGTGAAGCGACACTGCACGGTTTCTCGTTGAAGCAATCAGCTGTCCAGCTAACGTTCTATCAGCACTTGCAACATGATTACCATGCAGCGAAATCCTACTCTCTGTCACTTACAGTTCTCAGTGCCAGCTGTGTATTTCGAGTACCTATCCATCGAGTAGTTAACTTTCGTAAGACAACAAAATGACCACCTGCCAGCGTGGCACTTTAAAGTAGATCAAAGGCGAAGAGTGATACAGTCTTCGATAAAATGAATTCATAAGACGTGAGTTTGACAAGTAATATATTCTACATCTACGTAGATACTCCGCAAGCTACCGTACGGTGCATGGCGAAGGGTACCCTGTACCACTACTAGTCATTTCCTTTCCTGTTCCATTCGCAAATAGAGCAAGGGAAAGGCGACTGTCTATATGCCTCCTAATGAGCCTTAATTTCTCGTATCTTATCTTCCTGATCCTTACGCGCAGTGTATGTTAGTGGCACTAGAATCTTTCGGCAGTCAGTTTCAAATGTCAGCTCTTTAAATTGTCTCAATAGTGTTTCTGGAAAAGGATGTCGCCTTCCCTCCAGGGATTCCCATTTGAGTTCCCGAAGCATCTCCGTAATACTGACGCGTTTTTCGAACCTTTCGGTAACAAATCTCTGAATTGCTTCAGTGTCTTCCTTCAAACCGACATGGTACAGATCCCTAAAACTCGAGGAGTACTCAAGAATAGGTCGCACCAGCGTCCTAATTGCGGTCACCTTTATAGGTGAACCACTGTTTCCTAAAATTCTCCCAATTAATCGAAGTCGACCATTCGCCTTCCATACTACGGTTCTCACATGCTCGGTCCACCTCAAATCGCTTTGCAACGCTACGCCCAGGTATTTAAACGACTTGACTGTGCCAAGCAGGGCAGTAGTCATACTGTATCCGAACATTACAGCTTTGATCTTCCTACTCATCCGCATTAGCTCACATTTCTCTACATTTAGGGCTAGCTGCCATTCATCACACCAGGTGGAAATTTTGTCTAAGTCATCTTGTACCTTCCTACAGTCACTCAACTTTGACACCTTACCGTACACCACGGCATAATTAGCGAACAACCGTAAATTGCTGCTCACCATATCCGCCAAATCATTTATGTAGGCACATATAGAGTACAACAGCGGTTCTCTCAGACTTCCCTGGGCCACTCCTCAGGGTACCTTGTCTCTGATGAACACTCGCCGTCGAGGACATCATATTGGGTTTATTTAAAAAGTCTTTGAGACACTCACATATCTGTGAACTTATTCCATGTATCA
The DNA here is from genome assembly GCF_021461385.2 of Schistocerca piceifrons. Taxonomy (NCBI): domain Eukaryota; kingdom Metazoa; phylum Arthropoda; class Insecta; order Orthoptera; family Acrididae; genus Schistocerca; species Schistocerca piceifrons. Next base: position 694,961,220 of record NC_060138.1, read on the forward strand.
AATGCTTTCCGGAAATCTGCCTGTTGTGCTTGATCCATAGTTCTCAGAATATCATGTGAGAAAAGTGCAAGCTGAGCTTCTCACGAGCGATGCATTCTAAAACCATGCTGATTCGGGGACATAAGCTTGAACTTCAAGACAAAAGAAAAACTTTACAACCCCGTAGGGACATTCCAACCTAGGGTACAATTCCAAGATTCAACCTTACATACCAAAGTAACATTGCCTGAAATACGGGATTCTTAGATAAATTACTCTTACATTTCAGGAGAAGTCAAATCTTTGAATTCGTAACAGCACTGACTGAGATAAAGTAATAACCAATGCAGTAACCAATTTCCATACAGTTCATAGTAGCGTAGTTTGACAAGGTGGCCAAACACAAGATCGGATACCAACGCGCGTAGTAATAAGCGAACATTCAAAAACTAATCTCACCATGTAAAATTAATCGTTATCGCAGTAAATAAATTCAGTTGGTCTCAGACCGTTCCTTACGCATTTCAGTGTCTACTCAACAGCGTGCACCTCGGCCAGACAAAATCACTTCCTTCTCAATTTTTGAACGCAGCACAAAGTGCCTCTTCGACTGTATCATTCCAAGTACCGTAGGTCTCTAGAAGAGCGTAGCGTTCCAAAGGACTGGAAAAGGGCACAGGTCATCCCCGTTTTCAAGAAGGGACGTCGAACAGATGTGCAGAACTATAGACCTATATCTCTAACGTCGATCAGTTGTAGAATTTTGGAACACGTATTATGTTCGAGTATAATGGCTTTTCTGGAGACTAGAAATCTACTCTGTAGGAATCAGCGTGGGTTTCGAAAAAGACGATCGTGTGAAACCCAGCTCGCGCTATTCGTCCACGAGACTTAGAGGGCCATAGACACGGGTTCACAGGTAGATGCCGTGTTTCTTGACTTTCGCAAGGCGTTCGATACAGTTCTCAACAGTCGTTTAATGAACAAAGTAAGAGCATATGGACTATCAGACCAATTGTGTGATTGGATTGAAGAGTTCCTAGATAACAGATTGCAGTATGTCATTCTCAATGGAGAGAAGTCTTCCGAAGTAAGAGTGAGTTCAGGTGTGCCGCAGAGGAGTGTCGTAGGACCGTCGCTATTCACAATATACATAAATGACCTTGTGGATAACATCGGAAGTTCACTGAGGCTTTTTGCGGATGATGCTGTAGTATATCGAGAGGTTGTAACAATGGAAAATTGTACTGAAATGCAGGAGGATCTGCAACGAATTGGCGCATGGTGCAGGGAATGGCAATTGAATCTCACTGTAGACAAGTGTAATGTGCTGCGAATACACAGAAAGAAAGATCCTTTATCATTTAGCTACAATACAACAGGTCAGCAACTGGAAGCAGTTAATTCCATAAATTATCTGGGAGTAGGCATTAGGAGTCATTTACAATGGAATGATCATGCCGGCCGGGGTGGCCGAGCGGTTCTAGGTGCTACAGTCTGGACCCGCGCTACCGCTACGGTCGCAGGTTCGAATCCTGCCTCGGGCATGGATGTTTGTGATATCCTTAGGTTAGGTTTAAGTAGTTCTAAGTTCTATGGGATTGATGACCTCAGAAGTTAAGTCCCATAGTGCTCAGAGCCATTTTAACCATTTTTGCATGATCATATAAAGTTGATCGTCGGTAAAGCTGATGCCAGATTGAGATTCATTGGAAGAATCCTAAGGAAATGCAACCCGAAAACAAAGGATGTAGGTTACAGTACACATGTTCGCCCACTGCTTGAATATTGCTCACCAGTGTGGGATCCGTGCCAGATAGGGTTGATAGAAGAGATAGAGAAGATCCAACGGAAAGCAGCGCGCTTCGTTACAGGATCATTTGGTAATCGCGAAAGCGTTACGGAGATGATAAACTCCAGTGGAAGACTCTGCAAGAGAGACGCTCAGTAGATCGGTACGGGCTTTTGTTGAAGTTTCGAGAACGTACCTTCACCGAGGAGTTAAGCAGTATATTGCTCCGTCCTACGTACATCTCGCGAAGAGGCCATGAGGATAAAATCAGAGAGATTAGAGCCCACACAGAAGCATACCGACAATCTTTCTTTCCACGAACAATACGAGACTGGAATGGAGGGGAGAACCGGTAGAGGTACTCTAAGTACCCTCCGTCACACACCGTCAGGTGGCTTGCGGAGTATCGATGTATATGTAGATGTACGAACAAGGAGTGACCAAGAGAAATGACGGACTACTTTCAAACGAGAAAAATCATTTGTCCCACACCCGCAAACGAATACAATTGGTCAAGAAAGCCGGCCGCTGTAGCCGAGCGGTTGTAGGCCCTTCAGTCCGGAACCGCGCTGCTGCTACGGTCGCATGTTCGAATCCTGCCTCTGGAATGGATGTATGTGATGTCCTTAGGTTAGTTAGGTTTAAGTAGTTCTAAGTCTAGGGGACCGATGACCTCAGATGTTATGTCCCATAGTGCTTAGAGCCATTTGATTGGTCGAGAGCAGTCCGATTCGCCAAAAACTGACGTTTGTAACAGTGATCAAGCAAAGACACTGGTAAAGAGCTTGTATCGGTACATCGAAACTGGTAGAGCAAGATCTCATAGATGACAGCAAGTACAGGCATCGCGATGCAGAAGAATGCAAACTCTAATGTGAGGAAATGAAAGTGCCGAGTAACAGGAACGTCTAAAGTTTTATTGCTCTGTTTTCTTCAGAAAGTTTTCTTTGAACTTTCCGTTGTGCTTCGACAGTGCGAACGTTGTCATTAAAATTACTGCGTCAGTATTCGTTATTGGTGACTCGTGCCAGAAAATTCACTGAAAATCAAGGTAAACCTGTTTCATAATTTTTAGGTGAACATTTATATAAGTACTTGAAGACGGCTGTAGACTTTCTTTGTTAGAGATATGTGTGGTGTCTGTTCTGTCGCACATGTCCAATAGAACAGACACCACTCACATCTATAATTCTGTGGGGCCGACGGCTGTACGATGAAAAAGTTTCAGTGCGGATATAAAACCAACGTCGAACTCCTACGGGAATCAGAAATATGCGAGCAGGGGGTTAATGGGCGGAGGGTCATCGTTGCGCGGCGAACGGGAAGTCGCGAACTTGCGTACGATGGAAAACGTGTCCGGGTGGACGGGGCAGATAAGGCAACAGTTCTAGAGAAGCGGAGCGTCAGGGTTTGAATCCCAGTTCGGTACAAATTTTCGACTCTCGCCGTTGCATTGCCGCAATTCCCTGTGCGGCTTGAAGTCAATACTTCCTTCTTATCCCTTTGGATCCCTTTTCCTTCGCATTCCTTTCACCCCAAATACTCATTTTTTTGTTACATCAGAACCAGCTTTTATTATTCGAAAATTTAGTGTATGATCAAGAAGGAACCTTTCATCTGAAGCTATAGATTAGATATAAATCTAGTGGTCTCACTAGATCTTAGATTGCGAAAATAAGATGGAGAACGCGAAGTTTAGTATACAGAGTGAGTCATTAACTATTACCACCTTGAATAACTCCGGAAGTATGCTAGTAGCTGAAAAGTTTGTGGGACAACCGTTGCTTGGGACAACGGGGGCCATAATATGACGTTGGTTTTATGGTGCGAGGTGGGTCGCGTCAGAGATATGGTCAACTTTTATTTTATATGTATGCTATAGTTTGGTACTTATTTTCTGATAGCGGCTACCGAGGCGAATCCAGTGATGTGTAACAGTAAGGCCTTTGAAGGTCAACGAGATCAAAAAGGTGGCATGAACGTCCATTTACAGAAGGTGTTCGAAGTGATAACGATTGGTATCAATGCAGTGCTGCAATCTTCTTATCGTGGATGGAGTAGTATTCCTTATCACTGTGGCACTTATCGAAGGACATGCTTAGACAATTCTCTCTCATATATCGTGCAAATAGTAAATATTCGCCGAACACAGTGTATCCATCTAACGTACCATTGGCATGTAAACACCATTCAACAGTTTCGCAATACAACACTAATAGGAACGGTAAGAATAGTATCATCGAATTATGCGAATGTGAATGATGTATTCCTTCGAAGAACAAGTCGATATGCTTCTCATTTACGGAGAATGCCAAAGAAATTCAGTGAGGGCAAGAGACTTATACGCTGAAAGATATCCTCAACGATCTCACTCTACACGTCCTACATTTAAATATGTGTATGAGACATTGAGAACAACTGGATCTTTAACGCATCGAAAACATATCTGGCAGAGGAAAGTTACTAACTAGGAAACGAAAATTGGTACTGTTGAAACTGTGATTAGAGATCCTTGTGTTAGTTCGCGTCAAAACGAAAGGGAATCTGGTATGAGCCAGGGTAGTGTTGTTCGTGTTCTGCATGGCCACAAATATCATCCTTGCCATATCAGTCTCCACCAAGAATTAATTGGTACGGATTGTATGCGTCGCGTTGAATTCTGCCGATGAGCTCAACTTCAGGTTCAGAGGAATGACACATTCATTAATTTGATTTTTATTTACTGACGGGGCTACATTCACAAACCATGGAAATGTTAATCTGAAAACATGCATTACTGGCCAACTGAAAATCCATGTTGGCTGCGGCAAGCTGCACACCAAAAACCGTGGTCGGTGGGATTCTGGAGGGCAGCGTTATAGGCCCCTGTTTCATCGAAGGGAATCTTCATGGTAGGAAGTACGCCACATTCCTGCGAGAAACATTAGGTATGTTATTGGAAGAAATACGTTTAGGAACAAGGAACAGAATGTGGTATCAACACGATGAGTGTTGTAATATTTTCCAATTCATTTTTGGCCACAGGTACAGTTTTATTAAGAGTTATTTCTATAAATGTGTACGCTGCCATTGCGTATAGGCAGCTATCCTGGAACATCAAGCCTCACAGAAAAAATAATTAAGCATTGTGTTTAATTGGCTTATCGCGTAATATTAAAGAAAGATTTTTTTTAATCCATCGCGAGTAAGACGGATGTCTTCACATTGGAATACGTATGATATTTCTGGCGATAGCGCCCTGAGAAAATTTAGCCGTGGCTGTTAACAAACATAAAAAAGAATTTTTAACAAAACATTTCATTCAGTTATCAGAATATTCTCTTTCATTCAAAAAAAAGTTACGCGATAGAGTCCGGCAGGTTTTTCGCTGATAGCTAGACATGATTTGCAGAGACAGTTCCCAAATCGTTAATTTGACGCGGAGGAAGCGTCGTGGCCGGCTCGTTCGCCATACTTGACGCCTCTGGATTTTTTCTTGTGGGGATTCGTGAAAGACATTGTTTATAAAGACATTCCAACTACACCTAAAGATATGCGAGAGAGAATTGTCAGAAAATGTGCTTCGATAAGTTCTGATGTAATAAGGAATAACACTCAGTCCACGATAAGACGATTGCAGCACTGCATTGATACCAATCGTTATCACTTCGAACACCTTCTGTAAATGGACGTTCATGTCACCTTTGCAGCCTTAGTTGACCTTCAAAGACCGTACTGTTACACATCACTGGATTCGTCTCGATAGCCACTATCAAAAAATAAGTACCAAACTATAGCATCCCATTAAGAAAAAAAAGTTGACCTTCATATCTCTGCAGCGACCCTAGCCAGCAACATAAAGCCAACGTCATGTTATGGCCCCCGCTGTCCCATGCTACCTTTGTCCCACAAACTTTTCAGCTACTATCACACTTTCAGAGTTATTGTAGGTGGCAATAGTTAGACTCATACAAAAAGGTACGGACAAACTTTCAGGAAACATTCCTCACACACAAATAAAGAAAAGACGTTATGTGGATATGTGTCCGGAAACGCTTAATTTCCATGTTAGAGCTCATTTTAGTTTCGTCAGTATGTACTGTACTTCCTCGGTTCACCGCCAGTTGGCCCAGTTGAAGGAAGGTAATGTTGACTTAGGTGCTTGTGTTGACATGCGACTCATTGCTCTACTGTACTAGCATCAAGCACATCAGTACGTAGCGTCAACAGGTTAGTGTTCATCACGAACGTGGTTTTGCAGTCAGTGCAATGTTTACAAATGCGGAGTTAGCAGATGCCCATTTGATGTATGGATTAGCACGGGGCAATAGTCGTGGCGCGGTACGTTTGTATCGAGACAGATTTCCAGAACGAAGGTGTACCGACAGGAAGACGTTCGAAGCAATTGATCGGCGTCTTAGGGAGCACGGAACATTCCAGCCTATGACTCGCGACTGGGGAAGTCCTAGAACGACGAGGACACCTGCAATGGACGAGGCAATTCTTCGTGCTGTTGACGATAACCCTAATGTCAGCGTCAGAGAAGTTGCTGCTGTACAAGGTAAAGTTGACCACGTCACTGTATGGAGAGTGCTACGGGAGAACCAGTTGTTTCCGTACCATGTACAGCCTGTGCAGGCAGTATCAGTAGCTGATTGGCATCCACGGGTACACTTCTGTGAATGGTTCATCCAACAATGTGTCAATCCTCATTTCAGTGCAAATGTTCTCTTTACGGATGAGGCTTCATTCCAACGTCATCAAATTGTAAATTTTCACAATCAACATGTGTGGGCTGACGAGAATCCGCACGCAATTGTGCGGTCACATCATCAACACAGATTTTCTGTGAACGTTTGGGCAGGCATTGTTGGTGATGTCTTGATTGGGCCCCATGTTCTTCCACCTACGCTCAATAGAGCACGTTATCATGATTTCATACGGGATACTCTACCTGTGCTGCTAGAACATGTGCCTTTACAAGTACGACACAACATGTGGTTCATGCACGATGAAGCTCCTGCACATTTCAGTCGAAGTGTTCGTACGCTGCTCAACAACAGATTCGGTGAATGGATTGGTAGAGGCGGACCAATTCCATGGCCCCCACTCTCTCCTGACCTCAACCCTCTTGACTTTCATTTATGGGGGCATTTGAAAGCTCTTGTCTACGCAACCCCGGTACCAAATGTAGAGACTCTTCGTGCTCGTATTGTGGACGGCTGTGATACAATACGCCATTCTCCAGGGCTGCATTAGCGCATCAGGGATTCCATGCGACGGAGGGTGGATGCATGTATCCTCGCTAACGGAGGACATTTTGAACATTTCCTGTAACAATGTGTTTGAAGTCACGCTGGTGCGTTCTGTTGCTGTGTGTTTCCATTCCATGATTAATGTGATTTGAAGTGAAGTAATAAAATTAGCTCTAACATGGAAAGTAAGCGTTTCCGGACACAAGTCCACATAACATATTTTCTTTCTTTGTGTGTGAGGAATGTTTCCTGAAAGTTTGGCCGTACCTTTTTGTAACACCCTGTATAACCCGGCAATAAAAATACCCATTATAACTATGTGTTACTATAGTTTTTATTTTACGTATTTCCATGTATTTACTCGTGACAACACGGCGTATGTGCTGCGGGCAGTTTCTGAAGCTCCACCTCGGCATTCGGGGCCGTAATATGTCGCTGGGGCTGCTGAAGCAATAAGCTCCCTCAATTTTCCGGCAGTTGGCCAGGCCGCACCCCTGTCTGGCTTAGCGTCGCTGCTGTAGCTTCGCAGCCAGGCAAGCTAAACCGCCCGTGTTTAACTGCATTAATATTACCGCGTTAGTGGCTCGCAAGCGGTCGTTAATTCGCCGACGAATAGCTGGTTGTTTGTAATACGATTATAGACACCACTAGGCTAGCTTTTCTCCCATTGCTCCAGGCTCTGATTATTATCCCAACCGTTACACTAGGATATATATGTTCTTAACACTGTATTGTCATGTATGTGGTGTGTAGTTTTTACGATGTATCGTCACAAACACTAAGAGGTTCCGCTGAGCGACGGCAGGCAAGTAGGGATATGTGTTACAGTTTTTTTATTACGGGTTTTATATGAGTTAATATTCTAAAAATGTTTGTTTTGTGTTGGTTTAATCACCCACGACCGAGTTCGACAAGGTGTTCCAGTGCGGGTGGTAGCAGGCACACTATTGGGACGAACAGACGGCCAGCGGAGGCAGAGCACATGGAAGAAATTGTCGAGACTAATTTTTAATTATTAAAACGTCTTGGTAATAAATGAACATAATATTATATTTACTTCTGTGTCTGATGGCTGACTCTTAACATTAAAAACCAGTGAAATATAAGATTTGTACGTGTTTGCGATTGAGTTGTATGGTATAAGTGCTGAGAAGACATAAAATGATTCAGTTGCGAGTACTGATTGATACCGCTATAATGAGCCTGGTGTTTCTAAAACCTTCCGAACCTAGGGTGGGAAGTATGCGTGGGCGACTGACAAATTTTTACTATTGTTATGAAATTTTAAATCTATGGAATAATCACCCACACTATCAGCTCATTTTTTAATAATTTTATTATTTTAAGTAATTAGATGATGGGGAAAATTAAATTAAAGCAATGTAAAGTAAGTTTAAACTTTGATATTTATTTTAAAAGTTATTAATGTTCAATACAAATACTCACACTCATTCATCCTTTCACACCAGAAGGGAAGGAGATGACAATATCTTAAGACATTATATTCACTACGTAAAGGAGGCGGATGTGGTTTTCATAGGAAACTGTAATATAAGAATTACATAGAAAAATGTATTTGAAAGTGTTGTGTGACAAGTTGTTCTTATTTATATGTGAATATAACATACTCCATTGCTCAGCCTCCTCCCAGATAAATTTAGAAATACCACAGTAAATTTTGAGGTGCAAATGTGGGACGTAAACAACAATAAATCGAGCAAAATAGCATGAAAGGAATCTAACAGAGACCTTTCACCGCTAACTAATTTTGAGACTTTCTACTTGCATGTAGATTAGCCAGGCACTTTAAAGAACTAGTCTTATAGCTCAGTGGAAGTTATTAGAAGCTTAAATTGACAGTTAAATGACAGAGAGTGTTCTTACGCACAGAATAAGATCAGAAGTGGAGCAGTGTCTCTGACGGTTACCATTGCGAAGGTTTAGACTGATTACTTGCGCTTCAGTTTTCAACGCGTACTGAACTCTAATAAAGGTTTACGAACTGTTAATGCTTGTTAGCAAGTATAATAATGATTTGATAGTTGGAGGAAAATCAAAGAGCGATGTTACTACAAGTGTGAATTCTGTGCATGTGAGATGCGCCTAGTGAACCGATTACAAGTGTTAACGGCATGTAGTTGTTAGTACCGTGTACGATAGTTAGAATTATTGTTGGAGTGAGATTTTCATACTCATTATTCCGGTTACCAACAAGAGTGTTATCTCTGACTGCAATTGTTAACTGACGTCAACAGTGACATTTAAACTGTATTTACGACGTGCAGTTAATGAAAGTATTTGAAGTTAGTGATTTAAAACGGTTACGTATTCAACAAAAGGCATATTAGGAAATACTTTCATTCCATGAGAGAATGAAAGAGAACATTGACACTAGATATTATCAGTTGTTGACACATCGGTGAATGGAATCTTCGTTTGTTTCACAATCTCTAACTCTTGCCGCGAATGTAATTCGTCATTATACGTAAAACCTGTCCATGAGTCTACTCTTCGTTAACGAAAAGGATCTCCTATTAAAGAATTGCATTTAATTAGAAGAAGATTTAACCTTCATGAAGATTGTAGCGGTTTCGTCTGAACCTCGGCTCTACTACGATTTGCATCTACGGCGTGGGCACACACGGTCACAGCAGCAATTACACGACATATAAAAGTCCTTATCCATAGTTAATTCTTCGCAGGCAGCGTGCAGTTGACGTCAAGAGAGCAAGGACAGCGTAGATGCGAGATTACAATTTCTCTATTACGTTCTGTACTATTTGCATTTACTCCTGCGCTTCCCTTTTAAACAATATGGCGTAGTTGACAGCATTAAGAATGAAAAGCGAAAACTGAGGTCGAAATTCCGTTCCGTGAAAGCAACAGTTATTAGTTTCCTATTTGTATAAAACAAAGAAATGTGTTGTAAACAACATCACCGTAAAAATACGGCCAAAAAATAACAGAAATTGCTGTTGTTCTCAAAAAGAGCTTCGCTGACGGAGCACAAAGAATAAAGTGAGTTGGAAACAGAAAAATTTTAATTGAGGGGGAAGCTTCCGTTATTAGACACAAATATCTGTGTCACTGCGAGAAGCCGTTAGGCTCTACAGCTAAGCAAAAAAGAAGCCAGTGAGCTGTTTGGCAGTGTGCAGCCGCCTCCGAGTGCGCTCAGCGCCGTGGAGGACAGTTCGCTTTGAATAAGGTACGCCTTTGAAGTGGGAGGAACTAATTGCTGACACACTAATTGGCGCTGGACTAACGGAATGAAGTAACATCGCATTTGCGAGTTTATTCGCTTGCGCGGTACGTCTACGCGCTCGTTTTTATTTGCGGTACACTGTTTCTGTGGGCCCGAAGTACGCTATCCGCAGCGGGAAGTAGTAACACGTAAAAACGGTGCGTAACAACTGCAGGCGTTTCGCACCAACACATACGCCGATATGGGTAACAATCATTTGTGCAAGTTAACGCGTTTGTCTTTCACACTTCACAAACGAGATTCGTGACGTGGGAAGATTAATTACATTGACACAGCCAGTATGTGTGAAGGAACACAGTACATGAATAAATTACTCCCATTTTTGTGTAACGAACAACTATTCTGCTGCACTTGTAAATCCACGTTAACCCAGACATGATTCACTATTACAATACAGTTGTGCTTCGCTTTCGTTTAAGAATAATCTTCAATCGCCTTTCTATAGTGTTTCTTACTTAGTGGTTTAACGTAAACATTATTCATGGATTTTTTTGTATATACTGACTAGATATTGTTGATAGACCCTGCCGAATTTCGCTGTTCCTCGATGAGATCAAAACAGGTTGAAAAGCGAATATGTAGTGAACTAAACGCTCTTTTGCTTACGGTCATTGTTTTCATTCGTGTTTATTGCTTCACTCCTTTTCTTAACTTTGTATCCATTGATCTAACGAGTAATTTATTCGTTTCTGGAAAAACTGTTTAATGTTTATGAAATTTTATTTCCCAGTCATCAGTTTCGTGTAAAAAATTGACGTTATTTTCTGTTACATGTGTGTGTGTGTGTGTGTGTGTGTGTGTGTGTGTGTGTGTGTGTGTGTGTGTAGGGTGAATACGTATAAATATTTTTTTCATTATGACTTAATTTGGTATTCAGCGGAAGGAGAAGGTTCTATGTGAGAAGCAATTGAAACTGAGCACACATAAAGTAATCCCGTGTGAACTCGCTTAGAGTTCAAAGAAATTATGATTTCAAAGCTGTAGTGACACAGCACGAACAGTGAAAGGCAGCAGTATAGGCAAAGAAAAAGGTACTGTCTCTACATAATCCACATACATCAAAACTAAGACGCTGGCTGTTTTAAATATATAAGCAGTGTTTACGTAAAACCACTAGTCATGTAATATTTCAAGAAGCTTACTGAAGACAATTTGTTTACTATGTGAATTAGAAATGGAAGTTTTTGTAGCTGCTATTATAGCGACAAATTTGCTTGATATATACGAAACGTAAAAAAGAGGTGTTAGACGAAAGGACAGTACGTATAACGGGAAAACTGCTTGCGACTGTATGAGAGACTCGGTTGTAGTATACACGTAAAAATGTTATTGATGGAAATAACGAAATATTTTCTGTCTCAGTTACTTGATTACTTTCCTGAGGAATGTACCGAAACAAAACGACATTACAACAAAATAAAGCTTTATTGTGTGTCCAAAAATGAGCCCATCATGCGTAGCTACGAACAGCAGATTTATTTCTTTACAATATGTTACTTTCTTCCTACTTTGCAGTTCACTTAAATTTATGAAAATCTTTAGTATGATATCAGATCTGAATAGGACGTAGGTGGTAAAATTCGTTAGACAAGTGAGATAGTTAAACATCTGCCCACGGATTTTACTGTCCCGTGAGTTGCGGCCTCTGCCTCTTTCGAATCGGCTGTTATTTGATTGCTTCATTATTAGGCTTTTCCTACATTCGAAGTGGTTTCATCTACATCTACATCTACATACATACTCCGCAATCCACCGTACGGTGCGTGGCGGAGGGTACCTCGTACCACAACTAGCATCTTCTCTCCCTGTTCCACTCAAAAACAGAACGAGGGAAAAATGACTGCCTATATGCCTCTGTACGAGCCCTAATCTCTCTTATCTTGTCTTTGTGGTCCTTCCGCGAAATGTAAGTTGGCGGCAGTAAAATCGTACTGAAGTCAGCCTCAAATGCTGGTTCTCTAAATTTCCTCAGTAGCGATTCTCGAAAAGAACGCTTCCTTTCCTCTAGAGACTCCCACCCGAGTTCGTGAAGCATTTCCGTAACACTCGCGTGATGATCAAACCTACCGCTAACAAATCTAGCAGCCCGCCTCTGAACTGCTTCTATGTCCTCCCTCAATCCGACCTGATAGGGATCCCAAACGCTGGAGCAGTACTCAAGAATAGATCGTATTAGTGTTTTATAAGCGGTATCCTTTACAGATGAACCACATCTTCCCAAAATTCTACCAATGAACCGAAGACGACTATCCGCCTTCCCCACAACTGCCATTACATGCTTGTCCCACTTCATATCGCTCTGCAATGTTACGCCCAAATATTTAATCGACGTGACTGTGTCAAGCGCTACGCTACTAATGGAGTATTCAAACATTACAGGATTCTTTTTCCTATTCATCTGCATTAATTTACATTTATCTATATTTAGAGTTAGCTGCCATTCTTTACACCAATCACAAATCCTGTCAAAGTCATCTTGTATCCTCCTACAGTCACTCAACGACGACACCTTCCCGTACACCACAGCATCATCAGCAAACAGCCGCACATTGCTATCGACCCTATCCAAAAGATCATTTATGTAGATAGAAAACACAGCAGACCTACCACACTTCCCTGGGGCACTCCAGATGATACCCTCACCTCCGATCAACACTCACCATCGAGGACAACGTACTGGGTTCAATTACTTAACAAGTCTTCGAGCCACTCACATACTTGGGAACCAATCCCATATGCTCGTACCTTAGTTAGGAATCTGCAGTGGGGCGCCGGCCGCGGTGGTCTCGCGGTTCTAGGCGCTCGGTCCGGAGCTGCGCGACCGCGACGGTCGCAGGTTCGAATCCTGCCTCGGGCATGGATGTGTGTGATGTCCTTAGGTTAGTTAGGTTTAAGTAGTTCTAAGTTCTAAGGGGCTGATGACCACTGATGTTAAGTCCCATAGCGCTCAGAGCCATTTGAACCATTTTTTTGCAGTGGGGCACCGAGTCAAACGCTTTCCGGAAGTCAAGGAATATGGTTTGGAACATCGCAGACAATCGCAAGGACAGCCTTATATACATTCGCATAAAGACTTACTGACGACGCTGTTAGATGCATACAATGGATCTGGGACTAATTGCTGAAACAAAAAGGGGAAGGAAAATTAGGGCTTAACATCCATTCGACGACGGCACGATTAGAGATTAGGCGCATGCGTAGCGTGATAAAGGATGATGAAAGAAATCAGCCGTGGTATTTGCAAAGACCATCCTGGAATTCATATTAACGCCTTTAGAGGAAGCGTGAGTGGTTGCATGAGGATCTGAACCCCTTCCCATCCGCCCCTCTTTCCAAAGCCGCGCGATCTGAGGCGTCTTGTCGTGGTCCGCGCGGCTGCCCCCGTCGGAGGTTCGAGTCCTCCCTCGGGCATGGGTGTGTGTGTCGTCCTTAGCATAAGTTAAAGTTAGTTAAGTAGTGCATAAGCTTAGGGGCCGATGACCTCGGCAGTTTGGTCCGTAAGACCTTACCACAAATTTCCAAAATTTCCAAATACGAGTCTATTATTTTAACCATAGTGTCGAATCTCTCAGTAAATACCGAAAGAACTGTTGCGTTTCTGTACTCCATCACGAGAAGCATCGATAGTTCACACAGTCACAACGTGCGCTGTTTTTGATATATTACTTGTGATCGGCTCTGTGTTATTATTTTAGTGTATAACGAGAAATATACTTACTTATTATCTAATTGCGAAGTTTCCATTAACTGTAAACTTAACCTGACTGCAGTATTAATCAATATTTTTCCTTTCAGTTAACATAAATGCACTTCTTAAGGTCGACGATGCTTATTACTCAGTCGTGTTTACGTAACTAGTGAATACTCCTGCCTCTGTCTTCTAGCAGTGCAATCTTCTGAAACCGCAAACAAGCTGTGATCAGTACTGTTTCTAAATTTACAGTCTGTCCTTTGCCCTGTTTGACATATTTTGTTAATTTTCATGAGAATCTTGCTTGTTAGTTATAAGGTTTATAATTTAAGCAGCAACCAGCCACAAGTATGGTTTAAAAAGTTCATTTAACTTAAGCCATTACCGGTTTCGGATGTATTACTATTCCATTTTCAGATGGCTCTTATAAGCTTCCTTTTTTCCTGCTGGGGCTTCGTTTTGTTTTCGGTACTGTCGTGGTGTAGTGATGGATGTTTCGGTGTGACGACTTGTGTTATACATTATACAGTTAACACATATTTGCACATGGACTATGTAAGTGGTATTTAATTTCCCATAAACTGCTACTACTCACCCCATTTTATTTTTTATGGCAGCATGCACGCTCAACATTTACGAAACGTGGCCTAGCGTGGCAGGAGTAACAGAAACAATCGTACGTGCTGCACTCTCTACAGCTCTACATTGGCAATAATCTCGGAAACCGTAGCAATAGAAATTACCCATCCTACGTTTCCTTCAGCACTGTAAAACGTCACGTTGTCGAAAGGAATACCAGCGACAATAAAAATGGCAACTCTGTAATGATATGGTAGATAGCGCACCACCCAGAGAGCCGACTTATTGGTTAACTTTTCTTTAAAGCCAAACAGGCCCGTTGAGTACTGCGTCTTTCAGTAATGTGCATTTATGCTACATTTGTAATAACTACTGTTTTAGATATTTTTCTCTATTTCGTTGTCTTTTTCCATTTTCAGCACAGAGGTCGCAAGTTTTAAATAATGAGAAGTCTGCTGTACAGTTTGATGTAGATATTTTATACTTTAGATCTGATACTTCATCCTTTCTTCGTTTCCTGTTCAGAAACGCTGTGCAAAGACAGTACAACTTGAAAACAGTGTGAGAGTGCACAGACTAAATGTACCTAACGTTGTGTTAGATGTGATCCCTTAACAAAAAGATACAATTATGTAACTCCTTATATTATGCGAGGAATTCAAGCATTTTGAATTTATCTCTGGTCGAAGACAATAACGTAGCATCCGGGATATTTAATAACGTGATATCCTCGTTGATTTTAAAATTCTGCAGTTCAGAGGAAAATATCCGATGAGTAGCAAAGGGATCAATAGGCGACGTCTTCATATCAAAAGCAAGCGCTCAGCCATCCAAGCTATCCTCCTCTCGCCCCTCCCCAGCCACCTCCACCACCGTGTTAATAAGTGTCCACGGATCAGCACACTTTTCGCTGAAGCACTTTCCCTACTCTGCTTTGCTCTGCTCGGAAGCTGTCCTACCAGCTGAAAGCCGGCAGGTCTTCAGACCTGTTCAGTCCAAAGCGTAAAGAAAGTCAAAGGACACTTTCATCAGATGGGGGCGTAGCTCAGATGGTAGAGCGCTCGCTTAGCATGTGAGAGGTACCGGGATCGATACCCGGCGCCTCCAGGTACCTGTTTTCCTTAAGCAACACGTCCTCAATTTATGATGTGCTTCCTCTTGTCGTAGAACACGTCAGCCGCATTTGAAAACTAGTGTTTGAAGATATTTTTATTCCCAGTAGTGAGCAGCAAATACTTCAGAGTATTCACCGTAAACAGTATGCAAGAGGATCTTTAAAAGTTTGAGCGACACTCCTATGATCATTCGTTGGTAAAGACGGCAGTTAAGTAGTTCACCGCGATAAAGTAGCCGGGCCAAATATCTCACGAAATAATCGTCAAACGAAAAAACTACAAAGAACGAAATTTGTCTAGCTTGAAGGGGGAAACCAAATGGCGCTATGGTTGGCTCGATAGATGGCGCTGCCATAGGTCAAACGGATATCAACTGCGTTTTTTTAATGTAGGAACCCCCATTTTTTATTACATATTCGTGTAGTGCGTAAAGAAATATGAATGTTTTAGATGGACCACTTTTTTCGCTTTGTGATAGATGGCGCTGTAATAGTCACAAACGTAAGGCTCAATTTTAGAGCCGGTCGCGGTGGTCTAGCGGTTCTAGGCGCTCAGTCCGGAACCGCGCGACTGCTACGGTCACAGGTTCGAATCCTGCCTCGGGCATGGATGTGTGTAATGTCCTTAGGTTAGTTAGGTTTAAGTAGTTCTAAGTTCTAGGGGACTGACGACCACAGATGTTAAGTCCCATAGTGCTCAGAGCCATTTGAACCATTTGAACCAATTTTAGACGAACAGTTGGTAACAGGTAGGTTTTTTAAAATAAAATACGGAGCGTAGGTACGTTTGAACATTTTATTTCGGTTGTTCCAATGTGATACATGTACCTTTGTGAACTTATAATTTCTGAGAACGCATGCTGTTACAGCGTGATTATCTATAAATACCACATTAATGCAATAAATTATAAAAACGATGTCAACCTCAATGCATTTGGCAATACGTGTAACGACATTCCTCTCAACAGCGAGTAGTTCGCCTTCCGTAATGTTCGACAATGCGCTGACGCATGTTGTCAGCCGTTGTCGTTGTATCACGATAGCAAATATCCTTCAACTTTCCCCACAGAAAAAAATCCACATGTCATGAAATATGCTATTCAATAGGTCTACCGCTTCAACCGCACGCGAGCTATGTGCCGGACATACATCATGTCGGAAGTACATCGCCATTCTGTCATGCAGTGAAACATCTTGTAGTAACATCGGTAGAACATTGCGTGGGAAATCAGCATACATTGCACCATTTAGATTGCCATCGATAAAATGGGGGCCAATTATCCTTCCTCCCATAATGCCGCACCATACATTAACCGCTAAGGTCGCTGATGTTCCACTTGTCGCAGCCATCGTGGATTTTCCGTTGCCCAATAGTGCATATTATGCCGGTTTACGTTACCGCTGTTGGTGAATGACGCTTCGTCGCTAAATACAACGCGTGGAAAAAAAATCTGTCATCGACCCGTAATTTCTCTTGTGACCATTGGCAGAATTGTACACGACGTTCAAAGTCGTCGCCATGCAATTCCTGGTGCATAGAAATATGGTACGGGTGCAATCGATATTGATGTAGCATTCTCAACGCCGACATTTTTGAGATTCCCGACGTACTTGGGCATCATATTTTGTTGCAGGTCGTGGTTGACGTTTCACATGTTGCTGAACACCTCGTGTTTCCTTAAATAACTATCCGGCCAACGGACCGGACACTTGGATGATGATGTCCAGGATACCGAGCAGCACACGCCCGTTGGGCATTTTGATCACAATAGCCATACATCAACACGATTTTGACCTTTTCTGCAATTGGTAAACGGTCCATTGTAACACGGGTAATGTATCACGAAGCAAATACCGTCCGCACTGGCGGAATGTTACGTGATACCACGTACTTAAACGTTTGTGACTATTACAGCGCCATCTATCGGAAAGCGAAAAAACTGGTCCAACTAAAACATTCATATTTCTTTACGTACTACACGAATATGTAATAAAAATGGGGGTTCATATTTAAAAAAAAAACGCAGTTGATATCCGTTTGACCTATGGCAGCGCCATCTAGCGGGCCAACCGTACCGCCATCTGGTTTCCCCCTTCAAGCTAGATGAGTTTCGTTCTGTGTGGGTTTTTCGTTTGATGCTTATTTCGTGAGATATTTGGCCCGGTCACTATCAATGGACCACCCTGTATGAAAGCTGTCTGAAAATCAGTTACGTCTAATATGTGGACGTAATATTCCCAATAATGTCAGAAGATTCATCGGTTCCTAAACCGCTTCGCTGATGATAGTTACGTTCTTCGTATTACTTACTTCGAGTGATGTACATACTGGAATTTTCCGGGCAAATAGATAAGATTTTGAAACTTCCTGGCGGATTACAACTGTGTGCCCGACCGAGACTCGAACTCGGGACTTTTGCCTTTCGCGGGCAAGTGCTCTAGCATCTGAGCTACCGAAGCACGACTCAAGGCCGGTACTCACAGCTTTACTTCTGCCAGTATCTCGTCTCCTACCTTCCAAACTTTACAGAAGCTCTCCTGCGAACCTTGCAGAACTAGCACTCCTGAAAGAAAGGATACTGCGGAGACATGGCTTAGCCACAGCCTGGGGGATTCTGGAGATAAGATTTTACTTGCGAGCAGAGTGCGTACAGCAATGCGTATTTGAGGTACTAACGGTCTTAGTATACGCCGAATGTCGTCAAGTGTAGCTGCGAAATCTCTCCACTTGTAGGATATGTTACAGCATAAATTGCTTGCGATGGTGTGCTCACACCAGGTGGAAACAATCAATTCTGGAAACAGTTGTTTGGTTCCCGGTAGAAACTCACCATTAAGTTACCACATGCAGAAGACTGCTGTATGGCACCCATGAAACGAAGAAACGCTGTACAACATGAAATGTAAAGTAATAGATTGACACTCACATATGAACTGTCCTAACGTCGTGAGGCGGTTTGAGTCACAACATAAGCTTATTTCACGTGAAACTGAAGATTGCACCAGCTCTACGGAAGTCTCCTGTTAGAAGATTTCCAGTATTCAACGGAAACGGTTCTCTCGGTATTCCAGACTAATTCCAAGAAGACATAAAAACATTTCATACAATAGAATGTACAGCCACTGTCAGTAGATACCCCGCATAGTAACTAAATAAGTGGCAGGCGGAGGCACTGTATCGCAGATGGTTTCTGTAGCTGTGTGTTTGACGACCTGAACTCATATCTAGGTTCGGCTCAACAGTTGGAAGTCTTTGATGGGCTTGGACATCACTGCATTATACCGTATGAAATACATACCTAATTTGCAAAGACGCAGAAACTCAATGACAGGATCTTCTGTTCATAGACCACCAACGTGGGATGGCTCTAATGTTGCACCCCTGACTGGAGTAAGTTATAGAGCGAGTAGTTATTGGTTACATGCGAATTCTGCATTGTAGTTTCCACAGCACTCCTTCATAATAACAGCCCAGGGAAGTATACAGAATTGACCACGGCGCGCGGCTGGGGAGTGGTGAAGAGAAGCGACAATAGGCAGCTTAGGGCGGCTCAAACTCTTGAGAAAGTGGTAACGCGGTGCGGCTTCCAGCCGCCTTCAGATGAGTGACAGTGAGTAGATGGTTGACTCCATGCTGGTGTACCGGGAATTTGTATGCCTGTTGATAAATGTCTGTTGTCCCGTTTTCAGTGGAACATGCGAGAAAGCCGTGCAAAGCTGCGGTTGAGCAGTCAACAGCGGTCAAAATATGTGTGTTTGTCACTATAGCAACTTCACGCTCAATTCACGGTCTGCAGAGTCTGAAGTAAATCAGGTGAAGAGCGAAAGAATGAAATACGCCGGCCTCTGATGGGAACGTAGGACCAAGGAATTTGAAGTACTCTCCTGGGAGTCAGAATTCCGGAAAAATTGGTGTTTGTGCAGACGCTAACCTTGATGGGTGGCCTGGGAGGCGCTATATAGCAGAAGTTGAGAGGAAGGGAAATTTTGTGGGAATTTGTTCACTTCCCAGAGCAGGCATTGGTCAGCACTGGGAAGCAATGCATAATTAACGTGACTTGCGCTGCAATTGGCGTAAGCGATTTTGCTGGTGGGGAAACCGAGGAGAAGAGCAGACTGGGAGAAGTCCCTGTAGAGGACTTCCGTTCCCAGCTTGCCTAGAGTGCAGACGTGGCATTCTTTACTCAGCTTGCCTGAGAAAGAGTGAGCATCTTTGCAGTTTAGGACTTAGCAAATGGAACGATTGAGCTTGGAGATAGAAAGTTTTGGTTCAGCTATGTACTGAGCAAGATATCTAGGAGTGAATAGATGAGCGCAGCCTTGCAGCACTACAAGGTCGGCCGATGTCCACACAACGCATCCGCTCCGCCACGCTGTATTTGGTGATATTGTGCCCGCTCCGGCCACTGATTAATTTGTTGGATCACGTCGGAAAAGTTTCCATGAGGGTCTCATGGGCCGTGTACTGTAGAATTCTTCTCGCACTTCGCATTACGCCTGGGTCAGTAGATAGGAATTACTTTTGAGTTATCGAGCTTTACTCCACGCAAACGCAATTTATTACCACTGCCTGGTGGGAGAGTCATGTAATGTGATGATTGAAGGTCGTGAGTTTAAATAAATTTGTAATAATCGACTGCATCTGTTTTCAATCAAGTAGTTGAAATCCCAAGTCAGTTTCTTAATTGATTTTATGTTCAACATTTGCATCTGGTGTTCAATAGCTGCATATAACATCAATGTGCACCCCTTTCCTAATTAAAAGTGATCAATTCTGAATCAGTTAATGTAAACACAGTCACTGCAGTTCATTCAGGAGTCACAGGGCCTTCTTACTTTCTTTGCGTTATCTGATATTGCGGCAGTTTTGCACTCTCTGTTGATCTGTTAGTCAATTAGCTTGGGTGAACACACGCCAAAACCAGATAAGTGACGGGTGGGGTGTTACAAATTCAGTGATAGGGTTGTTCTCATCAAAATCGACAGCAAACCAACATCGACCACGATAGTTCAATTACACATGCCGATGTTGAAAGCTGAAGATGAAATGATAAAGTAGGAGGATACTGAACAGGTAATTCAATATGTAAAGAGAGAATAGTCATGGGGGACTGGAATGCGGTTGCAGGGGTAGGAGTAGAAGAAAGGGTTACGAGACAATGTGGGCTTGGTTTTAGGAATGAGAGAGGAGAAAGACTAATTGAGTTCAACAACAAATTTCAGCTAGTAATAGCAAATACTTTATTCAAGAATCATGCGAGGAGGAGGTATACTTTGAAAAGGACGGGATATACGAGAAGATACTGCGACGGGGCGGGGTCGTTCGGTCGTTCTTTCGCCTCCTTACCCTCTCTCAGTCACTTTCAACGAACATTTCACCTACCTCTGTATTTCTTCCTTCCGACGACCCTTTACTCTGCACTAGTCTATACACGCTAAGCAGTGCAAAGCAGCGTTGATGAAACCACTACCTAATACCTACCACACAGAGGCCGCGTAACTCAAGTTGCAAATCAATTCCTGTAAGTTCAGTTTTACAAATTTCTGGCGGTAGGAGAATGCAGTTTAATTGCAGTAAGCATTTGAAAATTCTATTAACGTCTTTTTATTCATAAGGAAGCACATGAAATGTGTATCAAGCCCGTATTTAATAAGGCAAATGCTCTATTATTCCAAGTTCACTGCCTATACAACATGTTTCACACGGAAAAGCAGCCAGAATTCCTGTAAGTCCGACTCGATTAATTTTGCGATCTAACAGTCACTGATCCACTACTATTAGCGAGTTGAGCATTCGGTCGTTTCAGTGGTCTTCTATGTTACAAGTGCTCGCCAAAGTATGCGATCAAGAACACGGAATATGCCACGCGAAATTGTCCCTACCGAAAATTTCACACGCTCATAAAACTTCAACTAATTAATTCAGAAATATTATACTATCATGAAAATGTTAGTAAATTAAGCAATTTTAGTCGCGACACTTTCTAAACGCGATAACTCACTAGTTCTTCATTTTACATATTTTCACGGAGACATCAAACATGGTGTTACTCGGAAGCAGCTCAGCGAACCACTCTCTCGATGCTCCTCTCCCGTCTGCCCATCTAACTATCTGCATGCGGGAACCGCTTGATTCTGATTGGCTATTGATCTGAATGACCAGTCAGAATGATCCTTCCAGATCATTCTCGCGGCAAAACGTGCCTTAGCCAACCACTAATCAGGGTCATTGACGTAGGGTTGCGATAATCCAAGGGCGAAAATCAAGGACAAAATTCGGTGATTATAAAGATGTGGTTGAAACACGGACCAATATGTTGTGCAAGTGACCATTGGTTTGCGTTTCAGTTGAATCTTCATCATTACTTTACAGTGGTTATCATGAAGATGTTGTTGAAACCTGGAATCACACAATATCCTTTCACCTTTCTGCACGTCAGCCAAATTGTCATAATTACCATAATTCAAACAGTAATTCTGTCAGCAAAGAAGTTCTAATTAACAAGGAAAATTAATCCAAGCATTAATGGTGCCTATAAAGGAGTGGTCAATGATGATGAAAATTAATTGCAACTGACATTAAATAACTTTTTAATTAAAGCACTGAACACAAATTATTAACATGTACACAATCATGCTGCTACAATTGATACATATCTTTCACTTTATGCTTTAAACCAGTCATATTTCTCTGAGCTCTCGACAGAAGAAAGAAACTCGCTCCGATTCTGAATCAGTCTATGAAAATCTGTGCAATTTGTGTTTTTCATGTTATTTTGGATTTGGAGCATGGCGTTGACTGATGTTAAAGCTAGCCTCTTTCTTTCTTCTGTCCATTGTGCGTTCACTAGGGAAAACACTCTCTCCACCTTCACATTGGCATTATGCCCTGTAATGGAGAAATAGTGCTGCACAACAGCAAACTTTTCTGAATACAGCTCTTTAGAAACACAATTCTCAAAAAATTTAACCCACTTTTTATGAGGCATCATCTCCAAATTCTGGTTATCTTCCTGTGTATGAAAACATTTCAGTTTCACTATCTGGTCAAATAGCAAACTCTCATCCACTTCAGTGCACATTCAACTTTTTCCCAAACACGTAAAGTCTTCAACAGTATCCAGTCAAATGTTCAAGTTCGGATAAAGGCTTGCCCCATTTTATCAGATAATCTGTAACTGTCTGATAAAATGCCATGACATCCTCTTGAAATTTTAACTGCTGACACTAGGAGAGATTTGACATTAACTCTTTTACTTTCGTAGTCATGAATTTACATTGCTTTCTTTCCTTTAAAACATGCACGAAGCTTTTAAGTTTCAACCTAACCTCATTCACAGAGATGTCCTCTTTCTCAATGTTGGCGATAGCCTTTTGAAATGGACTCATCTGGGCAAGCAGAAAGTGTAAATACATCTCTCCACAAGCATCAGAAAAAAAGACTTTAGAAGACTTGGATACTTATCGAGAGACAGGTAGTATGATATAAGAGTTTGAAACATGTATATGAATCTTTCAATTGCAGGAAATAAGCTCATCCACCTAGTTTTCACATGCCTAAGTACATCTTTGTGAGTCTTATGGAGGAAATCACAAAAATCCCTTAATGCTGCTACACGAAAAGTATAAATTGAAAAGTGGTTATAGATCTTAATAATTATACTTTGCACATCTTGTGAAAGTATGTCGGTTCCACTTTGAATAGCATTATGCAGTACATGAACTGGGCAACCTACCCCCTACTATACACTTGTTTAGTTTGTTTTCAAATTTTTTGAATACATCGTTTTCCCCTTTTATTTCAACACCTCCAAAGTTAGTGTTTGTGTTATCACCACCAAAAGCACAAAATTTGTCACTAAGGTTGAATTCTAAAATTATTTTATACACACACTCAGACACTGTATTGGAGGTTTCATTGTCACACTCATTCAAATGTAATAAATTATTTTGAACACCTTGTGTAATGTCAAAGTATTGGACCAGAACAGGAAACATTTTTACATGCTTGTGATTACTAGCATCTGTACTGATCTCAACACAGTTAACTTCTGATAGACTATTTTTAACATTGTCTTTTATGAAAGGTGCTATAACATTGTTAACAATTGCTTCAGTTTTAGTTTTTGCACTCGAAAACTGAACTGCTACCTTTGAATCACTAAAAATTTCACTAATGATTTTTGATGTTCAAGACGAAGGTGAATGGTGGTTTTCACAGCATGAAACGCGAATGTTGCTTCTCCTGCAGCAACCTTTTTAGATTCTGTCTGATTAGCACTAACAAAACTAGTCAACTGTTCGGAAGCTGAAGCAGATTTCACAGCTCTTGTGTGTTTCTTGCTTGTTATATGATCATGGAGAGCTCGTTTCCCTCCACTGGCGATTGAAATGTAGCAACTGTAATGAAATAATTTAGGATTAGTTGCCATTTTACCAAAAGCACGCGAATTAACATTTTAGTTTATGTACGGTATTCGTAAACGTGCACAATCTATTGCGCTATGTTTCGAAGTGTCACAACTACTAAATTTTTACACCTCAAAACACATGTTTTTGACAGCTCTTTCGTTCTATGGTCACCCTGAAAACTAAATTTGATGGCACGGTGAATATATATTTTTCAATAACTGTAAACTCGACAGAAAATAAAATTGCGGGAGACTTGGTTTTTGAACACGTACAGTTGAGTAATCTTATCAATTATAATACTCATTTGTATGCTTTCTACAAATGATAGGCATTGTTTACTATTACGTACCTACAATGCATTGTACTTACCCACACACTTTGCAAATAGCCTCATGTTCGTTTCTGCCACGTTTAATACTTGGAAACGCATCAGTATAAACTTCTCGAAAATGTACTTTTCGTTTCGACATTTTAAATTTCAAATTCTGTGCAATAACACCAGAAGTACACTTCACACAGCTGAATGTTAACTTTACACGAGCAAAGAATTTCAGATGCCCACAGCAGAGACGTTGTAAACCAACAGCGGGAAACTCAAACAATCGCAAAGAATCGATTACACTGCACTGCTTCCACAGTGTTTTCTGAAAATAGCCGAACGATTCTTAAGTGACACGGAATATCAGCCCACGTTTCAACGGCTATCGTCAAGTTTGCAGGAGTTACGAAACACTTAATCGGTGCCCAGTGGCAAAACTTGCGTAAAAAGTTTTTTTTTACTGACTAACCACTTTTTTCGCCGACATTTTCCTCTTCGTTCAGGACACCCGTCTTCGAGAATAAAATCGCGGACTGTCCGCGAAATCCGCGACGTTTGGCAACCCTACATTGACGTCATTACACTTTCAATTTTTAATATATTGTTTAATAAATTAATATGGAAACTTTTTCCGTTTCCGACTTTTATTCTGGCTGCTCTCTTACAAAAGCAAGCACACATCGACATACACTCCTGGAAATTGAAATAAGAACACCGTGAATTCATTGTCCCAGGAAGGGGAAACTTTATTGACACATTCCTGGGGTCAGATACATCACATGATCACACTGACAGAACCACAGGCACATAGACACAGGCAACAGAGCATGCACTATGTCGGCACTAGTACAGTGTCTATCCACCTTTCGCAGCAATGCAGGCTGCTATTCTCCCATGGAGACGATCGTAGAGATGCTGGATGTAGTCCTGTGGAACGGCTTGCCATGCCATTTCCACCTGGCGCCTCAGTTGGACCAGCGTTCGTGTTGGACGTGCAGACCGCTTGAGACGACGCTTCATCCAGTCCCAAACATGCTCAATGGGGGACAGATCCGGAGATCTTGCTGGCCAGGGTAGTTGACTTACACCTTCTAGAGCACGTTGGGTGGCACGGGATACATGCGGACGTGCATTGTCCTGTTGGAACAGCAAGTTCCCTTGCCGGTCTAGGAATGGTAGAACGATGGGTTCGATGACGGTTTGGATGTACCGTGCACTATTCAGTGTCCCCTCGACGATCACCAGTGGTGTACGGCCAGTGTAGGAGATCGCTCCCCACACCATGATGCCGGGTGTTAGCCCTGTGTGCCTCGGTCGTATGCAGTCCTGATTGTGGCGCTCACCTGCACGGCGCCAAACACGCATACGACCATCATTGGCACCAAGGCAGAAGCGACTCTCATCGCTGAAGACGACACGTCTCCATTCGTCCCTCAATTCACGCCTGTCGCGACACCACTGGAGGCGGGCTGCACGATGTTGGGGCGTGAGCGGAAGACGGCCTAACGGTGTGCGGGACCGTAGCCCAGCTTCATGGAGACGGTTGCGAATGGTCCTCGCCGATACCCCAGGAGCAACAGTGTCCCTAATTTGCTGGGAAGTGGCGGTGCGGTCCCCTACGGCACTGCGTAGGATCCTACGGTCTTGGCGTGCATCCGTGCGTCGCTGCGGTCCGGTCCCAGGTCGACGGGCACGTGCACCTTCCGCCGACCACTGGCGACAACATCGATGTACTGTGGAGACCTCACGCCCGACGTGTTGGGCAATTCGGCGGTACGTCCACCCGGCCTCCCGCATGCCCACTATACGCCCTCGCTCAAAGTCTGTCAACTGCACATACGGTTCACGTCCACGCTGTCGCGGCATGCTACCAGTGTTAAAGACTGCGATGGAGCTCCGTATGCCACGGCAAACTGGCTGACACTGACGGCGGCGGTGCACAAATGCTGCGCAGCTAGCGCCATTCGACGGCCAACACCGCGGTTCCTGGTGTGTCCGCTGTGCCGTGCGTGTGATCATTGCTTGTACAGCCCTCTCGCAGTGTCCGGAGCAGTATGGTGGGTCTGACACACCGGTGTCAATGTGTTCTTTTTTCCATTTCCAGGAGTGTACATCAGCATCGTGGTTGCAACACAATTTTCTCACAGTTCAATTTTATAAGGTTTTACATAAAATGACATTACGTTTTGACGCATGTCCCGCATACACTCTCATTCATTCCCATGTATTCACTAAAGAAAGCAAATAATAAGTCTGAATGATTTTTATACTGCATAACGTAGAGTTATTAAAGTTTTGAAAAGAAAATTCCAATTAAGTGATTTTATATACTGTGATCTTCGTTATGACTTCAGATGATAATAATAAAAGGCATTTGGTTATTGTTCCTGGCTGAGTTTTGAAACATAAGTGTCGGTTTTAGTACATTTAAGTAATTCTCTCAGTCTCCGTAACTATAATAGATAAAAATCTGAAATTTTGACAGGATCCCTACCATAATAACAAAGTGTATGTACCAAGTTTGAACAAAATCGGATGATAATTACTATGGTTTATTTAGATTCGTAGGAGGTATGAATTTGCGGCCGGCCGCGGTGGCCGTGTGGTTCTAGGCGCTCCAGTCCGGAGCCGCGTTGCTGCTACGGTCGCAGGTTCGAATCCTGCCTCGGGCATGGCTGTGTGTGATGTCCTTAGGTTAGTTAGGTTTAAGTAGTTCTAAGTTCTAGGGGACTGTTGACCACAGCAGTTGAGTCCCATAGTGCTCAGAGTCATTTGAACCATGAATTTGCGTACCGACTGTTGCTTGAGACCGTTCTTACGGCTGGTAACCTCAGATGCGCTGTGAGTCAGACCAAACAAAAACATAGCCATCCTGAAGCCATCGTGCTACACGGCTGCGTGTCGTACTGCATCGAATGTTGTCTCGTAATAACTGTCTACGTTACAATACCAGTTAGATTACATCATGGACAGGCGAAGATTCCGAAATCAGATACTGGATTGTTAGGATACCCAGGAGCAGATACAGACTCAAATCAAAATGTAGTAGTGATGAAGGTTAGGCTGAATTTTTAAGACATTGGTCAGGAAGAATCAATACGCAGAGAAGAGGGATATAGAGGTACCAAGAAATGACGAGATAAGCATCAAGTGCTCTAAGGCTATTGATACTGCAATAATAGGCAGTTCAGTTGAAGAGGAAAGGTAACTGCGAAGAAACCATAGGTAACAGAAGAAATACTTTAGTTGATCGATGAAAGAAGAAGTACAAAAACTTTCAGAGAAATTCAGGAATAGAGAAATACAGATCAATTAGGAATGAAATAGACAGAAAGTGCAGGAAAACTAAGACGAGATGTCTGCGTGAAAAATCAGAAGCAATCGAAAAAGAAATGATTGTCGGAAGGAGTGAGTCAGCACCCAGAAAAGTCAAAACAAACTTCGGTGAAACTTAAATTAACGTCGGTAACATCAAGAGGGCAATGGGAATTCCACTGTTAAATGCGGAGAAGAGAACAGGTAGGTGGAAAGAGTACACTGAAGTCCTTTATGAGGGTGAAGATTTGTCTGATGGGATAGAAGAAGAAACAGGAATCGATACAGAAGAGATAGAGGATCCAGTATTAGAATCAGAATTTAAAAGAGCTTTGGAAGTCTTAAGATCAAATAAGGCAGAAGGGATAGATATCATCCTATCGTAATTTCTAAAACCATTGGGCAAAGTGGTAACAAAACGGCTATTCACGTTGGTGTGTAGAATGTATGAGTCTGGCGATATACCATCGGAGTTTCGGAAAAATATCATCCACACAATTCCGAAGACTGCAAGAGCTTACCAGTGCGAGAATTACCGCTTAATCAGCCTCACAGTTCACGCATCCAAGTTGCTGACAAGAATAATATCAGAAGAATGGTAAAACATTGAGGTGGTGTTAGGTGACGATTGGTTTGGCTTTAGGAAAGGTAAAGGCACCAGAGGCAGTTCTGCCGCTGTGGTTGATAATGGAAGCAAGAATAAAGACACGTTCATAGGATCTGTCCACCTCGAAAAAGCGTTAGACAATGCCAAATGGTGCAAGATGTTCGAAATTCTGAAGAAAATAAGGGGTAAGCTATAGAGAGAGACCGATAATATACGACATGTACAAGAGCCAAGACGGAATTATGAGAAAGGAAGACCAAGAACGAAGTGCTCGGATTAAAAAGGTTGTAAGACAGTGACGTAGTCTTTTACCCCTACTGTTCAATCTACACATCGAAGAAGTAATGATGGAAATAAAAGAAAGATTCAAGAGTGGACTTGAAATTCAAGGCGAAAGCACATCAACGATAAGATTCGCTGATGACATTGCTGTCCTCAGTGAAGATGAAGAAATATTACAGCATCTGCTGAATAGAATGAACAGTGTAATGGGTACAGAATATGGACTAAGAGTAAATCGAAGAAAGGTGAAAGCAAGGAGAAGTGGCAGAAGTGAGAACAGCGAGAAACTTAACATCAGGATTGGTGATCACGAAGTAGACGAGGTTGGGGATTCTGCTACCTAGGCAGAAAAATAACCCATATCGGACAGAGCAAGGACGTAACAAAGACTAGCACTGGCAAAAAGGGCACTCTTGACCAAGAGAAGTTTACTAGTATCAAACACAGGCCTTAATTTGAGGAAGGCAATTCTGAGAACGGACGTTTGGAGCATAGTATTGTTTGGTAGTGAAACATGGACTGTGGGAAAACCGGAACAGAAGAGAACCGAAGCATTTGAGATGTGATGCTACCGACGAACGTTGAAGATTAGATGGACTGATAAGGTAAGGAATGAGGAGGTTCTCCCCAGAATCGGAGAGGAAAGGAAAATGTGAAAAACTCCGACAAGAAGAAGGGACACGAGGATAGAACATCTGTTAAGACACCAGGGAGTAACTTCCACGGTACCAGAGCGAGCTGTAAAGGGTAAAAACTATAGATAGAAATAGAGATTGGAATGCATCCAGCAAATAATGGAGGATTTAGATTGCAAATGCTGCTCTGAATTGAAGGGGTTGGCACAAGAGAGGAATTCTTGGCAGGCCACATCAAACAAGTCAGAAGACCGATGATAAAAAAAGGAAAAGAACCTAGTATGAATGAAATACCATAAGAAATTGTTTAAGTCTGAATAGGAATGTGTTAGCAGTAAGAGAAAAACTATTCGTAGTACGTAGTACATCCCGATATATTACCACTTGCAGACGATGTGTATTTTATAACCAGATTACGAGGGCATGCTGAAAAGTAATCCCTCTGAATTTCTTATCTGAAAACTCAAAGCTTTTTAAATAAAACAAACGCTATTAAAATTCTACATCTTTATTCTTTATGTCTACATATTTGCAGCCCTCTGCCGCTAGAGGGCTCCGAATTGTAGAGTGTAACAGGGCGGCGTGTAGCGTAACTACGAGGGTAATCCCAAAAGTAAGGCCTCCTATTCTTTTATAAGTACATAGACCTGTTTGTTTCTACAATGCTTTTACATCAGTTTACAGCTTGAACATTTAGCTATTTTTCGACATAATCACCATTTCTGTCGATGTATTTTTGTAGATGCTGTGGAAGTTTTTGTATGCCCAAGTCATACCAGCTCGCTGCCATGCTGTTCAGAAAGTTATGAACCTCTTCTTTCACCTCGTCGTCGGAGCTGAATCGCTTTCCGGCCAAATGTTTTTTTAACCTAGGGAACAGGTGATAGTCACTGGGCGCCAAGTCAGGACTATAGGGTGGGTGGGTTATTACGTTCCACTGAAACTGTTGCAGGAGAGCAACGGTTTGCCGAGCGATGTGTGGGCGAGCGTTGTCATGGAATGTGTACGCCCTTACCCAACATTCATCTTCTCCGGTTTTTTCAAAAAGGGGACGTTTCATATTATACATGACTGTGCTTAAACTGACACACAATATTTTTAGCGCAGCGCAATCTGACTTTCAATAATCCCTACAAAAGAATGGCCCTGACTAACATTAACCTATACCTTTCACAAATCGCTTACCTCACAAAAATCTTCGTTACTCGAACTACCGCAATACAGCGAGCGCCACTACTGCCAGCTAAATAAAAGATCCAAGCTACGGAAGGCACTAACTACTGATAGGCATAGTTAGCAAATGAAAGATTTTAATAGAGAACAAACAATGTATTTACCTTAATAGTGTTGAAAAATCATAATATACATAGCAGTTCATGACATCCAGTCTCACAAATTTCAAAACTGCGCCATTTCTCTCCCCACATCCACCACTGCTGGCGTCTCACCTCCAACTGCAGAACGCTACACGCTGTTAACATCCAGCTGCCCAACACTGCAATGGCAGACAACAATGCAAACTAGCCACAGGCTGCACACAGCACAGCCAGTCATTTTTCATACAGAGCGCTACGTGGCGTTACCAATAGGAAAACCTAAACAGCCTACTTACAGTGTGACAACGTTTCTTAAATGTGTGATTAGCGTGTGTCAAAAGCGAGACTTGAGTACCGGCCCACTTTTCATCTCGTTGCATTCGGGAACCGCCTAAACACAATATCCACGCTGTCTGGCTTAATAACTCTCGTCGTTAAACCGCAGATTCGATTCGGCGGAGGCTCACCTCCCTGAATCCTGGAAGCGGAACTTTAACAACCTCGGCTATCAGTGCGGGTTGTGTCTAATGTAGCTTTGAGAAGACTATTTGTCGCTTAGCGAAAACGTTTTCACAATTCTTCTGGGTGAAAAGAGAATTAAGATATCTAAAACGATTCCGAAAATATCGATAAAATATTGTACATATGAAGAGTAAAACTAAAGACAGCTGATTGGGACTTGTCAAACACACAGAAATAAAGGAAAGTATGTGTTGTTTCGTAAAGTTCGCGGAAATGCTCTAGCGGTACATCCTACGAACGTTTTGATTCAAGAAAACCTGTCCGTTGTTCTAGGCAGACAGAGATGTTCCAAGGTTGCGCTTCCGAAAGTCGATTCCCGCCAACGGACGGTGTAGGGTGGTAAGGGGAGCAGGGACGGGGTGGGGCGGGCAGAAGGCTGTTGGGCGTAATCTGCTGGGGAAACACGCAGCGGGCCGCGGCCCGGCCAGAGTGAGTTCGGCGGCGCCAGCCCGCGGGCCAGACTTGCAGCCTCCGCCCCTGCTCCTACACGATCGCAGGACGACCCCGGTGGACAAACAAGGCAGCAGCGTCTCTCAGCTCAGGCGGTGGAGGCTTCTTCCCAGTGAAAGCCCCTCCAGACCGTCCGCTCTATACGCTGCCGAAGGTTCCGTTCGTGCCTGTTCCGAGCAGAGGGCATTCGGCTTCAGTTTTATATTTTCACATCTGTAACATCTAACCCATGCTTTTAGAATTGATTGCTGTTGTAACGAAAGAAGTTCAAGACTTTTTTGTCATATTGTTCGTCGGACGTAAAGGACCACGATAAGTTTGCAAGCATCATGAAGGCTGCTCTCATTTATTGTTCTTTAGATTAAGCCACATGTATCTAATCGATTTCGCGTGTCTTGCACGATACTCATCAGACGCTAGTAACCAGTTTCTCATGTCGGAAGGCCTAGAATGTCACTCTGTTGGAGTGAATTTGTTTTGATTTTGTTTATCGTGAGGCTGTATGCCCCTCTAGATCTTTTTTGACGTTTGTATGCTAGATTATTCCTCTCTTCGGTTTCCAGTCAAAGGTTCTGAAATGCGTTTTGTCCATTTGAAGTCATATCTTATTTACGTACGTGGCCATCCAACGGAGCTCTGCATTTGTGTAACGTGCATACATTTTGTACTATTTCTAGAATAAATTCCTTGTCTCTAATTTTTTATGTTTATGCCGTTTCTGTAATTTGGATCCAGTGAATTACATAAGATCTTTCTCTTTTAATTCTAACTCCACCAGTAAACAGCTTTCCGAAAGGATAAGACATCAAATACTGCCAAATACCGGCTTTGGATAAGCATTATTATTATTATCTCGTGGCAGCGATGGTAGTAGCAGTAATAGTAGTAGTAGTAGTAGTAGTAGCAGGAATACGAGTTGTAATATGTC
Source organism: Schistocerca piceifrons (assembly GCF_021461385.2). NCBI lineage: Eukaryota > Metazoa > Arthropoda > Insecta > Orthoptera > Acrididae > Schistocerca > Schistocerca piceifrons. The sequence goes on from NC_060138.1 coordinate 694,993,657, forward strand.
GCATGTAACCAGAGGATCACACTTGCACTTCATTCTTTGATGGATTCTATGTTTTTTGTGACGAAGTATCGTATGCGTTAGTATTTCAAGTTCTCTCCAAGACATTTCGTTAGAAACAGAGCACAAGTGATATTTGTCAAAGATGGAGCGGAAATCGCCAGTACCTGTTACAAGAAAATCATTTCTACTTTCGCATGATATGTGGAGAATCTTCATTTCCCACGGGTGGATGGTAGTTTGAAACTCACTTCTCCCGAAAGCGAGACCAATATCTTAGCACCTTGCACTGTGTTAAGATCACGGTATGATCGTCTATTAGCAAACTAGTTAGAGGTTATCTTTACCTCTTGTGCGCAGACCTTTATACTGATGTTCTGCACCCTATTACAACCTATCCGTGATCATCCTTATAGGTGGCTGGTACGCATGCCGTGTGGCCCATGACCAAAACCACTAACCGAGGAGAACAGGGCAGTTCTTTAGACACTAACCTCGCATTCGGGGGATAGTTCAAATTCCCGTCCGCTCAGTTATATTTAGGTGCCCTTTATTTCCCGAAATAACCCTAAGCAAATCCCTGGGACTAATCCAAAGAACAGGCCCCGGGATCAATTCTTTTCCCTTCCGACATCGAGCTCTGTCTCTGACGATCTAACTGTCGATGAAACGTTATATTCGAATCTTTCTCGTAGTAGACAATATCAGCCATAATGCTCGAACATAGTTTTCGCCCGATAACACTCGCCTGTCGTGACACAAACTACTGTTACCCTCTGGGAGGATTTTTATTTTTTACCCTGCGTGTGTATAATGGATAAGGGTATCGGACAGTAATTTTAAATATATTGTAATTTAACAGAAAACTAAACAGGCTTTAACTCTGAGATTTCATAAAAGTAGAAAAGGTCATACGAATGAGGCAATAAACGGTCGCCAGCCCAATTAGGCACATGAACTTGAAGTATTATGTTTAAGAAAATTGAATTTTAGTTTTTGAAGTGACATTCATTAAGATTCCCTTTGAATAGCTCACTGGATACACACAATATAGGGCAATGTAAGTTGTGGGTAGCAGTAGTTACCATTAATGCACAAACCAGTAATCATAGAAAGCAAAATTGTACCCAACTCATAATAATAACAGGTACAATCACGATCATTACGCGACTCAGTATTGAGATGTTACTGCAGGAAGCACCGAACTAAAGTTGGACATGGAGGGCTTCTGACTTAACTGACATATAAATACCACAAATAAAAATTAAATAACACTACAATTACACTGTTTATACTCCCATTTATAGAAATGTATCAGTTTTCTGTAGTAGCAATAATGTTCCATTTATCTTTGTAATATAAGAAAATTAAGGTGGGGACCCATAAACTGATACTGTCTCACAAATCAAACTATATGATTATTTCAGTAGTAAAATTCAATTCTACTAAATTTAGTTCTTAGCCTCACTTGGAATAGTTTATGTTTTCAATTTTTAAAGCAAATTATTCAACACTGAGCTCGATTAACTTAAAAAAATCGTTTATGATAGTAATCAAGGCTAAATTGTGTTTCAAATAAGTTTAAATTATGTGCCTTTTTCATTACCTGTGAAGTAGGTATTTTAGACAGTAACATTTACAGTCTGGCACTGAATTTTAGCACATTTAATACTCAGAAATAAATCACTAATTCTTTATAAACAGGATACTCGGTTTTCTGAACACTTAGGAGGGGATCCTACATAAGTTCATGATTAGGATAAAAGTTATGGTTCTAAACACAGGTTTATAGCACTTAGATTATTGTTGAAAACACTCACACAAATTAACTGGTCCATGCTCTGATACATATCTGTATGCATGAAGCTGGTGGAGCAGTGGCGAAGTAAGGGTGGCAAGCGACGTGGCGGCTAACTGTACTCAACAGCTCTTAATGTTTGAATGCTCTATAAAATTTCTCCTGGCGACAGATTTTTAACGTGTTAGAGCCATTCCTCATTGCTGAGAGTAGCATGCAACAGCCAATTCCATATTTGGGGCAAAATTCTTTGCAAAACGGCTTCCAATTGCCTCCTTTGGCACCTTCAATGTGTACCGTGCAACGGCTAGCCACTGACTGCATACCGTTACCACTAGGGAGCCGGGCCAGTTCGACCGCCAAAACCACCTTTTACAACGCGCCAAGCGACTTCCGTTTCGGAGGGATTTCCCTTCATCTTTTATGTTATACAATACAAGTGTCCTAAGCATGAACCAGCTTCCGATATACAATGTTTTCTATATAAACATACACGTATTATAAAACTTCATTAATTTAAACATTACTTAGTTTTTTTCCACACATATATTACGAACTTTAAATTTCCTGCTACAAATCAATGACCTTAGGTAACAAAGAACAAACACTTATAATCACAGATACACAGTGACATAGTATAAACCTACTTCTAATCGATATAGGTGTTACAGGCCTACAGTCTGGAACCGCGCGACCGCTACGGTCGCAGGTTCGAATCCTGCCTCGGGCATGGGTGTGTGTGATGTCCTTAGGTTAGTTAGGTTTAAGTAGTTCTAAGTTTTAGGGGACTGATGACCTTAGAAGTTAAGTCCCATAGTGCTCAGAGCCATTTGAACCGTTTGTTACAGGCCCAGCATCAAAGACAGCCATGGAAGCTTCGCTTATCCATCCTTTTCCAATGGAGCTAATTCTACATCTATAATAATATAGATTTTGACTACACTCCAATTTTACATTTAGTTTCTCTTCAGAAAATAGCTAGACATGCTCACCACAGAAGAAAAAATTTATCTCCTGCGAATGGACTTGACTGAAGTGGTGTTGTGGTGCGGTGGAGAGGATACATTTATTCGGGGACAGGGACGTGTGCTTGGTCAGTGTCCAGTCATAACTTGCATGCTACAGTTTATTATATTACAGTGTCACAGAATGGGGAATATGAAGTGACTGTCTTCCGGTGTACTTTTATTATATACATGGGTTTCGCAAGTATATCACCTAGTCATTCTCAGACGAAAGCTACAGTAGTTATGCTGAGATGAAAAGTCTGACGCATGTTAGACTAGTGTGGAGATCTTCATTGAACCCCTAAAAACCATAACAGCACCGCAACGCGATCTCTTACGCCCGAACCGTCAATGATGTGTATCTTGCTTCACAAGACAATCACGTAAAGAATGAGACGAAACTCGAACGTAAACTGGCATCATGTGCGTTGTGTCCCGGAGCTTCACAAAGTGCTTCCCTATGAGGATTAAATTGTTGAAAGATATTAGCGTTTTTCTTTCCTTATCCACACTCGAACGAAAACCCTTGGAGGAACTGCATCACATAGACATTTGGAGTGGAGTTGCTGGAAGGAGCCAGTGCTTGTTGCTACCTACAAAGTTTTCCTGACGCACAGGATCCTTTCTTCAAAGTATACCACAAAGGCTACAAAATATTGAGATCTGTTGACTGTGGTGGCTGACGGAGATGTGACAATCATACTCGTCCTCATGAAACCAGTCCCGGACGATGCGAACTGTCTGAACAGAGGCCCTGTCATTTTGGAACACACCATCAGCATAGGGAACGAAACATTGTACCTGATCAGCCAAAATGGCCACAAATCCTTAGCAGTAATGCGACTTTGCAGAGTACTGTTGGGGCCCGTGTGACACCACCGAAACCTCCCCTTGTTTCACTCTTGGGACGTAAACTTGGCCAGAATTTGGCAACATTGTGAAAAAGGCTTATCCGACCAAATGACTTTCTTCCATTGCTCTGTAGGTTTTATGGTTTCAGCGTCACGTTTTCCTGTCACAGGAATTTGAGTCACGAATCATCGGTTTTCGAATTCCACCTAGCCCTGTAATTCCCTGCTTATGGAGCTCCCTTCATGTTGTTTTGGTGCTAACAGGTTTCGCGATTGTGACATTTAGTTCTGCAGTAACCTTTGCAGCTCACTTCTCTTTATTTTTCGTCACAATCCTCTTCAGTGCCTGTCTGTCATCACCAATAACACTTAGCGGATGTTTTTCCGCTTTCCCTGTACACAGTAGAAATCTTCGATATGGTGCCTCTTCAAACACCAAATAATTCGGCTGCCTTTGTTGCGGAAGCAACGGCCTTGCCGCAGTGGATACACCGGTTCTCGTGAGATCACCGAAGTTAAGCGCTGTCAGGCGTGGTCGGAACTTGGATGGGTGACCATCCAGCCGCCATGTGTTGTTGCCATTTTTCGGGGTGCACTCAGCCTCGTGATGCCAATTGAGGGGCTACTCGACCGAATAGTAGCGACTCCGGTCAAAGAAAACCATCATAACGACCGGGAGGGCGGTGTGCTGACCACACGTCCCTCCTATCCGCATCCTTAACTGAGGATGATACGGCGGTCGGATGGTCCCGATGGGCCACTTGTGGCCTGAAGCCGGAGTTCTTTGTTGCGGAAGCACCTATCATCCGAGCACCAACAGTCTGCCTATATTCGACTTAACTTTGCTCATACATAATGCATTCACGACTACACAAAACACTGTTCTCACCATGACTGACACTTGTAGTGTATTGAAGACATTGCACACAGGTGTTGTTCGTGCTCAAATACAACAGCACAACCTACAGACTCGACTAGCATCTACATTTAATTCAGGCACGCATTTCTCTCAGTGCTTCCATATTTTGTCCAACCCCTGTAGCTTCACTGTAGCTTCTGTGCGAAATATGAAATATCGAGGTGCACACACGTGTTCTGTTGTCTCGAATAGGTGAACCTCGGAGGCAAGGTTGTGTTTAAGGCCATACATCGCTCGTTTGTATGTGGAGCACGCGACTGATGTTAGTGCACGGTGCTAAAGAGCGCTTCTCGAGTTGTACAAGGTTTGTCCACGAACTAAGTTTCGTTTGGTTGTATAAAACAAACACGTACAGACGCAGAAAAAATATTTATTGTACAAAAGCTACAACTGTTAACCTACTTTTCTGCATAGCTTCCGAAATTTTGTAGGCACTTTTCATAGCGTCGCACAAGTTTTTGTATGTCTTCTGCATAGAAGGTTGCCGCCTGTGTATTCAACCATGTGATAACATGTCATCGTTGAAGTGTTGACCGCCAAGGACAGATTTTAGGTCTAAGAAGAGATGAAAGAGAAGAGATGAAAGTCGCTAGGAGCGAGGTCCGGGCTGTACGGAGGATGATCAAACGCGTCCCAGCGAAATTCCCGTAAGAGTTGTTTGGTCACATTCGCCGTGTGAGGTCGGGCATTATCGTGGAAAAAAAACACAACACTTTTTGACAGTAATTTTCGGCGCTTGTTATGTATTCTTAATTTCTTAATGGTCTCGCAGTAACCATCTGCATTGATTGTTGGTAAGAAATCAATCAGCAAAATGACTTTTCTATCCCAAGAAATTGTGCACATGACTTTTCCAGGTGTCGAGATTTGCTTAGGGGTTGAAGTGTGCCTCGATTCCATTGACTGCCGTTTTGTTTCAGAGGTGTCGTTCGATACCCAAGTTTCATCCCCCGTGACTACCCGAGAAACAAAATCATCGCCTTCTTCATTGTAGCGTGTCAAAAACTGAAGTGCACTGCCCATCCGTTGTTTTTTGTGTTGTTCAGTAAGAATTTTGGGTACCCAACGTGAGAAAAGTTTTCGAAATTTCAGTTTTTCAGTAGCAATTTCTTGAATTAGTGATCGTGAGATTTGCGGAACTTCCGCCGGCCGGTGTGGCCGTGCGGTTCTAGGCGCGTCAGTCTGGAACCGCGTGACCGCTACGGTCGCAGGTTCGAATCCTGCCTCGGGCATGGATGTTTGTGATGTCCTTAGGTTAGTTAGGTTTAAGTGGTTCTAAGTTCTAGGGGACTGATGACCACAGATGTTGAGTCCCATAGTGCTCAGAGTCATTTGAACCATTTGCGGAACTTCCATAGCAAGGACACTAAGTGAAAACTTACAGTTGTGCTTAATCTTCTCTTCAGTTGTGTGAACCATTTCATAAGTAACCACAGACAGGCGTCCACTTAGTTCTTCACCGTACACTTCATCACGTCCTTCATTGAACAGTCTGATCCATCTTCTAACCATCGAATCACTCATAGCATTTTTTCCGTCAACCGCGCAGACTTGCCGATGAATTTCCTTTGGTTTAACTTCCTTTGCATTTAGAAAACGAATCACAGATCTGATTACACACGCGGCGGCATTTTAAATTACGGGTGACATTATAAACAAGCACTACAAAGCACAGGTCGACAACAGTGATCTGAAAATAGCGTAAATGTCTTTTCTGTGATCGTAGCGCTGCCGCGTATAGAAATAGAAAGGGAACTTACTTTGTGGACGACCGTCATATTTCGTGTTATATTTGGGGAACGTGCTACATGCACGTTGGGACAGTGGCAGACTTTGGTGCTTCTTTCAGTTTTGTGTCTGGCGTTCCCCAAGATAGTGTTATAGGCCCTTTGCTGTTCCTTATCTATATAAACGATTTGGAAGACAATATGAGCAGCCGTCTTAGGTTGTTTCCAGATGACGCTGTCGTGTATCGACTAATAAAGTCATCAGAAGATCAAAACAAATTGCAAAACAATTTAGAAAAGATATCTGAGTGGTGCGAAAATTAGCAGTTGACGCTAAATAACGAAAAGTGTGAGGTAATCCACATGAGTGATAAAAGGAGTTCGTTAAACTTCGGTTACACGATAAATCAGTCTAATCTAAAAGCCGTAAATTCAACTGAATACCTAGGTATTACAATTATGAACAACTTAGAACACATAGAAAATGTTGTGGGGAAGGCTTACCAAAGACTGCGTTTTATTGGCAGGACACTTAGAAAATGTAACAGATCTACTAAGGAGACTGCCTACTTTATGCTTGTCCGTCCCCTTTTAGAATACTGGTGCGCGGTGTGGGATCCTTACCAGATAAGACTGACGGAGTACATGGAAAAAGTTCAAAGAAGGGCAGCACGTTTTGTATTATCGCGAAATGTCGGAGAGAGTCACAGAAATGATACAGGATTTGGGCTGGACATCATTAAAAGAAAGGCGTTTTTCGTTGCGACGGAATATTCTCACGAAATTCCAATCACCAACTTTGTCCTCCGAATGCGAAAATATCTTGTTGACAGCGACCTACATAGGGAAAAACGATCACGACTATAAAATAAGGGAAATCAGAGCTCGTACGGAAAGATATAGGTGTTCGTTCTTTCCCCGCGCTATACGAGATTGGAATAATAGAGAATTGTGAAGGTGGTTCGATGAACCCTCTGCCAGACACTTAAATGTGATTTGAAGAGTATCCATGTAGAGGTAGGCAATATGGTCAGTTATGAAGCAGTGCCTGTACCCTGCCATGCAAGATCACTATGTTGAATCCTTGTCACTTTTGAGTCGATCCCGGTAAGAGAAAATCAGTTGATACGGTTTCAAACGAGACAGCCAGTTGTATAATTTCGTCGAGATTTGCGAGGTGATCTTGGTTGTTTAAAAAGAATTCGTAACTCAGTGCAGAGGGAATATAATACTGCATCCAAATGTGAAGACGACAAGTGTAACACGGTAAATGCTGACATGTTACGTGCTTACGTACTCGTAGTATCACATTTCTTGTTAACATATGCCACGGGTGAAATTTTAGGGCAGTTATATTGGGGCTTCGTTGAAAAGTGTGTGTGTGTGATTAGTGTTTTTATGAACAGTGCAGTGACCTCTTTCTTATCTATCTCATTCCCTAATGAATAGTTTAAGGAGGGCTGTTGTAAAACTTATTTTTTTCAGCCCAATACCCCAGTAGTATGATGGTGAGTTGGGGATTACGGTTCTGGTTCAAATGGTTCAAATGGCTCTGAGCACTATGGGACTGAGGTCATCAGTCCCCTAGAACTTAGAACTACTTAAACCTAACTAACCTAAGGACATCACACACATCCATGCCCGAGGCAGGATTCGAACCTGCGACCGTATCGGTCGCTCAGTTCCAGACTATAGCTCCTAGAACCGCTCGGCCACTGCGGCTGGCTACAGTTCTGGCATTCTTTTGTTAACCAATGCAAAGCTCACGAAAATCTTGGTCGGAAATGGTAGAATGGAAGTATTTTTATTTTGTGCGACTGATTTTAGGAGAGAACGATGCTCATATTGTCGTGTAGTTAGCTCACGGTAGCCACCCATTGTGTTAAAGCCTTATCGAAACTAACTGTGGGCGCCTGAAACAACTAACAGGTTTCAGAGACGATATCTAAGTAATCTGTGTGATTTTCTGCGATTAAATGGCTGATGACTGATGCCAGTCGCAGCCGCAATGTTTTCCAGTACATTTCAGGGATATTAGTGGCAGTTATGAAGCAGCTTGATACCCAGCTACGTGTCGCAGTGCTTAAGGACTAGATTTCGCTGTTTACTTTGTGCAGCTTCAGCTGCCGAGAGTTTAAGCGTAGTCCTTCGTAGCAGCAATCGCTAGCCACTGAATCACGAACGCGATCGGGAAAGACTCCCGTGGTCCTGTGCCCTCGGGCTGTGTTGCGGCTCACCCGCTCGCAAGCCGAGTAAGCCAGGGCGGAGCGCGCCTGATTAAGCGGCCGCATGAATATTCAAGCGGCTCTGATCAACGGCGACCCTTCCTGGCTTTTTTAATTTGTGGAACACCGCGCGTAGCTCTTTATCTCAAGCACCGCCCGTGTATTACACGCAACACTCCTGCCGTGTCTTCTCGCTCGTCACCTCATAATGCGCTCCAGACCTCTTAATGCTGCTCTGGGTCGTTTCTTCCAGTGCTTCCAGTAGCACACGTCTGATCTACCAAATTAGGTCAATGATAAAACATTACTTTCTCGCATTTGGGGACCCTGTAGAAATGTATACAATTAATCCATGTTCCAGTTGCCGCTAGAATACTGGTAAAACCTTATGAGTATAATGTGAAAATGTGGTCTATTTTGAAACGATATAAAATCACAGGTTTCGATCATCAACGGCTTTCTTAGCATGTCGAAGCTGATGAAACTGCTCATTGACCAGTTTCGATGTCCGGAAGAAGGCTGTTGATAGTCGGTCCACAACGGCAATTTAGTTATTTTTTCATTGCTTCATGTGATATGTTACAGCCAGATGGAATCCAGTAAATTCAGTTAAAATGGGACCTGAAAAGTCACGAAGAATACCAGCACTCCGAAGCGAATGGTGTCTCAAGATTATGGAAGGAAGGAAGGAAGCAAGGAAGCAAAGAAAGAAATAAGGAAAATTAGGGTTTTGCGTCTCCTTGACGACCAGATAATTGGTGACGAAGCACATGCTCGGATTTGGACAGGGTGGGGAAGGAAATCCGCCGTGTTCTGTCAATGGAACCATCCAGGCATTCGGCTTAGCCTGTTTAGGGAACTCACGAGAAACCTAAATGTGGATGATCGGTCGGCAATTTTAACCGCCGTCCTACCGAAGGCGAGTTCAGTGCTCCACCTCGCTCGGCAATAGTAGGGAAGAAGACTCATTGGAACGGGAAAGTATGAGGAAGAATTGGAAAATAGGTGCTTTGCGGAATTAGCTGGCTAAGGCAGAGGTTGATTCACTCTTTCAACACCATTTGCATTTGAATGCGTGTCTTCTTTAGACTTTCGTTTGCTTCCAGCTTGACCTCTTTCTCCACATGTCTTCTGCTCTCCTCTACATACTCAGTACACCCAGTATCAGTTTACAGTTATATACTTTTACCAGCCTCCGCAATTTTTACCCGTATGCTGTTCGTCCGCCGCGCGAGGTAGCCGCGCGGTCTCAGGCGTCTCGTCACGGTCCGGGTGGCTCCTCCCGTCGGAGGTTCGAGTCCTGCCTCGGGCATGGGTGAGTGTCCCGTTCTTAGCGTAAGTTAAAGTTAGATTAAGTAGTGTGTAAGCTTAGGGATTGATGACCTCAGTAGTTTGGTCCTATAAGACCTTACCACAAATTTCCAAAGTTTGCTGATCGTTCTAGGGGCAAATTATGCATTTCTGCGTTCTGTAACTGATACTCGACTAACCTTTCCCTTCTTCTTATCAAGGTTTTCAGTAAATCTGGCCCTGCCCTTGGGTACCCATGTGTTCACTGTAGTGACAGTGCGTAGTAGCTGTTGTGAAGATATGAGTGTTCGAATTGGTCACCATCGCACCGTTGTTGTCACCAGGAACTCTTCTGTCTCTTTCACATGAATGTATTATATAAGGGAAAAATTCAAGATTCTTACATAAAGGTTCTCGAATGGTTGAAATGGCTCTAAGCACTATGGGACTTACCATCTGAGGTCATCAGTCCCCTACACTTATAACTAATTAAACCTAAATGAACGAAGGACAGCACACACATCCATGCCCGGGGCAGGATTCGAACCTGTGACCGTAGCAGCAGCGCGGTTCCGGACTGAAGCGTCGAGAACCGCTCCGCCACAGCGGGTGGCAAGGTTATCGAGCTTCTACGAATATTTTCGAATGTTAAACGGATGTTTCGCAGTGTTCTAGAATATTCACGATCGTTAACGGATGTTTTGCAACATTCTAGAATATTCTCGAACGTTCTAGAACGCAGCTTAGAAGATGCTCATGTCACATTGTATTGCACTACGCCAAAATCGTATGCTCAGAGGAGCTGAGCAACGCAGTAAAAATAAAACAACAACTCATCGACAAAGTTTATCCGCTTATAGAGCAACTACGTAAAAAAGAAATGGTTGTGTCAGCGAAAAAATTTACAAACAAAATTACGTAACTCAGCAAACAAATCGCCGCAAACAGAGTATAATTTCAGGGGGAGAAAAAATATTTAAATCCATGGTTACCATGCTCACCCAAAACAAAAGCGTAAACTTCCCAACAGAATTCTTAAATCTGCTCAGTGTTCTCGGTATGCTCTCGCAAGTAAGCTTCTGTACAACATCACAAAAGAGAAAATATTAACCGGAAAAGAGGAAAACCAGTATTAATAAAACGAATTCCATAATTACAACTAACGTACCATTCTTCTTTAAAGGGCTCTAGTTTATGATAAGATCAGGGTACAATATGACTGCCAATAAAGCACGTGGGCAAACATTCCAATGTTGCGCAATGAATGTAAAATGACTCGTGTTTCATGCAAGGTCAACTATACGTAGCGTGTTCGCTTACTGAAAAATAAAACTTATTCGTCTTTGCACCCGAAAGCAAACGAGCAAATGTTTTTAACAACTGGGAGCTGCAAGGGACGGATAAAACTATCGAATCATCGGAAACACAAAATATTGGTAATAGTCAATACAGTGTAGGAAAACCGTTGGCATTCAAAACGGCTTCCAGTCGCCTTGGACCATTCCAAGACGAGAGGTCTTGCAGGGTTTTCAGGGCAACCTTACACCATTCTTCCTCCAGGTAACGATGATGGAAGGTAGCGATCACGTACCATTCTCTCCAAAAAGTAGACAACAAATGCTTAATAATATTAAGATCTATGATATTGCAGTGCCTGTGTTATTCCGAATTACGGTGCAAGGGAATATACATAATGGATTTACGAGTACAGGTAGTAGACACATGGTTGACGACATATGCAAATTAAGGCCTCGACGTGAGTCGTGGTTGGATAGCCAAATGGTAAGGCGACCGCTCACAATAAGCGGGATACCCGGGTTCGAGTCGGTGCGCCACAAATTTTCGTTGCCGCCATTCCATTATATACAGATGATGGTCGTGCATATTCGCAACTGCGAATACATTTAAAACATTGAGATCTGCAGATTGCTGGACGGGAGATGTGCGTCAGTTCGTTGTTGTGGTCGCAACACCAACCCTGGACGGCGCGAGCCGAGTGAACAGCATCACCGTTCAGAGTTAACGTTGCACCGTGGGATGACCTGATCAGCCAGAACAGTCACTTGATCCTTGGCAGTAACGTGGCCTTGCAGAGTGACCAAAGCGCCCATGGAATATCACGACATGGCTGCCCAAATCATCGCCGAAACCATGCCATGTTTCACTCTTGGGACGTATATCTGCCAGAAGTTGGAAAAACTGAAAAATAAGACTCATTCCACCAAACGACTTTCTTCCGTCGCTTCAGAGTCCAGGTTTGATGGATTCAGCATCAAGTTTAGCTATTACGGGCGTTGGTATCATTGATGAGCTGTTTTGGAATTCCACCTCGCCCTGCGTTCCCTGGTTATGCAGCTCTCTTTGTGATGTGGTTCTGACAGAGCCCGCAAGTGCCGCATTCATTTCTAAAGTGACTTTTTCAGCTGTCATCCTCTCGTTATTCGTCAGAATCCTCTTCCATGACATTCTGTCACGATCATTCAACATACACTACCATCCACTTGTGACTTAGGAGACTTTTTTCCCTGCTTTCCCTGTATGTGGTATAAATCTTCGATATGGTGCCTCTTAAAACGCCAATCACTTCGGCTACCTTGGTTACGGATGTGTTCACCAAACGAGCACCAACAATTTGCCCACGTTCTAAGTCACTTAGCTCCAACATGACACACCCACAAACTGCACATAAAACTGTTCTGACCATGACTGACTTACAATTTATTAAGGACGTTGCACAGGTGTCATTCGTGATCAGATACAACAGTTCAACGAGCAGGCTCGACTAGCATCTGCATTTATGTTGAAGGATGCATTTCTCGCGATGTTCGCATATTTTTGTCCAACCCCTGTAGCTACTACACGTTAGACTTCAACCTCAGTGTATAGCAGTTACGACTCCGGTACTAAAGTCGTGAAAATATTCCTCTTTTTGTACAAAATGTTCATCCATGGGGGAACAACAATGCGATCTGTCTACTGCCAATAAAATATTACGCAGTAAGCACACTTTCATAGCGCAACGCAATGTATGATGGGATCTTCAACATGTGTTAAAGTAACTCAGAATTTTAAGGAAGACGTCCAACCATTGTAACACAACCTGGAAGCATAAGAGCGCATTCCTTTGTAGAGAGTACGCATGCAATGCAGATGTTAACAGCACTTCGTGAAGCGTAACACCTAACAGCAGGAAGCATGAATCACAGAAGAACCAACCTACTACGTATTCACGACTGCAAAATGTTTCGAAGTTCTCTGCAGCTCAGATGTACCTTATATTGGGCAGAAATTGCAATGCAAAGAAGAAGAAATGCTTTCTGCTCCCAGTAGTCCATAATATTATCAATTCTACTGCAGGCAGCCTCTTTTCAATAAGCAGTGTTCGTATCGGTTATTGGAACAAATGAAGGATCAGATACAAGCTGTAAAACTCAGAAATGATTCCAGGAGGGAAATAATTAAGGAAAAACTTGAGACTGATTCCAATTGCTATTCACTGAATAAGCATGATGGTTCACATACAGCAGATAATTATGTCCTCAAAGACATCACGTGAAAGCACAATTCCACATATTCTCAATAACATAATATTTACGCCATACGCCTTCATATCAAATGGCTCTGAGCACTATAGGACTCAACATCTGAGGTCATCAGTCCCCTAGAACTTAGAACTACTTAAACCTAACTAACCTAAGGACATCACATACATCCATGCCCGAGGCAGGATTCGAACCTGCGACCGTAGCGGTCGCGCGGTTCCAGACTGCAGCGCCTAGAACCGCTCGGCCACTCCGGCCAGCGCCTTCATATCCCCGTAATACTATGTAGTGAGTGGCAAATAAAAATGGAAATCGAATAATATCTCCTGACGGCTCGAACATAAATAGATACTAATCCTCGGTAAATACGACAAAACCGAGCGAGGTGGCGCAGTGGTTAGACACTGGACTCGCATTCGGGAGGACGACGGTTCAATCCCGCGTCCGGCCATCCTGATTTAGGTTTTCCGTGATTTCCCTAAATCACTCCAGGCAAATGCCGGGATGGTTCCTCTGAAAGGGCACGGCCGACTTCCTTCCCCATCCTTCCCTAATTCGATGAGACCGATGACCACGCTGTCTGGTCTCCTTCCCCAAACGACCAACCAAATACGACAAACGCGCGTTCCGGACAAACGTCTAACCTCGGTCACAGTGACAAATCTGCAAAGCTGGAAAGTCGTGTACGTAAGATAAAATGGTGTCAATGCAACGTCAGTAAACAATGTTCTCAGCATGACTGCTGAATACTGCACCTTAGGAAGGGCCATCTCAGCAATACACAAGTCAACAACGTCTGCCGTAGAACCATGCTGGCTGCAAAAGGCGGCGACCACGGGCGACGAGCAAGTGCTTGCCACATGACTGCCGACCGATGTGGCCGAGTGGTTCTAGGCGCTTCAGTATGGAACCGCGCTGCTGCTGCAGTCGCCGGTTCGAATCCTACTCCGGGCGTGGATGTTTGTGATGTCCTTAGGTTAGTTAGGTTTAAGTAGTTCTAAGTTCTAGGGGACTGATGACCTCAGATGTTAAGTCCCATAGTGCTTAGAGTCATTTGAGCCAGCCACGTGACCCTATTAGAGCTGAAAACTAACCGCCGAGCCCCCATATTGGTTGTGCGCGCGGAGTACAACTTGCAGATAATCATTATCATGCAACCAAAGATGTTATTTCTCTAGCAGACGAGAGCTTTAAGTAGATAGTCTTTGACCCAGGCGACAGAGTCTTTGAACCACGCGACTGATTCGGATATAGTATACTACTACATAATAAAAAGGTGCTTCTAACTGACAACTTCCACAATACATTATGAGTAAGTTTCATACTACACAGAAGAGCTAAAAAAACTGGTATATATGCCTAATATGGTGTAGCGCCCCCGCGAGCACGCAGAAGTGCCGCAACACGACGTGACGCGGACTCGACTAATGTCTGAAGTAGTGCTGGAGGGAATTGACTCCAAGAATCCTGCAGGACGGATCATAAATCCGTAAGAATACGAAGGGTTGGAGATCTTTTCTGAATATCGTGTTGCAAGGCATTCCAGGTATTCTCGGTGTTCATGCCTGGGGAGTTTGGTGGTCAGCGGAAGTGTTTTAACTCAAAAGAGTGTTCCTGGAGCCACTCTCTAGCAATTCTTTAGTTGTGGGGTTTCGCATTGTCCTGCTGGAATTGCCCAAGTCCTTTGGAATGCACAGAGGACATGAATGGATGCAGGTGATGAGACAGGATGCTTATGTACATGTCACCTGTCAGAGTCGTATCTAGTCATATCATGGCCTCCATATCACTCCAGCTGCACTCGCGCCACGCCATTACAGTGCCTCCAACAGCTGGAACAGTCCCCTGCTGATATGCAGGGTCGATGGATTCATGACGTTGTCTCCTTACCCGTACGCATCCAGCCGCTCGATACAATTTCAAACGAGACTCGACCGACAAGGCAACATGTTTCCAGTCATCAACAGTCCAGTGTCGGTGTTGACGATTCAAGACGAGGTGTAAAGCTTCGTGTCGTGTACTGGTCAAGTGTGTACGAGTCGGCCTTCGGCTCCGAAAGCCCATATCGATGATGTTTCGTTGAATGGTTCGCACGCTGACACTTATTGAAGGCCCAGCATTGAAATCCGCAGGAATTGCGAAAGGGTTGCATTTCTGTCACGTTGAACGGTTTCTTCAGTCGTTGTTGGTCCCGTTCTTGCAGGATCTTTTTCCGGCCGCAGCGATGTCTGAGATTTGATGTTTTACCGGATTCCTGATGTGCACGGTACAGTCGTGAAACGGTCGTACGAGAAAATCCCACTTCATCACTACCTCGGAGATGCTGTGTCCTATCGCTCCAACTAGAACACCGTGTTCAGACTCACTTAAATCATGATAACCTGCCATTGTAGCAGCAGCAACCGATCTAACAACTGCGCCAGATACTTGTCTTATATAGCCGTTGCCGACCGCAGCGCCGGATTCTGCCTGCTTACATGTCTCTGTACTTGAATCCGCATGCCTATACCAGTTTCTCTGGTGCTTCAGTGTATATACCTGAGATGATTAATTGCAAATTTTTTGCAAACAAGAAATCAAATGAAAAAAAAGAAAGAAGGCCAAGCTAAACAGCTGTTCTTCAGATGGTATGAGCCTAACAGTTTATCTTGTCATTTCTTTATGTTCATTATTATGCCTTTTCTCTGGGTGATTCGTTGCAGGATGTCTTAATTCCTTACTCGTCCAATACACCAATGTTCAGCCATCTCCTGTGATGACACACTGCAATTGCTACTAAAGTTTTCTCCTTTAGCCGGCCGCGGTGGTCTAGCGGTTCAGGCGCTCAGTCCGGAACCGCGCGACTGCTACGGTCGCAGGTTCGAATCCTGCCTCGGGCATGGATGTGTGTGATGTCCTTAGCTTAGTTAGGTTTAAGTAGTTCTAAGTTCTAGGGGACTGATGACCAGAGATGTTAAGTCCCATAGTGCTCAGAGCCATTTGAACCATTTTTTTCTCCTTTTTCTTCCACTTTGTTTACGTTTCGCACCAATACGCCAAACATGGCTCTCCAGTTATCATTGGCTTGTCTCAAGTGTCTTTGGATGTTTGTGGGAAACCTTTTTGCACTGTTCAAACCGTGATACTATGTCTTTGTTGCCTTTTATTTATCTGTTTTACTCTACTTATAGCATAATTCGTCCACCTCTTAAATACGGGGTCTTATACAAGTTTAAAACTTAACCATCGAGCACGTCAAAATGCTGCGCACCCCACACCTGAGATTTGACATTATGTTTATTTTCAACCACCAGCTAGCTCTTGTTCCGTTTAATGGGGTATCCTATTCGATTCCTATTAACTTTCCGCGATACTGCTCGTACGTAAGCATCCTGTCTGATCACCTCCATCCATTCATGTCCATTCTGCATTCCGACGGACGTGGGTAATTCCAGCAGGACAATGCGACACCCCACAAGTAGAGAATTGCTGCAGAGCGGCTCCAGGAACACTCTTTTCTGTTTAAACACTTCCGCTGGCCACCAAACTCCCCAGACATGAACATTATTGAGCATATCTGGGATGCCTTGCAACGTGCTGTTCAGAAAATATCTCCACCCCCTCGTACTCTTTCGGATTTATGGACAGTTGCAGGATTCATGATGTCAGTTCCCTCCAGCACAACTTCAGACATTAGTCGAGTCCATGTCACGTCGTGTTGCGGCACTTCTGCGTGCTCGCGGAGGTCCTACACGATATTATGCAAGTGAACCAGTTTGTTTGACTCTTTAGTGTAGGTACTCACCAACAACGCAGCCTTCGTCCTTCACTGTAGCATGAACGTAGACAAAAATGAAGGCGAAATGTTGGTACTCAACAAGAAATTACATTTCGATACTGTGGAACAACTTACTAGCCTTACATATCTAGGTACCACAATAACTGAATATAAAATTGAAACAAATGAGTCCTCGGTCAAAAATTTTTTTGGTCTTATTGATTAGGTTCCAGTACTTCTAAGAGTGCCTCCATCAGAGTTAAAACAATTAAAATGGCCTACAGCATAGTTACAAATTTATAGGGAAAGACATTTTTTGTATAAAAAGTGTAGGTACCTACTAACAATACAAGACAGAGGCAGTACTTACATTTCACATATAAAATAATTTATATGTGACATGTAAGTACTGCCTCTGTCTTTTATTGTTAGTCAGTACTTATACTTTTTATACAAAAAATGTCTTTTTCTACAAATTTGTAACTTTGTTATAGGCCATTTTAATTGTTTTGATTCTGATGAAGGTACTCCTAGAGGTGTTGAAACGTGGTCAGTAAGGCTAAAAATAATTGTGACCAAGGGCTCATTTGTTTCAATTTTAATTTAGAAATGGTCACTGAACCAAGCAGCCATGTTTAAAACTTTGCGACAACTGAATATGTTGGCAGAATTGTACCAGCTAAGACAACATTAAGTAAAAACTTGATGAATTTACTGGCCTTGAAAAATTTAACCGAAACTTTAGACGAACGGTGTGCAAACCCTCGATCTTTGCCCGTAATGGCTAAAATTGAAGGAAAGTATGACACCCAGAAAGGAATGCATTGCAGACATTCCCGACATAGTCTGGCGAGAAGAACGCTTAAGAACTTACAGGAGGAATGAATTACGAATGAAAAAATTGAAAAAGTGTACAGTTAATAGTGTGACCTCCACCTACTTTCGTTTCCACATTAACGTCCAATAACCACTCTCAGACGGCAAGTGGCAGCACTAGCATTGCCAGGGAGCGGGGGGGGGGGGGGGGGGGGGGGGGCACGCGGGAAACAGTGCAGTCGTTGTCGTAATATGTAAATGGAGCCATTCATCTGACGTTGGCATTCGGGTATTTCTGAAACGGCTGCATGCCGCCGTCATTACAGTATGTAGAGCACAACAAACCGCTCTTGAGACAACTGTGGTATGCCACACGTCATAGAAATCAGCAGCGGAGATGTGCCGGGCGAATAGACGTGCAACTGTTGAGCAACTGATCGCCCAGATGGACCAAGGCGCTACCACCTGTGTCTCCTCAACGAAAGATCAGCGAACACAGCTGCGTGTAGGCCTCCGCTGCAGGCGCCCTGTTCGCGTACCTGCTGTTCATTGGCGACGAAGCCTAGAATGTGAACCCAAATCCGCACCAGCAAGTCCCATGAGTGGTGGTAGGTGGCCTTATACTGGACAAATGGCAGCCAAAAAAATGGTTCAAATGGCTCTGAGCACTATGGGACTCAACTGCTGAGGTCATAAGTCCCCTAGAACTTAGAACTACTTAAACCTAACTAACCTAAGGATAACACACACATCCATGCCCGAGGCAGGATTCGAACCTGCGACCGTAGCGGTCGCGCGGTTCCAGACTGTAGCGCCAGAACCGCTCGGCCACCAGCGGCCAGCAAATGGCAGGCATCCTGCAACAATCGTCGGAAGGATGCTGACGAAGGAGCATTACAGTTCTGGGGAATATTTTAATGGCATTGCCTGCGTTATCTAGTCATTCTGGAAGGCAGAATAGATCACTATAAAAATGCTCGTATCCTTGACGGCCATGTCCACCTCTAAATGCAGTATGTTTCTCCTGGGCACGATGACGTCTATCGACTGTACAACGCAACGTGCCCCACAGCTAGCAATGTATGTTCGTGATTTGAAGACATTATGATGAGTTAACCGTGGTCCCCTGGCCTCCAAACTTTCGGGAGTTGAAACCCAATTGAGTATCTGAGGGGCCACCTCGATCGCGCTGTTCGCCCCATGAGACCGGTAATTAAACAAATATCTCTTACAGATATGGTTCAAATGGCTCTGAGCACTATGGGACTTAACTTCTGAGGTCATCAGTCCCCTAGAACTACTTAAACCTAACTAACCTAAGGACATCGCACACATCCATGCCCGAGGCAGGATTCGAACCTGCGACCGTAGCGGTCGCGCGGTTCCAGACTGTAGCGCCTAGAACCTCTTGGCCACCTTTACCTTTCCTCCCAGCGTTGATTCTCTTCTGTCGAATCTGGGGCCAGAGTCGGGACGTGTGGAGCGTGGCCACGTAAAGGACACGAAACTGGATGTAACATTGTTAGCTAACGCGGGAGAAAACAATGAAAGAATCACGTGTCATATTTGCCTAAGACATCCCATCTTACGTTGTTCGGTCGCCTGGTGCAAGTCTTTCTATCTGACGCCACTTCGATGACTTGCACGACTTTGTGATGAAGATGAGACGAAATGATTAGGACTATAAAAACACCCAGTCCCCAAAGGAAAGAAATTTCCGACTCGGCTGATAATCGAACCAGAGACCGTGCGATCTAGAGGCAACGATGCTACTCGCTTTTTTCTTCTGTTTTAGTGTTTCATCGGTCTTTTTTTTTTGCTTTTTTTTTTAGTTGACTCGTGCCCATTCAGCCATCTCGATAGTATAATGTCAGTTATGACCATACGAACACATAATTCCCGAGTGGAGAAAATCCCCGGCTCTGTCGGTGCTAGACCACGACCTACGGGCAACAGGCAAGAAACAAAACTCTATCGCAAGCGATTTAAGCAGAATGTTTCTCACTGATTTTCATATAACTGGAAGAATTACCTATGTAGTGGGCTTAACGCACGAAAGGCAGAATTGTGATTTTAACAGTGTATGTGTAAGAATCAGCGTCTGTTATTTGATGGTAAATTCCGAAAGTGCTGTGAAAATTAACCTAGAGTGCTATTATTCAGTACTTTCACAATTATTAAGAGTACCCGTTCGTTATAACGTCTTTAACCGGGATCGTTTTGGTTAGAGCACGCGGTCATTGTTTGAAGCGAGTGTGGTAAACGGCGGAGACTTCTGCTACCAATTAAACAGCCCGATTGCCTAAAACTGATCAAATTTTGATAACAGTTTACCAGCTAAGAGATTACGAAGTCGAAGGCTGCAGTGCGTTACACTGAGGTAACAAAACACGTGGGGTAGTGATAAGCACCTATACAGATGGCGGTAGTATCGCGTACACAAGGTATAAAAGGGCAGTGCACCGGCGGAGATGTCATTTGTACTCAGGTGATTGATGTGGAAAGGTTTCCGACGTGACTATGACCGCACGACAGTAATTAACACACTTTGAGAGCGGAATGGTAGGTGGAGCTGGACACATGGGATACTCCATTTCGGAAAGCGCTAGCGAATTCAATATTCCGAGATCCACAGTGTCGAGAGAGTGCCGAGAATACTAAATTTCAGGCCATACCACCCATCACGGACAACGCAGTGGCCGACAGCCTTCACTTAACGACGGCCGGCATCAGCATTTGCGTAGAGTTGTCAGTGCTAACAGACAAGCAACACTGCGTGAAATAAGCGCAGAAATCAATGTGAGGCATACGACGAACGTATCTGTCAGCACAGTGTGGCGAGATTCGTTGTGGATGGGCTATGGCAGCAGACGACCAACGCGAGTGCCTTCGCAGCATCGAACGTGGTGGCGTAGTGGGGAAGCCATCTTGATTTATGTTTTCCGTAATTTCCCTAAGTCAATTAAGGCTAATGCCAGGTTGGTTCCTCCGAAAGGGCGGGGCCGCTTTGCTTCTCATGCCTTCCCTAATTCGCCGGCCAGGGTGGCCGAGCGGTTCCAGGCGCTACAGTCTAGAACCACGCGACCACTACGGTCGCAGGTTCCAATCCTGCCTCGGGAATGGATGTGTGTGACGTCCTTAGGTTAGTTAGGTTTAAGTAGTTCTAAGTTCTAGGGGACTGATGACCTCAGAAGTTAAGTGCCACAGTGCTCAGAGCCATTTGAACCATTTGAACCTTCCCTAATCTGAGCTTGTGCCTTGTCTCTAATGACCTCGTTGTCGACCGGACGTGTAGCACTAATCTCCTCCCTTCTTCTCCTTTGCTAACAGCACGGCATCGCCTGCAGTGCCTCTGCTGGCCTCGTGACCATATCGGTTGGAACCTAGACGACAGGAAAACCGTGGCCTGGTCAGATGAGTCCCGACTTCAGTTGCTAAGAGCTGATGGTAGCCATGGACCCAAGTTGTCAACAAGGCACTGTGCAAGCTGTTGGTGGCTTCA
This sequence comes from Schistocerca piceifrons, assembly GCF_021461385.2. Lineage (NCBI taxonomy): Eukaryota > Metazoa > Arthropoda > Insecta > Orthoptera > Acrididae > Schistocerca > Schistocerca piceifrons. Next base: position 695,015,088 of record NC_060138.1, read on the forward strand.
TAATGGTGTGGGCTGTGTTTACATACAACGGACTGGGTCACCTGGTCAAACTGAACCTACTAATGAGTATAAAATGTTTCGTTCAGCTACTTGAAGATCATTTGGAGGCATTCATGGATTTCACGCTCTCAAAAAGTTATGGGATTTTTATGGATGACAGTGCGCATGTCACTGGGCCACAGTATTTCGCGACTGGTTTCAAGAACATTCTGAACAATTCGAACGAATTATTTGACCACCGATCTAACATTTATGGGACATAACTGGGAGGTGGGTTCGTGCATGAAATCCTTCGCCGGTAACACGTTCGTAAATGATGGGCGGCTATGGAGGCGGCGTGGCTCAGTGTTTTTGCAGGGGACTTCCAACGAGTTGTTGAGTTCACCTGGAAAAAGGAGGTCCGACACGAATTTGGGAAGTATCCCCTGACTTTTGTCACCTCAACGTATCACGCATGTAATCTTCAAATTAAAATTGACAACGTGTTCGAAACTGAAGATTGTGGGCAAAATTACTACTGGGACATTTGAAGGGAGGATGCTAGAATTTCTGGATACTATTTATCAACAGTCAGTACTTGAAATGACGACTTCTCAGTTGTCCACTGGACGGTTGAGTTTCGCTGAGATGAAGATCAGCCTGAAGTGGAGTTCCTTGCGAGCCTTTCTTCCCGTAACGCTGGTGACGGCGGACGGCGTCTGAATAATGGATCACGACGCACGCCGCCACCTGAGCCATTGCGGTTCTGGGGGTGGAGTATGGGGAGCGGGCAACGTTCTCCTGGCGGCCTATGGGAGGCTCTCAGCTTCTGCCCTCCTCTGTAGAGCCCTTGCTTCCACAACGCGCCCTGTGACGCAAGACCGAAGTTAGGGGAGCCGGGGAGTGGGCTGTTGAAGGAACCTCTGCGAGGACGTTACCCCTTAGCGTGACGAGAAACCGAGACAACCCGACGCTCGCTGAGCGCGCTCTGTTGTATAAATGCGTAGACTGCCTCCCCCTCGCCATCTGCTGCGAACACCAATGTGTACAAGGTTTATAAAAAAAAGTAACGCAACTCCTTCGTAGGAATATTTTTATCTCACTTAGAGATATTTAATTCTACTCTTCTTCCAGGCGCTAGCCTCCGCCACTCACAATCACACACTTGTGGAGTGTTTCACCTTCGCCATTCAATCCTGGGAAGCTTCTTTCGGAACATCCTTCAGGTCTCGAAGAAATTCTTCTTAATGTCGTGATATTGATAGGAATGGCGTTGTTTCAACATTGATTTTAATTTCGGAAACAAGGGAAAGTCATACGGGGTCGATGTGTGGGGACCAGGGTAAAACGGATGGATCTTCAAAGTGTAGCGAACCGTCGACTCCGAAGTCATTAAGAGACTGAGGACTAACTGTGATCGAACAAAGATTACGGATAAAAAACATGTAAATGATCTGCATGCGCTTGTAGTGTTAAACACACTATTTTTGAAGGTAAAATTAACTTTTGTAAAGATCATTTTCACAGAAGAGTACTTAACTTCACAGTCTATGAGGATTCGTTTCATTCAGTGTCTTCACCACTTACTGCGAAAACATCATATGAATTCGCAATTGCGAATGTTCAAATGTTTGTGAATTCCTAAGGGACCAAACTGCTTAGGTCATCGGTCCCTACACTTACACACTACCTAAACTCACTTATGCTAAGAACAACACACACACACGCACACACACACACACACCCATGCCCGAGGGAGGACGCGAACCTCTGGCGGGAGGGGCCGCGCGAATAATGACCACCATCAGCTGTAGAATGTAATGACGACAGTGAAAATTTGTGCCGGACCGAGGCACAGGGCGTGAGTCGTGCACGGATAGCCAAACAATAAGGAGACCCCTCGCGATAAGCGGGAATTCCGGCTTCGAGTCCCGGTCCGGCAAAAATTCTCACTTTCGTCATTGCATTTTACAGCTGATGGTAGTCATTATTCTCAACTGCGAATTCATCTGATGTGTTTAGTAACGGCTGTGGTTGGTGGAGTACATCGTCATCAGAAGAGTGCCGGCACTGCAATATAGTACTTACAATTACTCTCCGAGTCTCGATGATAATAGGCACGGAGTACTCAAATGATTCTTCTTTTCATTATTAATTAATTTTTCATCAAAATTATACAAACATCTACATTCACCAAACCTGTATCCAAAGCACTTAATAATAAAAAAAATCACAATGAAACAACTGAAATGAAATAAACTCCGAACTCGTGACTGCCAAACTACCGAAATACAAACTACTTTCTGGCGCGCTTCTTACTACTACTAGGTATGTGTATGAGCGCCAGACCAATCAGGATACCTCTAGTTTACTTACAGTTATTTTAATTATTTCTGACTTTCGTATAAGTATAAATTTTAACAAATCTTCTCATTGGTTAAAAGCTACAAGACCGGAAGCGGGTGGCTTAATGAACTTCTAGAGGACTTGAATTCGGCTGGAATCTCTGATCTTGAGGTAGAAGATGGTTCCAAATTTTGAGCTATGGTAAAGTTTCTGTCCTCACCACCTAGAGTCCTTAAACGTCGGAAGCTCCTTTCACAGGAGAGGAAGGAGAAATTATCAGCAGGGCTCAAAAGATATTGGGAACGGAAGAGAGTACCGAAAAAAACTAGTCATAAGCGCTCCTTAGTGGTCTTAAATCAATAATAGTAAATTGTAGCAAAAATATATATTTTCATATATGAAAAATCAAAGAAAAAAATAGTGAGTATATATACGTAAATTATTCACGATTTAAAGATGGAAGATTCCAGAATGGGATGGCTATAAAACATTGCTTGCATCTTGCAATTAAGTGATTTTCCTTAAATAGTTTTTCGAAAAACTAACTACATTTTTCGTAATCAAAGGTAGTTACTTAAATAATGAATGAAAATTTTAGTCTGGAACAGCTTAAATAAAATTTCATGTGAGTAATCTGTGTGACATTTCTTGCGATTTTAACAACTTAATAATAGAAACTTCTAATTTTTTCAAGAAACATTTGTCTTTAAAATATTGTTTGCACTAATATTCTCTGTTTTATAATAAGATTAATAGGTTGGAAAGCTTTGAGAAACATTATGACAACGTGTTGTGACTGACAAAAATTACCTACGTTAGAATAGACGAGTAAGAAAGAAATTATTTTTACGATGGTTAAAACGTATCATGTACCACTTTAGAAAAAAAATTTATCAAGTATTCCGAAACTAAAACAGTACTAAAGGCGTGGAAAGTAAAAGTGGTACAGATAAATTCATACGAGAAGTTAGCCTACTTCTCGGTATGTTTCAGTAGGGAGAGAAATCGGAGGTTCCTTTTGGAAGGAAACATACCGACATTCATCTTGAGGAAGACCAGGGAAAACCAACATCTGGATGGACTGACGGGGTTTTAGACGACCGTTCTCCCGGGTGCGAGTGCAGTGGTGTTCGTAAGGTGGCTGGTGGAGTACAAACATCTGATGTTTCTTTTTGAGAATTTTCTTTTATATTCTTTTTAAAACGGAAGAATGGAATTTCCAGCATCGTCTGGACATACTCTGGTGGTTGCACGATATTCGGCACGCTCCGAATTATTGATTTCCTGAGGGTAACCGTCACCAGCTGAGTTCGGAGATTTTCCTGGTCGAGTGCCATCATCATTGACAACCACACTGTAACCAGGGCAATCATTCGCAACCGTATCAAGTCTGCAGGCTTGATTCAAAAGTGCATTCGTTTCTGTAAATTTTACTCTACTTTCGTGCAGCATTTCAAGTTGTGTCGTCCCTCTTGTGAGATAGCGAGCAAAAAGAACAAAAGACGAAGAAAAAGGGAAGCTGCGGATTCTTGTGTCACTTTTCATTCAGATAAGAATTTGGGAAACAAAACGATATATCTGTAATATGAACAAATATGGCTACGCGAGACGTTGTCACGAATACAGTACTGTCAGTGGCTCAACGTTGGGACACTTCGTTTACGTACACAAAGAAAATTTCATTTGATTATCTGATGCCTCACATCCACGGAGAACCAGTGGAACACCTATGACGTTATGTGATAAGTGTGCGTCACCGGACTACTACCGCGATCTCATACTCAAGGAAAGCTCAAGCGATGAGTGGCTTCATTTCTGTGAAAAAAATGTTGTCGTGTGCAGAACGAAACTTCAGTGAATCTTTTTGACTTTGTCTAATGGTATCTCACATATAGATTACTGTTGAACTCTGTGACTTAGCTATCGGGCTTCTGAAGCACTCAGAGAGGTACCGCGCTGAATACCGGGTGCAAAAGAAATTGCCTCGGCCTTGGAATGGAACTGTGTTCACTCAGACTAGTGACTACTATTGAGGAGCTGCTAGTAAAACAGTGTCATACAGTCGGGTCTCTTGTTGGCTTAGTCTAAATGAAATGATCTGACTATAAGCAAGACAAGAACGCTATGTTTTACAGTCTGTAGCATCCGTGTGTTTCTCATTTCATAATAATTACTACAGGATACTGAAGTATTTATTTAACTACCTGATTTCCTACTTCCGCCCCCACCCCCAAATTCTCTTCTAATTCTCTCCTCTCTCTCTCTCTCTCTCTCTCTCTCTCTCTCTCTCTCTCTCTCTCTCCTCTGCCCCTCCCCCTCTCACTCTTCTTCCCCCCCCCCCCCTCTCTCTCTCCCGGTCCTCATCTCCTTCAGTCTCACTCTCACTCAGTTTCACAGTCCGTTATCTTCGACCGCTGTAGCACCACGAATCCAGTGATGGGGCGAAATCATCGCCAGTAATAGACAAAGAATTATAGAGCCGAAATCTCACTGTTCATAAAAAAACCGTATTACGTAAACTAGGGCATAAATGACGCTGATATCACACCACACCACCACCACCACCACCACCACCATCACCACCATCATCATCTCCAACATTAGTTCTTCGTAATTCTTGTGCTTTCAACTCCGTCACCTTTTCATTTTACATGTCCGGTTTAGTTTTATACACATAGTTTCAGTTACTTCATAAAATACCTTGCAAAACAAGAGGACGAAAAATATTCTAGGGGATACGGCTCGTTCTGTATTGACTTTTGCTGGAGATGGAGATGACTCATTTGGGGATCTACCCACGCACGAGAACTCTGAAAAATATAAAAAAAATTAGTATTTCCTTTAGTGGAAAAAGGAATTCTGGAGGCGCCGGGTATCGATCCCGGTACCTCTCACATGCTAAGCGAGCGCTCTACCATCTGAGCTACGCCCCCAGCTCTGAACAGAACTGTCCTGCTAGCAGACACTTCGTACCGAACTTTCTCTGCTCCGTTTGGGAGACGGCCAGTCGATGGGTGTGGCCTTCGCAGTGGGCAGCGTTACTTCGGATGCCAGAAGGCGGACTCCAGTACTGTGTCTCAACTGGTGGAAAGTGACTCTGTGATATCTGGCGGCGTAGCTCAGATGGTAGAGCGCTCGCTTAGCATGTGAGAGGTACCGGGATCGATACCCGGCGCCTCCAGGAAAGTTTTTACCAAGCGTTTCTCATTATTTACTAACCCTTTAATGGAAAGGTCTGATGTACCAGTAAGAAAAGGAGTTAGTGCGTTTACTGTGTCTTCACCTTAGGAACGAACCTCCTGTTTAGAACACAACTGAGTTTAGAATGAAAACAAACCGAAAGCGAAAGTAGGGGGAGGATGGTTCAAATGGCTCTAAGCACTATGGGACTTAACAACTGAGGTAATCAGTCCCCTAGACTTAGAACTACCTAAACCTAACTAACTTAAGGACATCACACACATCCATGCCCGAGGCAGGATTCGAACCTGCGACCGTACCAGCAGCGCGGTTCCGGACTGAAGCGCCTAGAACCTCTCGGCCTCAGCGACCAGCTAGGGGGAGTAGTCGGAAGCTATGTGTGCATGAGAGACATTAGAAGTGCAGCTGTTTCCTAGTTAGGGAGGAAAACTACACGAGCTTGCTGGATTTAGTAAAATTTAACAATGGCTTATTTCAATATGACTTTCTAATAAACCTCGGCACGTGATACAAACCAGTCACATCTCATCAGAACAGACAGCACTGTTGATGTTGCTGAATGTTAGTGTAACATCCACTGGTCCGTTGACAACCATCAGAAACTTTCGATCCGTCTCGAGGTAACCTGTTTGACAGGCCTCGCTTACTTATACTCTCAAGGATTACGAATCTGATCTCTCATGTAGAATTTTGCCCTCGAACATAGTATTAGCACTAGTTCTTGCGAAATATGATGCTGAAGTTCTTGTAAGATAGACTGCAAGTATAACTGGGCGAAATGTTGCAAGAGTTTAAGACACTGCACCCATATTTGGAACCAGCGAAGGTACAGATCGCCGCCCAGATGTCCAGAGTAATCATGAAGTCTCGATTCATTTCTACGAAATAATGAATATAATTACATAATACGCGCGTTTCCGGTGTCAGTCCTTGTACACACTTTCATTGCACTTAGACATAGCCCCCGTCCATGTTGAAGCATTCCTACCACCGTTGAAGAGCAGACTTGAACACGTTCGAATGCCTATGTTGTGAAGTAGCCGACGCTGCATCCAAGACTTGAGCTCTTATCCTGGACGTCTCTTACCTTTATGGATTACCAGCACGCATGGTTAATAACAGGACACCAACTTGTATTAATCTGTGTATTGTAGGAAACAAGGTGTCAAATCAGATGAACGCGATGGTCATAGTCTTGCTGAAGCTCTGCCTGTCCATCTGTTAGTGAACGTTCGATTTAGGCTATTCTCGTACTGTTAGAGCAAAATAATGGGGTGCTCAATCCTTTTGGAACACAGCAGTGTCAGCAATGCCTTCTTGCTGGAACTGTGGTTTCAGGAATTGCTCCAACATATCAACGTAGATGTTTCCCGTAATTTTCTCTTATGCAAAAATGATGGGTCAATAAACAGCAGTCTTTGTGAATCCAAGCCACACATTCACCTTTGGTGTGTCTCTTTGCCACTTAGTGGCAGCATCAGGTAGCTTCTTGCCCCATAAGCGCAGCTGTGTTTGTTAACGTACCTAAAGATGTGGAATCACTAACACAAAATGTGTTACTTGAAGGCCGGCCGGTGTGGACGTGCGGTTCTAGGCGCTTCAGTTCGGAACCGCGTGACCGATACGGTCGCAGGTTCAAATCCTGCCTCGGGCATGGATGTGTGTGATGTCCTTAGGTTAGTTAGGTTTAAGTAGTTCTAAGTTCTAGGGGACTCATGACAACAGATGTTAAGTCCCATAGTGCTCAAAGCCATTTGAACCATTTTTTTGTTACTTGAAGTGTTCGATGTATGCAACTCCTCTCAAATTGCAACACGCAGCTTACGAACTGCTTAATCCTCTTGGTCTAATTTATGAAACATCCGAATGTGGTACGCTTTATTTCTTTAGCGCTAGATGTAGAACTTTGCAAATAGTTAATTTTTAAGCATCTAACCCGTTTCTTCGTCGTCTAGCTTACGCATTAGAATTTATTTCGGTTCCTTCTATGATTCACTAAACATTATCTAGCGGTACAGAAAGTTCTGCGATGCGTGATTCATCGGCAGCGTTCCTAGTTCTTGGGAACCTATTATCAAATAAAGAGTGTTTGGTCGTGTTGGTGCTGGCTTGTATGATTTCAAGGTGAACTCCTGTTGCAGTTACAGATAAGATAAACCGCGCAATCGCGCTCTAACAACAGCCACGCGTCCTTCTGTGCTAAGCAGACTTCTTGATTATCGCGAAAAAAGACAACAGGCCCACGTCAGCACAGATTTTTATTATGATTATTGGACATACATGCAGCCATTATTTCTTAGAAATGGTCCAAGACGTTATGACCACCCTACGTTAGTTAATCTACATCTACATCTAGATGGATACTCTGTAAATCACATTTAAGTGCCTGGCAGAGGGTTCATCGAACCACCTTCACAATTCTCTATTATTCAAATCTCGTATTGCGCGCGGAAGGAACGAACACACATATCTTTCCGTACGAGCTCTGATTTCCCTAATTTTAACGTGTTGATCGTTTCTCCCTATGTAGGTCGCTGTCAACAAAATATTTTCGCATTCGGAGGAGAAAGTTGGTGATTGGAATTTCGTGAGAATATTCCGTCGCAACGAAAAAAGCCTTTCTTTTAATGATGTCCAGCCCAAATCCTGTATCATTTCTGTGGCACTCTCTCCCATATTTCGCGATAATACAAAACGTGCTGCCCTTCTTTGAACTTTTTCGATGTACTTCGTTAGTCCTATCTGGTAAGGATCCCACACCGCGCAGCAGTATTCTAAAAGGGGACGGACAAGTGTAGTGTAGGCAGTCTCCTTAGTAGGTCTGTTGCATTTTCTAAGTGTCCTGCCAATAAAACGCAGTCTTTGGTTAGCCTTCCCCACAACATTTTCTATGTGTTCCATCCAATTTAAGTTGTCCGTAATTGTAATACCTAGGAATTTAGTTGAATTTATGGTTTTTAGATTAGACTGATTTATCGTGGAACGAAGTTTAACGAATTCCTTTTAGCACTAATGTGGATGACCTCACACTTCAGTTCAGGTTTGAGGCGAACGCCGGGACGTTCCCGTCTACTACCACATATCAGCCAATTTACCCTCACCGTGTCCGACGAATCCGGACTCCTTCCCTCATGACGGCCTCCTTCAAGGAGCTGGAGATCTGAACCATCTCTGCTGTACCAAGTATAGGACGAACGCGAACTGCCGGCCGGTGTGGCCGTGCTGTTCTAAGCGCGTCAGTTTGGAACCGCGTGACCGCTACGGTCGCAGGTTCGAATCCTGCCTCGGGCATGGATGTGTGTGATGTCCTTAGGTTAGTTAGGTTTAAGTAGTTCTAAGTTCTAGGGGACTGATGACCTCAGTAGTTAAGTCCCATAGTGCTCAGAGCCATTTGAACCATTTTTGAACGCGAACTTCACTGACAAAATTTAGGTATTTGTGTAGGTATATCTTCTGAGCATTTTGGTACAATGAACTCCTGGTCTACGATGTTTGACTACAGAGTTCTTGCATTTCATTTGATTTCTTACCATCATTTATTTTTTCATCTGCATTGCTGTGAAAAATGTGCAGATGTGGACGGCATGCGCTGTGTGTCTTCTTTGCAATATTTGTCACGTTCGCACACGGTAATTACTGTTGACTGGAATCGCCCGCTTTACCATGTTTGTTTTTCAGGCAGTGTCATTTTTACGTGAACAGTCGCCGCACTCTGCCTTGATCATGGTGGTCGACATTTTGGGCAGCACTAGTAAGGGAATAATTCTTCGTTTGTTGCCAATTGAACTGCACTCTGACAGAATGGAATGAACATACTTAGATAAAACTAAACGTGTTTCGTCCAAGCGTTGTTACATTACACTGTGTTTTGTGTTGTATATTTTAGTGAGGCTTCTCACGGTTGTGAAGGTGTTTACACAGAAACCAAGGTTAATTGCGGCAGCAAATCGAATAAATCGTAATTACATAACTACTCTGTAACGAATCACAGGACACCACGAATCTCTTATAATGAAATCAAGACAGCCTACAAAATTTTGTAGGTGCAATTAGGATTCATCCTGCATAACAAATTAGCAACAGAACAGTAAGAGTTTTACTGCTTTCTGAGTAATTAGCTGTATAGCTGCAGACGATGTTAGCTGCGTTCCCAAAAACTGCGGTTAAACAAAGTACTATAACGTGAGTCCTGCTCGCATTCGTAGCCGTGGAGGCTATGGCCCCTCCATCGTCGCGGAGAAGCCGCTCCCAGCACCATGAACGAAAGAAATTCATACAAACAAAATGTGGACGGCAAAAGTACGAAGGTCCGTCGCCTAAAGTTTCTGGCAATCACACTGCCCTAGTTGAAATTCTGTCTAGTACGCAGTGCTGAGTGAGTGTAATGAGGTCACGAGACGCTGTTACAGCGATTTGTCTTTCGCGTGAGAACATGGAGCTCTGCGATGCCTGGTTATTCCAGAGGAGGGCGCTGTGTGCCAGTACTGAGTTATATCCTCTTTATTTCCATACCGATTTTCAGAAACATAGCAACAGGCAGCAAAATATACGGACGAATCATAGCTAATAGCGAAAACTGATATTAGTGAAAATACTCAACAATAGAAGTAAGAACGTTTCACTGGACATCGGTCTGGAGATGAGTTGTTATCAACATAATTGCGAACGGGTGATTACAAATCCCCACAGACTTCAGTATGAAATACTGTCGTATTTAGTACAAACGTAGTTTACACTTTAACTTTTCGATTAAGTTCCCATCTAATCGAGCTCAAATTTCAGCCATGACCTAACAGAAATACAATGCAACTTCAGTACGATTTACCATTTACTGCACATTCTGAGGTGTAATACGAGTAGAAGATGTTTCACTTGTCGTCCTCCAGTTTGGATGCAATAGTGAAATCCTCTCAGCAGTGAGTTACAAAGTCTTTCAAACATCGCTGGATAACCTCGTAACGCTTGTCAATACTGTACAGTTCGCTGATCCAGTTCTTCTACCGTATCAGTGGCACTGGTTTTACACTTCACTTTTGAGGTAACCCGCAGATACATATAACCAGAGGTTTGCGGTCTGGTGAAAGGTGCAGGCCCTGCTCGAACAATCCGTCTTGGCCCATTTTCGTTCTTAGATATCGTGCTCCATCATGTGTGTGACACATTCCTCAATGGTTGCAAGGGAACATCGTGAAGCAATCCTGGGAGTATAAGCTGAAGGTATCCATCAGGTTTTCTTGGAAGACTGTATAGTACTTATCAGTGTACGTGTTCACGTCAAAGTGAAATTAGTAAGCATTAAAGATTTCTTATGGCATCTGACTGCAAGAGAAATTGCAGTGCCTATATGCATAGTTTCAAAGTTTATGCACAGCGACTTTAACTTCCATTACCTCATTACTTACTGTAAATTAATGTCTTAATGTTTCATTAATTTATCTCCCTAAACTGATTTAGTAATGATCGCGCCGTTCGGTGCAGTCATAAAATAGGTCTTGTTACTGCAGATTAGCCTGCCTCCAGTTGCAAAGTCGCCGGTAGCAGGATCAAATGGCTCTGAGCACTATGGGACTTCACTTCTGAGGTCATCAGTCCCCTACAACTTAGAAGTAAAACCTAACTAACCTAAGGACATTACACACATCCATGTCCGAGGCAGGATTCGAACCTGCGACCGTAGCGGTCGCGCGGTTCCAGACTGTAGCGCCTAGAACCGCTCGGCCACTCCGGACGGCCCGGTAGCAGGAACCTGTGCGATGTTTCCCTAGACCGCTTGCGTAAGTGATTAGAGATGGATGCAAATCGCTGCGCCTCCTGCTCCATACTTAATAAATCATCTGAAAATTATTTTCTACAAAATAAAACTCCAGGAAATCACTCTACAGGGAATAATGTTAGTCATTCCAGGGGAAATTTCAGGGTAGAATTCAGACAATGTGTCCCGGTAAAAACGCAAATGTTCATAACTAGAATGAAGACCCGCACTATTATATGTATTTGGTAGGCAGGGCATGCGCTTATTCAAAACTTCATCCTCTGTAAATCAGGCACTATACCCTCACACATAATTAAACACTTCTAAACAGTCCGTTGCATGCGAAATTCAAGGCGATAGTGACTGATTCAGATAAACGCCGTTCGTTTAGTTACTGTGTACTATATACGCCTTTCCCTTCACTGACGAATAAAATAATTTGCAGCTTATCAAGCTAATATTTCCTTGTGGGACCTGGGTTTCTCCTGGTGTATACAACTTTCAAATAACTTCCGGGAATTCAGCCAGGTAACACTTTCAGCGACCGCCGATATTTCGGCGGGAGAACACCCCGCCATTTTCAAGGCAAACTGCAACGGACAGGCGGCGTACATGCAAGTTTAAAACCTCGCTTCTCGGACTGAAGCAGGAAAGATAACACACACACTGAACACTAGTGCCACCAAAGATGACCAAAGTCTGAGCTATCGATAGTGACACTATGAATTCGCAGGTGAGGTAGCATTGACTCTGTCCCTCTGTTTTTTGACAAGGGAGAGAGCCGGATTCCAAACAGAGTTTAAACAAAAATCTCCGTCCTTGTTAACGATGTTGCTCGCTAATTTAATCTCAACTGCCTCTCTAATAACACTATCGCAATAGCTGGACGTGCATGACAATATCTCGGTGTTATTATATAACATGGGGTGACCAGTATCCAAGCAATGTTCGGCAATAGCATATCTACTTGGCTGCTGTAATCGTGTGTGCCGTTTATGCTCAGTACATCGGTCCTCCACGGTCCTGATAGTTTGACCAATATATGCCATGCCGCAGCTACAAGGAGTACGATATACACCAGCCTTACGCAGTCAAAGATCATCCGTAACAGAACTCCAAAGTGTTCTAATTTTAGGTGGAGGTCGGAAAACACATTTCACATCGTATTTCCGTAAAATACGACCGATCTTGTTGGACGTGTTTCCTATATAAGGCAAAAAAACAGTAGACTTAGGTGTTGACTCAGAATTATCATCAATCACCCGATATACAGTTGGTCGATAGCGCAACGCACTTTTCACAGTAACATGTTTTCCATCTTCATCTAAGTCATTTTCTGTTTCTATAATATTGTCTGCAAGTTCATCTCCCTTGTAGAGATCTTCTACATACTCCTCCCACCTTTCAGCTTTCAGTTCTTTGCTTAGGACTATTTTTCATTTGAGCTCCTGATGTTCATACAGCTGTTTCTCTTTTCTCCAAAGGCCTCTTTAATTTTTCTGTAGGAGTATAGGAGCTGTCAAACTTTCCCCTGGTGCTATATGCTTCTAAATCCTTACATTTGTCCTCTAGCCATTTCTGCTCAGCCATTGTGGACTTCCTATCAGTCTCATATTTAGACGTTTGTATTCACTTTTTCCTGCTTCATTTACCGCATTTTTAAAAATTTTGTCCTTTCATCCATTAAATTCAATATTTCCCATGTTATCCAAGGATTTCTACTTGGCCTTGTCTTTGAACCTATTTGATCCTCTGCTGCCTTCACTATTTCGTCTCTCAAAGTTACCCATTCGTCTTCTACTGCATCCCTTTCCTCTGTTCGCGTCAATCGTTGCCTAAGGCCCCCTCTGTTTCTTTGAACTTACCCATATCCTATCTCTTTAATTTACTACCTTTTTGCAATGTATTCAGTTTCAGTCTACAGTTCATAACCAATAAAGTTTGGTCAGAGCCTACACCTGCCCCTGGAAATATCTTACTATTTAAAATCTAGTTCCTAATTCTCTGTCTTACCCTTACATTATCAATCTGAAACCTTCCGTCCATGTCTCTTCCACGTGCACAACCTTCTTTCATGATTCTTAAATATGCGTTAGCGATAATTAAATTGTGCTCTCTGCAAAATTCTATCAGGCAGCTCCTCTTTCGTTCTTTTACTGCAGTCAGTATTCACCTATAATTTTTCCTTCTCTTCCTTCTCCTACTATCGAATTCCAGTCCCAAATCACAGTTAAATTTTCGTCTCCCTTAACTATCTGAATAATTTCTTTTGTCTCATCATACATTTCTCCAATCTCTTCATGATGTGCAGGGCTATTCGGCCTTAAACTTGTGCTACTATGGTGGATGTGAGCTCCGTGTCTATCTTGGCTACGATAATGCGCTCAGAATGCTGTTCGTGGTAGCTTACCCCCATTCCTATTTTGTTATTCGTTATTAAACCTACTCCTGCATTACCCCTCTTTCATATTGTACACATAGCCCTGTATTCACTTCACCAAAAGTCCTGTTGCACCTGCCATCGAGCTTCACTATTTTTTACAATATCTAAATGTGACCTATCCATTCTCCTTTTTAAACGTTCTAACTTGCATTCCGGATTAAGGGATCTAACATCCTACGTTCCGATCCGTATAGCGCCACTTTCTTTTTTTCTTTTTTTTTCTCCTGATGAAATTGTCCAGAGTAGTCCCCGCCGGGAGATCCGAATGGGACTCTATTTTACCTCTGGAATACTTTACTCAAAAGGATTCCATCATCATATCACTATAGAGCCGTATTCCCTCGGGAAAAATTACGACTGCAGTTTCCCCCCTCGCTTTCAGCCGTTCACACTACCAGCACAGCAAGGCCGTTTTGATTGATGTTACAAGGCCAGATCAGTCTATATAGACTGTTGCTCCTGCAACTACTGAAAAGGTTGCTACCCCTCTTCAGGAACTACAAGTTTGTCTGGCCTCTCAATAGATAACCCTGCGTTGTGGTTGCACCTACGGTACGGCTATCTGTGTCTCAGAGGCACGCAAGCCTCCCCATCAATGACAAGGTCTATGGTTCATGTATCGCACACACTTACATTTGGCTCATTACGCTGGTAAAATAAACCTCTCTCACTGTTTTGGCACACGACGCGAACGCTCATGAAAATGGTCGCTTTGGAACGCTAACCAGTGACTATATCTGGGTCGGCTGGACTTTAAATAGAGTCTTTAGTGGTAAACGGCAGAAAAAAAATTTGAGAAACACTGAAGCTGATACACCACTTGTTTTCGGTGCACAATGATTTTCGTTCTGTTGCGTAACTGCGTCACGTGATCTTAGCTGCGCTCGTGTAGGAAGCTAAGCGTGGAAAGTCAGTGCCAGAGAGTGAGCTCACAGTTACCGCAGTTCTAAATACCGGCGCGTCCCGCCGGGGCGTGCAGCTGGCAGCAAGTTGGATGATCTGCGAGCGCAGAGCGCAGCGCAGTTTGGCTCGGATACTTTTGAGACAATTACGTATAAGCGTGCGGTGGGCTGGGAGCAAGTTGTGCCGTAACCGGGCCACGGTTGCCGGAGGGCGTCGTCTGCTGCGCGGGTTGCAGCTAATTAGGGGTCGTCGCGGCGCGGAGTAGCACCTCGCGGAGCCGACACGCTTTATTCCGCGGCTGTGCGTGCGCCTCCGCAGCTTCCAAAAGAACATCCACTATGAAGGACCTCCGGTTCCGCTTGATGCATTTCTGACGGTCCTGAAGTAACTTAACGTGTGCGAAACTCTACAGATGTAGTACATTTCGCCTTCAGCCCCGCTGGAAAATTTGTTTCTTTGGGCTTAGGAGGATTGCGTTCCTCATTAGGGTTAGAAACTTCTCTTACAGTTAACATTCTGAACGCCAGCGTAACACGATGCATCATAAGCGGTCGGGGAGTCCGCAAATTGTTTCAGAAATTTCGGCAGTGGAAATCATAAAATCTTGATCAAAGAAATTGTTGGTTACTAAAATTGCAGTACTAGGAAGAGTCATAAATGAAGAAATTTCACGTATTGTGAATACACATTGTACTAGAAAGGATTCACGACAACATTTTTCAACACTTTGGGGATGTACTCGGGTGGACTGTATTAAACAGACCATCCACCACTTTCAGCAGTAAAGTCTCTGGCTGGATATCGAGTAGAACTGGGCTGGCATGACAATTTGGGTACAGCTTTTCGTTTTACTCTCACGCTGTGACACAGTGCATTAAACGCGGTGATTGGTTATGTACCAGTTTCTTGATAGCCCGTGGTCAGATGTTTTCAGTGGGTAATGTTCCAAATGATTGGAAAAGAGCACAAGTAGTCCCAGTCGTCAAGAAGGGTCGTCGAGCAGATGCGCAAAGCTATAGACCTATATCTCTGACGTCGATCTGCTGTAGAATTTTAGAACATGTTTTTTGCTCGAGTATCATGTCGTTTTTGGAAACCCAGAATCTACTATGTAGGAATCAACATGGATTCCGGAAACAGCGATCGTGTGAGACCCAACTCGCTTTATTTGTTCATGAGACCCAGAAAATATTAGATACAGGCTCCCAGGTGGATGCTATTTTTCTTGACTTCCGGAAGGCGTTAGCCGGCCGGAGTGGCCGAGCGGTTCTAGGCGCTACAGTCTGGGACCGCGCGACTGCTACGGTCGCAGGTTCGAATCCTGCCTCGGGCATGGATGTGTGTGATGTCCTTAGGTTAGTTAGGTTTAAGTAGTTCTAAGTTCGGGGGGACTAATGACCTCAGCAGTTAAGTCCCATAGTGCTCAGAGCCATTTGAACCGGAAGGCGTTCGATACAGTTCCGCACTGTCGCCTGATAAACAAAGTAAGAGCCTACGGAATATCAGACCAGCTGTGTGGCTGGATTGAAGAGATTTTAGCAAACGGAACACAGCATGTTGTTATCAATGGAGAGACGTCTACAGACGTTAAAGTAACCTCTGGCGTGCCACAGGGGAGTGTTATGGGACCATTGCTTTTCACAATATACAGGGTGTCCCAGCTATCTTGTCCACCCAAAATATCTCTGGAACAATAACAGCTATTGGAAAACGACTTTCACCGGTATCAATGTAGGGCTGGGGCCCATGAATTTACATATTTGGAAACATTCGAAAACGAAAGCATATGTGTTTTTTAACACAAACTTATGTTTTTTTAAATGGACCTCCTATATTTTTTCTTCAGCAATCCATAGCATGACAAAGCACATACACAATGGCGTTGATTGCATCGCAATATTCCCATTACATCCCGAGATATTAAGACGCGAAGTTGACGCTTGAAACACCCGATGTGATTGACATGCGTAATCACACTTCCATACTTATCAAGAGGTCCGAAACGAATGATACGGTCTGCTGCCATCCTGCAGCATGGGGTTCACGCCTTAGCCTCAGGACGTGCGCTAGCAGCGCATGTCGGGTGTTTCAAGCGTCAACTTCCCGTCTCAGTATCTCGGGATGTAATGGGAATATTGCGATGCAATCAACGCCATTGTGTATCTGCTTTGTCATGCTATGGATTTTTGAAGAAAAAATATAGGAGGTCCATTTAAAAAAAACATAAGTTTGTGTTAAAAAACACATATGCTTTCGGTTTAGAATGTTTCCAAATATGTACATTCATGGGCCCCAGCCCTACATTGATAACGGTGAAAGTCGTTTTCCAATAGCTGTTATTGTTCCAGAGATATTTATGGTGGAAAAGATAGCTGGGACAACCTGTATATAAATGACCTAGTAGATAGTGTCGGAAGTTCCATGCGGCTTTTCGCGGATGATGCTGTAGTATACAGAGAAGTTGCAGCATTAGAAAATTGTAGCGAAATGCAGGAAGATCTGCAGCGGATAGGCACTTGGTGCAGGGAGTGGCAACTGACCCTTAACATAGACAAATGTAATGTACTGCGAATACATAGAAAGAAGGATCCTTTATTGTATGATTATATGATAGCAGAACAAAAACTGGTAGCAGTTACTTCTGTAAAATATCTGGGAGTATGCGTGCGGAACGATTTGAAGTGGAATGATCATATAAAATTAATTGTTGATAAGGCGGGTACCAGGTTGAGATTCATTGGGAGAGTCCTTAGAAAATGTAGTCCATCAACAAAGGAGGTGGCTTACAAAACACTCGTTCGACCTATACTTGAGTATTGCTCATCAGTGTGGGATCCGTACCAGATCGGGTTGACGGAGGAGATAGAGAAGATCCAAAGAAGAGCGGCGCGTTTCGTCACAGGGTTATTTGGTAACCGTGATAGCGTTACGGAGATGTTTAATAAACTCAAGTGGCAGACTCTGCAAGAGAGGTGCTCTGCATCGCGGTGTAGCTTGCTCGCCAGGTTTCGAGAGGGTGCGTTTCTGAATGAAGTATCGAATATATTGCTTCCCCCTACTTATACCTCCCGAGGAGATCACGAATGTAAAATTAGAGAGATTAGAGCGCGCACGGAGGCTTTCAGACAGTCGTTCTTCCCGCGAACCATGCGCGACTGGAACAGGAAAGGGAGGTAATGACAGTGGCACGTAAAGTGCCCTCCGCCACACACCGTTGGGTGGCTTGCGGAGTATAAATGTAGATGTAGATGTAGAACAGATCTGGAGAACATGCTGGCGAGGGTAATAGCTGATACCCTCTGTATAGAGGTTGGTCGAATACAACAGGAAAACGCGTTATTGCATTATGATGTTGAAAGATAGTCACGCAGAGGTTGTAATGATACGCTAGCAAGGAACTGATACTATTTAAATGACTCATTCTTTCGCTTTTTGGGATGCAACTCGTATTTAATCTAACAGAACACGAGGAACTGTAAATTACAATTATTTGATAATTCACAAGTCATGAATAATTGCACAAGTTGTATAATAACATGTAAGCTTTCACGGCCGGCGTCTTCATTAATTAAAACTTCCGGGCTGAATTGCCGTGGCCCATATATAAAACTTCTCCATCTTGACGTTTCGTTGCCTACTGCGGGCAACATCTTCTGAGGTTAGTCGCCGACTTGCTTCCAGCAACATCCAGGTCAGTAGACGCACATGTTACACTGTTGTATTTGATACGAAAAGCAATGGAAGAAATTTGGTGCCTTGTAAAACGCCGCAAAAGATAAAACTGAACAAGGAAGAAATCATATTACTGGCCTCAGTGATAGACCTTTCATCTAACGAAGCACTTGCTTCGCTCTGACGTTCTCCCGGGCCAGTGTTAATAAAGACCGCCGACACCTGAGGGCGGTGCGAAATTCCTGCGCCGAGTGAAAGAGGGGAGAAATGGAGGAAAAAGGACGACGCGGGGAGAACAGGCCGGCGCTGACTTTGTTACGACCCCGGTTCGAAATTCCTGGGGCGGAATTAATATCGCGGCGCCTGCTGAATGGAGGTGTTAAAGCGCAATTTGCCTGCTAGCTGCGTCGGCGTCGGTTTTGGCTCGGTCGCTGGCGGCGCTCAATTTTCAGCGACAAGGACAGGGCACCGCCAGCGTAGCACTGCGTCTTGATTAGCCCGCCCCCGCGACGCGTCATCCCTCTGGCGCCGACTGCCGCGCTGGTCTTGTCTTCCACTTCTTGTGCCTGGCAAATCTGCCGCCTTATCCAGCGCCAGGCAGAGAAGTTCCAAGCCTGTCACGGAACTTGAAGAAAATCCTGGCAATAACGCTGTGTATTAGCACACGCTGTGTATTAGCACACGCTGTGTTTATTCCACTGTACTGGCGCACAAAAGCCGCGATTATCGGACTTAGCCCCTGAGGCAAACGAAGTACACTACTGGCCATTACAATTGCTACACTATGAAGATGACGTGCTACAGATGCGAAATTTAACCGACAGGAAGAAGATGCTGTGATATTCAAATGACTAGCTTTTCAGAGCATTCACACAAGGCTGCCGCCGGTGGCGGCACCTACAACGTGCTGACATGAGGAAAGTTTCCAACCGATTTCTCATACACAAACAGCAGTTGACCGGCGTTGCCTGGTGAAACGTTGTTGTGATGCCTCGTGTAAGGAGGTGAAATGGGTACCATCACGTTTCCGACTTTGATAAAGGTCGGATTGTAGCCTATCGCGATTGCGATTTACCGTATCGCGACATTCCTGCTCGCGTTGGTGGAGATCCAATGACTGTTAGCAGAATATGGAATCGGTGGATTCGGGAGGGTAATGCGGAACGCCGTGCTGGATCCCAACCGCCTCGTATCACTAGCAGTCGAGATGACAGGCATCTTATCCAAAAGGCTGTAACGGATAGTGCAGCCACGTCTCGATCACTGAGTCAACAGATGGGGACGTTTGTAAGACAACAACCATCTGCACGAGCAGTTCGACGACGTTTGCAGCAGCATGGACTATCAGCTCGGAGACCATGGCTGCGGTTACCCTTGTCGCTGCATCACAGACAGGAGCGCCGGCGATGGTGTATTCAACGAGGAAACTGGGAGCACGAATGGCAAAACTTCATTTTTTCGGATGAATCCAGGTTCTGTTTGCAGCATCATGATGGTCGCATCCGTGTTTGGCGACATCGTGGTGAACGCACATTGGAAGCGTGTATTCGTTCAAATGGTTCAAATGGCTCTGAGCACTATGGGACTTAACTTCTGAGGTCATCAGTCCCCTAGACCTTAGAACTACTTAAACCTAACTAACCTAAGGTCATCACACACATCCATGCCCGAGGCAGGATTCGAACCAGTGACCGTAGCGGTCGCGCGATTCCAGACTGTAGCGCCTAGAACCGCTCGGCCACCAGGGCCGGCCGTGTATTCGTCATCGCCATACTGGCGTATCACCCGGCGTGGTGGTATGGGGTGCCATTGGTTACACGTCTCGGTCACCTCCTGTTCGCATTGACGGCACGTTTAACAGTGGACGTTACATTTCATAAGTGTTACGACCCATGACTCTACCCTTCATTCGATCCCTGCGAAACCCTACATTTCAGCAGGATAATGCTCGGCCGCATGTTGCAGGTCCTGTACGGACCTTTCTGGATACAGAAAATGTTCGACTGCTGCCCTGGCCAGCACATTCTCCAGATCTCTCACCAATTGAAAACGTCTGGTAAATGGTGGCCGAGCAACTGGCTCGTCACATTACGCCTGTCACTACTCTTGATGAACTGTGGTATCGTGTTGAAGCTGCATGGGCAGCTGTACCTGTACACGCCGTCCAAGCTCTGTTTGACTCAATGCCCAGGCGTATCAAGGCTATTATTACGGCCAGAGGTGGTTGTTCTGGGTACCGATTTCTCAAGGATCTTTGGACCCAAATTGCGTGAAAATGTAATCAAATGTCAGTTCTAGTATAATATATTTGTCCAATGAATACCCGTTTATCACCTACATTTCTTCTTGGTGTAGCAATTTTAATGGCCAGTAGTGTATTTTTGCGTATAATATTTAAAAGTATCAGTTGTCAGGATACAGCCTGTATCCGAAGGTCAAAGCGAATTAGCTCTTTAGTGATGTAATGAGCAGTAAAATTCGGAGACGCGCTCTCGAGAGACGAATTTTTTTCCTTTTAAAATTTTCAGTGGCGGCTTTATAGAGGAACAGACTGCAGTCGTAGACTGCAATGGAAGTATGTTTCCATTTTATTTAGTTTTTAATAATGTTTTGCGCCTGCCGCGTTATACATTGGGACGCTACAATTAGCACGTGTGGATTACCACTGCCTCAGTGTAGGTCATACTCATGTCAACTAGTCTCCTGAATTTGATATTTTAACTCCTCTTTCTGGAATAAAAAGCGCCGAACTACGCAAGTTTCTGAAAAATCGTAATCAGTCCACATTAAGTGCAATGTGGTCCGATATCAGATTCGTGTTTTCCTCCGTCACAGCAATAGCCACCTCCACAAATATTACTCGCTGAAGCACTAACTAAAATCTTTAAAACCTTACAATGTGAATAAATGAAAGAATAGAAATACTGCTACTTACTTACACCGTATTACGCTGAGGTGGCAAAACACATGGGATATCTCCTAATATCGTGTCGGACCCCTTTTGCCCGGCGTAGTGGAGCAACTCGACATAGCATGGATGCAAGAAGTCGCTGCAAGTCACCTCCAGAAATACGGAACCATGCTGCCTTTATAGCGATTAATAATTGGGAGAGGCGGCCACTGTGGCCGAGCGTTCCTAGGCGCTTCAGTCTGGAACCGTGCGCCGCTGTGTTTGCAGGTTTGAATCCTGCCTCGGGCATGGATGTGTGTGATTCCTTAGGTTAGTTAGGTTTAAGTAGTTCTAAGTTCTGGGGGACTGATGACCTCAGATGTTAAGTCCCATAGTACTCAGAGCCATTTGAACCAATAATTGCGAGAGTGTTGCCGGTGTAGAATTTTGTGCACGAACTGACCTCTCGATTATGTCCCATAAATGTTGGGCTTCATGTCGGGCGATCAGGGTGGCCAAATCATTTACTCGAGTTGTCAAGAATGTTCTTAAAACCAACTGCAAACGATTGGGGCCCGGTAACATCGTTGATTTGGAACCTGAACTCCATTAATGGCTGAAAGTGGTCTACATGTACATGAACGTAACCATTTCCATTTCCATGATTGTTTCACTTGGACAAGAGGACCCAGTCCATTCCACTAAAACACAGCCGACACCATTATGAAGCCACCATCAACTTGCACAGTGTCTTGTTGACAACCTGAGTCTATGGTTTCGTGGGATCTGTGCCACACTCGTACCTTGCCATGAGTTGTTACCAACTGAAATCGGGACTCATCTGACCAAGCCACAGTCTTCCCGTTGTCCTGGGTCCAAATGATGATGTCACGAGCCCAGGAGAGGCACTGTAGGCGATATCGTGTTGTTAGTAATAGCTATCGCGTCGGTCGTCTGCTGCCACAGCCCATTAACGCCACATTTCGCCGCATTGTCCTAATGCATACGTTCGTAGTACCTCCCACACTGATTTCTGCAGTTATTTCACGCAGCGTTGCTTGTCTGTAAGCATTGACTACTCTACAAAAACGCCGCTGCCGTAGGTCGTTAAGTGAAGGCCGTCGGCCGCTGCGTTGTCCGTGGCAAGAGGTAATACCTAAAATTTGGTATTCTCGGCACATTCTCGACACTGTGGATCACAGAATCTTGAATTTCCTAACGATTTCCGAAATGAAATGAGCCATGCCTCCAGCTACAACTGTCATTCGCGTTCAAGGTCTGTTAACTCCCTCATTGCAGCCACAAACACGTAGGAAACCTTTTCACTTGAATCACGTTATTAAAAATAACAGGTCCACCAATGCACTGTCCTTTTATATCTTGTGTACGCGACAGTGCTGCCATCTGTATACCTGAATATCGCTATCCCGTAACTTTTGTGTATATGAACCATTCGAGTTGTAGTGGTTCAGAATTGCGAATCGTCTTTCTCTATTTATAACCCAAGACAATCATTCTTGTGCTACACCTGTTTTTAATATCTCATTCTTATTCCAGAATTATTTTCAAGTCCATAAACTGACTCTGTAGTACATCATCTAGCACAATCCTGTGAACTCTCAAAAGCATCGAAAAATAGTTATATCTGTTGTTATATCCCTAAAGCCACTAGCAAATGTAATTTTTATAATTACTTTTACGTCGATTCACATTTAAACCTCCCTGGTCCAGTACTACATTGTTTCTGGCGTGAAAACGAAGTAAAACTGATATTAACTTCTTCTTCCTCTCTTCCTACATAGTTTAAAGCATTTTACTTAAATTGCATTTCATTGGCGTGCGGAAAAGAAATCATCCGCATTTTCCGCGGACACAGGAAACACGCAAGCTTTAGAACGTAATTCGCGTGAAAAATTTATGCGAAAAAGTGTTACCTTACGACTGCGTCGTCAACAGCGTGGATGCCGTACGTCTGCCATTAACTCAACACTTCAACATTAGCAGCACTCGCGATACGCTAGAACCTTACCGTGGAAATTAGTGTCATTTCCCCTATAATGGGCTTCATCGTGATAATCAGTTTTCTGTTACCTTATCAGGTCTTTGGCGTCTTCATTTGTGGCGAGCGGTCGCTTTCTTTTTAATGGTGCTGTTGTATGTGCTGCCGTCCAGTAAATTACCCAGGATTTCAAATCTCTTCCTCTCTCGCTTCTTCTTCTTCTATTTCGCATAACTTTCAGAGACTATTTTAAGCCCCTTTCCCCTTCTCCTTTATTCACAAAAGTCAGCCTTGATCGAAAATCTATTCTACATGTTGCTGTTGTTGTAGCAGTCTTCAGTCCTGACACTGGTTTGATGCAGCTCTCCATGCTGCTCTATCCTGTGCAAGTTTTTGCATCTCCCAGTACCTGCTGCAGCCTACATCCTTCTTAATCTACTTAGTGTATTCATCTCTTGGTCTCCCTCTACAATTTTTACCCTCCATGCTGCACTCCAGTACTAAATTGGTGATCCCTTGATGCCTCAGAATATGTCCTACCAACCGATCCCTTCTTCTAGTCAATTTGTGCCACAAACTCCTCTTCTCCCCAACTCTATTCAATACCTCCTCATTAGTTATGTGATCTACCCATCTAATCTTCAGCATTCTTCTGTAGCACCACATTTCGAAAGCTTCTGTACTCTTCTTGTCCAAACTATTTATCGTCCGTGTTTCACTTCCGTTCAAGGCTACAATCCATACAAATAGTTTCGGAAACGACTTCCTGACACATCTATACTCGATGTTAACAAATTTCTCTTCTTCAGAAACGCTTTCCTTGCCATTGCCAGTCTACATTTTATATCCTCTCTATTTCGACCATCATCAGTTATTTTACTCCCCAAACAGCAAAACTCATTTACTAATTTAAGTGTCTCATTTCCTAATCCAATTCGCTCAGCATCACCCGATTTAATTCGACTACATGTTATTAGGCTCGTTTTGCTTTTGTTGATATTCACCTTATATCTTCCTTTCAAGACACTACCCGTTCCGTTCAACTGCTCTTCCAAGTCCTTTGCTGTCTCCGACAGAATTACAATGTCATCGGCGAACCTCAAATGTTTATTTCTTCTCCATGGATTTTAATACCTACTCCGAATTTTTATTTCTTTTTCCTTTACTGCTTGCTCAATATACAGATTAACATCGTGGAGAGGCTACAACCCTGTCTCACTCCCTTCCCAACCACTGCTTGCCTTTCATGTCCCTCAACACTTATAACTGCCATCTGGTTTCTGTACAAATTGTAAAAAACCTTTCGCTCCATGTATTTTACCCATGCCACCTTCAGAATTTGAAAGAGAGTATTCCAGTCAACATTGTCAAAAGCTTTCTCTAAGTCTACAAATGCTAGAAACATAGGTTTGCCTTTCCTTAATCTTTCTTCTAAGATAAGTCGTAAGGTCAGTATCGCCTCACGTGTTCCAACATTTCTACGGAATCCAAACTGATCTTCCCCGAGGTCGGCTTCTACCAGTTTTTCCATTCGTCTGTAAAGAAATCCCGTTAGTATTTTGCAGCTGTGACTTAATAAACTGATAGTTTGGTAATTTCCACATCAGTCAACACCTGCTTTCTTTGCGATTGGAATTATTATATTCTTCTTGAAGTCTGAGGGTATTTCGCCTATCTCATACATTTTGCTCACCAGATGGTAGAGTTCTGTCAGGACTGGCTCTCCCAAGGCCGTCAGTAGTTCTAATGGAATGTTGTCTACTCCCGGGGCCTTGTTTCGACTCAGGTCTTTCAGTGCTCTGTCAAACTCTTCACGCAGTATCGTATCTCCCATTTCATCTTCATCTACATCCTCGTCCATTTCCATAATATTGTCCTCAAGTACATCGCCCTTGTATAGACCCTCTACATACTCCTTCCACCTTTCTGCTTTCCCTTTTTTGCTTAGAACTGGGTTTCCATCTGAGCTCTTGATATTCATACAATGGTTCTCTTTACTCCAAAGGTCTCTTTAATTTTCCTGTAGGCAGTATCTATCTTACCCCTAGTGAGATAAGCCTCTACATCCTTACTTTTGTCCTCTAGCCATCCCTGCTTAACCATTTTGCACTTCCTGTCGATCTCATTTTTGAGACGTTTGTATTCCTTTTGGCCTGCTTCATTTACTGCATTTTTATATTTTCTCCTTTCATCAATTAAATTCAATATTTCTTCTGTTAGCCAAGGATTTCTGCCAGCCCTCGTCTTTTTACCTACTTGATCCTCTGCTAGCTTTACTACTTTATCCCTCAGAGCTACCCATTCTTCTTCTAGTGTATTTCTTTCCCCCATTTCTGTCAATTGTTCGCTTATGCTCTCCCTGAAACTCTGTACAGCCTCTGGTTTCGTCAGTTTATCCAGGTCCCATCTCTTTAATTCCCACCTTTTTGCAGTTTCTTCAGTTTTAATCTACAATTCATAACCAATAGATTGTCGTCAGAGTCTACATCTGCCCCTGGAAATGTCTTACAATTTAGAACCTGGTTCCTAAATCTCTGTTTTACCATTATATAATCTATCTGATACCATCTAGTATCTCCAGGATTCTTCCATGTATGCAACCTTCTTTTATGATTCTTGAACCAAGTGTTAACTATGATTAAGTTACGCTCTGTGCTAAATTCTACCAGGCGGCTTCCTCTTTCATTTCTTACCCCCAATCCATATTCACCTACTATGTTTCCTTCTCTTCCTTTCCCTACTCTCGAATTCCAGTCACCCATGACTATTAAATTTTCGTCTCCCTTCACTACCTGAATAATTTCTTTTACCTCACCATACATTTCATCAATTTCTTCATCATGTGCAGAGCTAGTTGGCATATAAACTTGTACTAGCGCGGTAGGCATGGGCTTCGTGTCTATCTTGGCCACAATAATGCGTTCACTATGCTGTTTGTAGTAGCTTACCCGCACTCCTATTTTTTTATTCATTATTAAACCGACTCCTGCATTACCCCTATTTGATTTTGTATTTATAACCCTGTATTCACCTGACCAAAAGTCTTGTACCTCCTGCCACCGAAGTTCACGAATTCCCACTATATCTAACTTTAACCTATCCATTTCCCTTTTTAAATTTTCTAACCTACCTGCCCGATTAAGGGATCTGACATTCCACGCTCCGATCCGTAGAACGCCAGTTTTCTTTCTCCTGATAACGACGTCCTCTTGAGTAGTCCCCGCCCGGAGATCCGAATGGGGGACTATTTTACCTCCGGAATATTTTACCCAAGAGGACGCCATCATCATTTAACCATACAGTAAAGCTGCATGCCCTCGGGAAAAATTAGGGCTGTAGTTTCCCCTTGCTTTCAGCCGTTCGCAGTACCAGCACAGCAAGGTCGTTTTGGTTAGTGTTACAAGGCCAGATCAGTCAATCATCCAGACTTTGCCCGTGCAACTACTGAAATACTGCTACCCCTCTTCAGGAACCACAGGTTTATTCTACATAGTGACTCAAAAATGCTTTGTTGTTGTTATTGTTTTGGTCTTCAGTCCAGAGACTGGTTTGATGCCGCTCTCCATGGTGCTCTATCCTGCGCAAGCTTCTTCATCTCTAAGTAACTACTGCCACCTACACCCTTTTGAATCTGCTTAGTGTATTCATCTCTTGGTCTCCCTCTACGATTTTTACCCTCCCCGACCCTCAATACTATATCGATTATCCCTTGATGCCTCAGAACACGTCCTACCAACCAATCCCTTCTTATACTCAAGTTGTGCCACAAATTACTCTTTTCCCCAATTCTACTGAGTACCTCCTCATGAGTACGTGATGTACCCATCTAATAATCAGCATTCTTCTGTAGCACCACATTTAGAAAGCTTCTACTCTATTCTTGCCCAGACTATTCATCTTCCATGTCTCACATCCATACATGGCTGCACTCCATACAAATACTTTTAGGAAAGACTTCCTGACAACTAAATCTATACTCGACGTTAATAAATTTCTCTTCTTCAGAAATCTGTTAACAATTGAAAAAATTCAGTAGTTCACATAATAATGTAAGTGGAGAGGTAAGAACAGACACAGGTGCTTGAATGACATGCGATTTTACTGAAAAAAAAAACTGCGCAAAATGACCAATAGATAGAGCCTTATGTGATACAAAAGCAATAATTTGTATAGCTACTGATTTTAGCAAAGACGATGTCCTTTATAACAAATGCTCAACATGTGGGCCGACATTCATCAACAATACCTGTAGTCGAGGGACAATGTTGTGAACAGCCCTATAGAGTATATCAGTAGGTATGGTGAGAAATTGCCGTCGGATGTTATCTTTTAGCGTCCCTAATGTGGCCGGACTACGCCGATAGTCTTGGGAGTTAAAATAATGCCATAACCAGTAATCACATGAATTGAGGTCTGGGGACCTTGGAGGCCTAGTAATACGGAATTATCGGCTCAGTACGCGACCGCACCAAACGATTGCGCAAGAGATCTTTCACATGTGTAGCAATATGAGGCTGAGCACCATGCTGCATAGAAGTGGTACCATCGAGCACGTGTTCATCTGTCAGGCTATGGATGATGCAAATCTGTAACATATCGGCATACCTCGCACCAGTCTCACTGACGGTTTGGAAAGCAGCACCCCGCAATTCCTCGAAGAAAAAAGGTCCGATCACGATTGATGTGTTAAATCCAAACCACACCGTCACTTTCTTGTCGTGCAATGGGGTTTCCACGACAGTTCTCGGATGTTTGATGGCCCAGTGTGTGCAGTTTTGTATGCTGACAGACCTTCGGAATGTGAAATGGGCTTTGTCGGTCCATAACACGTTAGACAACCAGTCGTCATCTTCCACCATTTTTTGAAATGCTCACACCGCTAATGCAGTCCGCGTTACAAAGTCGGTGGCTAACAGTTCATGATGACGCTGTACTTTGCATGGATGGCATTGGTGGGCACACCTTCTGCTCCTCAACAGTAGTGTGTGGAATGTCTGTGCGACCGGCGACTTCACGAACGCTGACTTCACCATGAGAAGATGAACCCGATAAAGTCACCATATCTTCCTGAACTGTCCGAGCAACAGCAGCATTTTTCTGATCGCCCACAACGGGGCCGATCGTCCAAACAAGCCGTGCTTAGAACTTCGTGATCATTTTCTTCACGTATACACTTGTCAAAAGACTTTTACCGGCTCAAATGGCCTTCTCAGGGCGATAGTATCGTTTAACTACAATAGTGGAATCTCCACTCTGATAGTGCAACTTCACTAACAGTGCCATTTCTGGTAAAGTCAACAGGCCGCTATTGCTGAATCCCTCTCTCACTACAGCTCAGATTACGAGTATACACGATTCTCATGCGGTGCCAATGACGTTTTGCTAACCATCGCCATCTGTTGACCGGTTTTTACATTTATTTCAGGCACGTATGTCAACTTTTACCTCTCTACCTGCATTATTCTGTGAATTGGTACATTGTCAAATGTTAACGGACTTACGGGTCACCCTGTACTATATAAGGCAAAGTCGTTGATTAACGTTATTACCAAAAGTCTCGAAAAGTTCTTGAAGGAATTATTTTATATTTTTACACGATACTCTAGTAAACGTTCTGACGGACACAGGCTATATTTTTTTATCTGTATGTAATGTATAATAGGGGAAACATTATTAGCAAAAAATCTCGGAAAGTGCCTGACAGATTTACATCAAATTTTACATGATACTCTGATAACCATTTGGAAGGGAATACTCTACAAATTTTTAATATATATATGATTTATAACTATGTATGCAAGATATCGTAGGGAGACATTGTTAACAAACATCTTGAAAAGGTCTTGATTTACTTCATATTTTTACAAGGTACTCTAAGAAACATGGAGAAGGACATAGTCTACATATTTTTATATATGAAGGAGAAACGTTATTACCAAGAATCGCGTAATGTTCTTAACCGATTTACATCAAACCTTTTCGTGATACACTAATAAACATTCAGAAGGACATGGGGTATAGGTTTATTAAACAACAATGTACAGGTTTTCTGTTAAAACAAACTGTGAGAAAGAACTACAGTGCTGTGCTGTGAAAATGAGTGGTTTCGTTTTCTTTCTAATCGTCAGTTAAACTGCGATAATAGGGCATTTGAAGCATTAAACCGTTGTTTCTCCCAAATACACTGGTGTCCAAAATTAAAGCAACAAACGGAAATTTTGCAAGGTTTCGTTTGTTTTGCCACAAAATAATATAAGCAGGTGATAGTAAAGTAGAAACAATGTAAAGAATACAGAACGTAATCAACTGCAACATGCATAACGGTAGACAAAAATGTTCTTCGGTTTTTTCTAACTTAACTGGTTTGCACACACATTCTGACAATTGGTTAATGTGCTCAGTATGGGTCGTGACCACTTCTGGCACCAATGCAGGCCTGACAACGACTGGACATGCTGTGAATGATGTTATCAACCTCATGTTGGGGCAATAATGCCTATTCTTCCTGCAGAGCTGCTCACCAATCTTGGAGAGTGGCTCGTGGATGCTGAAGTGATGCAACCCGTCTACCCTACTGCATCCCAGACATGCTCTATGGGATTCAAATGCGTTCAGTATCTTTCGTTTCCAAAACAATATCAACCATCCTTGTTCTGTGAGGTCGAGTATTATCGTGCACCGATACGAAGCCTGGGCCCACAGCACCTCGCAACAAGCGTCCACGAGAGCCCAAGACCTTCCCACGGTACCTGACGGCAGTTAAATATTGCTGATCGACCAATACAACTTCATGAAGAGGTGTCCGAGTAGTCAGCATAATCCCTGGCCACACCATTACGGATCCTCTTCAATACTGATCTCTTTCCACAATGATTGCGTCCCGAAATCGTGTTCCACTTGCCCTCCAGATGCGAATCCGTGGAGAATCCTCTCCAGACCAAATCGGGACTCATCTGTGAAAAGAACATTGGTTCATTGGTCCTCCGTTCGACCAGAAGGCACGTTGAAGGCTCCACGCTAGACGTTACCTTCTGTGAAGACGCGCCAGAGGTAAACAGACAGCAGGTGTGCATCAATAAAGGCCACTCTGGTGAAGCCTTCTGTATATCGCTTGCCTCAGTACAAGACCTTCAGAGGGGTGCTACGAGGTCGGATGCCAATTGCAGTGCAGTACTAAGGTAGTACCGTCGTCCCTTTACAGCCAAATAACTGTCCGCTCTTTCTGATGTCACACGTGATCGGCGCTGTCCTGGTCTCCGAGATACAATTTCGGTCTCTGTAAACAGTCGTCTCATCCGTGAAACAATAGAACGGTTCACAAATGGCTCTAGGCACTATGGGACTTTTAACATCCCCTAGACTCAGAACTACTTAAACCTAACTAACCTAAGGACATCACACAGGATTCGAACCTGCGACCGTATCAGCAGCGCGGTTCTGGACTGAAGCGCCGAGTACCTCTCGGCCACAACGGCCGGCTCTAATGCGTACATGCATTCCCTTCACGTGTTTAGGCCAAGTATTACGCGCATTTATGCGACCAGGAATGCTCAGTAGCAGCGAGGATACACGTACATGTGACAATTATGCGTCAGCAAGGAGCATTAACAATAATATCATAGGAGGTAATATTGTGCAACCTTAGTAGGGACAGGATCCGACTATTCGGGAGTAGGATCTTACAATCTGAGACAGTGTTCCGAGACAAATTTCCGTCCAATGTCCGCAAACGTGACGTCAGATCCACCTGGCAACAGCGACCTAAACGCCCATTGACTGAAAGTTTGGATTATATATATATATATATATATATATATATATATATATATATATATATATATATATATCTCTTATTGGCTGAGGGAAAAAGGTGGGGTCTCTCTTATTCGTCGGGAAGGCAAGGCGAGTTAGTAGCCAGGCGCAACTCAAAACACACGGTCGAGTAACTACTGTGCGACGAGGGACTACCGAAGCAGCAAGACACCAGGTTAGTGATACAGAAACCAGAGAAGTAAGGCAAAGTCGCTTCCTTCTCGCTACAATGCCACAGAGAGCATTGTAAAGCTATTGGGCCACGTCAGTTTTTGACTCTCCCGCTTCCATTTTTCCTATGGCCCTCCACAGCAGAGAGTCTGTAGGCATATTTACTGTGCCGTACTGCACGGTTTGTGACTGTCTACACAGCGATGGTGGTTGTGAGAATAGGCGGCAAACACTACCCCGCTTGATAGGTGCGCTGACGTCATTACTGGCGTGGTTGTCCGTTGATCGGAATGCCATCTTCCGTGCAGAACACGATCGTAACAACATCTGTTGACAGTCTGTGTGATCATACGGTGAAATACGCACAGGACTGGGAAATAGCAGTTTGTTGCTTTAATTTTGGACACCAGTGTATGTTGTATATAATTTTAAACAAAAATAGTGTACACAAAAATGTGCAGTTCTGTTTTATTCCTTGCCTTTACCGAAAGCAGGAAAGTTATGTTTATGTCTTTCCGCCTGATGATTAGAATAGTACTACAGAGTCTGAATCCTACCCATTCGCAGGTTAAAACTATGTGAAATACTGTCACTGAAGGTACTATCCACACAGATTCAGCAGTTAGAGAGGTCCCTCTTCTACCCCGTGTACCATTATCCCACGATATTTACCTTTATTTGAAGCAACTTCTATACGCAGTTTCGGATTATTGCCGTCACAAGACCAGTTAGAAAACGGAGAAATACCGCTTATGTGACAATAATGAGTTCATTTGGCTGAAGACCAAATACTGTGTACTGAAAATCTAAGAATATATGAAGAATATAACATGTCTGACAACAAAAGTATGCTGATACAAGTATGAATGTCAAATATTCTGCAGACGCAGGGACGTAAGAAGTGCTAGTGATGGCCTGAGGGGTCCTGTACTTATACAAACACAAGCCATAGCCTCTAGAAAGCGCTCGTACTCAGACACATACATAATCAGCATCGTAGTTTGAATAGATTAAAACAGAATATTCGTAGTCATTAATTAAATTGGTTTGAAGCAGCTAAAGTGTGTCTAACGGTGCAACATAAAGTACTGTATGTAGAAATAAAATCCATACTTGAAAATCAGAGTAATAGGTGTAAAAGGTTGTGAGGAAGGGAGATTGTCATCCCCTAGGGAACGACGTCGTTAGAGACGCAACACGAACTCGGATTAAGGAAGGATGTGTGCTGTTTCAAAGCAACCATCCCAGCATTTGCCTGTAGCGATTTACGGAAATCACCGAAAACCTAAATGTGAACGACCGGACGCGGATTTGAATTGCCGTTCTGCCGAATGCGAGGTCACTGTGCTAAACGCAGTGCTACCTCACTCGGTATGTAAAAAGTGTAGTCTACTAATCAAGAATCCTTTAGCATGACAAAGCGAGTGAACACCTGAAAGAGTAACTATTTAATTAAAAGTCTCAGTGGCCGTTAGGGAATCAGAGGGCAGTGCAGCCGGCGCCTCTCTGTGGATTGTTTTAGTTTTCCTGTGGCGGAGTTCGCGGGAGTGGAAACGGACGACTCGCGTCGCCGCTGGTGGTCAGGGGAAGCGTCGTGGCCCGTAACGAGTCGCAGCGGCGGCCAATGCTGGTTACATCAGCAAGTTCCTAAATAATTACAAACTGGCATTTAAGTTAAACTCACTCTGTACGCTAAGCAATGACTCAGGTTGTTTTCTTAGCAGACTTACGTAGAATGCTTCTCCTTTCTTAACCCTAGAGCACTTAAGTGTGGAAATGTTACATTGCTACTAAACCATCGTAAATGTTACGACTCCTAACTTCATTCAAGGGAATCCATAATTTGTGGGTAACGTACTAGTTAATTACAAGTATTAGATCGCCAGTGGTATGTTACATACAAAATAAGTGCAAAAAAGTCTTGTTTCATGACAATTTTAATGCTCAAAATGTCACTGGCAAAGAAGTCGTACTTTGCGTTATGCACTGGGTGCAGGTTATTATAGTTATTATAACTCCAAGAGTACGAAATTCTTCATTCAAAACGAGCAGACTCTTATGCTTTAGGTATTGTAATTATGATATAAGCAAGACCTAGCCCAGTGTTTTGCACAAATCGCTCTTGAGCAGTGGCCAAAAAATGTTACAATTCCTCTTTCCTCCCTTGAGGTGGATGTATGTTCTGCTGTTTCTGCGCAGGTGAAGTTCCCCAAGTAGATCATTCAGTATGTTAGCGTCAAAACCACTGAGAACTCTTTATAACGTGCAAATTTCAGTAGCAAAAGACGAGAATAGCACGGGAGAGGGTCTGTGTCATACGAACCAACACTATTCTAACTCTGACTGCTTGATATTTCACCTAAGATGCCACAGTAAGACAAATTATAAGCAATAAGCCGACTCTTAGAAGACAGGCACACCGTTATTGAACACTGGTAATATTTACATCATCGCCAGTGCCGGCAAACCGCTAGAGTCAGGCAAGTAATTCCACTGTTGTTAACAATAATGATTGTCATGGAGGTACTCGAGAGCACGATTCGCTCATGTGTTGGCGGAAACCGTGAAGAGATACCAACTGCAATCTTTTTATTAATCTAGGGTTAATATGAGTGCAGTCCAGTTGCTTGTTTGTCTTACATTCACTATCTATCTCTGTTGTCGCACTGTTCTCTTTAGCTCCTCATTTTTCACCCTATCAATTCAACTTACGTTTTCTGGCTTTTGCCATGTTCAGATCTACCTATAGTTGATTTGAAATGACATTTGAAACCTTCCCGTCTCCTCTAAATCTGTTTTGTTACGCAACCTTCCCTTTTATAATAACCTATGTAACCTTCCCTTAGGATTTCTGTCTCTTGCTTAATAATAACAAATGAAATCTTCCCTTTGAAATTTATTCTCTTTCTCAGTCTTAGCATACAAATTTAATTGCTGCTTATTAAAAGTGATTTTCTGATTATTTCAACGAAACATAGAAGGTGTTGTCGTCGTAGCCCTCAGTCGTTATCTGCAATAACCCAAAACTGTTGCTTACCTTTTTTACTGTTACTGGATCGCCATCTGACTGCTACATCGAACTGCGACATGAATATACTTACTCTGGTTTACTATACTGTATTAACTGCTGGTGGGCTGTTATAACTGGCTGCATTTATTACCAAAGCTGACGCTATTCTTTAATAGCAAAGCTGACGTTATTCTTTAATTAATTTGACTGAAATTACGTAATTCATAGTTACACTTTTTCTTGACAACAATAAAATTTTTGCAAAGTTTTATGTTGATGGTTTTTGGGATGGATTATAATCAGTATTGCAACATTGCTGGCAAAAATTAATTATATTCTGAAAACGCTTCAAATATTTACTGTTGGTAATGAAATGATTTTACAAACGTTCAAATGGGATTTACTTTTTACAATAATCTTACAACTAGCATTGCGCAAACATACCTTCAATAGTCTTGAGTTTCGCAAAGAAAATAATTTAATAATATTAGTTCCTCTTATGATAATAGTTAGTTGATGTCTCTGTACATCCGTTTATAATCTCTTGTAAATCATAGCTAGTGGCTGGCAGGCACACTATTCCTCTCAACCTCTCGCTTCAGACCTGCTACCAACTCGCTTCACATCTCGCTTGCTACTGACATCCTACGAACGCTAAAGTGCGGTCTCTCCTGCCAACAATGCTTTCTGGTGCAGACAATCCCTGCTACCATTACAAAATGTATCAATGCGCGGTCTTCCCCGCTCTTTTCTTAAAATGTATCCGTACGCGGTTTCTCCCGCCCTTTTTAAAATTATATCAACAATACTTTGGTGCAGATATCCCCTGCTACCACAATTATTTCCAACATGTCAAATATTAATTATTCCTACGTAATCCTATTAATAAAATATAAACATCTTTCATAAATTGTGGTTTGACAATAGACAATAGAAATATACACGTCTTACACATTAATATGAGCCTTCAAGAATAACGTAGATGCTTAAATGCACAATACCCTTGGTTTCATATTTGCGTAATGTTTGTTTGTTTCTTTGACTTCCAAAATAAAAATACTAGTGAGATGCCCTCAACTCTTTCGCTGCATCAGTATTGTCAGCTCCACTACAGGTAAAAAAAAAAAAAACACAGCACCGTTTCGAGAAATACGTACGTATTTTGTTGTCAAAGCGTTTGCATGCTACAGCTGTCGGTACCGCGCCATGAGTCTCACCGTAGCTATTCACCTACGGCTGAATGTTGCGTCTCTTATGCTAGTGGCTTGTGACGTCATTCCCATGTCGTCAAACAAGCCCTACATGAGAATTACGACGGGTCTTGTGAATCAAATTAAGTTTCAGGTAATGTTAAATTACGTTGACGGCCAGTTATATTGATGATTCAGTGCATCCAAATGACGCTGGGAGTCCCACACAAACTGCCGCTTCTGGTCGGTGTTGATAATACAGTGACTGAACCGAGATGAAATGCGGGTGGGAGGGAGGAAGCTGGAATGACTAAAAATATACAATCTGCAAAAATCGCATGGAAAACGCCAAAGTAAAAATGAAACAGGTTGTTATTGTGATGTATCTTAAATGCTTGGTTGATCAGAGGATTACGAAACGGAAATTATAATTTGTTTACGCAAAGTATTACAAGAGTCATCGATGCATCCTTATCGCTGTTTTAAAAAAGATAGTAGTAATTAAAATATCGTCTTCTGACTAAAGTTGGTTATCACAATTCAGGTATTTTGACGTTGTGATTCAACTGAAACACATCAATTGCTCGAAAAGGCCTTTCTTAAGAAGTGTCAGTAGTTAGACGAGCAGTGTTTTCATATCAGTCTTTGCAGGAGTAATTGATGGAAGACAAAGCCCACAAAACCTGTTATGTCATTCGGAGTAAGGGATAGTTCTATATTCCAGTACATGTTACTAAAGCCGGGGACAATTTCTAAAACATAAACCAATTATGAAAACGTGAACCACACGACAAAAGTTAACAAAGCAAGTCCAACTAAAAACATCGATACAAAAAGTGACGGATAATTTAAAGCTAGTGTACGTCGTTGCCGAAAGCGTCTCTTATCTTACTCGAGAAGCAACTTCCGTTGCGTAGAATTTATGATTATAGTTTACTGAGCCATTTTCGTCTCAACTAATTGCAATTTAGAATAGATTGAGTAGTCGCAGTCGATTTTAGATTTACTAAAAGAGCGTAGAGATCAACAAAATAACACTGTGCTGTCACATTAATGTGACCACCTGTAAGAACCCTGAGTAACTCTCTTTTACAGAGCAGACAGACCGCTGCGAGGCGTGCAGGATGAGAGTCAGTGAGGTTGCGGAAGGCACCAACAGGGATGTGGAACTACGCTGATCCAGTGCCGTGGCAGACACTTCATGCCGTAGACACCAATGGCCATCTGTCCGATGGAGCATAAAACGTGATTCATTTGAAAAGGCCACCCGTCGCCACTTAGTGAACTTTCAGTTGCGACACTGGCTTTGCAAATTCCAGTCTTCGTCGCCCGGGAACAGCAGTCAGCAAGGAGGCATGAGTCAAGGCGCCTGCTACGGAGGCCCGTAGGCAACAACGTTCGCTGAGAGGTCGTTGAGAATACAGTGTTTGGTAACCCTGGCTTCATCTGGGCGGTCAGTTGCTGAACAGTTCCCCGTCTATTTTCTCGTGCACATCTCTTCTGCCGTCGTTCACCCCTGTGGTGCACCACAACTGCCTCTGCCCCGGTTTTGGATAGTGCCATTTTGCCTTGCACAGCACACTTTAACAAGGCCGACATGAGAACAATTTGCAAACTTGGCCGTTTCGGGAATGCTTCCGCCCCCAATGATCATGCCGTTTTGGACGTCAAATAAATCGTTCCATTTCCACATTACGTCAAAGACTGCACTGTTTTCCGGGTCCCCCCCCCCCCTCGCCGCCCTCCTCCCCCCCCCCCATACGTTTTATGCACGCTCCACTGCTCATGTTGCCACGTGCTGTCTGTGAGTAGTTACTGCACGTTTAAGTCCAACATAGAGGTTGATCACTTTAATCCGACTGGATCTTGTATATCACAATGACCACAAGTCAAACGCCTCCAGCCTTGCTCTATTTTCCTTACTAATTTTCCACATTTCAGTATCATACAGAAGAACAACCCATAGAAAACGGTTTATGAGTGTTTGCCTCATTTCTTTGGCCACATTGCTCCTTTTCTGACGAATGGCTCTTTGGCGTTTTACACTACTTAGACTTTCTGTACTGAACTTCCAGTCACTGTCTATTTTGCTTATTACATGTTAGGCTTTGCCCATGTTCTGATGTTTCTGTCATTATCATTACCCTTTTATTTTCTCCTTGCGCAATTTTTTTTTCTTTTTGTAGTGATTTTCGCTCCATAGTTCTTTGCTTTAACTTCAGTAACATCCACTAATTCCTGCATTTCTTTTTCATTCGGTGCGAGGAAGGCCCTGTCGTCCACAAACCTCAAACACCACATTGTACTTCGTTCAGTATGTAACCGTAGTGGGCAGTGATCAGACATATTCTCTAAGCACAGAGTGAGAAGGGTGGGAGATAGATAGCAACCTTGTTTCACTCCTTTTCCTTAGTTAGTCCAGTTGGTTCTTTCTGATCTCGCTATCAATACCACTTTTTGATTTAAATGAAATGATCATATGGTACTCTAGAATAAAAGCTGATGCAGAGCCGTTTAATGAAGTCCTGTCGCAGCAGTCGTGGTGTATGATACAACAGCTCAAATAGTATCATTAAAGGCTTGGTCTTCTTTTAAAACCTTATGCACAACGTAATCAGCTTGTCTAAACTGTCCATAAAATACTGTGCGTCTCCATTGAAGCAGTGGCATTGCAGAAACAAATGTACATTGTAATTCCGACGCAATGGTACGTCTATTCAGTTAACCTAATGGCAATGCACAAAAATCTACGCGAATAATTGCAAAACGACGTGGAATTCAACGAGGCCATAATGTCAGTTGCAGGAAAGGCGATTTATGGAGAGAGCGCTGCGAAAATGTTGTGCACCTAAAAAAACGCAATTGCGACTTATTGTTGAGTACTGGACGAGTGTTCGGGTTCCAGACATGCCCAGAACATTCATTCCCCGCAAGCCACCCTTCGATGTGTGGCGGAGGATACCTTGTACCGCTGTTAGTCATACCATGTCCTGTTCCACTCGCAGATGGAGTAGACGAAAAACGACTGTCTGTATATTTTCATATGAGCCCCAATTTCTCTTATTTTCGTGATCGTTACGTGAAATGTACATGGTAATAGCATTTTTCTGCTGCTGTTTCAAATGCTGGTCCTCTAAATTTTCTAAATAGTGTTTTCGCGAAAAGAACACTCCTTCAGGGATTTCCATTTGAGTTTACAGAGCATTCCCGTAATACTGACGAGTTGATCGAGTCTGACGGTAACAAATACAGCAGCACGCCTCTGAACTGCTTCAATGACATCCTTTAACTTGACATGGCGGGGATCCCAAACATTTCAGCACTAC
The DNA here is from genome assembly GCF_021461385.2 of Schistocerca piceifrons. Taxonomy (NCBI): domain Eukaryota; kingdom Metazoa; phylum Arthropoda; class Insecta; order Orthoptera; family Acrididae; genus Schistocerca; species Schistocerca piceifrons. The sequence goes on from NC_060138.1 coordinate 695,053,782, forward strand.
TCCAGAGTGGGTCATACAAGTGGTCTGTACGCGGTGTCCTTTATGGGTGAATCACACATTCCTGGAATTCTCCCAATAAAATGAAGTCGATCACACGCCCTTCCCACCCCCGACCTTAGGCGCTCGATCCAGTTCACGTTGCTTTGCTACGTTACGCGTACTTACTTAAACAACGCGACTGTTCCAAGCAGTACAACACTAATAATGTGTTAGAAAATTACAGAAGTGTTTTTTTCCTATTCACATGACTGAACTTCCATTTAGAGTTAGCTGCCTTTCATCACCAGAAATAGAATTTCTGCCCAAGTCGTCTTGTAATATCCTACAGCCACTCAAGGTTAACATCTTGTTTGGTTGATTTTGGGGGATGGGACTAAACAGCGGGGTTATCGGTCCCATTGGTTTAGGGAAGGATGAGGAATAAAGTCGGCCGTGCCCTTTCAAAGGAACCATCGCATAATTTGCCTGAAGCGATTTAGGGAAATCAGGGAAAACCTAAATGAAGGGTGGCCCGAAGCGGGTTTGAACCATCGTCTTCCCGAATGCAAGTCCAGTGTGCTAGATAACACCTTCCCGTATACCGCAGCGTCACCAGCAAACAGTCGCAGGTTGCTGCTCACTCTGTCCCTCAGATCTTTTATGTGTATGGAGAGCAGGAGCGATACTGTCACACTTCCCTGGACTACTTCTGACCATACCTTTGTCTCCGATAAACACTCGTCGTCCAAGACAATGTCCTCCAGTTCTGTTACTTAAGAAGTCGTCCAGCCACTCACTTATATGGGAAACTATTCCATATCTTCCGAGCGAGAAACTTCTGCACAAGTCCTTATTTCTCTGCAACATATCTCAGGTCTTCGTTTCATTTCGACTCATTTGTGTTGTTATTTCATGCACGGCCTTTCAGTTTCAGTACAGCGTAGCTTTGAGCTTTTGACGTGTTGCCATAGGGACATGTTTTTTTGGTAGAGTGAAACTAGCAGTAACGCGGGTAATAAAGGAATTGTGGCGTTCTGTGTTCAAATTAATACAGAAAATTATTATTCTCTCGCTCCATCCTCAAGGGGAATTGGAAAAGTAATAACTAACATTAATACAAAGCACCTGGCACCAGGCACTACACATTGGCTCACAGATACTACACTTAGCACGACTCACGACTACGCTATGGAAATGCTAACCCAACCCCCCCCCCCCCACACACACACATATTTAACAAAGCTCAACAAAAGTCACTTACAATAGAAATATAGTATCCAGTAATTAAGCCCCACAAAAGGCAACGCCGAAGAGCATTAAGATCAACATGGATTCAGCACTATGCATATTAATCAGTGGGACGAATGCTACGTTGAATGTGGCACACTCACCCCTACATCTCTATTAACATACACACTGCACGCACGTAATCAATAACAACGCGTTGTTATTGTTAATGTAGAATTAATTAGAACAGCGTTTTCAATAAACACTAATGACCTGGCCACACGTGTACTGTGTGCGTATCAAGATAAGGCAAATCGTTGTAAAAGCTGTGTTTGTACAATTCAGTAATTGTACTTGTTATTTTAAGTATTTTATCGGATGAACTGGTGCATGCGTGAACTGACGTTATTTCAGCCATTGTCGTTAATGACGTCTGTCATTAAAATATCAGTCAAGCCACAAAGGGAACAGCTAGATAAAACAGGGGAAAAGAAAACTGAATACACAAGACTATAATTCGTCTCGATATGTTCTGCATGTAAAGTGAGCCTGACCGTTCAAATACCGTAAAACGGGGTACTTAGAAGCAGTTTTCAACTTTAAGAGAACAAATTAATAATTTTAAAAGTATATGTAAAAGTCAAAACTGCATAGGATTGCAAGTCTTGTGCCTAACTTTATCTTGTAATTAGATCTGGGGCCTAGTTCATACTTTTACAACTCAAAAAACTTGGTCTTTCTGTTCAATCCATAGAGAGGGATGAATAGAAACAACAGTGTTATCCTTATTATTTTTTCTGATTATTGGTTTTCGGGGTGAATAGGGACATATCACAATGTGTTCTGAATCTATGAGGATAAGAAACAAAATTTATCTTGTTCAAAAAAAGTTTTGTTCAATACAAAAGCTAATAATGTTGTATGACTTGCGTTTTTAATTAGATTTCCAAAAAACCTTATATCTCTAACGGCTATTTATTGTAACATTACATTGATAAACTTTGTTTGTTAAAACATTAACTCACTGTCATAATGTTTAAAAATGATGTCTTTGAATCTACTAGTCGTATCCCCAGAAGCAATGAAGAGTTTTCCAACATCATCTCCTTCACTAGAAAATGTCATCTGTTACATGGTCTTTTTTTAATTAAAAAAAACCATCAACGAAACCTTTTCCTTTTAATAATAAATTTTACATACATACAATTTAAAGGGGGTGAACAAGAAATTTGTGGCACAACTTGACTAACAAAAGGGATAGGTTGATGGGACATATTCTAAGATATCAAGGGATCATCAGTTTAGTACTGGATGCAATTGTTATATGGGGAAAGGGGAGGTAAAAACCGAAGAAGGAGACTAAGATATAAATACAGTAAGCAGTTTCAGAAGAATGTAGGTTCCATAGTTAATCAGAACTGAAGAAGGTTGCACGGAACAGAGTAGCATGGAGAGCTAAATCAAACCAGTCTTCGGACAGAAGGCAACAACAACAACAGCAATTGAAATGATTGCTTCCTTTTTCCGTATACTTTAATCACTGCACAGTTTCCTTGGTTGAGAACAGTATCAGGGGATTCTTCCTCTCCGTCGAATTCTTGGTCGTCTTCTGAAGAAACACTGATGCTTCTATTCATCCCACAATTTACGAAAGCACAACCCTACATTTTTAATTAGTCGAGACACATGTCAGATTATAGTGTACTTTAAAAATGAAGGTTTGGTTAATGAAATGAAATTGCAAAATTGATTACTAAGTACTTAAATTAAAACAACACGATTAAATTGATAGTTACAGATAAAGTTCAAGGGAAGCAAATTCAGTACCAGATCCGATGTTTGTCATAGAGTGAACAGAAGAGCAATTGACAGTGCCACCAACTTACAAATTCATGATTTCCCTGTTAGATTGGATCGCTACCAATGTAGACAAACAGATCTTTGAATGATATTCCCATTTATCTTCCAACACGACAGAATAGAACTTTTTGGTAGTTTCGTTTCATTTCATCCCGTTTTATGGTAAGTAACCTGTGTCTGTCTATGGTAGCATGTCCTCCAGAAGGGCTGAGATGTTACTCATATCACTTGTCTTGCTCACTTGAGTTGTTGATTCGCGTACATCCCTTTCTTCCCAGCACAGACCGTTAGGTCAGTCAGATCCATCGAAGCTTCTTCATTCTACGGTAGTTGTTAACACGTATGTACGATTTGTTTCAGTAACTGGCGAAATCCCGTATAGTCTATGTTGGGAACTGTGAAAGTAAATTTACTTTCAGATGTTACTGTTACGTAGCACGTAAAACATGATAATAATCAATTACACAGTACACCCACGCATTCCGAAATCTAACATAATCAAACCTATCTATCAGCATACAATACAGGCCTTCGCGGCCAGTGTTTGCGAGATTGTTGGTATTTGATATATGGGTATGGCCCAAGGCATAATTCTGTGCCTAGCGTTTCATCTTTCATAAGAGGATTTAAAAGTCAGAAAAATGTTAAAATTCAAGCTCAGCGAGCCGGGCTCTTTGTATGTATGCACCTAACAGCTGATTCATGGCGTCATGAAACCGCTGACAACGGATTTGCGGCGATGTATGCTATGGAGCTTGAAGAGGCGAAGAGTTGGCGCTATTTGTTTTACTTAGCACTAGGGCCCACAGCTTGTGTAATTTCAATCCTTCTTCTTTTCTGTTACAGCTGTCTTTGTTCTTCTGCATTTCTTTGGCCTTTCCCTACATCCTAGCGTAATAACTATTAGAACTTGCTAAAACCACAGAGTCAGACAAACGAATTGGGTGATTTCGCGGTCCTACTGCGTGGTGTGCTACTGCTGATTTATCCGTCTTGTACAGGCAGCAGTTGCTTTTGTGTTCCTTTAGGCGAGTGTTAAGACTTCTTTTTGCATTTCCTTTATACACTGACTGCATGTGTAAGGAATTTTATATACTCCTGCTGTGGCAAGCGGTGGGTGTAGATCCCTGGTTATGTTCAAATATTCGCACACCTTTCTTGTTGGTTTAAACATGGTATCAAAAACGTGTTTTCTATGCACTTCGTTAATGCGATATGCTATAGTTTTAAAAAATGAGAGTAAAACTTTCCCTGTAATTGATGCTTTTTCATTAGAAACTGTAGACATTTTAGGATGTAGCGCTCTATTTATCTTCCTGTTTCTTGTGAAGATCGTTCTTAAATCGTCGAGCTCGTCCTGCAAGTACTGTGGTTCACAGATCCTTTTAGTCCGGTCTAGTAATATTATGATTACTCGTCTTTTCTGTTTGGTGTGGTTATTAGATCTATCCTGAGTGGGATTTCTGTAGATTTGATGCCCTAAAGGACTGAAATTAGAGAAGCTGTGGATCCTAGTGCTAAATAAAACAAACAGCGCAAAGTCTTCCCCACTATGAGCTCAACAGCATACGTCGGTGCGACCGCTTGATCTTACGCAGCGGTCTGATGACGTCACGAACCCACAGTTGCTTGGATACATACAGCAGTCGAAACTGATATATAGGCACTCACTATCCTGTTGTGTTGTCGCACTCTAAGTACTTTGCCCAACCTCCGTTCTTCCTAATTACCTTAAAAATTCTCTTCGGCATTCATTTTGCTAGGATTAGTAGTTCTTGTGGGGAAATTGTCGCCCACTCTTTTAGTGTCGCTCATTTCAGCTCACATACGGTCTCAAATTAACTTCTATTCCGATGAACCGTCTTACAAGTCTTTCCCAAAGGCTTTCCTCATGGTTCGATGTCTTTATCTACAAACCACTTTTTGTTTGTAACAGCAACATACATACACTACCTTGTTGAAACATTAGAAATTTTCCCATAGGTCCTCTTACACTATTCATATACAGTGATATGAAAATAGGCAGAATACGGCGCTGCGGTCGACAACGCCGTTATAAGACAACAAGTGTCTGGCGCAGTTGTCAGACGGGCTACTGATGCTACAATGGCAAGTTATCAAGATTTAAGTGAGTTTGAACATGGTGTAATAACCGGCGCACGAGCAATGGAACACAGCATCCCCGAGGTAACGATGAAGTGGGGATTTTCCGTACGACCATTTCACGATTGTACCGTGAATATCAGGAATCTGGTAAAACATTATATCTCAAACATCACTGCGACCGGAAAAAGATCCTGCAAGAACGAGACCAACATGACAGAAGTGCAATCTTCCCACAAACTGCTGCAGATTTCGATGCTGGGGCAACAACAAATGCCAGCGTGCAAAACATTCAACGAAACATCATCGATATGGGCTTTATGAGCCGAAGGTTCCTCGTGTACACTTGGTGACTGCACGACACAAAACTTTACGCCTCGCCTGGGCCCGTCAACACCGACATTGGACTGTTGATGAATGGAAACGTGTTGCCTGGTTGGTCGAGTCTCGTTTCAAATTGTATCGAGCTGATGGATGTGTACGAGCAGAGAGACAACCTCATGAACTCATGGACCCTGCATGTCAGCAGGGGACTGTTCAAGCTTGTGGAGGCTGTGTAATGGTGTGGGGCGTGTGCAGTTGGAGTGATATGGGATTCCTGATACGTCCATATACGACTCTTGACAGGTGGCACGTACGTAAGCACCCTGTCTGATCACCTGCATCCATTCATGTCCATTGTGCATTCCGACGGACTTGGGCAATTCTAGCAGAACAATGTGACACCCCACACTTCCAGAAATGCTACAGAGTGGCTCCAGGAACACTCTTCTGAATTTAAACACTTCAGTTGGCCACCAGACTCTCCAGGCATGAACATCATTGAGCATATATTGGGAGCCTTGCAACGTGCCGTTCAGAGGAGATCTTCACCCCCTCTTACTCTTACGGCGTTATGGACAGCCTTGCAGGATTCATGGTATCAATTGCCTCCAGAACCACATCAGACATTAGTCGAGTCCATGCCACGTCGTGCTGCGGCACTCCTGCGTACAAGCGGGAGCCCTAAACGATTTTAGGTACGTGTACCAGTTTCTTTGGCTCTTTAGAGTACTTTGTAATCAGTTCTGTCTCTAGCATCTCAGTGTATATATTATAGTGCATTCTAGTGTTCATCCAAGCAATGCCTGACTTACCTCCAGCACAAAAGACTGCCAAAATCATAACAGTTCCACCATCAAAATTGCTGCTTATTCTTACTGGCTGCTCTGGTATCAGATCATGCCAATAGTATTGAAAGCCATCCTGCCAATCTAAATTAAACATCTCATCATCACTGAACATCACTTTATCTCATTATGAAGTCAATGACACATGTTTTTCATCTAACTGCAATATAGCATGTTATGTTAGAAAGTTAGAGCGAATTTCATCAGTCGTTTCTTGAATGTCTGTCATGGGATAAAATTTGTCATACACGATTGGTAATTACTGGCAACTGTAAATCAGCAACAAGCTGAGGTGAATGAAATCTGTGGCCCTTGCTTTGTGCAAAAGTAATCCTTTCTATGCCTCAGATAATGATCTAGTTTGCCCATATTTTCCGTTCTGTACATATTGTACCACCCATCTCACGAAATTATCAGTCACTGTACCTGAACTGGTCAACTTCTTGGCAATTTGACGATTAGAGAGTCTCATTTCGCTGTTCATACCAATTTTTGGTTTTTCCTCACATGATAATTGTTTTTCATGTGGTACTATCACAGTCGTGGTTTATGTACACAACACACACTGTCACTAATGGTGTCTATTCCTATCTACAGTAAAGACACGTACGAACACATTAACACCGCGCAAATCTGACTGCCTTTATACCTTGTTCCACCTACCAGCAATATCGTTGATTTCCTGTTCTGTAGCGTACCGCTCACATCAAATGCCGTATCATTTGACTGAGTTTGGCTTTCAATTTATGGCATGTACTTTGCGCACAACGATTCCAACCGGCAATGTTAGTTTTCCTGCAGATATACCGTACTTCTGTCCTGATTTCCACTTCTGTATAAACAATTCGATTTGCTAAGCTTGTCTAAGTTTTCAACGGCTTTCTGACTCGTTAAAGCTTCTGATGAAGTGTCCAGGAGTTCAAAACGAAATATTTGTCAGAGAATTATGCCTTGGACCACGGGATTATGTCCACAAATAAAATATCAGCAAAATCACAAACAGATATATGTTATAGTTAGTTAGCAAAGCGTAAATGTTACCTTCTTAATGTAGGAAACTTGTTTTAGTAAAATAAAAATAATTGCGTTCGCGTAAAATAAATAGAAGTATACTTTTTTGTAAACGCTATAGTTTTAATTTTGTTGTGTTTAAGAATGCGGTCGAAACAGTTGTAGACCTTCACTGACAATGAGTCAGTTATGAATTTTTCATTTGGTACATTGTGTACACATTTTCCACGATATCATTACGTCTACAGCTCGTCTAATTAGCCAACTTTACGACCTGACAGATTAAAATTGTGTGTCGAAACGGGACTCGAACCCGAAACTTTGTGTTCCACGGGAAAAACTCTCAACAACTGATCTATGCTCGCGTAACATTTTATTCTATTTTCGTAAATGGGTACATTGTCCTGTGTTAAGTGTATGTGTCGGTATTCCTGATCTTTCGTGTGTTATGTGCGAAAGTGTATCTTGTGTAGAAGTCCTGGTGAGTTCTTCTGAAATGGATTATGTAAAATTTCCTGGGATATTCCAGAAAGTTCTTTCACACTGCAGCGAAATTTGATGTAATGTATAGATAGAGGTCCGTAAGCAAATTGAAACACAAAATTATGTACACGATTACCAATCTGGCTGATAACATTTGGAAATGAAGATCTCGGCAACTCATAACTTAAATTTGGATGCCGGTGGCTTTAAAATACTCTGTGAGCAAGTTATACTTACACTGATCAAAGCGGTGGAGTAAAACAGGAACCCTGGTAGGGAATGGGTAACCTCTCGCAACCAATTTATTACACAAGTCTGATTGTGCAGTCGTGCACTGGGAACATGCCAATATGATGTGATCTTGGAAACTTTTTAAGACACCAACTTACAACTTGTTCAATATGTGTTGATCTCACACTTGGCATGCTGTCAAAATTTCATGTCTCTACCATCAGTACTTTTTCAGAAAACGGATCATTTATTGCAAAAAATATAGTTCAGAGATATTGAGGTTTAAAACTTTTTTTATTACAAATTCTTACACAGACTTACATTTCCGCGTCTTGTATGCACTAGAACTGCCCTGACCCATAGTATGTGTCTTTTTAAGTGTCACAACAGCGCAGTGCTTCCTTTCTTCTTTTCTTTCTTGCTTCTTTTGTCATTTGCAGAGTGTTAACTCTGCTTCACGTACACGAAGCTCATCCAGTTCCCGCAGCCCTTTAGCTGTGTTCTGTCCAAATCTTACCTCTAACTTCTCCAGAACCGTACGTGTTTCATAGTGCCCACTATTAAAAGTTATTACACCATCAGACACTGCTGACTTTAGAGTCATAAGGCCAACAAATACATTTTTAAACTCACGGCACCACACAACATTACTGAAGGACTCATTCACCTTCTGGGTCTTCCTATATAAACACTTCCTGAGTAGCTCAGGATTTGCCAAATCTCTGTAAATAGGTTTGATTGCCTCCTTTACTGACAAAGGAAGATAATGTTTATGTGTAAATTCATGCAGGGTGCCAGAAAATTCAGCTTGCCTGTATTTACACCAAGTGTTTGGTGGAGGTGGACACAAAGCATGACATGGCTTTTCATCGGGTGATATTCGATGAAAGAAAGTATTCCACACAGCTCGTTTCAGGTTCTCTAAATTGTCACAGTTATCTCTAATGGCCTTACCATAATATTCCTGTAAGTTAGCTTACTACAAAAATAGCCGATAATCGCACTACTTTCAACGAAAACTAGTATCAGAAACAAAAGACTGATTTGTTTATTCGTAATGCCAACTTCTGAGACGTAGCAGTAGGCACAAATCAAAGCAATTCACAGCCTTCTAGACTGAGTAGTCCCCTAGATATAACTGCTGAACTGTGGCGGTATATGCGTAGCCGCGAAATTTGACAGTCACACGTCAACATTCAAAATATTATTTGGTCTCACAATTGTCTGATTTTAATGTATTATATACCAAAATGTACAGGAAAGTTCAAAGTACATTACCGAGTAGAAAACAGAAAATGTCAAATGCTTCAGTTCGCGAGTGATGTTGGTCTCCGTTCGAAAATCTTACGGTAGCTATGCCACTGGGGCTGGAATTAAGAAGAAACTAAATGAAAAACGAAAACAGAGGAACGAATGGAAAGAGATGGTGCCATTTCTCGTAGCTGCGAACTAGTAAAGGAGTTCTGGTGAGTCGTCGTCCATGAGGTGTCTGTGTGAGTTTCCAGAATCGACCCACCGCCTTAAGAGAGGCACAACCAGATACTGAAGATCGACTGAGGAGAAAAATGTCGGACAACATCTGCCGTCTGGTAGACAATGGCATGACGGATGCTTCCACTAGCAGGGCGTTGGTGGGCGTTGATTTCATGGCTCCGAGAACAAGACGAATCACTCTATAACCAATGACGTCGAGCTTGCGCAAAGGTAGTTGCGTTGCAGTGCCGTAGACAATGCTGTTGTAATCAAAGACAGAACGGATTAAAACTGTATATAGAGTCAAGAGCATAATCGGTTCCGCTCCCCACCATACTCGGGTAAGTATGCGCAAGATATTCCCAGTGTTATCCACCTTGACGATGAGGTACGCAATATGTAGCGTCCATGTGAGTTTGCTGTTGGCCGCCCGATGTGGTCGTGCGGTTCTAGGCGCTTCAGTCTGGAACCGCGTGACCGCTACGGTCGCAGGTTCGAATCCTGCCTCGGGCATGGATGTGTGTGATGTCCCTGGGTTAGTTAGGTTTAAGTAGTTCTAAGTTCTAGGGGACTGATGACTACAGATGTTAAGTCCCACAGAGCTCAGACCCATTTTAGTTTGCTGTTGACATAGGCTCCAAGGAACTTAGCATGTGCACGAACGGGAAATGTGTACGGGCCAAGATGAAGTTCGGATGAGAAGTCATTACGCCATTTCCTCGTGAATATCACGAGGTGACAAAGTGAGCCCATTTTTGAACTCCCTTGTGACTAACATTTCACATGCGTCGTTAAGCCACAGGCGTGTAACCCAAAAGTACGAAGAGTGAGCATATATACAGACGTCGTCCGCGTACTGAAGGCCTTTGACGGTGGGGCTGAATGAAATCTCTAGGTCGGGAACATACAGGGAATATAGTAGGGGACTCAGAATCGCGCCCTGCCGGAGGCCACGAGACACTACACGGGGTCCATGCAACATACTGTCCTGATCGCGGATATATACGGTACGGCTACCAAGCAAACTGTATATAATACGTAAAATCACCACCGGGAAATTCAGCAGTTGCAATTTGTTGATAAGTTCAGGTATAAGGACATTGTCGTACGCTCTCGAAAAGTCAAGAGATCAGGCCGTTAGTGAAGAATGTGTTTCCAACATCCATCGCAAGCGAGGTAATCTTATCATAAGTAGGTCTGCCTCCTTACGAAAGCCGTTTTGCGTCTACGAGAGCAAGTTCTCATGTTCCAACAACCATTCTAAGCGAAACTTGAGGAGACGTTCGAATGTCTTACACACGCTGGACGACAGTACAATCGAGTGATGCGATGTCGCTTGACCAGGGTCTTCCCCAACAAATTAAGAATTGTGGAGTGGTGGATCTGGTCATAGCCACCTGATGAGGACGTCAGGCCCCTGTGGAGTTCGGCGAGAAAGGAGCTGTGGTTAAATCGTCTCGTAAATCGGCAGTGGCACCTATCGCCACGCTTAGGCATGGCAGATGGAGGTGCGACAATAGTGGCAAACTCGTCTGTCCGGATCTGCAACCGCTTGGGATGTGTCGGCTTCCGTTTGAGCGAGTTCACCGTCAAATACGTCCATTAGGAGTGTGCACAGATAGTTGTACGCATAAGTTCCTCCAGTGTTCTTTCTTGCGGACCTTAGTGGACGCATCCATCCGTTTGTAGGTAACATAGTTCTCCCACGTGGTATCTGTTTCAGACGACTGCAAGTGATTCTCCGTTGCACTATCCGACGCGAACGTTCTGGCTCCCAACAGGAAACCGAGGGTCAACTGGTGCCAGTCATCATCATCTTCTGTGGGACTGAACGCGATGCCGCTATATTGATGTAATTCCTAAACGTAATGTACCTTGTTTGCGGGGACGCCACGGTAGGGAATGACGATAGTTGGGCATCCATTAGTGCACCATACTGGACCAATGACTAGCGTAGTGGTTAGACCCCATAGGATAGGGAAGAGTAGTCCATGTAAAAAGCGAAGAAAATGACGCCGAACACAGAGTCAAATCGACGGCTGAGGGTCTCTGTCCAGGTAATGGTTCAAATGGCTCTAAGCATTGTGGGACTTAACATCTTAGGTCATCAGTCCCCTAGACTTAGAACTACGTAAACCTAACTAACCTAAGAACATCACACACATCTATGCCCGAGGGAGGATTCGAACCTGCGACCGCAGCAGCAGCGCGTTCCGGGCTGAAGAGCCTAGAACCGCTCGGTCACAGCGGCCGGCCCAGGTAATGGAAGTAACGTAGGAGGTCCATCATTGACGAGGATAAGTTTGAACTCACCAATCATTATAGGGACCCCCCCCCCCCCCCACAGTCTGTTGAGAGCGTTAAAATCCCCGCAAAATAGGACTGGAGGTTCCAACTGCCGAACTAGTGCGTACAACTCTTAAAGGGGAATATACGACCTTGGCGGGCTGTAAAGAGGGTTAGGCGACCTATATAAGTAGAGCGCCTGGCTGCTACCGCTTGAAAGCTTTCGATAGCCTCGTGGGATATCTGTACTGTGATGTGATACAATCCATTATTAATGAAGAAGGCGACACCTCCTCGACCATCTTGTCTGTCTTGGCAATAAACCTGGTATCCTCGAAAGCAGACAACAGGAACTGTGTATGACATGGCAGTCACAGCTGTCTTCCGCGTCCAGAGTTCATGTTGGAGGAAAGCTTTATTGTCAATCGCAGATCGTGCATTCCATTGGGGGTCGCTGGAAAATGCTCTCTTGGTTGAACTATCGGCACACGAATAGCGACCCGTCCTCGCATGTTTACTTCTGCCAATACATGCTCCTTGTCTTCGAATGTCACTGAAGTTCTCTAGAATACCCTGTGGGACTAGCATTCCTGAGAGAAAGAATATTGCGGAGAAATGGTTTAGCCACGGACTGGGGGGATTTTTTCCAGAATGAATTTTAATTCTGCAGCGCAGTGTGTTCAGATTTGAAACTAGAATGAGTTGTGATCGTTGTTTACACTTTGCCGTAGCTTCGGATGCAGTTTTTTCGTGTTTAAATGATTATGTATGTGTTGCAGAGGGTCACTTTCTGTGATATACAGCCTCTGTACGGGGTGATTAACTTTAAAAATCTGTTTGTTGATAAAAAAAAGCAAAATTTTCGTCTTCAAAATCGCTTATTTTTGGTAATTGTAATTTCTTATGTGCCGAATAAAATTAACGTAAAAATATGTCTAAAAGTAGTTTTATTCGTAGTTTATTCTCCTAAGAATAGCTGTGTGTCTTAGGATACTGAAATTTTCTGCTTCGTTATTCACAATCGTACAATATTGCCAGAGAGCTGTACATTTATCATATTACTGTTTATGAAATTATATTTCATTTAGAATCAGCAAATACCATGTTGTCAACAGATTTTTTAGTTTTAGAAATATTTTTGTAATTTTTATTGACGTGCTACTCATCTTGAACCGTATACCGATAGTACACAGAATCGTCTTTGGCCATTCTTCTGGATTACTGAGTGCAATATGTTGTCTGCATCTTGTCTCTTGTGACTTGGGTATGGGAACTGCTACGTAATTTTAATTTCTGCTTTTTCTAGGTAAGCACTTTATTGTGGCATTCCACCTCATGGACTCCACGTCCTGAGCATTTTATCGACACAAAGGTAAGTGAATCTTCTGTGTCCTAGTTACAGTCATGAGTATTTGTACTTAATTTGCTAAATTATGATACGTTACTAACTTGAAAATGAGTTATTTCATATACTTCTCTGATATCTAGAGATACACGTTTACTTATGGAGCGTGGTCTCTTTTCCAATACACACAATGATGTAGTGGTCACAATAAAGGAACGCGAGCTAGAAGACGGCAATCTAGATGTCTGTGGCTTCTGTAGATGATGAGCAAAAGTAAGTGCCAAGATGTTTTTTTTTTAAAAAGTAATCCAACCGTTTTCCTTTCCTTACTCTCCCCTACTCCAAGCGTGTGCTTCGTCTCTAATCTTTCTTTCTTTCTTCATGCGGTGTTCTGTTACACGTTTCGGTACTAGAGCAAACTCCAGTAGTGAGTACAATAATGAAGTGTCGATTAAATGAATAGTAATATGTAAGGGAAGACTTAGCCTACTTTTAAATCCCCATATGGGTTGAGCCTCTTTCTGTTGTGTCCTAACATTTTTATCTATGCATATCAAATGGCTGTGATTCTAGAACAGAGGTGGCAGAGATAGACTTAAATGATCTGACCGACGCAGTGAGCAGCAATCTGCGGCTGTTTGCTGATGACGCTATGATGGGGTGGAACGTGTCGTCATTGAGTGACCAAACAAAATTTCTGGTTGGCGTGATGAATGCCAACTTGCTCTTGATGCCGAAAAACCTAAGTTGAGACAGAAGAGTAGGAAAACAATCGAGCAATGTTCGAATACGGCATTATTAGTGTACTGCCACACAAAGTAAAGTCGGTTAAGTATCTAGGCGTAATGATATGACACATGATTTGACGATCAGCAGCTGTATGAAAGATTATTCCAAATTATTAGCTGCATGTCATCTGCGAGGGTAATCCCAAAAGTAAGGTCTCCTATTTTTTTATAAGTACATAGACCTGTTTATCTGTACAATGGATTACATCAGATTACAGCTTGAACATTTAGCTATTTTTCAACATAATCACCATTTCTGTCGGTGCATTTTTGTAGACGCTGTTGCAGTTTTTGTACGCCCATGTCATACCAGCTCGCCGCCGTGCTGTTCAGAAAGTTATGGCCTCTTCTTTCACCTCGTAGTCGGAGCTGAATCGCTTTCTGACCAAATGTTCTTTTAACCTAGGAACAGGTGATAGTCACTGGGTACCAAGTCAGGACTATAGGATGGGTGGGTGATTACGTTCCACTGAAACTGTTGCGGGAGAGTAATGGTTTGCCGAGAGATGTGTTGGCGAGCGTTGTCATGGAGAATGTGTACGCCCTTGCTCAACATTCCTCTTCTCCGGTTCTGTATAGCCGTTTGAGTTTTTTCAGAGTCTCACAGTACCTGTCAGCGTTAACTGTGGTCCCAGTGGGCATAAAGTCGACCAACAATACCCCTTTCCGATCCCAAAAAACGGTTGTCATGACTTTACCGGCAGACTGTGTTTGCCTGAATTTCCGCGGCTTTAGCCAAGAAGGATGCCGTCACTGCCGTGATTGTTGCTTGGTCTCGGGCGTAAAGTGGTATGCCCAGGTTTCGTCACCCGTGAAAATTGAGTCCAGAAAGTTGTCCTATTCGCCTGCAACGCGGTGAAGAAATACACAGGAAGCATCAACTCGTTGCCGCACATAGTCCTCAGTCAGCATGCGTGGCTCCCATCTTGCGCACCCCTTTCAGTAGTTCGATGTTTCCGTTAAAATTCTGTGAGCGGTGCTTCGGAAAACCTCAGGAACCAACGTGCAGAGGTCATCCATGGTGATCCGCCGATCTTCACGCATGCTTTGCTCAACCTTCAACACTGTCTCCTCAGAAACTGACGGTCTCCCGCTCCTTTGTTCGTCGTTTAGACACAGCGCGTGAAGCACTCTTCATAACGGTGTGAGCAACTGCCACACAAACAGAGTTCTGTACTTATAAAAAAATTGGAGACCTTACTTTTGGGATTACCCTCGTACATGACATCAGCTACTATAAATATGGATGTATTATCACTTGGGGGCACGAAAATTTGTACACGACCGGGACTAGAAACCGGATTTCCCGCTTATCGTGAGCTGTCGCCCTAACCATTTCGATTATCCGTGCATGCTCCACGGCCCCATTCAAACCCCCATTGTTACTGTTCCACTTCCTTGTATCGTAGTCTTAAGAACGTCTCCCTTTAAGCTCGCAACATTGCTTGTATCCCGCAGGGAGAATGACACTACCACAAGGAATCGAGGCCTTTTTTATCGTCTTATGTCCCGTCTCGTCTTATGTACATAGTACTGCCATATAAGGAAGCGGACAAGGACATATGCAGATTCGGATCCGGCCGTGACGCGTGCATGGACAGCGAAATGATTAAGGCGATCGCTTGCCATAAGCGGGAAAATCCGGGTTCGAGTCCCAGCCCGGTACAAATTTTCATATGTCACAAGTAGGTAATACATCTACACCATTGCAGCTGATGTCACTGACTTCATATTCAGCGAATAATTTAGAGTAATGATATGAAGTGGAACGAGCACGAAATAACTGTGGTAGGGAAGGAAGACTTTGGTTTATTGGGAAAATTTTCGGAAATTGTAGCTCATCTATAAAGGAGACAGCATACAGAACGCAAGTGCGAACTCTTCTTGAGTACTAGAGTGTTTGGGTTCAAAATGGTTCAAATGGCTCTGAGCTCTATGGGAATTAACTTCTGAGGTCAGCAGTCCCCTAGAACTTAGAACTACTTAAACCTAACTAACCTAAGGACATCACACACATCCATGCCCGAGGCAGGATTCGAACCTGCGACCGCAGCGGTCACGCTGTTCCAGACTGTAGCGCCTAGAACCGCTCGGCCACTCCGGCCGGCGATTGTTTGGGGTCCCACCAGTTCTGATTACATGAGGATATCGAAGCAATTCAGAGGTAGGGTGTTATATTTGTTACCGGTAGTTTCAAATAACAGTAGATTACTATGGAGAGGCTGCGTGAACAAAAGAAGGAATCGCTGGGGGGGGGGGGGGGGGGGAATGTTTTTTTCGCGAAGCACTATAAAGACAATTTAGAGAACCGGCATTTGAAGCTGGCTGCAGAGAGATTCTACTGCAGCAAACGCGGATTTCGCTAAGGCCCACAAAGATAACATGAGAGAAATTAGGGCTCGTACGGAAGATTGTAGATAGTGGTTTCTCCATCGCTCTATTTGCGAGTGGAACAGGAAAGGAAATGACTAGCAGTGGTACAAGGTATCTTCCGACACGTTCCATAAGGTGGCTTACGGAATGAGTATGTAGATGTAGCTGTAGATGTAGATGCTGTTTGAAAACCCAGTTCATTGTTCAGATGTGGAATGTACTGAGGAAGGGCAGAGTAGGGGTGTGGGGATAGAGACATACAACACGGTATCTCGCTTCATAGCGAGCCTGATGCACTAAGTGACTAACTAAATCACAAGAGCGTGGTTTCATTAACCAAATCTTTTCTTTCGGACCGTGTTGTATATGCGTGCCTCTGGGTACCTGAGCCCTTTCTATTGACACGCTGGTTTTGGCAGAACATTCACTTGTTTCACTACTCGAATGAAGATATGGTTATCTTTCATCCTGAGTTTGCAGTAATTACTTGGCTGCGTGTGCCAAGTTTCGATGCAGATTAGCACACGAATTCTGGTCGCAACGGCCGGCGACGCATAGGCAGCTGCGACACGCAGCAGCGTAGAGTTGCGAACAGTGCCGGCGGGCTGGTGGTGGTGGCGGTCCCCTGGAGGGCGTGGCGGTCCGCAACTCTGGCCCCCTGGCCTCTCTGCGCTTTGCTCTGGGCAATGCGGGCAGCCGCTATTTGACTTGCCGGCGCAGAAACTGTGCCTCTGTGTGCTCTCGTGTGGCACGAATGTAAAGCGCGGAGCGGTCGCCTGCCAGACAATACGAATATTAGATGTTCTCAGTTCAGGTTTACTTGTGACGATTAGAGGAATACGGAACAAGCAGTGGGAATTAGTCGTCCTTCGTCTGTTTGTTGATGGTTCTCTTTGTAACGTCTCGCCGTAATTAGGATTGATAACCTACAACTAGGACGCCATTTTGTATAGATAATGTGGTGCTCCATTATCAGGGTTGCTGTGGATACAGCGATATTGGTCTCAGCCCGAAAGAACTGACACCATTCTGATCCTGCAGCCACTATGGATCAAGACAAAAAGTAATTAAAGACGTGCCTGAAACAACAGACACCACATACACTGATGAGCCAAAACATTATGACGACCGGCTTAATAGCTTGTTTGTCCGTCTTTGGAACAAAATACACCACTCACTGCGTATCAGGGTTCCGACAGTTTGTGGAGGTATGTGACATTAGAGGTCGACGGACAGGTCATGTAATTCGTAAAAAAATGGACCGCTGATTAGCGTACGCTGTGATGGCGCCAGATAGCGATTCAGATGGCGACTTTGGTCGCCGAGACATCAAGGTGAGTTCACTATAATGCTCACTGTAGCACGGTTCTCGCTCCGAGAAACGGATAATTATACTGCTGAAAGATGACATCGCCGTCGGAGAAGACATCAAGCATGAAGGATGTTGGTGGTTCGCAGTGTGTCTTCGATTACTACCACAGGCCCAATCCAAGCGCAGGAGATCACTACCACCAGTCCCATCCAAGCGCAGGAGCGTAACACTGCTCTTATAAACCTGTGTTCGTGCCGTGCTGCACGTTTCGAGCCCCCGTTCACCTCGATGACGGCGTTTGTGGAGACGACCGTCGACTTAGTGTACGAAAAATGTGATTCACCAGAAGAGCTAACATGTTTCAATTGACAGATGGTCGAATCCCGATTGTCGAAACCTCATTGTCCCGTGTCCACTGCAATTGTAATTGACGATGTCGTTGGGTCGTCATGTGAACACGTAGGTGTGGTCTGCTGCGGGGCGCCATGTTCAACAATGTACGATTAATGGTGTGCTGCCGGCCGCGGTGGCCGTGCGGTTCTAGGCGCTGCAGTCCGGAACCGCGGGACTGCTACGGTCGCAGGTTCGAATCCTGCGTCGGGCATGGATGTGTGTGATGTCCTTTTGTTAGTTAGGTTTAAGTAGTTCTAAGTTCTAGGGGACTGATGACCTAAGATGTTAAGTCCCATAGTGCTCAGAGCCATCTGAACCATTTTGAACGGTGTGCTCCGTGCGTGCACCAGTATTGTGCTCATGCGGCAGAGATGACACATATCACCATCTATCCTACTTTGCAGAGCGCGCACAAGCCACCGAACCCCGCGTTCTGTGAAGAGTCGTGAACGTCCAACCATTTAGCGCCTAGTGGTAGTTTCACAGTTCTTCTACCTCTTTCCGTAGATGCTCATGACATTAGCACGTGAAGTTCGACCAACTTCACCGTTTTCCAGATACTCGTTCACAAGCTCGGCGTAATAATAATCTGTCCCTCGTCAAAGTCGCCTATCTCAATGTATTTCCCCGTTTGCAATTTATATCTTCGCAAGGGTAATCCCCCGTCCGTGTCTGCTCCGCTTTTTTTTTTTTTTTTTTTTTTTTTTTTTACCGCATCACGTGTTCGCAACGCTGCCAGACGGCAACCAACGTAGCGTTGGGCAGTGGTCATAATGTTTTGGCTTATCGGTGTATATGTAATAAAGGCGATGATCCCTCCAGTGCAAATGCACACCAAGCTCTGACTCATACGGGAATAGGCGAGATGCCGTGAGTAGTGAGGCTAATGAGCAGGGACACTATATCAGTAGTGTGTGGTGTAAGTTGAGAATTTGGGTCTCGCGGGAGATTTTAAAATGACTTTTATCTTAATAAAATGAATATATATATATATATATATATATATATATATATATATATATATATATGTGTGTGTGTGTGTGTGTGTGTGTGTGTGTGTGTGTGTGTGTCTGGAGAGAGAGAGATTGATTTTTGATTGAGACTTTACTGTAAGTCGTAACTGGTACCTGAATTTTGGTTGCTGCCTCCTTAAATGATCACCTTCTGCACCAGTTGGTGACGTATTATAATTTGGAGGAAGTTATTGTTCTTTAAGATTTAAAATACGACTCTGTTGGTTACTTGGCCGTATTGCAGATAGCTTTGAGCTAAAGTATTCTTAGCCTTTCATACCTAAGGGACCACTGTTGTAAGTAAATAAGATCAAACAACAATCTGCTTTTCGTGAGAAAGGGAGATTGCTTGGTACATAAACTTCCTTCAAACTACACGTCCTGCTACATCAAAATTGGTCAGTGGAGTTCAGCACCACACTATTATACAAGAATATAATCCAATTACTGTAATTAAGAAATGGTGAGAGGTCGTTACGTATTGAATGGAAACTATAGAGAACGCATTTCCTTTCCTGTATTTCAGTGAACTTTGTACACTTACAATTCTGTCGATTGGTAGCCGGCGACGACAATGAAGTTCACTTCCTTTTCCAAATACAAGATATTTCTATTATTCACTTCCCGAGTTTTTGTAAGTTTTTCCTTACCTTGCAATATATTATTGTCGCGGTGGCAATGAACTCCACTTAAAATGCAAGATCTACAATCCTTTCCGAATCATCTTATTTTCTTTTCTGCATTCCTGTATCCTAAATAAATTCAACAACAGCGGGTTTAAATCGAAAAATCGTGTCAGGCACGACCCTTGGCTTAACCAACGTGCACTGCCGTAATATATAACGTCTCCATACACTACGTTCAGGTCCATCGAAAACTATTGCAACTGACAATAGAACAATGCATGCAACTTTATGAATTTTACTATTCGTAACGTCAATTTGTTGACATTCTCTATGCCTGTAAATATAGCATAAAGTGCTTCTCTGTATGCAGAACAATGAATCCCCTCTGTCGATCGCGGTAAATTTTTGCTCTTTCAACGTCAACTAAATCTTTCAATTGTTTCTGTATGGTATTGTAAAAATTTGCAGTATCCGTCCACTATGTGACTGCATAAGAGATACTGAGAATTTACTACCCTTTCTTCTGTCACTCATATTCAGTTTTGAACTCTTGTGACCTATATCGCTTTTTGTACAAACAGCCACTGGACCTGTGAAAGTCGTTCGTACCAAGGACAAATAGCGACACGTAAAGAGCATTGACTCCACGATTCTGCCGGAATGAAGAGAGTTGTGTCGACCGAAAAAATGCACACCGCATTACTAAATGAAAACTCGCCCCGTGCCGTCCCTCTACAGGATGTCCATAATTCGTATTACAAATTTCGAGTTTCTAGAAGTGGATCTTCACGCAAAAAGAGGTCCGTTAATCCCACAAGGGAATCAAAAGCAACTCGACTTTTTATTAATAACTTTAAGTTGATATTGGTCACTCTAACATACAGTGAAGCGCCAAAGAAATTGATATAAGCACGCGTATTCAAATACAGAGATATGTAAACAGGCAGAATACGGCGCTGCGGCCGACAACGCCAATATAACACAACAAGTGTATGGCGCATTTGTTAGATCGGTTTATGCTGCGGGACACAGCATCTCCGAGGTAGCGATGAAGTGGGAATTTTCCCGTACGACCGTTTCACGAGTGTGCCGTGAATATCAGGAATCCCGTAAAACATCAGATCACCGACATTGCTACAGTCGGAAAAAGATCCTGCAAGAACGGGACCAACGACGACTGAAGAGAATCGTGACAGAAGTGCAACCCTTCCGCAAGCTGCTGCAGATTTCAGTGCTGGGCCATCAACAAGTGTCAGCGTGCGAACCATTCAGCGAACCATCATCGATATGGGCTTTTGGAGCCGAAGGCCCACTCGTTTACCCTTGATGGCTGCACGACAATAAGCTTTATGCCTCGCCTGGGCCCGTCAACGCCGACATTGGACTGTTGACAACTGGAAACATGTGGCCTGGTCGGACGAGTCTCATTTCAAATGGTATCGAGCGGATGGACGTGTACGGGTATGGAGACAACCTCATGAATCCATGTCAGCAGGGGACTGTTCGAGCTTGTGGAGGCTCTGTAATGGTGTGGGGCGTATGAAGTTGGAGTGACATGAGATCCCAGATACGTCCAGATACGACTCTGACAGGTGACACGTACGTAAGCATCCTGTCTGATCACCTGCATCCATTCATGTCCATTGTGCATTCTGACGGACTTGGGCAACTCCAGCAAGACAATGTGACACCCCACACGTGCAGAATAGCTACAGACTGGCTCCAGGAACACATTTCTAAGTTTAAACGCTTCCGTTGACCGCCAAACCCCCCAGACATGAACATTGTTGAGCATATCTGGGGTGGTTTGCAACGTGCTGTTCAGAAGAGATCTCCACCCCCTCGTACTCTTACGGATTTATGGACAGCCCTGCAGGACTCATAGTGTCAGTTCCCTCCAGCACTACTTCAGACATTGGTCAAGCCCATGCCACGTCGTGTTGCGGCACTTCTGCGTGCTCGCAGGGGCCCCACCTATATGAGGCAAGTGTACTGGTTTCTTTGGCTCTTCAGTGTAGCTTGGAAGTTTCTTGGGCATGTAGCGGATGGATCGGTCATTGTACAACGAATCTTTGCCGTCTTCATGAGGATTCTACGGCTGTCAAACGCCGTTAATTTGCTAGTAGACGTGCGAGTAACGTGGGTCTCCGATTTAAGAGTTTTGTTTTACTGAGTGATTGCTGCTTGTTCTTGTGTGAACGCGTCGCTGTTGAAACTGTGAAGTTAGGAACTTGGCTCGCCCTCGGCCAAAGCCTTAGTAAGTAATGAGTGTGGAGGCGCAGGTGCGGGTCTAAGGCGTCCGCGCGTGGCTCGCAGCTCTGTATGGCCGCTGGGGACGCGTCCGTCTCCATTTCAGAGTGGCGCCGCGCTGTTTGCCGGGGTCGCAGCACAGAGCTCAGGGCTCCAGGCTGGCGCTGAGCCGCCGACTCCGGTGCAGCAGTCGCATCTGCCGACCGTTTAGCAAGAGGAGGGGACAAGCTACTGGCAATCACTGGAGACGAATCACTAACTCTGTTTGGCAAAGGTAGCACAAAAATTCAACTGCGGTCCTCTTAGGATGATCTATATCTACATGTATCTTAGGAAGGGTCTATGTACCACATCTATATACAACTCCGCAAGCTACTACACTGAGATGACAAAAATCAGGGGATAGAGACATGCATATATACGGACGCGGGAGTACCACGTACACAACATATAAAGGGGCAGTGCATTGGGGGGGGGGGCTGATATTTGTACTCAGGTGGTTTATGTGAAAAGGTGTACGACGTGCTTATGGCCGCACGACGGGAATAAACAGACTTTGAACGCGGAATTATGGTTGGAGCTAGACTCATGGGACATTCCTTTTTGGAAATAGTTGGGCAATTCAATTTTCCGAGGTCCACAGTGTTAAGAGCGTGCCGAGTATACCAAATTTCAGCCATTACTTCTCACCACGCACAACGCAGTGGCCGACGTCCTTCCCTTAACGACAGATAGCAACGTCGTTTGCGTAGAGTTGCCAACAGACAACATACCCGTACCCGTTAGGACAGTGCGGCGAAATTTGGCGTTGATGGGCTATGGCAGCAGACGGCCAACGCGAGTGCCTTTGCTAACAGCACGATCGCCTGCAGCGCCTCTCCTGAGCTCGTAACTACGGCGTGTTCAAAAAGTCTCTCCGCAGTGCCGTATGATTGTTAGCCACGCGTGCCGTATGATTGTTCGCCTGCCTGGGTTAATTCCTTTCAGGTGGACTCTCCCAACATTCCACTGTTTCGTTTATCTCAGCCAGCGTCAGTAGTATCGTTGGTGTGTGTCGTTACGTGCTGACGTGAACGTTTAAGTCTAGTTCCTTTGTTCGTTTGTTTCGTTTTTGTCACTGTTAAAATGCTAACCATTGAAGAACGTGTGTTTTTAGTCGAACAAGCGTTCAAAGCTGGCGGTAAATCACAGTTTCAGTTCGTCAAACGTTTAATTCAGTTTTCCCGGAGACAACACTCACACATCGCGATACTGTGCGAGATTTGATTAACAAATTTCGAAGTACGGGTTCAGCGACAAATGTACCGAGAAGTGGTCGTCCTAGCGTTTTGTCTGAGTATCCTCAGACTCGGTATTTCCGACAAAATGTCCGTGAGTCCGAACAAGTCAGTAAGAAAACTCGCCCAGGAACTTGATGTTAGTGTCGGAACGGCCCACACAGCTGTAAGGAAAAAATTAGAGCTTTTCACATACAAAGTGACATTCGTGCAAGATCTGAAAAATACTGATCATGGCGAGAGACTGCATTATTGTCAATGGATCAAATATTTCATTCAACAAAATGGAAGAGATATTCTTAATGAAACGTTTTTCACTGATGAGGCGTGGTTTCATTTATCCGGGTACATGACTCGCAAAATTCTCGTATGTGTATTCATGAGGAACCACTTCATTCTGTAAAAATAGGGAGTTTATATTGCAATTTCTAAACTTCGGATTGTGGGTCCCATATTTTTCAACGAAACAATAAACGCACAACGATATTGCAGTGATATTCTGTACCCATTCATAGGAGAATCTGTGTTAAGTGAAAAACTGAACGGTTATTTTTGACAAGATGGTGCAGCTGCGCGTATAGCTCGCGTTTCAATGTCACTGCTTGCTGATGTTTCTGGTGATCGCATAATTTCATAGGGACTTTGGCCTCCACGATCGCCTGACCTAACACCACCCGACTTTTTCTTCTGGGGTGCAGCGAAAGCAACTGTCAATAAAAACCGTCCAAAATCCATCGATGAATTGAAAACTGCAATATCCACTTTCACTGCTTCTGTTACAGAAGAAATGATAGAGCTTGTGTTTGGAAACACGATTAGACGAATTTAATTGTGTATTCAACAACAGGAGGGGGAGGGGGGGCACTTTCAACATTTAATGTGAAAATTTTAAGTAAAAATGAATATGCAATAAATTAATAAGTTGCATTTCACTTAGTTTCATTTCGCTATATTCACTGCGGCATACGGCACGAGCGGCTAACAATCATACGGCACTGCGGAGAGACTTTCTGAACACCCCGTATATCGGTTGGACCCTAAACGAGTGCAAAACCGTCGCCTGGTCAGATGGGTCTCAATTTCCGTTGGTAAGAGTTGCTGGTAGGGTTCGAGGGTGGTGCAGACCCGACGAAGTTATGGATTGAAATTGTCAACACAGCACTTCGCAAGCTGCTGGTGTCTCCATAATGGTGTGGGCTGTGTTTACATGGAATGGACTGGGTCCTCCGGATGTTCGGCTACTTTGAGACCATTTGCAGCCATTCATGGACTTTATGTTCATGAACAAAGATGGAATTTGTATGCATGACAATGCGCCATGTCACCGACCCACAGTAGTTTGAAGAACATTGTCGACAATTCGAACGAATGATTTATCCATCCATACCGACCGTCATGAATCCCATGGAATATGTCAGTTGGTGAACAAAATACTGCACCGGCAACACTTTCGCAATTAGGGATGGCTATAAAAACACCATGGCTCAGTATTTCTGCAGCTGACTTCCGACTACTTGTTGGTCCGTCCCACGTCGAATTGCCGCACTACATCAGAACTAAGGAGATCCGACACGATATTAGTAAGGATATCATGACTTTTCTCACGTTAGTGTATACAGTGCATGGCGGAGGGTACTGGGTATCAGTATTAACGTTTTTGTGTGCTGACCCACTCGGATACTGAACGGGGGAAAATGTCTGTCTGCAAGCCGGTGTACGCGCCCCTATATCTCGTATCTTATTCTCGTAATCCCTACCCGAGATATTCTGTAGTTTTCTCCGAATACAAGTCTCCAAATTTACGGAAGGGGTTTTAACAAGAAGTACGCGTACGCCTTCTTTATTCCAATGATTTCCTTATAAGTTCCCTAGTTATTTCTGTTACACTCTCGCATGGGATAAACCAACGTATTACAATCCTAGCAGCGCGTCTCTGAATTAGTTCCATGTCTATTGCAGTATTGTATTGTATTATATGTAAACCAGGGGCCTACAAACGACGGAGAGGCTCCGTCCCCGCCGCAGCCGCAGTGGTCCACAACCCAACGACGACAGCCGCAGTCCACTTTACTCCTCCGCCGCCCCACACCGAACCACTCTCTCAGGGTTATTGTGCGGTTCGGCCCCCGTTGCCCCCCCCCCCCCCCCCCCCCCCCGGGAACGTCTCACTCCAGACGAGTGTAACGCTTATGTTTCCGCCGGCCGGTGTGGCCGTTCGGCTCTAGTCGCTTCAGTCTGGAACCGCGTGACCGCTACGGTCGCAGGTTCGAATCCTGGCTCGGGCATGGATGTGTGTGATGTCCTTAGGTTAGTTAGGTTTAAGTAGTTCTAAGTTCTAGGGTACTGATAATCACAGATGTTAAGTCCCATAGTGCTCAGAGCCATTTTGAACGCTATGTTTGCGTGGGAGAGTAATGGTGGTGTACGCGTACGTGGAGAACTTGTTTGTACAGCAATCGCCGACGTAGTGTAGCTGGGGCGGAATAAGGGACACCAGCCCGCATTCGACGAGGCAGATGGAGAACCGCCTAAAAACCATCCACAGACTAGCCGGCTGACCGGACCTCGACACAAGTCCGCCGGGCGGATTCGTGCCGGGGACCAGGCCCTCCTTCCCAATCCGGAAAGGAGTGCGTTAGACAGCACGGCTAATCGGGTGGGCACTCTACTGCCGTACCTAGTCGATAAGAACTTCGTATATGATTTTCCTTACATATGCCTTCGATTTTCCCACAACCCTTGCAACAAATATCAGTATTCCATTCACCATCCCTAATACTGATTTTGTGTGATCGTCCCGTTTCATATCGCTTCTTAGTATTACCCATAAATACTTATACTGAGTCCAGTCCTCAAGACGTTCACTATTAACCCTGTGATCAGATACTTTCTCGTACTTTTTCTTGTAGGCATTATTATGTATTTACACAAATTGAGAGAGCTGTCATTCTTTATACCGAGTGGAAATTTTGTCTGAGCCAATCTCTATTTCCTCACGATCCTCGAACGACCACACTTTCCACATATTTCTGTGACAAAATCATCGTTAGCGAACAATCTTCTAGTGCTGCTGATCCTATCTCACAAAACACCTATGTATATAGAGAACATTACAATCCTATTCTGCTTCCTTAGGGATCGTCAGAAGTCGATTCCATTTTTTTTTCAAAATTTTTCATACTCGGACCATTTACAAAGTTTTTTTAGAGTTCCATTACGTTAGTGCGGATCAGAACAGACCCGAGTGTCTGTACAGAAAGAAAAGAAGCCTGTTAGCGGCCGCAACACGGTCCGGTCGGTGCAGGAGCGAAATGTCTGGAGCATTTACATTTATAGTGAACTAAATTAATGCGAAATTAAAAGTGCTGTCACATCACAGAATAAGAGGCAGCTGATATTCGCTAAACTGATATTAATCTACATGAAAGCAAACTGTCGCTTCTGAGTGCACGCAAATCACACAGTGTGCAAAATGTTTCATCCGCCAATTTTGTTTAAAATATGAAATGCAGATTTATTTCGACTCTTATGTGGTGGTTCATTTTAGATTAAGTTCCATTTCTGAACAGTGCTGTTCACTCCCAAATTATATCTTCCTTCAGTTGTATTATTGGTTTTCGTTGGTATCAATTTTTTTCCTGTGGGTATTACACATATCGATTTCGACTGATTGAGACTGCATTTTGACTAGATGATGTAGATTCTTACAGATATTGTATAAGGAATCAGAGATCTTCGTCGCTGAATATCAACGGGATAATTTCGTTGAGAATGATCCAGTCACCACTTTACATACACCTGTAAGCCAACTAAGAATATGCGAAAATTAACGTATTTTGGAGCTTAAATTTTTATCCACTGCTGAATAGGTCGCTAAAATAACTATTAACTTTTCTGTTTAGAAGTGATTTATTGACGAGTGTCGGGCTCTGCCCATCACCAGAAATATCAGAAATAATAACAAAGTCTTCATAGAGAGCATGGAGTCATGTGTAGCATTTATCAGTATCGGAACTTGAGTTAAGTTCAATAAATCAGCATCTGAACTGCAAAGTGAATAGTTATTTTAGCGATATACTCAGCAGTGAATAAAATTTCAGGTTTACATAATGGTCCCATGCCTCCTATGCAATTTCGTATCTCACCTTAAGTACTTTAGACCAATATGTTTCGTTTCATCGAGAAGCTACACGCCTTGTCCGTCGTGAAAGTGATCCGTTTCGTATTTTTGTGACTGTCCCTTCGGAGTAAGATCCTATTAGGGGAAGCACGTGTAAACATTGTCAAGTGCTAAACCAGATTCACACAAAAGATGACGAACCAAAGAAGAACCGGCCGAGGTGGTCGAGCGGTTCTAGGCGCTACAGTCTGGAACCACGCTGCTGCTACCGTCACAGGTTCGAATCCTGCCTCGAGCATGGATGTGATGTCCTTAGGTTAGTTAGGTTTAAGTAGTTCTAAGTTCTAGGGGACTGATGATCTCAGAAATTAAGTCCCATAGTGCTCAGAGCCATTTGAACCATTTTTGAACCAAAGAAGAAGCTAAATCACAAACAACTGTCAGTAATATTCAAAAGTAATCGGCATAACTGTTAACACATTTACCACATGGTGAGACAAGATGATTAATGATTTCATGAAAAAATGTTTGCTGTAGCCTACGGAACCGCATAATTCCGTGGGGAGGGGGGGTTGGGAATGTGTTAAGGATATGCAAGAGCTTCCCAGAGAAATTTCTGCAGAGTAGTCGAAATAACCTTAGCAACATGAACGCGGAAATTACCCTGCAACAGAATTATGCCGTCTGACAACCCCCTGCCCATTGAGTTTCTGGGATACGGCGCCACGATTAACGCACTGCGGTACGTGGACACTTTGATAAAACTGGAGATTGTTTAGACCTTTCAGACTAGGATTTTTTCTGGAGGAGTACTGTCAAGTGATTTTTTTAATCATTTTAGATGCATAATTTATACAAACTCTTGTACCCATTTTCAATACATACTTTGAACATTTGGCTTCTTTTTATTGCCTAAAATAACTAATTTTGAAATTTTCACTGTAGTTATAAATAAACTGATAATTTAATAATTACCATGCAAAATAATACTAAAAATATTCAGTTCCACAATGGAGTGCAGCTAACCAACAACTTCCGTGAATTCTGGCGATCACAACCTGCTGCGCATTGCAACATTCACGTGCTGATACTTTTACAGTGGTGCCCAAGAGGTGGGAATACTTGTGCATGACGAAAAGATTGAACTCCCATGTATGTACATGAGCTTACCATTGAGAAAAAATATTTCTGTTGCAGCTGGAAATAGAAATGAAGTCCCATGCTTCTTGACAGAGCGTAATGGAACGATGCGGGAGACCCGCACCACCGTACTAGGCAAGGTCCTACTGGAGGTGGTTAGCCGTTGCCTTCCCCCGACAGTAATGGGGATGAATGATGATGATGAAGACGACACAACAACACCCAGTCATCTCGGGGCAGGTGAAAATCCCTGACCCCGACGGGAATCGAAACTTTCTTTTTAACAATATTATAAAATCTTGTAACGATGTACAAAGATGACAGTGAGGTATAAAATTTATAAATTTCGTCTTTTGTTTCAATTTTTTCCAAGTGTTAAATTTTCCTTTTATATTTTGCTTTCGTTGTTTGGCTTCATGTCAAGAGTTCATGGCATAGTTCCTCAGAGTTATTTGCTTGTAGTCTGGTTTAGGTACACAGTTCGTTACAATAAATGTCAATTTCGGTAATTTTCAGGCGTGGCAGTAAATACGAGTACAGTAACAATAGTGGCAAATATACTGTACAAATTATTACAAAGAAAGGGTATTAGTTTTAGCAAAGGTTACACGAGAGACTTGGAGCGAAGAAACACAACACATATTAATGTCACAAAAAAATCAGAAAATGGAAGGAATTTAAATACGAGAGCACTAATATACACAAGAAGGGATGAAATTAAATGTGAAGGACTACAGGGGTAGATGGGTTCGGCACGATTTTGAGTTTCGTCGAATCAAGTTTAATGGGAGAGAGTGGCACAGATTTGAGATTAGCACTGCTGTGGGGAGAAATCACTGTGTATCACTTTTGTATGCACAATCACTGGGGAACATTGATTACTTTTGTGCACTTCACTAGGGCACTGTTGCTGAGACGCGAGCGGAGAGCTGTTGACGGGGCGTGGCTGGGGGCGGGGGTGGGGTCTGCGGTTGGCCGGCTCCAGGGCTATCCGCAGAAAATTCATGAATTCTGTTCGGTAGCTTTTGGACACCATGGATTTTCTATTATCTTCCCATAGGTATGTGAGATATCCAATTTTGTATTTGTGTTTGAGGTCTGTAATTGAGTGGACTATTTGGCCTGGGATCCATGAAGTTGTTGCTTTGTCTCGGAAAGGGTTTTATGTCTGATGCCGTCAGAGGCTCGCGTGTTATGTTTGCTGGTACCGTTCTGTTTATTAGCGCTACCATTTCTTTGCAGGTATCCCATATTGTTGCTGCGTTGCCACATTGGAAACGGTGCTCTAGCGTGTCCGTCTAATCGCACGTGTGGCATTTCTCCGACGGCCTTAACTTAATTGCAGTTGGACAGTATTGTCTCGTTTGTAACTTTGTATCAGATGGATTCTATCTTCGTGTGAAGTGCGCTTTCGTTCAAGTTTTTCCACTCTTGTTTCCAATTCATATCTGGTTTTTGGCCTCTATCCTGTTTCTCTGTGCTTTCCCTCGTAGTCCCATACAGGATGATCCATTGATAGTGACCGGGCCAAATAGCTCACAAAATAAGCGTCAAACGAAAAAACTACAAAGAACGAAACTTGTCTAGCTTGAAGGGGGAAACTAGATGGCGCTATGGTTGGCCAACAAGATGGCGCTGCCATAGGTCAAACGGATATCAACTGCGTTTTTTTTAAATAGAAACACCCATTTTTATTACATATTCGTGTAGCACGTAAAGAAATATGAATGTTTTAGTTGAACCACTTTTTTCGCTTTGTGATAGACGGCGCTGTCATAGTCACAAACATATGGCTCACAATTTTAGACGAACAGTTGGTAACAGGTAGGTTTTTTAAAGTAAAATACAGAGCGTAGGTACGTTTGAACATTTTATTACGGTTGATCCAATGTGATACATGTACTTTTGTGAACTTATCATTTCTGAGAACGCATGCTGTTACAGCGTGATTACCTGTAAATAACACATTAAAGAAATAAATGCTCAAAATGTCCGTCAACCTCAATGCATTTGGCGATACGTGTAACGACATTCCTCTCAACAGCGAGTAGTTCGCCTTCCGTAATGTTCGCATATGCATTGACAACGCGCTGACGCATGTTATCAGGCGTTGTCGGTAGATCACGATAGCAAATGTCCTTCTACTTTCCCCACAGAAAGAAATCCGGGGACTTCAGATCCAGTGAACGTGCGGGCCATGGTATGGTGCTTCGACGACCAATCCACCTGTCATGAAATATGCCATTCAATACCGCTTCAATTGCACGCGAGCTATGCGCCAGAAGTCCATCTTGTTGGAAGTACATCGCCATTCCATCATGCAGTGAAACATTTTGTAGTAACATCTGTAGAACATTACGTACGAAATCAGCATACACTGCAACATTTAGACTGCCATCGATAAAATGGGGGTCAATTATCCTTCCTCCCATAATGCCGCACCATTCATTAACCCGCCAAGGTCGCTGATGTTCCAGCTGTCGCAGCCATCGTGGATTTTCCGTTGCCCAATAGTGCATATTATGCCGGTTTACGTTACCGGTGTTGGTCATCGTCCCGTAATTTCTCTTGTGCCCAGTGGCAGAGCTGTACACGACGTTCAAAGTCGTCGCCATGCAATTCCTGGTGCAGAGAAATATGGTACGGGTGCAATCCAACACCGACGTTTTTGAGAGTCCCGATTCTCGCGCAATTTTGCTGCTACTGATGTGCTGATTAGCCGCGACAGCAGCTAAAACACCTACTTGGGCATAATCATTTGTTGCACGTCGTGGTTGACGTTTTACATGTGGCTGTCCACTTCCTGTTTCCTTAAATAACGTAACTATCCGGCGAACGGTCCGGACACTTGGATGACGTCGTCCAGGATACCGAGCAGCATACATAGCACACGTCCGTTGGGCATTTTGATCACAGTAGCCATACATCAACACGATATCGACCTTTTCCGCAGTTGGTAAACGGTCCATTTTAACACGGGTAATGTATCACGAAGCAAATACCGTCCGCACTGGCGGTATGTTACGTGATACCACGTACTTATGCGTTTGTGACTATTGCAGCGCCATCTATCACAAAGCGAAAAAAGTGGTCCAACTAAAACATTCATATTTCTTTACGTTCTACATGAATATGTAATAAAAAATAGGGGTTCCTATTTTAAAAAACGCAGTTGATATCCGTTTGATGTATGGCAGCGCCATCTAGCGGGCCAACCATAGCGCCATCTGGTTTCCCCCTTCAAGCTAGACGAGTTTCGTACTTTGTAGTTTTTTCGTTTGATGCTTATTTCGTGAGATATTGGGTCCGATCACTATCAATGGATCACCCTGTATATAACTTCTTTGTTGTCCTCGTGCAACGGTCGACGGCTGTTTCTAGTACATAGCCTCTTTGTAGGTAAATATCCTTTACGTATTTTAGGTTATACGGGATACCTGCGACGTTAACTGCCGCTTCCTGACATCCTGGCCTGAACGCATTTACCATGCGAGCTGTGATGCCGTCTGGGTAGTTCTCTGCAATAACACTCGTGTGATGTATCAGCAGCGCTGTGCTTTTACGTTGGAGGTCGACGAGGCCAGGACCCCGTGCTCGCGAAGCGAGAACGCTACCGCGAGACCACGAGCTCTGTTGCTGCTAATACACACTAAATATTAATGTACACTGTTGTGACCAGAGGATCTGAAAGGGTTAGACTGTGCTTATGAAGTTTCTCTAGGAAGCCCTTTTACATCTTTGATACAGTCCCGATCTCTCCCCATGCGATTTCCATATGTTTGAAGCCCTGAAGAATGACGTTCGTTGCCGTCCATTTGCTTCGTCCGCAGACGTGCACGCCTGGGTACAATAATAGTTCTGTGGACAAGCGCAGACATTTTTGCATGAAGGCACTGACCGTCATGTCTCACAGTGGGACAAATATAAACATCAGGACACAGGGGCAAGTAAGAACTGTAAGGACGGGAGCGTAAAACATACCCGCACGCGGATATGCTCACGTTTCCGTAGTCCACTGCTCTGCATATTCGGTTTCACGTTTCTTTATGTTCCCTTGACGAACAGGTATAGCTACTCCTGGCCGTCGGATAGATCCAGAGGGTCTAGTGGACTTGTGGTTGCACACAATAACACAAGTAGTATTTTGTATGTCCATCCTTCTGACTGGAGGTTTGAGGGACTTTGGCTGTCCACTTATGTAATAACACGGAACACCTGCAGCCGTCCTTTTGATGTTCTTATTGTTATGCCTACCAGTTTCAGTGCTTCATTGCATCTTCTTCAGGCCTTAACTGAGTTAGCACACTGGACGCGTATTCGGGAGGACGACGGTTCGATCCCGCGTCCGGCCATCCTGATTTAGGTTTTCCGTGATTTCCCTAAATCGCTCCAGGCAAATGCCGGGATGGTTCCTTTGAAAGGGC
Organism: Schistocerca piceifrons; assembly: GCF_021461385.2. Taxonomy (NCBI): domain Eukaryota; kingdom Metazoa; phylum Arthropoda; class Insecta; order Orthoptera; family Acrididae; genus Schistocerca; species Schistocerca piceifrons. The sequence goes on from NC_060138.1 coordinate 695,086,665, forward strand.
ACGGCCGACTTCCTTCCCTGTCCTTCCCTAATCCTATGAGGCCGATGACCTCGCTGTTTGGTCTCTTCTCCCAAACAACCCAACTTCAACCTTAACTGATGCTCAGGGGGCTTATGCCAATCTTACACGATTCCATCAGTGGCCAACATCTATGAACTGGTTTTCGCAGACTAACTGTAACGACGACGTTGTGTCTCCAACTGCCAATTACTGGTTTTCGCCGACTACTTGTACCCAAGGATGTTGCGTCTCCAACCATCAACTACTGGTAGTTGATGTTTGGAGACACAACATTGTTGTTACAGGTAGTCTGCGAAATCCAAAATGCTTCAAATGGCTCTGAGCACTATGCGACTTAACTTCTGAGGTCATCAGTCGCCTATAGCTTAGAACTAATTAAACCTAACTAACCTAAGGACATCACACACATCCATGTCCGAGGCAGGATTCGAACCTGCGACCGTAGCGGTCACGCGGTTCCAGACTGAAGCGCCTAGAACCGCACGGCCACACCGGCCGGCTGCGAAATCCAGTTCATAGATGGTAGCCGCTGATGGAATCGTGTATACGATTGGAGTTAACCCTTTCAGCGTCAGTTAAGGCCTCAAGATGGTGTACTGAAGCACCGCAATTGATAGCCATGTAGTAAATGACATCGAAAGGACGGCTGTAGGTGTTCATTTTATTACATAAGTAGTATTTGTCATCGTAGGGTGATCAAGGTGGACGCCAGTTACGGAGCATTGTCGTCATCATGGTACACGCCGGTTTCCAGACAATATAGATACTACAGTAGAGTTTAAACTGAATTTACTGACATCCCCAAGGCAATGCAGACGATGTATCCAAATCCAAAGAGAAACTAGTACGAATTAACGAATCCTTGAGACTTAAATGAACTAGAATATCTTCTTGTAATTGAATCAAATGTGAATTACCTGCGAGCTATCTCGGATCAATTCGCTGCAAGTTGGTTACTACAGCCACAGTTTTTTGAAAGCCAAGGAAACAAAATTATTACGGAATACATGCACCTAAGACCGCTGTTGATAGACGACTCACCGCGCCAAACTGGTATCAGAGTTATCCTCCAAACCAAGCTGAGAATCGATGTTACTGTCGTCCCAGGCAACTGCTTGCTCTCTTCCCGAGCGAAATCCTTGGTCTGGTACCAGATACGTAATGAGCACAATGGCGAGTTCGACTACAGTTAACATAGATACACAGTCACTGAAAATGGTGGGACCAATGAGGATGAAATAGTGAAAAGCGACGACATGAAATGGTATCAGTGAATCTATTAAGAAATGCCGAGCCTGAATTCTGTTTCCGATTAAAGGAGGCCATTGGACAGACCAAGAAAGCACTGGATGAATCTCTTTGATCAGAATTGAGTTTCAATCAGTCTAATTTAACTCCTTCAGTTCATCTAGTGAGAGATCAAAACATTGTTGTCATCATGTACACGCTGGTTTCCAGGCAATATGGATGCATCCCCAAGCGTATGCTGACGATGTGTCCAAATCCAAGGAGCAGTCAGTACGAATTAACGAATCCTTGAGACTGTAATGAACTAGAATATCTTCCTGTGACCCGGAGACCTTTGAGCTGTGCCCTCTCCATAGCGTATCACAATGACGTAATTGGCAGAGGATGGCGCGGCGGCAGGTCTGCATGCGTCGTTCTCAGTACCTTCCCACGGAACCGGTGGATATCACATGTCTTGTACAATTTGTTGTCGTGGGCTATACAATTATGGTGCATCTCCCTGTTGCAGACGTTAGTTGCTTCGTTTTCCGTTGTAGTGCATAGTGCCCAAAAAATATAGTACTGGAGGCGCCGGGTATCGATCCCGGTACCTCTCACATGCTAAGCGAGCGCTCTACCATCTGAGCTACGCCCCCAGACAGCATTTAGTGTGCTGAAGTGCTATTAAATGGAGTTACATCGGCTGAATGGCCAGTCCGGTTTCACAGTACTTGGGCTGGACCGGCTCCAAGTGGAGCAGAGAAAGTTCGGGTGCGAGACTTGGGATACAAGTCAATCGGTGAAGTTTTCCCGGCAACTGGGGGCGTAGCTCAGATGGTAGAGCGCTCGCTTAGCATGTGAGAGGTACCGGGATCGATACCCGGCGCCTCCAGAGTTACATTTTACTATCCGTGATGACATTGCTGCGAGCTATCGTGGGCACTGTCCGTAAAAGTAAACTTTCCTATGAGGCTTCCGCTGCTACTTCTTCAGGATCTTGTCGTTTCGATGCGATGCTGGAATCCACTGGGTGATCAAAAAGTCAGTATAAATTTGAAAATTGAATAAATCACGGAGTAATGTAGATGAAGAGGTACAAATTGACACACATGCTTGGAATGACATGGGGTTTTATTAGAACCAAAAAAATACAAAAGTTCAAAAAATGTCCGACAGATGGCGCTTCATCTGATCAGAATAGCTATAATTAGCATAACAAAGTAAGAAAAAGCAAAGATGATGTTCTTTACAGGAAATGCTCAATATGTCCACCATCATTCCTCAACAATAGCTGTAGTCGAGGAATAGTGCTATGCTGTTAACAGCACTGTAATGCATGTCCGGAGTTATGGTGAGGCATTGGCGTCGGATGTTGTCTTTCAGCATCCCTAGAGATGTCGGTCGATCACGATACACTTGCGACTTCAGGTAACCCCAAAGCCAATAATCGCACGGACTGAGGTTTGGGGACCTGGGAGACCAAGCATGACGAAAGTGGCGGCTGAGCACACGATCATCACCAAACGACGCGCGCAAGTGATCTGTCGGACATTTTATGAACTTTTTTTTTGGTTCTAACAAAACCCCATGTCATTCCAAGAATGTGTGACAATTTTTACCTCTCTATCTACATTATTCCGTGGTTTATTAAGTTTTCAAATTTATACTGACTTTTTGATCACCCGGTACTTCAGGAGCTATATCTTTCATGCAGGTTGTTGGAGGCTATGAATAGCTAGTGTGGTGTTCGCATATGTGAGAGAGATTTCTGCTAGCTGTTCCTGCAAAATTTCAATTACTGAATACACATTCCTGATACTGTCGTTGGTAGGCCGTCGTTATTGCTTAATTACTGATATCTGACAGAACCATATGGTGAGCTGTTGACAAAACATGCGAGAAAAAAAAGTAATTTTTTGCTGACAAGCTGGCTTCCTGGGAGTTGTTAATATTCCCTCCGGTATGGCATCCGGCCAATTATTGCTTGGTAACTGAAAGCCAGTTATTTACAGTTCGTTAACAGCAGTATACAGTATGTTAAATTATACTCATTGTTACAGGTCGCTACGAATTCCTTGACTTTCCGTCTATAAATGTTACGTGAGCCTTTTCTATAATGCATATCGTTACCACCGTTTTTACGTGTGTTCAAAAATTTTCAAATGTGTGTGAAATCTGATGGGACTTAACTGCTTAGGTCATGAGTCCCTAAGCTTACACACTACTTAACCTAAATTATCCTAAGGAGCCGCCCGGTGTGCCCTTGCGGTTCTCGGTTCTAGGCGCTTCTGTCTGGAACCGCGTGACCGCTACGGTCGCAGGTTGGAATCCTGCCTCGGGCATGGATGTATGTGATGTCCTTAGGTTAGTCAGGTTTAAGTAATTCTAAATTCTAGGGGACTGATGACCACAGATGTTAAGTCCCATAGTGCTCAGAGCCATTTGAACCATTTATCCTAAGGACAAACACACACACCCATACCCGAGGGAGGACTGGAACCTCCGTGTGTTCATCTACCGAATTTTTCTTACATTCTTTCAAATGTGCGCGGAATACATACGTTATCTTATCATCTTCCCAGTATCATCTGTGTAAGCCCTGTCGCAATCATACGCCACTTCATAAGCTCCCGCAGTGTGGAGATCGTAAAGTGGATTCATGACAGGTCGAGCAAAATCTCTTCCTTTATATTGATTGGAAAATATAGGTTTTGTATAGCGTTTCTCAGAAGAATTTTACGTATCCGCTCGGTTACACTAGACACATACGGTGACATTAAACAGAAGGATTTCCTTCTTTCTTATTTGCGCTTTTAGTAGAATGTCGTTTGTTGATGCTATCTATGGAAATGCCTTACAACAATTAGTCAACAGTGTCTTCCGTAGAAAACCAAAGTCGATTGCAATCTAAAACTAAAAGCTCAACAAAATAGTGTTTTCTTAACTGTTTGTTTCTAAGAAGTTTCTCGGTGCGAAATGAGGTCTAATTATCTATTCACGTTAGTAGGCTTCCAATATACTCTGTCTAAACGTATTTCAGATTTTCTGTAAGCATCTAGCATTATCAGGGAACAGTACACATTTTCCAACTCCAAGGTGAAGTTGATTTTAGAGTGGATATCACTCGACGAATTGTGATATCTATGATGCATATAGTTTAAACTGAAACTTCTAGCCGGGAAAAGGAACACATCTGTGGAAGATTCTAGACGTGTAACAGAGACCTAAACATACTCGAGTTGAAAGCAGCTCAGGCGGCTGTTACGCTTAGAAAGGCACGAAAGATTGTAATGAACAGTAGCTGCCCCCTTTCCCCTTTTCTGAATCATTCTGACGTACGCAGTTATTACTAATTTGTAGCTTTCTGAGAGTACATAAAAACCCTTAATGCACTGTCTTCGATGCTGTGCAGTGCGCTACCAGTGCTCATAACACTGTTCGTATCTCGATTTCACTTTTTCAGAAAGTACTATCAGTAGGTCTTTGAAGCCCGCAGAACCACTGTAGTTTTTTGTAGCTTAATCCACAGGAAACATACAATTAACCACAGTGAAATGAATGGCCAGCGGGCTCATTATATGCTGCCATCGATGTTTTCTGTGGTTCATCCCTATGGTTTCGTCACGAAGAGCAGAACGAGTTATTACATTGAAACCCGTTCTGAAAAAATTCACTGCTTCTCCACACTCTTTGCTGACTGTGAAATGTAGGGCACTCACCGTTCCGCGCTCTAATAAAAGCTGTCAGCGATGGCGAACTAGGATTGTTGATTGCCTATTTGCGGCACAGGCAACAGGGTATTATTTTATTTGTTACTGTGAAAGCAGTCCATTGCAGGCCGTATAAAAAATTGGTGCCCAGAGTGTAGTAGGTTCGACCTGAGCCAGCGAGGCGAGCGGACCCTGCTGGCGTGTGCACCGCTACTAAGGCCGAAGGAAAGAGCTCACGAAGAAGTGTCTTGCTGAGGTGTTGGCAAATGTAGCAAATTATCGCGTTGTTATTGCAACGAATGAAAATTTCGTGTTGCTCCACGCCACAGTATGGGCAAAAAAGTGGGGCAGAAGAAAGTCGCAACGACGAAGGAGCTTCGGCCCTGCAGCTCAGTGAGACTGCCGTTCGACCTAAGAAGAACCGCGAAGAAGAGTCGCAGCCTGTCCCCCCTTTGTATACGAGTGCAGATGAGTCGCGTGGACAGCGCAGTTAGAGACGATGTCGAGCTGCTCTAGCTACGGAGTGATCTTCGGGTCTGTTGATTGAGACTCGCTGATCTGCATCCAAGCAGCGAGTATGGCCGACTACAGGGCAATCAAGAACGCTGCGGCCGCTCATAACGCCGATGCGCCACCAGCGCGGAGAAGACGATTCCGCGGAGGAGAAAGAAGACGACCAGAGCGTTCCTGAGAAGGCTGCCCTGGTATTGTGACAAAGCAGCAGTCCGGGAAGGGCTGGGTTCGGTAATGCAGCTATAAGACTGCATAACCGGACCAACAGGGGGAGACCGCAGCTACTTGTCGTAGCGGTGCAAACGGCACACAGCGCAAGCGACGTCTTCTCACTGCGGAAGCTGCTGCGCTTCCCTGTGACAGCGGAAGCCCTACCGAGCGGGACGGACCCTCAGCCGCAGTGCTACAGGTGCCAGGCCGAGGACCACGTGGCCAAGTACTGCCGCTACACAGCGCGGTGTGTGAAGTGCTCTGGCGAGGACGACACCCAGCGGCCGCGGTAGAGAAGTTTCGCCGACCTGCGCTCGGTGTGGCGGGCCACACGTCGCCAGCTGGTGCAGCTGCCCGGCTTTCTGAGCTGCAGCCGGACCGACGGCAGCGCGGCAGCAACGACTCAGCAGCGGAGGACGACGACGACGACCAGCCCGTCTCAGCAGAGGGACGTAATGGAAGCAACCATCCGCACCGAAAGCGGCGATAACCGGACGGGGGCGGTCGGTCTGGAAGCACCTCCTGTCCCTGAGAAGAACATGACCAACGATCGTCCCGCCGACGTAGAGAAGGCAACACCGGCCCTTAAGGGTGTCACAGCGGCAGAGAGGTCTGCGTTCGCAGCTGCCCTGACTACTGAGAAAGATGCCGCCTTCAGACAACTGCACGCAGCGGTGCCAAACCAGTCGACCGCTCCTGCACCAGCACAGAAGGCCGTCGCCAAGAAGACGACCGTTGTAAGGGTGCCTGTCCTGGCAACCGCTCCAGCAGCTGCCGACCGTTGTGGCCGAGCGGTTCTAGGCGCTTCAGTTCGGAGCCGCGCGACCGCTACGGTCGCAGGTTCGAATCCTGCCTCGGGCATGGATGTGTGTGATGTCCTTAGGTTAGTTAGGTTTAAGTAGTTCTAAGTTCTAGGAGACTGGTGGCCTCAGATGTTAAGTCCCATAGTGCTCAGAGACATTTGAACCATTTTTGGGCTCCAGCAGCGCCTCAGGAGCAGGGTGATACGACGACAGCCGTCGCCCCACCGACAATGGCGCGCGACGCCACGAGCCACGGCGGTAACCTGCGCCATGGAAGGGAAGAAAGCAACATCCACCGCAGAAACGCGAGAAGCCGGCGTGCAGCTCACCGAACAGAACGCAGCGCAACTCTCTCTGCTCGAAGACCAGCTGCAGAAAAACTACGCCATGCAGTATCAGAGGAGGCCGAATATCAGCGAGCTACCGCGGGCCAGGACCGATCTTACTGCGACGAATACTAACCCTGACACGGTATCGAGATGCATGATACCAACTACTAACATAACCTACCCTTGCATGACCTGTCGCAGATAGCAAGAAGTCCGTTACTGCTCTTACTACCCGTCCAGACCGTCGCAGAGATTTTCTTTCGCTTAGCGCTTGCCTTGGCGCTTCTTTCCCTCTGTTCTTAAAACCGCTACTCTTCATCTCTTTGTGTCCACTTCTATCACCTCGATGGAGCCCGCGTTAGTGGGTAACCCCACCCAGGCGCACCACCTACATCACGGCCCCACATCCCGTTGCTGCCTCTGGTTCACGGGGTCCTGGGTTCGATTCCCGGCCGGGTTGGGGATTTTCTCTGCCCAGAGACTGGGTGTTTGTGTTGTCCTCTTAATTTCATCTTCATCATTCGTGACAGTGGCTCGATCGGACTGTGTAAAAAATTGGACAGTGAAAACATTGGGACTTTGTACGCGCGCTGAAGACAGCGCAGCTGAGCGCCACACAAACCAAACGTCATCATCATCACCCTTATCTCTTACACTTCGCAATTTGAAACTAACAATACGGAGCTAAGAGTAGGTCTATTTAGATGGTCACCAATTTGGTGTGGACACAGAGGGGCTCCACCCTTTCAGCAGGGTTCACCAGCGGAACCTGGAAAGTCTTTCCGTAGGCTCGGTGTCAGTGTGTGCTAGACATGGGACTCAACCCGCGTTCCGACTCTACTGCGGTGCGGGACTGTGATGTGGAAACTTCGTTTTTGTGTAGAGGGACGCGACTCTAAGCTTTGAATTATGCCAGTATATCTTCGTACAATCTTGAAAGGTTTGATGCTACCAACACTCGTTAACACTCTTTCACGCAATGGGCGTCGGGACATGTCACAGAAAGGTCAGACATGTTTTAACATTTCATCAAGGGCTTTAGAATGGTTAGAAAGCGGAAATCGTGAATGTGTAAAATAAATGAACAATTAACAGTCAAATGGCAGAAATTTCTTTAAAAAGAAGATGTGTAGTCCGGTAAGAACTTTGGCCCTCGTACTTTGGGTCGACCAAACACGTACACAGTAATTTTTCACTATACTTGACTTAGTAGTATTTCAGATTCTTAGTGTCTGCAACCAAGTTCTTTAATCCTAATGATGTACCGGAAATTTGGAAATTTATGGTAAGGTCTTACGGGATCAAACTGCTGAGGTCATCGGTCCCTAAGCGTACACAGTACTTAATCCAACTAAAACTAACTTACGCTGTAGACAACACACACACACACCCATGACCGAGGGAGGACTCGAACCTACTGTAAATTGCATTCGCAGATAAAAGTACTTGTATATTATCCCCTTTTGTTCAATTCCAAATAGGTTTTACTGTACGGAACAATCTGCAGTCAATGATTCGAAACGCCTCAGTTTAATACAAGTCCGAACTTCAACGCCACCCGTTAAGGTAGAACGTTCTGTGCTCCAAACTAGCGGCCTTATCGCCGCTCAAAACACTATAAATACATTTTTTTGATTCATCAGTCTTCTGAGTAGTTTGATGCTGCCCACCACGAATTCCTCTCCTGCGCCAACCCCTACACCAGAGTAGCACTTGCAAACTACGTCGTCTATTACTTACTGGGTGTATTCCAATCTCTGTCTTTCTCTACAGTTTTTACCCTCTACAGTTCTCTCCGAAAGTTGTTATTTGACACCTGAATGCATGTCCTATAATCCTGTCCCTTCGTCTTGTCAGTGTTTTCCATCTATTCCTTTCTTCACCTATTCTGTGGAGAATCTCCTCATTCCTTATCTTATCAGTTACCTGATTTCCAACATTTTTTCTGTCGCACCGCATTTCAAACGCTTCGATTCTCTGCTGTTCCGGTTTTCCCACTGTTCATGATTCACCACCATACAATGCTGTGCCCCAAACGTACATTCTCTTCGCCAAATTAAGGCCGATGTTTGACACCAGTAGACTTCTCTTGGCCAGGAATGCCCTCTTTGCCTGTGCTAATCTGCTTCTTATGTTCTCCTTGCTTCGTCTGTCATGGGTTATTTTGCTTTCAAGGTAGCAGAATATCTTGACTTCGTTTACTTCGTGGTCTCCAATTTTGATGACAAGTTTCTCGCTATTCTCATTTCTGCTGCTTCTCGTTAGTTTCATATTGTTTCCATTTTCTGTTCATACATAATCCACACTCATTAGACTATTCATTACAGTCAACAGATGTTACAATTCGTCATCACCTTCACGGAAATCATTAGCGAATCTTATAATTGATATCCTTTCACACTGAATTTTAATCCCACCTTTGAATCTTTCTTTGACTTCCATCATTGCTGCTTCCATGTGTAGACTGATCAGTAGGGGCGAAGGACTCATCCGTCTCATAGCCTTTTTAATCCGAGCCGTTCGTTCTTGGCTTTCCAGTCTTATTGGTCCCTGTTGGTTCTTGTACAAATTGTATATCTTTCTCTGTAGCTGCTACTATTTTTCTCAGAATTTTGAACATGTTGCGTCATTTCACATTGTCGAACACTTTTTCTGCGTCGAAAAATCCTGTGAGGAACACCTTGAGTTTTCTTCAGTCTTGCCTCCATTATCAAGTGCAAAGACGCAACTGTCAGTTTTCTTTTCAATTATTCTGTTTATTATTCTTGTCCGTAACTTGGATGCAAGAGCTGTTCAGCTGATAATGCTATAATTTTCGCATTTATCTGCCCTTACTATCTTCGGAATTCTGTGGATGATATTTTTCCGAGAGTCTAATGATATGTCGCCAGTCTCATAGATTAAACATACCAACTTGAACAGTCATGTCGTTGCCGTTTCCCCTAATGATTTTTAAAAATTCCGATGGAATGTTATCTATTCCTTCTGCTTTATTTGATTTCAAGTCTTCTAGAGCTCTTTTAAATTCTGTCTCTAGTACTGTAACCCCTACGCTCTTTCTTATTGACTCCAGTCGACATATATTGATCAAAACTGTTCGGTTAGCCTTACTTAATGCGTAGCTGACCACCGAATGTCACGAGAGGTGGACCCGCCAGTATATTTGTAAAAGGAGGCGGAGACTACTGTGTTGTTAGCAGTAAAACCCCCGCGAGCACGCAGAAGTGCCCCAACGCGACGTGGCATGGACTAGACTAATGTCTGAAGTTGTGCTAGAGGGAATTGACACCAGGAATCCTGCAGGGCTGTCCATGAATTCGTATGAGTACGGGGAGTGGATATCTCTTCTCGACAGCACGTTTCAAGGCATCCCAGATACGCATAATAATATTCATGTCTGGTGAGTTTGGTGGTCAGCGGACGTGTTTAAACTCAGAAGTGTGTTCCTGGAGCCACTCTGTAGCAATTCTGGACGTGTGTGGTGTCGCATTGTGCTGCTGGAATTGCCTACGTCCGTCGGAATGCACAATGGAGATGAATCAATGCAGGTGCTCAGACAGGGTGCTTACGTACGTGTTACCTGTCAGAGTTGTATCTATCCGTATCAGGGGTCCCATATCACTCCAAATGCATACGCCCCACACCATTACAGAACCTCTACCAGCTTGAACAGTCTCCTGCCGACATGCAGGGTCCGTGGATTTGTGAGGTTGTCCCCTTACCCGTTCACGTCCATCCGCTCAATACAATCTGACGAGGCAAAATGTTTCCAGCCATCAACAGTCCAATGTCGGTGTTGACGGGACCAGGTGAGGTGTAAAGCTTTCTGTCGTGCAGTTGTCAAGGGTACACGAGTGGGCCTTCGGTGCCGAAAGCCCATATCGATGATGTTTCGTTGCATGGTTCGCATGCTGATACATGTTGATGGCCCATCATTGAAATCTGAAGCAATTTGCGGAAGGGCCAGACACTTGTTCAAATGTTCAAATGTGTGTGAAATCTTATGGGACTTAACTGCTAAGGTCATAGTCCCGAAGCTTACACACTACTTAACCTAAATTATCCTAAGGACAAACACACACACTCATGCGCGAGGGAGGACTCGAACCTCCGCCGGGACCAGACACTTGTTGTCTTACATAGGCGTTGCCTAGCGCAGCGCCGTATTCTGCCTGTTTATATCTCTCTGTGTTTGAATACGCATGCCTATACCAGTTTCTTCGGCGCTTCAGTGTAGTATCCTTCCACGTGCGCTGACTCGCTAATAAAAATGGCACGTGTATCATACTTTCATGGCGCCACCAAACGTCTCGCAGTGAGATATTCACTGGGACTTTTCTCAACGAGGCGACATTGATTAGTAACTGACGAGATATGTGATTTTGCATAACACTCGCAACGTGAGACAGTTCACACTGATGATGGAGAATCTCTAGAGATAGCACCTTGCTGTACAGCTCATTAAAATTACACTTGCTTTAACTGAAGTGTTTTTCATTATGGTCCACTGTTTGAACGTTGTCTTTTAATTGGATGTGCATCAGGCCAGTGAACAGACCGCTCCGTCCCTTTCTTTGAAAGGGGTAATCGATTAGACGCACGTAATTCTCACAGTAAAATGTTTCGTGCAGCCAGGGAAATGATCGGTTGAAATAAGTCAAGGAGTTCTGACTTTCCAGTGTAAAGCCGTTAACGAAAGAACACGGATAGTGTTCGGTCGTCGGCCGGCCGAATAGGCCGTGCGGTTCTAGGCGCTGCAGTCTGGAACCGCGGGACCGCTACGGTCGCAGGTTCGAATCCTGCCTCGGGCATGGATGTTTGTGATGTCCTTAGGTTAGTTAGGTTTAATTAGTTCTAAGTTCTAGGGGACTAATGACCTGAGAAGTTGAGTCCCATAGTGCTCAGAGCCATTTGAACCATTTGTTCGGTCGTCTGCCTCAGAACAGTGCGCCGCCAGCCTCTCCTTTTCTTTCACTGAAACACAGTTAAAGGTACAATATAAATTGAGTACATGGTATGATTGTCCATGTAAATTAATGAACTCCACTAATTACGAGAAAATAGACATTTTGTAAACTACTCGACTCAGTTTAAATCTGTTCCATACAAGCTACCATCACAGTTTAATACATACAGTCATGATATTCTCCGGTGCAAAGCTGTTACTGTTTGACAGATGGAGCGCCATCTCAGTACTAGCGGTGAGAAAGCAGTCAGTCAGATGCGTCGTAAGAATACTGTTTGTTTTCAATTATTTTCTACTTAATTAAGGGAATAGTTGTTACGTTTTCGCGTTCCATGCGTTAATAAGTTACCAAGAGACATGAATTATCGTGAAATACATGAAAAAAGCTGCCGAACCACACTTATTCTATGACATAAGCTACAACTCATTCATAGAGAGATACTTTAGAATATGTCTATACTTGCAACTTATTCTAATGAAAGCAAGAGAGCAGAAACATATCTCATGCATGAGAAACGTGTATTTGTGTTATTGTCTGTTGTTACCATAAGCCCTTGCGTAGAGACTTAAAAACTTTTTGCGGGGTCCAATGATTCGCTTTCTTACACTTCACTCGACTTTCCAATACGCGAATATTTTTTTAAATCTAATTGCTGTTGCTCCTAAAGCGAGTGTATTGAATATTCTTGCCGTTTCTGGTTCAGATGTAGCACCAATTGTGGAATTGGTTTCCTCTATCCTGGGAAACAGTTTTATTGCTTTAGACGGTTTATTATCACGTCTGTGTGGTTTTCCCTTAAGCTACAGTTCTGGTTTATTATTGGACACATTAAATAGTGCAAGTATTACATTCCATATAGGTTTTCTACGGTCCATATTTCACTGATCTGGCTCAAAGTGCAGCTAACAAAACTCTACCTTGTTGGGTATATACACAATCTCTTTCTACAAAAGATCAGGTATTCTGAGGTTTATTAGCAATTTCATTTTATTAAAGGAAAGCGACATTATTCAGTAAGAGTCTGTACGCTACAACAGAATCGTAAAGAATCTGTCCCGTAATGCACCGATTAGTATCTCCCAGAATCCTTAGGAAACCAAATGATCATAAATGTGGTGAGAATTTTTAGTTATTGTCGATTTTTATGGTACTACATACATTCCTTACTGTAAAAAGTATGTTACAAATCAATAGAAATGTTAGTATTCCCGGTCATCCATATCATATTCAAAAGTGTCACTTACTTGACACTTGGGGCGCTGCTATCGCTGCGGGTAACAAAAACGAGACGAAGCGTCGTGACTGTTGTGTCAGTGAGCGGTACCACAAAGAAAAGAAGAAAGTGCGAAGACAAGTGAAGCTGCCCCTACTTTTTTTTTTCAGCGCCGTTGTTTTAAATTATGTTACAGTTCTGTAAAATTCTCCCCTTTTAAATGTTCATTGGAATTACAAAAGTGTTTACTGGTTTATACAAGATGACATTTTACCAGATGTATGTATCAGTGCTTTATCTGTCTTTTAAAATAGACCACTACCGACTCAGTTAGAGGATAAGAAAAAGGAATACACTTCATTGCCACCCTTGAATGCTTGGAGCTATCGCGTTCGTAGTAATCACTTCGAGCATTCTACTGCAGCAAGGGTAATCGTCTCTCAGCGTAAGTTTTTTGTATTAGGTTTTAGTAAGAAGCCACATTTTATGGAACAAGAAATAAAAAATGTTTGACAACTGTTCCATTCGAGTGTCTACAGCGATGGTAAACCATCGGAGTAAACCATTGGAGTAAACGCTAAGATGCCAAGTAAGCTGATGATGACAAAACTGATATAATTTTTAGTATTTGATGAGAACTTAGTACTCGTAGCTGAACTGGTTTATCTGACTCATTTAATGCGTTTCAAGTACTCTGCCCTACTCGAGGGCGGATTGCAGGTAAGAAGAGCCAATTAAAAAACCGAAGCGAGAGACATTACAATTCCTTTGATGCTGTTGTCGTTTTATAAAACTTTACATGATTTACTAACAGGTACCAGGTTACATGTTTATAAGGTATAAATGTGTTTAAAATCTCGTAAGATTTTACAGATTTTCCATATGTTCAAATGTTTACATAAATAATTTGTCTGTGTTAGAAGTGTTCAATTAGGTCATCTCTTATAACTGTAAATTGATCTGTAAAGTCACTATACATCCTTGTCTATTTAACACATATGTTCCTCTGAAAGTCTTGTTATGAAAATTGTTGTACATAATAATAATAATAATAATAATAATAATAAAAGTGTTATTTGATCGATGGCTCGTGGACCAGAGCGTGGCTGCGAGCGAACGAAGTAGGGGCCGATAGTATCAGGTAATGCGAGGACGACTGCGTTGACAGTTGCCGTGCGGGTGCGTAATCAGAAGGGACAGCTGACGAACGGCCGTGGTCGGACTGGGTGATGCTCTTGAATCAGCTCGTGAAGGAATTCATGAAACAATTGAACAGGTAGTATGGATGTTAATAATGACTTGACATGCAAAGCTGCTCTGTTATAAAATCGGTTTAGTACATTTATTTTACACGGTTTTTAATTTGCACACATACCACATACACTGCCGGAAAAGATTATTACACGTGGAAAGACGACGTCGATTTTGATCCGATGACGGCATGTGCCACTTGAGGGATCGTAGATGTACTGATAATGATTTCAACGTAGTCTGCCAACAGATAGCGTGGTGGTATAGCTGCCAGAGCGCAGTGAGCGCAGTCTGTGTCTACCCTTTTATAGGGAATGCTCACAGCCAGTAGGCTCAGTGTGGTGCAAACGAGTGAATCAAGCAGACACCATGCCTAGGAGGAGCACACGTGTTTCCTATAGTCACCTGAGCGAGTCTAAAAGGTGTCAAATTGCGACCTTCCGAGTGCGGGATGGTCCTTTCGGAGAACTGCCACACAAGTTGGATGTGCTGTGTCAGTTGTACAACGATGCTGTTATCGGCAGTCACGTGAACATCCTTACGTACGTAGACAATGTTCTGGACATTTCCGCAGCACATACGCCCGACAGAATCATCGTACTGTAAGGGCGGCAGTGACATATTGTACAAATACCTCAACACAGGTACACTATGTGATCAAAAGTATCCGGACACCTGGCTGAAAATGACTTTACAAGTTCGTGGCACCCTCCGTCGGTAATGCTGAATTCATATGGTGTTGGCCCACCCTTAGCCTTGATGACAGCCTCTCCTCTCAGAGGCATGCGTTCAATCAGGTGCTGGAAGGTTTCTTGGGGAATGGCAGCTCATTCTTCACAGAGTGCTGCACTGAGGAGAGGTATCGATGACGGTCAGTGACGCCTAACACGAAGTCGGCGTTCCAAAACATCCCAAAGGTGTTCTATAGGATTCAGGTCAGGACTCTGTGCAGGCCAGTACATTACAGGGATGTTATTGTCGTTAACCACTCCGCTGCAGGCCGTGCATTATGAACAGGTGCTCGATCGTGTTGCAGGATGCAATCGCCATACCGGAATTGCTCTTCAACAGAGGGAAACAAGAAGGTGCTTAAAACATCAATGTAGGCCTGTGCTGTGACAGTGCCTCACAAAACAACAAGGAGTGCAAGCCCCCTCCATGAAAAACACGAGAACATCATAACACCACCACCGCCTCCGAATTTTACTGTTGGCACTACACACGCTGGCAGATGACGTTCACCGGACATTCGCCATATCCACACCCTGCCGTCGGATCGCCTCACTGTGTACCGTGATTCATCACTCTACACAACGTTTTTCCACTGTTCAATGGTCCAATGTTTACGCCAAGCGAGGCGTCGTTTGGCATTTACCGGCGTGATGTGTGACTTATGAGCAGCCGCTCGTCCATGAAATACAAGTTTTCTTACCTCTCGCCTAAAGTGTCATAGTACTTGCAGTGGATCCTGATGCATGGCATTCCTGTGCGATGGTCTGAATAGATGTCTGCCTAATACACATTACGACCCTCTTCAACTGTCGGCGGTCTCTGTCAGTGAACAGACGAGGTCGTCGTGTACGCTTTTGTGCTGTACGTGTCCCTTCACGTTTCCACTTCATTATTACATCGGAAACAGAGGACCTAGGGATGTTTAGGAGCGTGGAAATCTCGCGTGCAGATGTATGACACAAGTGACACCCAACCACCTGACCACGTTCGAAGTCCGTGAGTTCCGCGGAGCGTCCCATTCTGCTCTCTCACGATGTCTAATGACTACTGAGGTCGCTGATATGGAGTACCTGGCAGTAGGTAGAAGCACAATACACCTAATATGAAAAACGTATGTTTTTAGGAGTGTCCGGATACTTTTGATCACATACGCGTAAACACGAACTGTTGCAAACCCGTTATTAGCATAGTGACAACGGGGATGCAAACACCTAACCCGTCTTCCACTCACGCCGCAGCATCGACTCGGACTGTTGATATTTTGAGTAACATTGCGAATCCGATATGTTGATATTTAAGAAAATATCATTATCGGCCCTCGATAAATCGTAAAAAGAGTATCCAAATATTGATTTATCGACGGAAAAATATCAGCATACCGGCCTAAAAAAATATCTGCTTCGCATTGCAAATATACTGCCGGTTTTGGAGCTATTTATTTAAGTATTGTTGTATTATTAGAAATGCTGTTAATCAACAATCTAGCAATCTGCTTATCTCCGTTAGAGCAAGAATTGAAAGGAAAACGGTGCACGTTCACGCTTGGCGATAACCACTTCGTCAATAATGGGAACTGCATGTAGGCGGCACAATAAAAAATGTCCGTTGGGTCCGTCGTTCAGTTTCGTCACGTATCGGATTTGTACAGAACACTTCATGTCGACTTCCCTGTTCATTCATTCCTGCTAGCGCCAGCTACCTAGCAGTTATAGTGTCAAAATATCGTGGTGAAGTTAAACGTTGCAGTTTCTGTTGAGCGCCGATTACGTCAGCATGTCCCTTCACGTCTCTGACCACCGCAAAGACCAGTCTTGTCATTTAGATTTTTGCCATTCATTTTCAGGAACTGCTTTTGAAGAATACCGTTGTGAAGAAATAATACACCAGTTGCGTTTTTTTTTAACGCAACTGGTATGTTTTTTCGTCCCCACGGAAATCTTGTTAATCCATTCACACCGCCACCCTGCAGTGCAAACGGATTTCTTCTTAGTGCCACCTGTATATGCTTCTCACAGTCAAAGAGAAAGACTGTTCTAGGCGCTACAGTTTGGAACCGCACGACCACTACGGTCGCAGGTTTGTAGCACAGCCGTCCCGTCCTGTGCGGCGCGGAGCGGAGCGATGCGCTTCTTCCGCGGAACAGAGGAGTGGCGCAGCGGAGAGTGCGCGCGACAAACGGCCGCTTCTGCACGCGGCGTGCGACGGCCCTCGTTCCGGAGGGCGGAGCTGCGGCGGCCGGCTGGCGGCGCGCGGTATGAGGGCAGCGCTGGCCAGCGGCGTTCAACCCATCGCCTTATACTGCCGGCTCGCAGCAGGTCGCCAAGTTTCAAGTCCGTTGTTATGTTTCCGTCTGAGAGAGAGGCCGAGCGGTTGTAACTTCTTCTTCCCTGTTAATAGATACCATTGGAAAGCTGGGAAATCGATATGTGGCCGGCCGGTGTGGCCGTGCGGTTCTAGGCGCTTCAGTCTGGAACCGCGTGACTGCTACGGTCGCAGGTTCGAACCCTGCCTCGGGCATGGATGTGTATGATGTCCTTAGGTTAGTTAGGTTTAAGTAGTTCTAAGTTCTAGGGGACTGATGACCCCCGATGTTAAGTCCCATAGTGCTCAGAGCCATTTGAACCATTTTAGAAAGACTGGACGTGATGAAAGCTCTAAACGTAGTAAGACTCCTTCACACAGTGAAAGTAAAATTATGTTCTACTACAACCTCAAAAGAATAATTTGAAATATTTACCGAAAATTGCGAAAAAAAATAATATAAATCGGCACTCGATATCGCCATTTTGATATCAATATATCATGTAAAAGATAACGCCGTTATATATCGATATGTTTTGGAAAAAGTATCGATATAACGATATCGTAGCAACAGCCGTAGCATCGACGTGCATGGCTCGAGTGGCGGATCACTTGGCAGATGGGATGTCGCGTCGTGGTCTTCACCGATGGAAGCGCATTCTGCGTGCATGTTAGTGATGGTCGTTTGCGTGTACGACGTAGAAATGGTGAGCGATGTTTCGTAGATTACATTCGTCCAAGATACACTGGTTCCACCGCGGGCCCTGTGGTCTGGGGTGCGATAAGCTATAATTCTTGTTCACCTCTGATGTGTGTGAAGGGGATGCTAACCAGCGCTCGGTACATGGAGAATGTTGTTAGATCCATTCTTTTGCCGTTGTTAAAACAGGAAGGTGATGCGTTGTTCCAACAGGATACTGCTCGCCCACACACTGCCTCTGAAACTCAATGTGCTTGCAAGACGTGCAGAAATTTCCCTGGCCAGCACGATCTCCATGCTTGTCTCCAATGGAGCACGTGTAGGATATGATGGGACGAGAAGTGACTCGTGCCACTTGTCAACGAACAACAATTACAGAACTACGTGAACAGGTGGAATTGACGTGGGATACCGTATCCCAGAACAGTATTTGCCATCTGTACGATCGACTGGACGGCAGAGTCAGTGCCTGCATTGCCGCCTGTGGAGGCTACACCACGTACTAATGTGGGTGTTTCAACGTGGGTCGATGCCTTTCGCTTCAGAACCGCTTGTGCTATTGATGTGTAAATGTAATCATTTTATTTACTTCGTATGCACTGTTGCAACAATGAATCGTGAGTGAACTAGAAACCTCTAAAAGGGTGTACTAATATTTTTCCGGCAGTGTATATGGGTACACCTATACGACCCGGATCTGATAGGGACTTTCGCTTTTTACTAACCATGAGTTTGTAACCCTGCTTGTTGGTGTAAACACGTAACATTCTTGTACACTGACTGTCTTTATCAGCTAATGCCGAAACATGTAACATACCAGCGCCTAGAAATCACTTGAGTGTTCATGACAGGCAACTAGTGAGTGTCACAGTAGCGGCGACGCAGTCTCTGCAGCGACGTTATTGGCGTTCACAGCGGCTAGTCCGAGGCTGCCGTTTCCACCGGAATCATATGTATTTAGGAGTGCTTGTACTTATCATCATCTGCAGGATCCACAGAAAACGAGGAGCGTCCTTAAATTAATTACTCTATTTCACATCTTTTCCAGATCATCAGAAGTGAGGCACTGCGCAATTTCAAATGTTTTTCAACTTCCGCTTCTGTGTGCTACTTAACGACATCGCCCGCGTCAGCCTCCTATACATATTACTTTAATAATTCTAGTTTGACTGATAGGCATGAAGCTCACATACATGTCTGTTCTGGCCTATATTCACGTAGGAACATATAAAGTCTGTTTCGTTCTAGTTCCTCAGATCGTAAAACTTCTTTTTTTTTATTACAAGGGTAAAATGATATTTACAACAATTATATAAATGATACAAGGTACTGAATCTTTGTTTTCTGAATAGCTGGGAATGTGATCTTGGATATTTAACTCAGTGGCGTGTTACTTACAACCAAATCCTTATTTCCTTTCGAATAATAGAAGAACGACCTTCAGTACTCGTTAGTCCATTGTCTTCTCTCACATGCAATAAATCGTCACATACTCCAGCACGAATCGGCAATTTAAAAAAAATATCGAAAGAAATACACCGCAAACACGAAAGAGAACAGTGTAATATGTTCTTGCAAAGTCGCAGTAGCTATTAGCAAGTCTTATAGCTATACCGTAATTCTGTCCAATGGTTCCCGACCAAGAACAGTGCCTGGCGCCTATGTGTCGGCGAGATGATGTGTCCCAGAAAGTTAATAGTATCTTTTGCAAAATTCGATTTCTCTAAGTTGACAGTGACCCCATTATTTCCGAATTTTCCCAACAGTATCAGTTTAATATGTTCTTACCAAGTCGCAGTGGCTAATAGCAAGTCGCCTACGTATACTGTAATTTTGTCAAATTGTTTCGAGCCAAGGAAAGTGTCTAGCTCCATCATGAAGACCCCCAGAGCTAATATTTAGGCCAAAAGGCAGTACTTTAAATGGGTATAAACCCCCTCCAAAAATGGAGGCGGTGAACTTGAGTGAATCCTCCGTTAATCTCGTCTGTCAGTAGGAAGAGTGGAGGTCTATAATGGACAGAACGCGTACTCCGTAGAATTTTTGAATTTACTCTTCTAATATGTCTGAAACTAAAGTTTTATTGATGGTTCTTGCATCCAAAACCTGGCATACACTTCCTCCAGACTTCGACAGGGCTAATGACGGACTGCTGTAAGTTGATTAGGATGCCTCTGTAATATCCAGTTGTAGCATCTTTAGAATTCCTCTTTTTACGACCCCTCTTCTAGCCCACTGGATGGAATAGTCATATAACAGTATGTTTTATGGGGATCCACCTCCATATGATACTGATGTCCTTTACTTACTCCAGGTCTACTGGAGAAGACACAAACATAACATGATAATAAGATTGCTAACTCGAGTCAGTTTTGTGAAACAGGTGCTGGACTCGAATAGACAAAGTGAATACGTACACGGCACCCGCGATTGTGCGATTTTTGTTCTAACTCCTAAACATAATCTGCCATGATGGACCTTAGTTTTAATTAAATTTAAAACAATATTTCAACCATCCACTGTCAAATGGCACTGGCTGCCTGGCAGGTTGTTCTTCGCATTCCTTCCTCACGGGAAGTCTATGCCCAACAAGCAGTTCACAGTTAAGCCTTTCACGACGAGAAGTGTGCAACTAATGGCTCCATCCTCAAATTTAACATTAATCTATGCTTACTTATCCATTCTGTGGCGTCTGCCCTCGAATAGCAACAGATACCAAACAGTTCTGCAGTGGTAGAATGGGCACTTTCAGCGTGTCGCTAAGTCTCTTAAGTAAATTACCAGCAAAGACATTCATGCTAGTTCCTGTGTCAAATATAGTGAAGGTTGGAATTCCGCCCACAACAGCATTAACTGCTGCCTGCACAAGTTGTTGTGCAGGTTCTGTACACAACTCAGTTTCTTCACTGAGCTCTTGCCTGATACCGATGTTCTCATTATAATGGTCCTCCCGTCCAGTCCTGCGACTGTCATCAGGGAGTGCGATGAAGTCACATCTAGTCTGTCGCTTCGTTTGTTGATGAGGGGCGTTCCTCTATCTACGCGAATGTTTCGTTCTTTTTTTTTTCCGGCCGAAGTGGCCGTGCGGTTAAAGGCGTTGCAGTCTGGAACCGCAAGACCGCTACGGTCGCAGGTTCGAATCCTGCCTCGGGCATGGATGTTTGTGATGTCCTTAGGTTAGTTAGGTTTAAGTAGTTCTAAGTTCTAGGGGACTAATGACCTCAGAAGTTGAGTCCCATAGTGCTCAGAGCCATTTGAACCATTTTTTGTTTCGGTTTTTAGGCGGTGGCTAGTCCGGTGGAGGTCCCGCATTGGATACCAGTCTGTTGTTATGTTAGGATGTTGTGGCGATGGTGGACTCACTTTGTTTGGGTGCCAGTGGTTGCCATAATTCGAGTGTCATTAGTTACCGTGGGATCCATTGCGGTTTGCATGAACCTATTATTATTATTCCTCGTTCGCCTGTGAAAATGCGGTGAGCTCTGGATGTTTGCATTATTGTTTTGATTTACAGTTCCGGACTGCGGCTCCGCATCGTTGCCACGATAGCCGGTGCTGCACTCATGTTTATTGGCGTTCCCACTGGAATTCGCATGCTCACGCCACCTTTGCCATTAGAACATGTAAAGTCCTTCTGTACAAAGTCGATCGGATGCAGGACCGACAAGAAATGTTCCATCTTCGAACATCCATATTTAAATTGGATAATGGTGGGACATCAGCTGGTATAATTTTTATTAAAAATGAAACCCCTGCAGCTGTACTTAAGATTTCATATTTATTTGGCTTCTAGTTTCGACGTTGCGTCAACGCCATCTTCAGGCCCGTACACTTTTTGGAGCTCGTATTGGTCTCACCGCGGACTTCTAGTACTCAGCCACACACAATTGATATCATCAAAGTGTACGGGCCGGAATATGGCGTTGACGCAACGTCGAAACTAGTAGCCAAATAAATATAAAATCTTAAGTGCAGTTGGAGGAGTTTCATTTTTAATAGAAATGTTCCAAGTTACAGTCTGGTATAGTAATTAATTTTTCACAAAAGTTGATAGGTAATTTAGCATTCAAAACCTGCAACGCATCTTTATGCGGTACGGTATCATCCCATTATCGAGCTTTGTTAATATATCGGGTAAAGTATTTCTTCAAGCTACCTGACATTGGGTTGCATGTTTCCTGGTTAAAAACCACTTTCCTAACTCGTTCTTGCATGCTTCGTGGCCAGTACTTGGCCTTGCATGCTTCGTGACCAGTACTAGGCCAGGAATGTTTTCTCACAGTGATCATATGTCATGCAATTTTCAGCATTTTCAGTCCCCCATAGGGCTGCCTCGCCCTGTATGTATGCTGTGGCGAACTGAGTCTTCTGTCTTTTGCTCCAAGACTTCGAAGATACTCCCCTAACGAGTTTTATAAAAGTTATTGGGTGAGGAGACTTCTTTTCTAGTGAGAATACCTGGAATTGGCGATGCTTCAATAAACTTTCTTCTAAAAGTATCGCCATCAAAGTGGGGGCCATCCCCACTCATTCAGGTTGCTGAGTAACTTATCTTGCCTCATTGTGGTATGTTTGTTGATTGGGACCAGTCGCCAATACATTTCATGGCTACGACTAGGAAACGCTGACCCGTCATGTGGTGGTCGTTTCAAAGCGGTGACTCGCGATGTAGATGAGTGAACTGAGCAGAAACGGTGGCGCGCCATTCGGGAATGGTTTAGCACGTACTTTATACGTTGTAACTCACTCCAGATACACTGTCGGAAAAAATTTGCTACACCAAGGAGTTGTTGTACGACATAAACGAAAGTTTGTAGGTGTGTTTCTCCATTTGAAAAATTATGTCTATTCAAATTTCGCGCCAGTCGCATAAGAGTGGTGCTGGTAGCGCCACCGTGAGGTTTGCTTTAAATACACGCTGTAACGGTCGTGAGCGTTAGTTGCCGTCGAGATCTCACGTGGTGAGTTGATGTTAGTCAAGCCGGCCGAAGTGGCCGTGCGGTTCTAGGCGCTGCAGTCTGGAACCGCGAGACCGCTACGGTCGCAGGTTCGAATCCTGCCTCGGGCATGGATGTGTGTGATATCCTTAGGTTAGTTAGGTTTAACTCATTCTAAGTTCTAGGGGACTAATGACCTCAGAAGTTGAGTCCCATAGTGCTCAGAGCCATTTGAACCATTTGATGTTAGTCAAGAATGTCTTTAAGGCGACAAAGAGGCTGTTATCAGCGTCTCACAGACTTTGAAGAGGTCGTGTAATATGGTTGCGAGAAGCTGGATGTTCATACTGCAGAAAGATGTCACCGGAATGTAGACACTGTAGATGACTGGTGGAAGCGGCGTTCACGAGAATGTACAGTCGCAAGAAGACTGGGCTGCGGACGGTCAAGTGACACTACCGAGAGGGAAGACCATCGTGTTCGGTGTATATCTCTGGCGCGGCGCCCAACATATCCAGCAGAAATTTGAGCAGCACAAATTAACACATTTTGAACGCAGACTGGTAACTGAAGCTAGACGCATGGGACGCTCAATTTCATAAAACGTTAGGAAATTCAATATTCCGAGATCCACAATATCAAGAGCTTGTGGAGAGTACAAAAATTTCAATCACTACCTCTCACCACGGACATTGTAGTGTCTTAACGGCCTTCATTCAACGAGCGAGAGCAGCGGCTTTTGAATAGAGTTGTCATTACTAACAGACAAGCAACACTGCATGATATAACCGCAGAAATCAATGTGGATGTACGATGAACATATGTTACGACAGTGCGCATAATTTGGCATTTAATGGGCTATGGCAGCAGACGTCCGACGCGAGTGCCTTTGCTAACAGATTTCCTGCAGCATCACTCCTGGGCTCATGGCGATATTGGTTGGATCCTACACGACTGGAAAACAATGGCCTGGTCAGCTGAGTCCCCATATCAGTTGGTAAGAGCTGATGGTAGGGTTCGAGTGTGGCGCAGATACCACGAAGCTATGGACCCAAGTTGTCAACAAGGCTCTGTGCAAGCTGGTGCTGTATTAATAATGGTGTGGCCTGGTGTGGAAACCACTTGCAGCCATTCATTGACTTCATGTTCCCAAACAACTATGGAATTTTTGTGGATGACAATGCGCCATGTCACCGAGCCACAATTGTTTTCGGTTGTTTTGAAGAACATACTGCACAATTCGAACGAATGATTTGGCCGCCCAGATCGCCCGACATGAATCCCATTGAACATTTATGCACATAATAGAGAGGTCAGCTCGTGCACAAAATCCTGCACCAGCAACACTTCAGCAGTTATTGACAGCAATAGAGGCAGCACGGCTCAATTTTTCTGCAGGGAACTTCCAACGGCTTGTTGAGCGCAGCCGGCCGGTGTGGCCGTGCGGTTCTAGGCGCTTCAGTCTGGAACCGCGTGACCTGTGCTGTCGCAGGTTCGAATCCTGCTTCGGGAATGGATGTGTGTGATGTCCTTAGGTTAGTTAGGTTTAAAATCGCTCTGAGCACTATGGGACTTAACTTCTGAGGTCATCAGTCCCCTAGAACTTAGAACTACTTAAACTTAACTAACCTAAGAAAATCACACACATCCATGCCCGA
Organism: Schistocerca piceifrons; assembly: GCF_021461385.2. Taxonomy (NCBI): domain Eukaryota; kingdom Metazoa; phylum Arthropoda; class Insecta; order Orthoptera; family Acrididae; genus Schistocerca; species Schistocerca piceifrons. Next base: position 695,111,237 of record NC_060138.1, read on the forward strand.
GGCAGGATTCGAACCTGGGACCGTAGCGGTCGCGCGGTTCCAGACTGCAGCGCCTAGAACCGCTCGGCCACTCCGGCCGGCAGTTAGGTTTAAGTAGTTCTAAGTTCTAGGGGACTCATGACCACAGATGTTAAGTCCCATAGTGCGCAGAGCCATTTTGTTGAGCGCATGCCACGTCGAGATGGTGCAGTAATCGAGGTAAAAGGAATCCTATGGGCCGCGCAGGATTAGCCGAGCGGTCTCAGGCGCTGCAGTCATGGATTGTGCGGCTGGTCCCGGCAGAGGTTCGAGTCCTCCTTCGGGCATGGGTGTATGTGTTTGTCCTTAGGATAATTTAGGTTAAGTAGTGTGTAAGCTTAGGGACTGATGACCTTAGCAGTTAAGTCCCGTAAGATTTCACACACATTTTTTGAATCCTATGGCTTTTGTCACTTTTGTGTAAAGTGCCGTCCGTTATAGGTGCAATACCGTGAACGCGGCACTCACCAAAGGTTAAAGTGGCAAGAAGTGTATGGCATGTTTGAATATGCAGTTGCTTGGCATTTCAGCGTAACCCATACAGAGTAGGTACACCTTTCACATTTGTAAGTAGGCTGTTTAGGTTTTTATATTGGTAACGCCACGTAGCACTCTGTATGAAAATCACTGGTTGTGCTGTGTGCAGTCTGTGGCTGGTTGGCATTTTTGGAATATTCGCTGTTGTAGTGTTGGGCAGCTGTATGTGAACAGCGCATAGCGTTGGGCAGTTGGAGGTGAGCCGCCAGCAGTGGTGGATGTGGGAAGAGAGATGGCAGAGTTTTGAGAGCGGACGACCTGGACGTGTGTCCGTCAGAAAAACGAAATTTGTAAGACTGGATGTCATGAACTGAGATATATATATATATATATATATATATATATATATATATATATATATATATATATATATATATATATATATATATATATATATGTATGTATGTGACTTTTTCAACACTATTAAGGTAAATACATTGTTTGTTCTCTATCAAAATCTTTCATTTGCTAACTATGCCTATCAGTAGTTAGTGCCTTCAGTAATTAGAATCTTTTATTTAGCCGGCAGTATTGGCGCTCGCTGTATTGCAGTAGTTCGAGTAACGAAGATTTTTGTGAGGTAAGTGATTCATGAAAGGTATAGGTTATTGTTGGTCAGGGCCATTCTTTTGTAGGGATTGTTGAAAGTCAGATTGCGTTGTGCTAAAAATATTGTGTGTCAGTTTAATGTTGATCAGAATAAGTAAAGAGAGAAATGTCTGAGCACGTTCATTTCTGCTCAGCTGTTTGAAAATCAAATAACGTAAGAGGTTTTACCAGCACAATAATTCATAAATTTTTCCAAGGGGAGGTTTCACATTCTGGGAAAGTTTAACCATCGAGTTACTCTGTCAGAAATCGTATCTGACCGTTGCTTCTTTATGAGAATATCGTGTTATTCCCAGTATGGGAAGAAAAAACGTCTACCAGCAGGTATCTCAATCCGGTAGCGGCAGGATAGTGGCCTGTCGCGACTCCGGTTTATCGTTCCGCAATGGTGCTGCTGACGTTTGTCAGCAATCGACGACTATCATGCGAATAAGGAATGCAAAGGTGCCACACTCAACGCTACGCGGGGCCATAGTGGCGCAGAGCGACAAGTATGCTAGACATGTTTGCTCTGCCGTTCAGGATCGTAGCGCCACTTCATATACCTCCAGTTTGTTTAGCTTTGGCTTCGTTTGCAGCAAGACAAAGAATCCACATGGGAAGCGCGATGACTTCTGGAGCACCTCGGACGGTCAGAGCGCCGACCACCGTTGCAGCTTGCTCGATGCGGCAGCAAAGAGAGACGCGCCGACCGTGGTGCACACAACGAGAGCACAGGGGTGGCGCGCTGTGGTCTTTCCGGATGAGTGCCCATTCTGTACTCTTGTCCGGTTAATGGCTGACGCTACAGATCACACTTTATTAATAATTATAGTACAAAGTTACATCACCAGTTAAGAGTTACATTTTCAGCAAGTACACCAAGTCCTTTCATCCATACATGTATTTTTTCATCATTACTAACTTTACGACATGAGCGGGTATACAGTGTAAAAGGCATATTAGAATATACATAACTAGGTCTAGATTGGGACTTAGCATCTATTCCACAATGCCAGGTCTTGTAAGCGATGACATCTCGGTCAGCGAAGTATTCCAATAGGTAGAGAGGCATTCTCACATCGGACGATTGCTAAAGTAAACCATGGTACTTGTGTGCGGTGGTTCTGAGGGGAATCAGCGTCGTCACATTAATTTTATCCATACTTTGCAGCTGCAAACGTGACTGTATTCAGTACACTGGAAGTAAAAATTAGAAAACGCCTTCAGTCACACTTTTTCGTGTTTTATTAAATACACGAAGTATTTCGGATCCTGTGGGTTCATCATAAGGTGTAATCGTCTTAATACATGAATTACAAGGGTTGTCCAGAAAGTAAGTTCCAATCGGCCGCGAAATGGATAACAAAGTGAAAACCAGAAACGTTTTATTTGCAACAGTTAGGTACACCTTCCACCTACGTCTCTACACAGTCGTCGCTCCAACTTCGAATGTTGTCGTAGTGTGGCATCAACTTCCCAATATCCTCATCACAGAAAGCAGCCGCCTGTGCTTTCGGCCAGTTATCTGCATTGGTCTGCAGCTCGTTGTCTGTGGAAAAAATTTGTCTTCATAGCTAGCAGTTCTTGTAAGCAGAGATGAGAATCAGGGGGAGTCAGTTACGGACTGTATTGTGGGTGATCAAACACTTCTCATCGGAAAAGCTTGAAAGGTGGCTACACTGAGCCACTGCGCCAGAGATTGGGCAAGGCTTGTCGAGATGTTGTAGTTAGGAGTGCTTGTTCCATGTTTTATCCAGTTAAAAAAAAAAAAAGCTCGGTACGAGCTTTTGTTGAAGTTTCGCGAAGAGACTATGACGATACTCTTCGGCGCAATCTCTGGCGCAGTGGCTCAGTGTAGCCACCTTTCAAGCTGCAGGAGCGTCCATATTCCCCCTGCAGTGTGCGGCCAAGAATTGGCATGAAGAAGGAACTGCTCGACAGTTGTGTTATGTGGGCTGCATGAGACAGGCGAAATCTCTAACCAGGCCCCCATACTTGGCCGGAGACGCTATTCCCTACGCATCTTTACGTGCTCACTGTTCACTCAAAACTGAAAAGAGCGACGCGACACGATCGACGGACATACTAGACACACTGCCCAACACATATGTGCAAAGCTTTACCGGATTTTCCCAATGGTTTCCACCGATCGGAACTTACTTTCTGGATAACCCTCATATTTTTGCTCGTGAATGAGGTGAAAAGCTTGTTCCTGTCATGAAAAGGTTTGATGTTAGGTTATCAATTTCGGAAGTCAAATGCGGAAAATATGTGCGAGACAGTCGAAAAATAAACAGTGTAAACTTACCACACAATCCAAGAAAAACATTTTTAACTTTTTAACACCATCATACACTGGTTTCTCCATCCTGTTTTTGCATATCACTTCGCTCAAGAGGCACATTCGTATACATATTTTTGTAAACACTTCGCAGATCTTGTGCCACTCGATTGATGAGGTATGCATGAACAGGATAGAGAAACCAAAGTATGATGATTTTAAAAAATTACGAAGGGTTTTCTTGGATTGCGTGACAAGTTTACACTGTCTATTTTTCCACTGTTTCGCACGTATTTTCCGCATTTGACTTATGAAATTCATAACCTCACCTCAAACCTTTTAATGACAGGAACATGTATTTCACCTCATTCAAGAGCAAAAATAAATCATGTGTTAAGACGATTTACACCTGATGATGGACCCACAGGTATCGAAATGCATTGTGTATTTAACAAAACATGAAAATTTGTGACCGAGGGCGTTTCTTAATTCATACTTTCAGTGCCGTCACACTACATTCATCATTGTCATTTGCACCTCGTGCCGTTGCTGTTACTGTTCGAAAGCAGACTATCGTCGAATACCTTGTTAAAGAGAAAAAATTGCCGCTGTAAATCATCTCAGACTTCGGCATAACCGCGATTATTTATTTTTTCAAATGGATCCCTACAGCTGTAGCAACCTCACTCACAAAGTGAAATGTATGTTTGCCTAGCGTGACTAAAGGGTCTTTTACCGACTTCCGAATTTAAAGAAGCGACTGCTTAAGATTACTGCCCACATTTATTTCGGTAAGAGGTGTGTAGGTTGTTGTTGTTGTTGTTGTTGTCTTCAGTCCTGAGACTGGTTTGATGCAGCTCTCCATGCCACTCTACCCTGTGCAAGCTTCTTCATCTCGCAGTACTTACTGCAACCTACATCCTTCTGAATCTGCTTAGTGTATTCATCTCTTGGTCTCCCTCTACGATTTTTACCCTCCACGCTGCCCTCCAATGCTAAATTTGTGATCCCTTGATGCCTCAAAACATGCCCTACCAACCGGTCCCTTCTTGTCAAGTTGTGCCACAAACTCCTCTTCTCCCCAATCCTATTCAATACCTCCTCATTAGTTATGTGATCTATCCATCTAATCTTCAGCATTCTTCTGTAGCACCACATGTCGAAAGCTTCTATTCTCTTCTTGTCCAAACTATTTATCGTCCATGTTTCACTTCCATACGTGGCTACACTCCATACAAATACTTTCAGAAACGACTTCCTGACACTTAAATCTATACTCAATGTTAACAAATTTCTCTTCTTCAGAAACGCTTTCTTTGCCATTGCCAGTCTACATTTTATATCCTCTCTACTTCGACCATCATCAGTTATTTTGCTCCCCAAATAGCAAAACTCCTTTACTACTTTAAGTGTCTCATTTCTTAATCTAATACCCTCAGCATCACCCGACTTATTCGAATACATTCCATTATCCTCGTTTTGCTTTTGTTGATGTTCATCTTATATCCTCATTTCAAGACACTGTCCATTCCGTTCAACTGCTCTTCCAAGTCCTTTGCTGTCTCTGACAGAATTACAATGTCATCGGCGAACCTCAACGTTTTTATTTCTTCTCCATGGACTTTAATAGCTACTCCGAATTTTTCTTTTGTTTCCTTTACTGCTTGTTCAATATACAGATTGAATAACATCGGGGACGGGCTACAACCCTGTCTCACTCCCTTCCCAACCGCTGCTTCCCTTTCATGCCCCTCGACTCTTATAACTGCCATCTGGTTTCTGTACAAATTGTAAATAGCCTTTCGCTCCCTGTATTTTACCCCTGCCACCTTTAAAATTTGAAAGAGTGTATTCCAGTCAACATTGTCAAAAGCTTTCTCTAAGTCCACAAATGCTAGAAATGTAGGTTTGCCTTTCCTTAATCCTTTTTCTAAGATAAGTCGTAGGGTCAGTATTGCCTCACGTGTTCCAACATTTCTGCGGAATCCAAACTGATCTTCGCCGAGGTCGGCTTCTACCAGTTTTTCCATTCGTCTGTAAAGAATTCGCGTTAGTACTTTGCAGCCGTGACTTATTAAACTGATAGTTGGGTAATTTTCACATCTGTCAACACCTGCTTTCTTTGGGATTGGGATTATTATATTCTTCTTGAAGTCTGAGGGTATTTCGCCTGCCTCTTACGTCTTGCTCACCAGATGGTAGAGTTTTGTCAGGACTGGCTCTCCCAAGCCCGTCAGTAGTTCCAATGGAATGTTGTCTACTCCCGGGGCCTTGTTTCGACTCAGGTCTTTCAGTGCTCTGTCAAACTCTTCACGCAGTATCGTATCTCCCATTTCATCTTCATCCACATCCTCTTCCATTTCCATAATATTGTCCTCAAGTACATCGCTCTTGTATAGACCCTCTATATACTCCTTCCACCTTTTTGCTTTCCCTTCTTTGCTTAGAACTGGGTTTCCGTCTGAGCTCTTGATATTCATACAAGTGGTTCTCTTTTCTCCAAAGGTCTCTTTAATTTTCCTGTAGGCAGTATCTAGCTTACCCCTAGTGAGATAAGCCTCTACATCCTTACATTTGTCCTCTAGCCATCCCTGCTTAGCCATTTTGCACTTCCTGTCGATCTCATTTTTGAGACGTTTGTATTCCCTTTTGCCTGCTTCATTTACTGCATTTTTATATTTTCTCCTTTCATCAATTAAATTCAATATTTCTTCTGTTACCCAAGGGTTTCTACTAGCCCTCGTCTTTTTACCTACTTGATCCTCTGCTACCTTCACTATTTCATCCCTCAAAGCTACCCATTCTTCTTCTACTGTATTTCTTTCCCCCATTCCTGTCAATTGTTCCCTTATGCTCTCCCTGAAACTCTGTACAACCTCTGGTTTAGTCAGTTTATGCAGGTCCCATCTCCTTAAATTCCCACCTTTTTGCAGTTTCTTCAGTTTTAATCTACAGTTCATAACCAATAGATTGTGGACAGAATCCACATCTGCCCCTGGAAATGTCTTACAATTTAAAACCTGGTTCCTAAATCTCTGTCTTACCATTATATAATCTATCTGATACCTTCTAGTATCTCCAGGATTCTTCCATGTATGCAGCCTTCTTTTATGATTCTTGAACCAAGTGTTAGCTATGATTAAGTTATGCTCTGTGCAAAATTCTACCAGACGGCTTCCTCTTTAATTTCTGTCCCCCAATCCATATTCACCCACTATGTTTCCTTCTCTTCCTTTTCCTACTCTCGAATTCCAGTCACCCATCACTACTAAATTTTCGTCTCCCTTCACTACCTGAATAATTTCTTTTATCTCATCATACATTTCATCAATTTCTTCATCATCTGCAGAGCTACTTGGCATATAAGCTTGTACTACTGTGTGTAGGTAGCCAGGTTAATCCCGTGGTCAATTGTTTGGCATCTGAGAATGTGACTTTAAAGTCAGGAAACTAGTTGTGAACCAATAATTGACATCAATAGATTTTCTCGCGGCAACTGTTGCGGTTATTCACCTATTCAAATGTTTTAATGAGTATTGTGATAGGAGATGATAGCTGATTCTGTCACTATGAGTCTGTAACAAAACGCCAAGTAAAGAAACGCACCATTTGGATTTGCCGTTGGAAAAGAAAGCTAGAGAGTACGGTCTTACGGGACTTACGGATAAGCTATGAGCACCGTATTGTAGGATGCGGAACATTGCAATCTCTTGTGTTTTCCTGAACCCAGACAGACCAAAAATGCTGGTCACGACACATGGGAAGCTTACTCATGGAATTACGGATAAACGCTCACAGAAGATGAAGTGCAACCTCACACTGCTCACACCTTTCCGAGGAAAATTTGGGTGCGAAAATCTTACGCGCTCTCCCTACAGTTCCGACTTCACGCTCACCGACTACCATCTCTTCGGTTCTGTGACCAAACTCCTGCGAAGACAGCGGTATGAGACTCTGGAGGACACCCAGAAAGCGGTGAGAGTTGGGTTGTTTGGGGGAGGAGAACAAACAGCGAGGTGATCGCTCTCATCCGAGTAGGTTTAATTTTTTTTTGTGGTATTCAAAAAAATTTAAAAACCTCTCTCACACTGGTCTGATTTAGCTTCACTGATCAGGACAGTAAAAACATGCGTATGTTAAGGGAATTTTCATTCACAAAGCAGGCTTATCGCATTCAAACAATTCAATACTGTTCTATCGTGATTAAATTGAGCTTAACTTAAATTCCATAAGGCAGTGAAGCAATTTCGAAGTCTCGGTGCGACGAAAATTGTCAGTCGATCTCCTGAAAACATTTGTAATAATTATTAACTTTCGGTGATCACATGGGGAAGACCGGAGATCTGCTGGTAAGACCGTGTTAGCCTATTTATTTGAAGTAACTGGATATCTTGAGCATACAAAACGGCAGGTTCGTCCAGTGTAAATCAGACGTTCCCCACTGATCCTGTGCAACACAGCGTAGTAAGCAGACAGTCAATAATAATCAGTTAAATAATACGCGAACACACTTACTTTAGTTTAGTTCATGTATTAAATTCCTTCTCACACAGAATCTCATCAAGATGGCGACTAGCTCAACAATACATACATATACATCCTCCTTCTTTCACGGCTAATCGGCAAGCATTCCTTCATTCTTTTCATAAGAGAAAACATAGATAGCAGAGAAGCTATTCCATGGAGTAAATGGACGCTCCAAGGAATAATAGGGCTTGAAACTACTTTGCATTGATATTGAAGTTCAGGAATCGGTAAGATAAGAAGAGATATTTCGAGATATGTACTAAGTTATATAATTTATAAAATTTCTGAAAATATCGCGGAGAGACCGCTGCAAGAGACATTACATAGGGAAGGACGGGAAAGGAAGTTGGCCGTGCTCTTTCAAAGGAACCATCCCAGCATTTGCGTGGAGTGGTTTAGGGAAATCACTGAAAACCTGTATCAGGATGGTCGAAAACGATGAGACACTGTCTCGTGACAGAGGAACTGACTTGCACTGCAAGCAGATTTTAAGACTTACTGGGCGATGCGACAAACGTGTGCAAAGAAATCGGGACTACACTGATGCAAGTGGGAAGTGTTACACCGTGAAGCACCAGTCAGACCGTGAAGCACCAGTCAGATACTTTCAAAATTTAAAATTTGGTGAAGATGCTCATCATGTCACGTGTATTAAATAATTAAACATACATTCCATTCGAAAATGTTGTTCATAGCCATCATGAATATGAGATGCGTCTCCTACGGGCACGAATACACTCTAGTATTCGTTGTGACATGCAAGCACACAGCTTGCGAATGTCAACTTGAGGAACCTCTTGCCATGCCTGAAACAATGCCGTATTAGGTCGTGAAAAATTACTTGCTGGAGGCCCATTGCATCCCCAACCTCCTCTATCGGTGACAGATCGGGAGCGAAAGGCGTGTAGGCCAGTAAGTTATTCGTACATTCCTCAAGGTGTTTGTGGTGTGAAATCGTATGCCATCTTGCATTTTCCTGTTGAAGTATGCAATTTTATTCCATGGTCATAAAGCATATGACAACAGGGTTCACCACTTTCGCTACTTACTAGTGAACAGTCACCCTCCATCCAACAATTACCAAAGCAGTCCTGTTGTGATATCCGATAGCTCGCCACACCATGATTCCACAACTTCGAGAAGCACTGGTCTCAAGAATCAATGGTTCCTGTGCTCTGGTATCAGGTCATCTACGAAGTGTGTGTGTGTCAATCTGACTACCACGATGAGAAGAGAGATTCATCGCTGAACACCACAGAGTGACTCAGTCAAATCTGGCGATCTGTGCGATCTGTCAGTATGATGCTTCCACGCTCCGGTCGCAGGTTCGAATCCTGCCTCCGGCACGGACGTGTGTGATGTCCTTAGGTAGGTTAGGTTTAAGTAGTTCTAAGTTCTAGGGGACTGATGACCTCAGAAGTTAAGTTCCATAGTGGTCAGAGCCTTTTGAACTATTTTTATGCTTCCATAGCCGTCATGCCAATGATACGATGTTTGCCAAAGTCCGAAATATGATGGTAAGATGTCCATGTACGTCCTCTGGGCTTGTTTCGTTGCTATCTTCGCTTCAGAAATTCAGTTAACGTCACACACACCTAAGACCCTTCATGAACTCAGACTATTCCTCGTCTGTGGGAATAGCTTCTTTTTGTACCGAGTCTGCAAAACGACGAAATTTTGAAGAACTTGTATCACAGGCGTGGAAATATTGGAGTATCAGTTTGGTAACATGCGGTCAAACGTACTCATGGCTTATCTTTTTTCCGTTTCCCTCAGCGAATGTCGAAAAGTGGAAGAATAATCTTTAGATGATGTAGAGGGTAGTTACAAAGTTCTAATTATCATCCCAAAAATGTCGTTAGGGAATTATTTTTTTGTTTGTTTGCAGGTAAATGCCTACAGTCGTGGTACACAAAATTGCGCACCTTGGTGTACCGATATTGGAGACATGTACTTTAGAAAATAAGAAAAATACACTGTATTTTTTTTCGAGGCTATAGTGAAAACGTCAACTATCCCATGTACACGGTTTGTCTAATAAATAAAATGCGTTGTACATGGTTTCAGTATGTAACTCGCACATTACCCGCACCATTATTGAGAGATTTCCCTGTGAAAGCAAGATCCATACGGTTATAATTATCAATTTATTATGACTACTATTCAAAAAAATTATTTCGAAGCTGTTTGAAAGTTGTTGGTGTGTTACCGAAAAGCAGGGAGTATTCATTTAATTACAGTGACCACTTGTTTAGCTTCAGAGAATTGTATTAATGGGAATTGCCGCTGGCAAATAAATGGCGAGGAGAGCCTCCAGTGAACGGATCAAACGCGATTACGGGCAATCCAATTGCGCGGACATCTGGCCCGCCGCCAGCGCGGCTCCGCCTCCCTGCGGGCTGCCTACACAGCGCGGCGCAGAACACAGCTGCAGCTGCTGCCTTAACGTGGCTGTCGGTGGCCAAGGCTGCTACGCTTTATTCAAATGGTTCAAATGGCTCTGAGCACTATGGGACTTAACATCTATGGTCTTCAGTCCCCTAGAACTTAGAACTACTTAAACCTAACTAACCTAAGGACATCACACACATCCATGCCCGAGGCGGGATTCGAACCTACGACCGCAGCAGTCGCGCGGCTCCGGACTGAGCGCCTAGAACCGCTAGACCACCGCGGCCGGCTACGCTTTATTCCCGACGGTAATGTTCCTCATGCAAATGCTCGCTAGTTAATACAAGAATTCGCACTGTAGCTCCTGTAGCTTTAATGACTACAGAACTGAATTATCATTTTCGAAAGCAGCTCTTGCTGATGCTGTCTTCAAGATGAGAATTGGGACTGTTGCTCCGCGTAACGGGGAAGCAAAATCATTGTGTAATGGGACAGTGATCTCAGTAATTGAAACATAAAATATTTTCAAAAAAAAAAAAAAAATCAAACTTCTCTCGAACAGTGGAAATAAATTATACATATCGATACACGAACATTCATAATAAATTTAAAATATTTACGCCCTTTTCAACATTAACACGTATTTAGTTAATAAAATTCCTGCTAGACCTTAAAATACCACCACCAGAAAGGATAGCAAATAATTAAATTTTGTTTGAAACGCCACAAGGATTTTCACACGCCTTTTTCATTCACTTCCAGGTTGATTATCTAAATGGAGGGAACTAACGGTGCCACTTCCTTAGGCAATGTTTCTATTTAGATGTATCGAAAGACAGTGACTGGACAAACTGCAATCTTTCTGTATTCATTTCCTTTCGTGAAACGTGGTGCTGGAATGACTTGTTCTCTGGATGATTTTTGTGTGGTTGGGAAAGCACAGCGTGTTGGATTAGAGACAGGTAGGGCAAAGGAACCTACAAAAAGAAGCGATTCTTTTCCATCAGCGCAGCCTAGTGCCTCTTGCGGCTGTCTATTTTTAAAATCAGGATCCAGGGGGTAGCTGTCTATTGCGTATTTGCAACAACTTGGGCCCTGCCCTGTGGCCGAACTGTGACCAGGACACCTCGCTATCAGCAGGACAGTGTTGCTTGCTCATGTACACTACTGGCCATTATAATTGCTACACCAAGAAGAAATGCATATGATAAACGGGTATTCATTGGACAAATATATTATACTAGAACTGACATGTGATTACATTTTCACGCAACTTTTTTGCATAGATCCTGAGAAATCAGTACCCAGAACAACCACCTCTGGCCGTAATAACGGCCTTGATACGCCTGGGCACTGAGTCAAACAGAGTTTGGATGGCGTGTACAGGTACAGCTGCCCATGCAGCTTCAACACGATACCACAGTGCATCAAGAGTAGTGACTGGCGTGTTGTGACGAGCCAGTTGCTCGGCCACCATTGACCAGTCGTTTTCAATTGGTGAGAGATCCGGAGAATGTGCTGGCCAGGGCAGCAGTCGAACATTTTCTGTATGCAGAAAGGCCCGTACAGGACCTGCAACATTCGGTCGTGCATTATCCTGCTGAAATGTATGGTTTTGCAGGGATCGAATGAAGGGTAGAGCCACGGGTCGTAACACATCTGAAATGTAACGTCCACTGTTCAAAGTGCCTTCAATGCGAACAAGAGGTGACCGAGACGTGTAACCAATGGCACCCCATACCATCACGCCGGGTGATACGCCAGTATGGCGTCGTCGTCGAACTGTTCGTGCAGATGGTTGTTGTCTTGCAAACGTCCCCAGCTGTTGACTCCGGGATCGAGACGTAGGTGCACGATCCGTTACAGTCATGCGTATAAGATGCCTGTCATCTCGACTGTTAGTGATATGAAGCCGTTGGGATCCAGCATGGCGTTCCGTATTACCCTCCTGAACCCACCGATTCCATATTCTGCTAACAGTCATTGGATCTCGACCAACGCGAGCAACAATGTCGCGATACGATAAACCGCAATCGCGATAGGCTACAATCCGACCTTTATCAAAGTCGGAAACGTGATGGTACGCATTTCTCCTCCTTACACGAGGCATCACAACAACGTTTCACCAGGCAACGCCGGTCAGCTGCTGTTTGTGTATGAGAAATCGGTTGGAAACTTTCCTCATGTCAGCACGTTGTAGGTGTCACCACCGGCGCCAACCTTAGCATCTTCTACATGTCGGTTAAATTTCGCGTCTGTAGCACGTCATCTTCGTGGTGTAGCAATTTTAATGACTAGTAGTGTATTATTGAGAGCTATCTGCAGATAATCATCGCTCGCTTTCCTGAAAAAGACATAGCTTGCACGACATAACGGTCTAGCTTTATGGCCTGCTTTCCAGATTCAGAGGACCTCTGATGCGATTAGTGCCGGGTGCCAAAACGCGCTATTGCTAAATGAGTCAATGACATCACTGTGACTGAGGTGCACCGGCCCTTTTCTGAGAAGGCGTTCTGTCATGTGATTAGTTTGGTAGCATGATGCACTGTCTTGGCGGGATTTTGTGTGATGGAAACACGCTGTTGTTCAGCCAATGTGTATGCATCTTTCACTATTGGCTGGCATGCAGTGTATGGTGGGAAATGATAAAAAGACGTAGAAATCAATGAAAATTTGAGGAGTCGATGGTTTCGCGCATAGGAGAGCAGATCGGAAGGGGTGTGGAGCTGTGCATACCAGCTGGGTATGTTGGAGATAGAGATCAGCGCACATCCTAGGAGACGAATGGGGTCCAGAGTTGCGGCAGCAGCAATGCGCTCTCGGCTTCTCTACTGCAGAGCCATTGGCACAACAGTGGCTTTCACTACGGTTTGCTGGCTGTGAATAATTACAGTGCGCGTAAGTAGCAGCATTGGCGTGATAGGGCATTTCTTGTTCCGCACTTGCAGACATCTGTACGATCGTCTGTTCAGGTCCATCATTGCTGTACTGAATGTTCGTGCTCCTTGATTAACCAGCAGGTTTACAGTCTCTGTTTTCGTTTGAGGTTCATGAACTTGAAAGTTTATGTTAAGATCCATACGAGCATTACAATGGCATGCTTTTGTCATTCAGTCAGGTAACTCTGAAAATCGACGTAAATCCACTAACTAGAATTTATTCGGGATGGTTCCTTGGAAAAGGGAACGGCCGACCTCCTTCCCCATCCTTCCCTATTCCCTCGCTGTTTGGTCCCCTCCCCCACATCAACCAGACAACCAACAAGAATTTATTTGTGGAATCTGTGTAACGGGAACTTTATTTGACCCTGGTTGAACACTCTGCGGTAGTTCATCTATCACAGTGGCTGGCAAATGGTGTTGCGCCAGTCCTTCGGAGACTCAAGCCCAAGTCGGCGAAAGACATGGAGAACGTGCTGGAGGGGACAATGGTCGATAATCCCTCTGTATCGATGTAGGCAAGGACAATGCAAGCAGCAAGCGGTCTTGCGTTATCTTGTTAAAAGATAACGTCACGAAGAACTCGAGGACAGGACTGAGCCATCGGCCTTAACATGTAACAGCTGATGTCAAAATTACCAGCTATGCGAAGTAGAGATGATCATGTTGTGTACTCAAAGATACCGTATCACCATCGGCCAGTTTGGAAATATATCACAGTGTATCAACACTTAGTGTAGAGTCTGAGGATGATGCAGTCATTTTTAGGGCTCCGTACCTCAACTAGTAGAAACGGAATCCTTATAGAATCACTTCGTTGCCTGTCTGTCCGACTGTTAAATCCCTTTTTCTCAGGAACGGGTAGACATAGCAAGTTGCAATCCATCTCTCGTACTAAGGTTTACGGTTCCTTGTCAGTGGACAAAGTTTAAGCTCCTAACTCATGCAGTCAAAAGATACGACCATTTATGTCATATATTTTGATAGTCGCAAATTCACTCGTAAAAACGTATAGGGTACTTCCCGGTGGCCTAGGATCGTGAAATTTGGCAGAAGCAAGGTTGCACAGTACAGATAAAGGAAAAGTTAGAAAATTGTTAATTTTTGATTATTACACACGACAAAATATTTCTTTTGTCATTAGTAATCTGACTTAAAACTTAAAATTAGAACACTATCGGAAGTCTTGAAATTGCCAGGACCGATATCTTGTCACTATCAATGTCAGTAAAGGCAAAAGTCGTAGAGATTCTCGATTCCTGGTTTAGGTGAACTGTCTATAGAAATAATTAAGTTTGTACGGTGCACGAATCCTCCTAGGACGTGGCCAGCTTTTATTACGTCGTTGTCAAGTATTACCCTCGTACATTAGGATCCACACCCATTATTTTTCATTTATAAAAGTGTCTTGGATCGCTTTTCAGTAGATACGTAATAACGAAAAGAACTTTATGCCAAAACTCTTTTAATGTCTTCATTGCAGAATTCTTCTAAATGTTAAAACTTCTATTTGTGTACAGTTGGGAAGTTTGTTAGAAAAGTAATGGGTGTGGATTTATAGGATACATCAATGTGACACATATCACTAAACCGTTAATTATTAATTTACGTCCTCATTCTTTACCAGTTCACAAATGGTTATTGAAATCAGTAAACAACGCGTGGTCATCAAGATATAGACACTTTGCTGTTAGAGCAGCCATTGTTTACTATACCTGCCCACGTTTTTGCGCCCTCTTGCTTTACAGCTTTTATTTTGGAAGACTGTCTGTCGATCAGTACGCGTGCTTGTATTGTAGTGATACCAGTTTCTTCTGTTGTCTTCATAATTGCTTATGCTACACATTTTTAAGATCTTCTTAATATAACCATTCCTGTGTTTCAGTTTTTGTAGATACGGATAGTTGATTTGCATGTAATGCCGGTAGAGTAGCCGTTGATTACAATATTCACCGTTGTATGGCCTCTAAACTGAGAGAGAACGATCTCAAGACTTTTACGTGCCTTGGGTCTGCATTTCGCTCCTGAACGTCTCATACCTGCTTCCGTTGTTCATACGGTTCATCCCTTTATTTAGCTGAAGTGTAATTAAAGTGTAGTTATGTAGTTAAAGGTATAGCGAAAAGAACACAACATATGCACTAAGAATTTTTATCTTGAGGAGCGCGAATTACTGACATTTCCTCACGTTTTATTCTAAAGCCAGTTTAAGACTGTACACCGTACACTGACATAGCAGTGCACAATCGCTGGCCTCCAAAAGTGAAAGCGGGTGGGCTTGTACTGAGTTGCGCCTAGATAGCTCAGTTGCTAAGAGCGTTGCTTGCCAAAGACCAAGGGCTGAATTCAGCTCCTTTTCGGGACACAATGTTAATCTGTCAGGCAATACCATACAGTGCACACTGTCACAAAGTTGAAAGAATATGATTCTAAACCCCAGTTTACTTGTATATTAGTCATAGTGTCACGTACGTTGGGAAAGTTCCTTTTGCGCATTCTACTACGTCCGTGCATTCTTTCTACTTTTCTGTTTTTAAATGGTATCCACCTTTCGTACTTCGGTACTATTACGAAAGGCATAAAGTAGAATACAGAAGAGATGTGCATTTAGAATGCCAACATCTGTGGCTTGCCAAGGAACCTATAGTCCGTCCACAAAGGAACGAGGGCTCCGTAGTTCTGGCTCGACAGGTCGATAAAAATCGGTCGACTTTGTCCTGCTGTTGTTTTGTGTCCTGCCGCTGCTAACAGCTGTCTAATACAGAACCCTGTGTGTGTAGACATTACGAAGTAATTGTTGTGCTGTATCGCAGATTAATACGCCTCTTGATCAATGACCAAGGGGTTCGTGGCCCTTATGAGCAACGCCAGATACTCTTTCCACAACACGGGGAAGGGAAAGGGGTAGTACGTATGGAGTAGAGGTAGAAAAATAATTGATAATGCCGCTGAACGTTGCGAGCAGGAGTATAAAAACAAAGAGTTGCGCCGCCCGCTCTTCCAGCCGATGACACGAGCAGGGACGTCCACAGGTGCAAGATTCATCAGCGTGAGAAGAATTCGAAATATTTGCAAAGATAATACCTGGGAAGTCACCAGGAACTCCTGGGACAAAGATGTAAATTTCATTTCAAAATTTTCTCTACGACGCTGCTTTTAAACTGTCTTCCCCTTTATCTGAATTGCTTTAAAATGGTCATTGTGTTTGAGTGTCTCATCTACAACTACACCTACATCTGCACTCCATAAGCCACATTAGGGTGTGTGGCGGAGGGTACTTTCCGGACCACTGTCACTTCCCCTTTTCCTGACCCATGTGCGTATGGTGCGCGGGAAGAACGATTGCTCGTAAGCCTATGTGTGGGTTCGAATCTCTCTCATTTTATTTTCACGGCCTTCTCCCGAGATATACCCGTATCTATTGCAGGAGTTCCTGGTAATGTTTCTCTTGCCAGGAGGGGTCCCCAGGCGTAGGACCGTCTGTTGTGTAGGTTAGGATCTCTGGTATTATATGACAGCCTGCAGTCTAAAAGACTGATGGGGCCTGGTTTGCGGGTAACCAACGAAACAGAATTTCTATGATCGATTACATTATCAAAGCTGCAACAAAAAAAGTTTAACTTAATCAGCTGGTGTAATAGAACGGATGCAAGGTGTTACACCTGGGTCCATAATTCACACAACCGTGTGTGATTTCACGTTTCCTGTAAGTTTCGACTATGCCTCTGACTCAGTTTTTGCTTTCGTAGACGCGCAATACGTAGCAGTTGACAGTCGACACAGCGGCCAGCAGGTGTCGCTCTTAACGCCGCATGGAGCATGAACTGACATGTGAGCGTGAGGGTAGTGCTAGCGCGGTCTGTTCCCCTACCACTGCCCTTCACCCCTCGGATGACAGCGTGCTGGAAGTCGGTGGGCGGAGCTTGCTTCTTCTGCTCCCCGCGACCCCTTCACATTTGGTGCCGCTCCTTGTGAACAAACTACAAATATCACCTGGTTCGTGACACGCGCGCTAGTTCAGCCGCGCAGCGTGTTGTCGTCAGACCAGGTCACCGCCAACCGGAGCGGTGAAAGTAGAGGCTGACGGCACGGTAGATATCGCTCTCCAGCGTTTTTGTTGCGTCTGGGGGCGTAGCTCAGATGGTAGAGCGCTCGCTTAGCATGTGAGAGGTACCGGGATCGATACCCGGCGCCTCCAGTAATAATTTTAAGTACTGTTAAGGGCCTCTAATTGATTCAAAAGTAAATGAGTTACTAATTAAGTTGAAGCGCATATCAAATAGGATGAGACGCACGAATAATGAAATTTTCTGCATGTAAATTTTTAACATTATCGATCATCTGTGACTAGTGTTCCTTTTCACATCTCGCTTTGCAGTAAAGTGTTTAAAAGAAAAATATGAAAATTTTTTGTTTAACGAGTCTGCGAACGAAACATACCGCGATTAGATATCACCTGGCATCTAAAATTAAGTATATTAGACTTGTAATCAACACACACATCTGTAATCACTGTGTAATCATTCCTCTCCCGAGGTCACTCTTTCGAAGCCCGTGCAGGATCTGCCACAGAACACGTTGCATGCTGACCTGACCACGCTGTCATAAATAGCCCTAAGGTTTCAGTCATTCTCCGAAATCTTTGAAGTGCAACGCACCACGTGCACATTGGATATACACGAAGAAGAAGTGGACCTTATCGACCAACAAAGGAAATGTGCGGTACTTCTCATCCACCGTTTGATTGCCGTCGCAAAAACAGTTCGAACTGCTTGACAGTCGCCATGTTAAACGCATACCGGCCAGACAGAAAAAAGACGTCGGTAAATCTAGCAAAGATTCCTTTCAAACTAAAACACGTAAGGAAATATTTCTTGCAATAAGGATACGTACAAGAAATAGCCGACGATCCACGCGTAAGGACAACAAAAACGCTTTAAGCAGAAGTGAGAGGAGAAAAGCGACGAAACAGAATTGAAATAAGAACAAACAAACCTTAAATGGAAACAAATTTGGCTTACAATTTTAACATTACTAAGACTTTGACACGGAGATTGTGATACATAATGAAACCTAAATAAAGGAAGTGTGAGGAAACACGTAATGTGTGTGAAATCTTATGGAACTTAACTCAAAAATGTTCAAATGTGTGTGAAATCTTATGGGACTTGACTGCTGAGGTCATCAGTCCCTAAGCTTACACACAACTTAACCTAAATTATCCGAAGGACAAACACACACACCTTTGCCCGAGGGAGGACTCGAACCTCCGCCGGGACCAGCCGCACAGTCCACGAGTGCAGCGCCTTTGACCCCTCGGATAATCCCGCGCGGCAGGAAACACGTACCGAGGGCAAAACTTGGACCAAGTAGCATTAAATACCAAAGTAAAAACAACCTGGTATAAGGTAATAAACGAATTGTGTAAAACCTGCAACAATCAACCTGAGAACAATTGACAAATGCCATAATTGTGACTCCAGTAACACTTTAGAACATCGCTTCCAGCGCGGGAACACAGCAAGAACATGCTAAGCATGCAAAGAAATGCTAGCGTTCATCAACAGAACCGCTCCGTTAAACATAAACTTAGAGCTACCGACCGCACCGAACCCAAAACTTTTTCCCAAACAAAAAAAGCTAAGCACCAAATGGATTTTAGGCCTGAATGTGTATTCAGTAATCGAATTAAAGCACAAAAACAGCATAGAATAACTTTCATACTTATGGGAGAGGGAAAAAAACTTGATTTCCAAAAGATACCGATCAGAATTCAGGAACATTTTGCAAAAAACCCTTGAGATGACCTTCAAGGAAGCCACTCAGGCTGCGTGACATCTCTGCCTCCCCCCTCCCCCCCCCCCTCACCGGCAGGGGCCCCAGCTGAGAGAAGGTCAGTGTCTCCACCCATGCCCCTCTTGAACAGTACCCTCCCCTGCAAAACACACAGAGGGCAGTGATTCAGTCTCGTGTGAGATTTGTTTTGTTTTAGTGCCATCGGATGTCATCACCAATTCCACTGAATAGTGAATATCAGAGAAATGAGAAATCAGAAGGTAATATTAATATTCTCTCTCTGCCAAAAACAGTATCAAATAATCAACCAAAAATTAGAGCTTAATGAATTTACATATGCTTAAATTAACCTGTGCTAAGAATATTACTACGCTAAAACGCACCCATACAAAAAGCTAATACTACTCTTAAACCTCGTGCCTAATCACTAAAAACATGAGGTGACTAATTTAAACTATCCCTCGGTACGTGTTTCCTGCCGCGCGGGATTATCCGAGGGGTCAAAGGCGCTGCACTCATGGACTGTGCGGCTGGTCCCGGCGGAGGTTCGAGTCCTCCCTCGGGCATAGGTGTGTGTGTTTGTCCTTCGGATAATTTAGGTTAAGTAGTGTGTAAGCTTAGGGACTGATGACCTCAGCAGTCAAGTCCCATAAGATTTCACACACATTTGAACATTTTTGAGTTAAGTTCCATAAGATTTCACACACATTACGTGTTTCCTCACATTTCCTTTATTTAGGTTTCATTATGTATCACAGTCTCCGTGTTAAAGTCTTAGTAATGTTAAAATTGTAAGCCGTATTATAAGCTTAAGTGTTTAATCGCATTGCCCCTATGATAAATATGTCACATTTTCCACATACAATATTGTTCTCCAAACTATATAGTGAAGTCCTACGAAAATCAATATATACTAAAAATTCCACTGCAAACTAGTAACAGTACAATCTGTCAACCTACTCTCTTACATCTGTATTCTAAAAAATGTGTATGCTAATAACGTAAAGTTATTTATTTGTTGACGTCAATCGACAAACAAAAAACTCATACACAAAGAAGGAAGAAGTGAACAAACCTAATTCAAAAACGTCACAAAAAGGCTGAAAGCTTTCCAAAAATAGACATAAGGAAAAATATCCTCAAACCAAAAAGAAAACGAACTCTAAAACACGCGAAACATATTCAGTGGAAATGTAATAAAAGAGAGAAGTTCAAAAAGATAAACTGAAACGAAAAATAATGTAACATTCGTTAATAAGTTTTGCTACTTGCATGTATATACTAAATTGAATAAAATTTGATGACTATTAAAAGAAGGATAGATACTTTTTATATCTTAAATTACACACAGAACGCCAACGGTTATTGGACTGTTTGGTGTGGAATTTCACTGTTTCGCCGTTGGTTCTATGGTATTTAATTGTAAATAAATCTAATGGCCAACTCCTCAACTAACTGACGCTATGCAAATCCACGACCTTGTAGCGCAAACTGGCTTGACATGTACATCTAAATCTATACTCTCCGTATTAATGGTAAAGCACATGGCAGCGGTCACTTTATACGGTGTCATATATTATGGCTTTTCCCATTCGGTTCGCGCGTAGGAACGTAGGAACAATGACTACTTTCGTTTGTCTGTGTGAGCTGAGTATCTTACCGGTCTGTGGGCAATAGTTTCGGATGGAAATTGAAGAAATCGTAGCTAAAGAGGAGCAAACAGAATTTTCTAAGAATGACTTCGAGAGGGTATTTGTCGTTTTTCTACAATTAGTTCACAGTTTTAACGTTTGTATTACAGTCGCACGCGAAGCAGTCAGACTTATGCACAATCGCACTGCTCTTCTTTATATCTCACCTGTTAGTCTGACTTTATATGGCCCATAAACTTGAGAAATATTCTTGTATTGTCCGTGCAACGGTTTTCACTCAGTCTCTTCCGCATACAAATTATTTTTCTCCCATGCCATGGCAACGAATCGAAATCTGCCATTTACTACGTCTACGGCTGGCCTATGTCCCATCAGAGAAACAATAAATTTGTGAAGGACTTAATTTCGACCAAACTTTGTGATTCCTCTGTGGCAGTCAACCTGCCATAGATAGGCGTAGCTTACTGACACTTCCCTTGGTCCATAATACGTATTAGTTCCCTAATCAGAGGCAATGTGACTGCTAAACTCTACTAAAGGTATTCTGTTTGTGTAGCAGGCGTAATAGCGATTATCGCATAGTTACACCTATCGATCGAATTTTCGTGCCGCATTGCACGAACTATTGAATAAGCAACTGATCTGTTCTTTAGAATCTCAGCAGTGAGCTCTCATGTTTATCGAAATCAATTATATTTTTCTTTTGCTATAATCTAATTCCCGTCAGTAGATGGAGTAAACATTTGCAGTCCATTTATATAAGTTTTAGCACGACGTTGGCATACTGATTTCAGAGTCCTCTTATTTCTTTAGCATAACGTGTCAACTAAATTACTGTGTCGTATCTATAGGTTTTGTACACTTTGTTTGACGCGTTATCTACAATTATGGAAAGCCTATCCGCTCTAACATCAGAAAAGGGTCCTCCGAACGTACCGTTCTTGTCCATGAACCATGACGCTTGCTCTCACTCCATAAAGCACTACGGAGAGGTTTGGGATTCAGCGCGGGACAATGCAGTTTGCGAAAGTACTGAAGGCTGGGAGAACAGCAAAAGTTTCTTCAAAAGTCTAACTGGAAATGTTTCCTTTTTTCGGGCGCAACAGCAGCTTTCCTTCAGGAAACGTGTGTTGCGTTGTAGTTGACGGTTCAGTGTTGGTGGCTGCGACAAGTACGTATAGACTTCAGCGTCGTGTTTTTGTTATTCTCAACGATGGTACAGAAGGCATCAAACCTCGTATCGTCACATAGCCTACACTAACACCAAAAGGACCGCCGAGCTTAACGCAATTATTCGCCGGGTATATGACCGCCAACGTTATAATAAATATCCTCATTCCACTGGACTCGTGAAAGCATTACAAAATTAAACACAGATGATTGGTGCAAACTACAGTAATCATAAGCTGAACGGTTGCACCTCTTCCCTTGATTGCCAAACTCACTCTGGTGGTGGGATTGGAACCGGCTACGTCAGAGTTAACTGCCACTGCGCCGGTGTGCATTATCGATCTCGACAACGGAAACGAGTTACCGTATAGTACGGTAGCAACGAGCAACACACAGTAATTCGCCACATTTTGATAATAAGTAATATCGAATATCGATTTCCTAATCTCTTGGAGAGGAGTGAAACGAAGGAACGGCAGAAAGTAAGAAGAAAAGTTTTTTTCTTTTTGAAAGCGCGTGAACTGTCAGCTACTGCCCACCTGTTTCTGTGTTTCCAACACGGAACCGAGAGAGTAAACTACAAAAAAATGTGTTTCGTCTTCTTCTTGAACAATACAATTTACTGCTTCCATTCATTACGAACCAGCAACAAAACCCCACGCTTTGAAAACAGGATCCGAGCCTGCCGGCTGTAATTTATTTTCTGCGTCGTTTTCCTTCATCAGTCTACGTGAATGCAATGTAATTACTCGCGCGAGGCTACGACCGATTTCCTCAGTCGTTGTGTAAACAAAGTTCCTGGTCCCTCCCTAATGAGCTCGCTATAGACCTTACCTAACAACCTTTCTTCTTCAGAGGGGTTTACCGAATATTTCCATTAAAGTGAAACCTTGTGTTTTACATTAAAGCTTCATACGCAATCAATAATCATCAATTCTGTTCCCATTCAAGCGTGGATGCGCTTAGCCTAAGTAGATTACATCCAATAGACTACAAAGATGCTCAGTAATTAATTTCCACAAAAAAATTGCCAATTGATCCCAAAAATATAGGCGTGTAGAGATATTCGCTACTAAAATGTTCAAACAAAATAATTACGTTCATCAAATTTCGCTAACTGTCAAAAATGTAACAGTCTTATATAGAAGAAATTCTATACACGTACACACCACCAGCTGGTATTCGAATGATTAGAACTGCACAAATTTTGGAAGGCTAGAACGGCCAGCATACTGAATTAATGTTTCCACAGTAGAAAATCACAAATATCCTTCTTCCTAGTATGATATGTTTCATGAGACAAGATTCTGATACCGTCTTCGAACACGACAATGTTCTTACATACACAGCTTATAACGTACCTACGAGTTAATATCTAGTGTAAAAATGGTTTTTGTGACACGTGTATTTAACGTTCACTGATTAACAGAAACACCATAGCTCTAATGTTGTACGGATTTATTTTGCCTTTTGCTTTGGTTTAATGTTATAACATTGAGTATCTGTAAATGTGTTTGAATCGATAACATAAAATTGAATACTCCTTTCTTTGTTAAAACTGTGATGTCGTGGTTTGATTCTATGCAATGTAATTTATCTGTCATTTAAATTCTTTGTCCCATTTGGAGGGAACAAAACTTACTATATATAATTGTAATTTCTGTGTGAATAATTTTTTGTAGAAATATCAATATGTGCAAATGTTCTGTGTTATTTAAAATGTTTGTTTGCTGTTATGTAAACTGCTGACCTTCACTTAGGATTCTTAGTTAATTTCCGTGTAAGAGATAGTGTGGTTCCCCTCGGGAACGGAACTTAGTAGCGCGCACAAATTGCGGTTGGCCTAGGTAGAAAAGGTGGAACTGAGAGTCATTCGGGGACGAGCTACCAAACTGTGCACTGCCATGTAAAAGTTGTATATTGTGCGCATTCCGAGAGAAGTTTTTTCTGCCACTTTCCAATGCCTCGGATGGATGGATAGATAGCTGAAACGATTGGAATTGGTATCCATCATCGCCACCAAGAAGGGACAGAGTCCAGCAATTCTGCCTGCAAATCCACCTACCAACATGTAGTTGCCACCACATTGCGCAATCACTGTATCGGAATGCTATAATAATGTACAGTGAAGGATCAGGTTATTAGATGTTTTAGTGTACTCAAATATAAGGTAAATTATAATTGAATTCATGTACCTACCTTGATTTTTCCCTATCACAACACCTTTCAGTTTCCTCGCCCTTTAAACTATGATTACTGAGCGTCCTAATTTGTGGAAAAAAAATGAAAGCCTCAGAACATTAAATAATGTTGTTTGATCTTTGGTAAGAAGGGAGTATTCAGATTTACTGTGGATTTAGTGAAATTGCGGGAGGTAGTAAATGTAGTCTTGTAAAAGCCTACCAGGGATGGAAACAGTCTAACTTAAAGTTTTGTGGAGTTTCAAAGTCTCCTATTTAATCATTTACTTGAAAGTAGAAGACTGTGGTAATAAAGACAATTTGCAGTTTCTTTTAAAGATTAAAAGCTCTTAAAACTGAGGCTTATAAAGTGTTGATTAGTTAATGAGCATAGTGCTGCTTGTAGTATATTTTAAAAGGTGAGTCAGTTCTTGCAAATTTGTCAACATTATGTTTCACTGTAGTAAAAGTGGAAAACTGCAATAGTGGATAGTTATATATTCATGTTTGCTAAGTGTTTGTTTCTCTTGTGTATTGGAAGTGCACATTAATAGTATAACAGGATCCACAGTTTGTCTGTTGTTCTAATGCTAGGTAACAAGTAACAGGAAGACCACTATTTATGAAAACCATACTTTCTTTATTCAAAAGACAGTGAGAAGTAACCTGTTAGTGAATTCCATTTAACTTTCATTCTAAATAGAATAATATATAGTTGAGATATATTTAACCTGTGACCAGTCCATAAAAATGCAGTGAACTGCATTTATAATTTGAACAAAAATACTGAACCTATGTCCAATTAATGATTCTGCAGTGAATAGTAATAATAACGTTATATAAAAACCATTCAGTCTGAATAGGCACTGAAAGTAATAGTGTGTTTCTTTATTTGTTATATTTATGCAAATAGTTTGTGCTGCTCTAGCTGTTACTTCCAACCTTAACGCTAACATATGCAGGTGTCAGAGTTCATTGCACTCGCGTGTGATAAAATATAGGTTGTGTTATCCGTTAAAGTTACTCATACCTACTTTCTTTTACAAGAACGTTAATCTTTCTCTTGCCTAATTAGGCTGACGACCGTTTTCCTTATTCTTTAAACAGTGTAGCTAGGTAAAACATTATTAATTACTGTTTGAATATTTACGTAATTCTGACTTTCACTTACGATGATCCACCTCCGTTAGGTACAACACGGTCAACATAACAAAATTCCTCTCAGAGGGTAACACTGCTCAGTTGCTTTATACCATAATTACTAGAATAAGAATAATTCCATTTTACAAACTGCCTCCAGCTTTGAGGTTATGGTATAGCAGTAGCGGACAGGAGTGTTATACGTGGCTTTTCCGTGACAGGACTACTTTGTTCTGTTGGGGCATAGTACATAATAAGCCAAACTTGGTATTTGATTTATAAGCTACGTAAATACAATTGCAGTGTTGTAAAGGCATCGAATATAAAGATAATGCTTATCGACAGAATATAGATACAAGCTGGTCCTTATCGTACGAGTGTTTACTGTGTACAGCAATGGTCGAAATAAAAAAGTAATAAGTTAAATTTTCTTTGTAGTTTCCCGTAATTTTTTATACCAAAATTGCTTGAATGAATGTAGATTGCAGAAAAAACTGTCGACAGCTCCAAAAAGAGCAAAAGTTATATTTGGTAAGTGACTTTGAAATCACGCAAATATTGGGCACAAATGAAAATGCGGTAACTGAAAAAGCGCACACTAGCGAGCTGGACTAAAGACTTTAATTTTCGATGCAATTATGGTAATTATAATTATGAAAAGCAATAATATGCTACGACCAGCAACACGTCATAGAATCAATGTTGTATTGCATAACTCACAGTGATGCTGTCTGTTTAGATTTTTGTATAATCGTGATCAAATGTAATTACTGCTCTGTAGTGATTGCTCGTCAGATGATACCGTAAAACTTTCAGTCACGGCAACAGTTATGTCAGTGCTAATGTTTCGTAGGCATACGCACATAATATCGTTTACAGAACACATCATAAAATCCCTTAGACTACAAGACAGCCAAGTATCCTTTGTCAGAGAAATATGAAGTCATTTAAATCACTTACAGTTTGAACTGACTGTCTGCAGTAGTAGTGCAACACTATATGAACCACTGTATTTACAACTGCTTTTTGTTAAAATAATTACTTGAGTGATAATCAACTGTAAATTTAACTGAATCTGTTTTTTTAACTATTTCTTTCATTCATGACTTTCTCGGATCTTCATGCTTTTACTAAAGACACCCTAATGTTCCAAAAAAGTTACTTAGCTGACATGCCCATTAAACAACTATAAAAATACTGGCTGGATCGTACTTCGTGAGGAGTTGCTCGTGGTGTGATGTTATTGTTACATGTAAGATATTCTTTGTGTTTCGTACAATTTACATTTTCCTGACATTGCCAGCGTGTTTTCCGTAACGATTTGACATAATTTCTCACTTATTCTTTCAGCATACATATATTTCCATAAACGCTAATTACCGATAAATTTCAGAAATACATATAGTCACAAAAATTGTATTGCACTCCTGAAATCAAGTATCTGAAAAATACGCGAGGCACTAGGTTGTAGTGTTAAAAGCTCTTGTATCTGTGAACTGCCTGCACAATGTTAAGATGCTCTATTGATCAGCAAGACCCAACTATCAGTCCCCAACGGAACATGTGAGGGGTTAGCTTGGACGTCAGCTCTATCCCAGAGCCGATATCCAGTGTATCGGGGTCCAGTTACAACAGTTGTGTGTCAACTTAGCGCAGGAGATGATACATTGTGTTCAAGAGTAGCATCACATATTTGTAAAAATGAAGCACTAATAAAATGTCAGCTTTGTTTTTAGAAAGGCTTTTCAACAAAAAATGCTATATATGCTTACACTGATCAAATATCAAATGTATTGAATAACCGAATATCAGTCATTGGGATATTTTGTGGTCTCTCAAAGGCTTTTGACTGTGTGAACCATAAAATTCTTATAGACAAGCTTAAGTATTGTGGTATGAGCGGGACAGCGCACAAATGGTTTAATTCGTATTTAACTGGAAGAATGCAGAACATTGCAAATTACGCCACACATAGTCTACAAAAGTCAGCAGAGTCCCCTAGCTGGACAGGTATCAAGAATGGTGTCCCACAGGGTCCACTCTTGGGTCCCTTATTGTTCTTAATATATGTTAATGACGTGCACTCTATATTCATTAAGGTGCAAAGCTAATTCTTTTTGCGGATGATACAAGTATAATAATCACATCCAACAAGAAAAATCAGTTGAGAAAATTGCAAACGATGTCTTTCAGAAAATTATTTAGTGGTTCTCTAAAAATGGACTCTCACTAAATTTAGAAAAAACAC
Source organism: Schistocerca piceifrons (assembly GCF_021461385.2). Taxonomy (NCBI): domain Eukaryota; kingdom Metazoa; phylum Arthropoda; class Insecta; order Orthoptera; family Acrididae; genus Schistocerca; species Schistocerca piceifrons. The sequence goes on from NC_060138.1 coordinate 695,138,707, forward strand.
GATATATACAGTTCAGTACAGTAAATGGATTATCGTCATTGATAAATTAGGCTATGAACAGAAGTCTTTTGCTAAGGCAGAATATTCGAAATTTCTGGGTGTGTGCACTGATGAGAAATTGAATTAAAAGAAACACATCGGTGATCTGCTGAAATGGTTAGGTTCAGATACTTATGCTAATAAGGTTACTGCAAATTTTGGTGATAAACATATCAGTAAATTAGCCTACTACGCCTATTTTCATTCACTGCTTTCATATGGCGTCGTATTTTGGTGTAATTCATCATTAAGAGAAAAACTATTCATTGCAGAAAAGCGCGTAATCAGAATAATAGTTGGAGCTCACCCAAGATCAACTTGCAGACATTTATTTAAGGAACTCGGGATATTCACAGTACCTTCGCAATACACATATTCACTTATGAAATTTGTTACTAATAACCCAGACCAATTCAAAAATAACAGCGAAGTGCATAGCTACAACACTAGAAGAAAGGATGCTCTTCACTATTCTGGGTTAAATCCGACTTTGGCACAGAAAGGGGTGAATCATGCTGCCACAAAAATCTTTGGTCATTTGCCAAATAGCATTAAAAGTCTGATAGATAGTCAAACAACATTTAACAACAAATTAAAAGAATTTCTCAATGACAACTCCTTCTACTCAATAGACGAATTTTTTGATAATAACTAGTAAGTGTAAAAAAATTTATTTTGTGTAAAGAAAACTTACGTTAAAGTGACACGTTCCACACCATTACGAAATGTCATATTCATGATCTATGGAGCAAGTATTAATGTATATGTGTATGTATGTACCATGGTTGTATGGCATCATCTGCGGCCGAACCAGCGGACGCATCCAGGTTCAACGCTATGCAACATCCTGCTCACATGAGACCAGCACTGTGCTCTAACTACAAATTTTGCCTTTCATTTAATTTGATGAATAACTTAAATAAAACCACGTGAAACACCATGTGTAAAGTTTCATTTTATTTTCTTCTCTCCTCGTTCTAGGTGTTTAACTCGTTTCTATAGCATCTTGCTACAGTATTTCTATCGTGGACTTGTAAATCATCATAGAAGTTATTCGTGAAAGGAGAAAAAATTATAACCAATTATCAACATTATACTGTGAAAATTAGTGGTTAGTGAACTCTTTCTGTGCAACAACAAGTGCATCTTAGAGATCCACTACGAAATGTTTTCGAAATTTACGGTCAATGGAAACAGTTACCCACTAGGGAGTTCCATTGCTCAGATATTTTTAATTTTTTATTTTACTGAAATGTCCTGGACGGCATTATACTCTACTCGGTTTGGCTTTCAGTGGTAATAGGAACTGCGCCCCTGTAAAACGGAGACCAAACTTCGATGGAGGACACTATATCGCATAGGAATATTTTGAATTGTATGCATATCTTGAATCACGGGTCAAAAGAAAATAAGGGCGTACCGCTTTCCATAACACCATGCCTAGTAATGCACTGCGGTGTGTAAACCAACCTTCGGGTGATAACAGCTTCACTTGCTTATGTTTTAAAGTTGTCTTTAATATCAGAGTTAGTAGGATATTACACATTACAAGTGACCAAGGGTCACAGATAATGGGACCCAAAAAGCTGCAAGTTTTTTTACTGTATGTAGCTGATTCTTGAGGTGGTTCAAAAGCACTATGGGACATCTGTGGTCATCAGTCCCCTAGAACTTTGAACTACTTAAACCTAACTAACCTAAGGACATCACACACATCCATGCCCGAGGCAGGATTCGAACCTGCGACCATAGCGGTCACGCGGTTCCAGACTGAAGCGCCTAGAACCACACAGCCACACCGGCCGGCGATACTTAAGTTCTGCAGAGCAATGTGTATGGCAGCCGGGATGCTATCCCTGGGCACCTTGTTCATGGGATTGCAGTTTTAGGACAACCGAGAAAAAATGACGACTGAGAAAAGAAAACAGGTAGAAGAGAGAGGACGAGGTAGGAATGTACCTATTAAACGAGTATACTGTACGACACATATTTCAAAGGCTGTGACGTCATAAACACTAAATTGCTTGAAAAAATGCTGCATCACGCATGAACTTTTATTACATTTATTCTTTACTACTAAGACACTGCTACAGTCGAGTCAGCTCAAGTAATTTCTTAACACCTTCTAGCGTTTTGTACACGTTTTTACTGCGAAGCACAAACGGCTGTAAGCGAAAACAATCGTCATCTGTACAACTATGAAGGGGCATTGCCATAGAAACGTTTACAAAATCGCGTTGTAGACGCGCGAAGCAGCCGCGTCTAGCGTACAGGAACTGCTCGGGATATTACGCTACCAACACTGTTCACTTTTTGTTTTCACTTCTAATAGAAAACTGGCAAAATGGATACCCGGGCAATGCCGGTTTGGCAGCTAGTTTGTATAACTGTTGAAATGTGTGCCTTCCATTTAATTGCGAAGACGTGTTGATTCTAACACATGAATAAACAGGCTAAGCAGCGTTGAGGATTAACCAAAAAATGGTGGGATAACGGCCCGGTGGGGGGAATAAAGTCAAATTCTGCCCTGGGTGCTAGTTACCCCACTTACGTCACTACCTAAAACGGCTGCAGAAGGCTAATTGTCAGAATAGCTGCAAGTGCAGTGAACTGTTCAATCTTTATCATCTACAGAAATACTCCAGAAGCCACTGCACAGTCCGTGGAAGATAGCACGTAGTGCCAGTATTATCGGTTTCCTGCCATGTTCCACACGCATCCTGGGCAGGGGAAAAATGAATGTCTGGACACCTCTGTACGTGTCGTTATCTGTTCGATCTTACTCTCGCGGCCCCTTCGCGAGATAAACGATGTGGCAGTATAATGGTAGTCATGGAGGAACTGAGCGATTAATTGACTGTTGATGAACAGAGCGCGTAGATGAGACTGGTCTTACCCAACACAACATGTGCCGTGACAAGGAAATCTAGCTTATAACAAGATCCTCGGAGACTACGTCATACCTGATGTTTTCCCACTACGGACTCTCAGGATATTTTTAAATCGCTGTTTGCACTGTTTAGCTTGCACTGGTGCTAGTTGTTTGGCTTTATGTTTAATCCTGTTATTCGGAATGATGGAAGTTGAAGGTTTATCGTCTCGTCCAAGACGAAATCATTAGATGTTGTGCACAAACTCGGATAGGCCAAGGATAGAGAAGCATATAGACCGTGTACTTCCAAATGCATCTTAGAACATGATTCAAGCGGTTTAGAGATTTCCAGAATGCGAGTCCTTCGTGTATTTTTAATGACAGTAAAAGTCACACGGAATCATGTTTCAAGTATGAGGGAATGACTCACGATTTTCATTGTTGATGTCTCAATGTATTTTGAAGTCCACATGCAGAGTCATTGTCGCGATGAAGCAGCAGCTAGTCCTTGAGTCCAGACATTTTCTGTCGTATTAGCTGGAAAACATTGACCGCATACGTGGTCGTAGATTATCGTGTTATGTTCTGAAACATCTGTTGCTCCATGTTCCTATTGTACTGGAAACTCTGCCGTAGCAGACCTCTATTTAATCCATCGATTTACGTTCGATAATAACGTCTTTTGTCAGGTAAATAAATTGCATCTCGAGTAGCACAGAAAAATTAAGAACGCGCAATAGTTTCAGTGAACCCCTGTGGACTACAGCTGAGTGTCACGCTGAATACAGCCATCGCCAGACTCCTGTACAGCTGTATTTCGTTCGCCTTATCATTTCGATACGTTGTGTAATCATTAACTTGTGCTACTTGGAATATTTTCTGTCGACGCTTTGTAGCGCATGACTGATTTGAACAGTGCTGCTAACTGCACGAAATTTATCAACTTTATATTCGTGTGTGATGCTTTCCATTTTGTATATTGTATAGAGCGATAACTGTTATATGATCCTGATGTAATGACAGCCTTTACAGGAAGTCTAAAAACGGCAATATTCTGAAATTGTTTAAACATATAAAATAATATATTAGTATGAAGGTCAGAGTAGAGCGTTATTAATTAAAAAAAACTGACATTGTATGGAAGACAGGCAGGAATTGTGCGGGCAAGTGTACAGTAGCCACCGGAGAGTTCAGTCGATAGATAGCTGTGCTCAACAGGGACGTGTAGACCTCCGTAATGCTATTAGGCAGTTTCAGAAAGATGAATTATCGGCAGCACGTATGTAATGTTTTGTTGAGTGAGGTATAGAGAATGAACAGGCGAAATTGAGGGGGTAACACGTACTACATAGTAACAACATCTGCAGGTGATAGCTGCTCCGTGTAGTAGAAAGGCTTAGCTCACGTAACTACACCTTCATTTAGTGTTAAGAAAATAAAGCAATACATCTAACTGATGTCCAGTATGGGTGTGTGGCGTTCAAAAACCCTATCCTACAGTCCAATTTCTGTTTGCTGTGGACAGGCCTCAGATAATTATTTAGGATAACAGGCCTCAGATAATTATTTAGGATAACTGTACGTACGTGTGTTATGGTTAAATGCAGGAATTGTACCATTCTTACAATTTTCAATATTTCCGGGTCATTTCATGAAAAATGAAGGTTTTGCTACATCTGTAGCACTTCCTGTTCCTTAGTGGAAAATCAACACGGCTCGCATCATCAGACCTTCGCTGCGTATTGTTCACATTTTGGTCTATCTGTTTTTTATTGTAATGTTAATGCTTCAATGTAAATTGCACAATTGTTACATCCTTAACCATAGAATGACCCTTTCATTGTTCTGGATTCATTATGTAACGCAGTATCTCAATCTCTGATTTTCACTGTGGCTTCGTTAATCAGTGCTGCCACGTTCCACTAATGTGGCGTAATGAACAGTTCGTTATTGGAAGCAACGGCATACATGTTTAATAATTAACCATTATAAAGCCACCTTGCTCAATAGTGGAGCAACATCAATGAAAGCGTAGTTAATGTAAGTAAGGTCACTCTGTGAATGTCTGAATGTGTGTGAGTAGGAATTTGCTGAAACGAAAGAGAGATAGCGAAAGAGTCATTTGAATTAACTGAATTAATTTTCAGCTTCTAATCAACTTGTCTGTATAATGGTGGTCAGTTGGAATTTACAAAAATTGGTACGGAAGTTTTGTGATTTACTTATCTGCCATTCTGTGAGTATAATATAACGATAAGAACAGCGTTGTTTGCAGTGGTAATCAATTCTTTCTATTAACAGTCCGATTGCCGTGAATTTTAATGAAAAGATCCACTATCCAGCGGGATTTGTCTAAATGTGTGCTTCTGCAGAGCATTATTGAAGCGAAAGACAATTTTGTATGACAAAAACCGCGAGAAGTAGACTTGTTTTGTTACGACATGTACAAGTTAGCGTGAAATCGTAATTATCCTCGAACTGAGTAATTGCGAAGATCCGTTTAGCGTTACAGCCGGTACCGCATCCATGAAAGGACAGTGCAATTAGCCATATGGCAGAAAAGTAAGGCATTAAGTATTCATTCCTAATTACATGCAAGAATATTTACATTTCCGTGTGAATATTGAAGACTCAGAGATTACAAATGACGCGCTTAGATGATTTCTTAACGACCAACTCTTTAAAAGCACTGTTGCTGACGAGGCTGCGCTCTGCAATCACAGACCCATATGTATCCAATTAGAAATAAGCAACTAGCATGCATGCAAAGGCGGATAGCGAATGCTGCGACTTACCTGTCTGCTAAACATAATGTGAGATGTTCGTAATATTCGAGGCTAGATCTCCTAAATATCTCCCCGTATTTATATCTTCTTCGATTTTCTCCTCTTTCTGCGTGTTTCGGCATTATTATTTTAATATTGCAGAATATATTCGTCATTATTAGCGATGTTAGGGGAAGGAATTAACGCTTTTAATTCAGAACACACACTATCGTATCACAGGTTTAAAAAGAGTTTATATACACACATTCTTTTCTGTCTGACCATGGAGGTAAAAAAAGAAGAGATGTCACAACAGACTTACGCTGTACGTTGTTTTGAAGCCGGAGAGAGCGGCGCGTGCCGCCATTTTAAGTAGCCCAAAACATTAGCAGTCTGTTGTTTACGATTGCTTCTTGCTCATTATTTCTATCGTGTACATTCAACAACTGTTATAAATACTAAAAATTACGGTGCTTACTTGAATAACGTAGTGTCAGGAATCCAATTTCGAACGTTTTTGTTTCCTTGAATGCGTGTTTGTTCTAGTAATACGACACATTTAACCTCATTAATGTAACTTGTTTTTGTTGATGGATTTCGAATAACGAAGAACAGAAGGATATCATGTAAAAAGGATGCTTTCGTAATGCATTTTATTCCACTTGTAGTATATTTGTATCGATAGCAAATTAAACTGGAACTCGGAAACTAACGCTTGTTTGCTTAGTGGCACTGCTCTTGTTCGGTACATGTTGAGCTTTCAACTGGTATGCACCACATTTTTATGTTCACGTTTGCAAAACACTTACCTACGTGTTCTTTGTTAGCTCATAAACGTGTGTAATGAGGAAAGAAGCAAGACATGCTATCGCATCTTGTACATGTCAACAAAACGAACGATTATTGAAACGTCAAAGAAATAGAACTGCGTAGTGGTATACGTCCATGCAGAACAAAGTTTTTATGTTATTAGATTGTCAGTGCGTTAGTTTCGCTGTAGTTTACCCATCTTCTAACTTTGACATCTTCGACACGTCATTCAGTGTGTGGCTAATAATAGAAATGTACAGGGTGAAAAAACAATGTATAGTTTTTTAAACGTCTTCCAGCATTGTGGAATGCTATAAATGTTGTTAAAGGAGTAGTCTCAAACGCTTAAGACCCAACCTGTTTTTTTCTTTTCTCGGAATGTTTCTAGCCAGTAACTCTGCCAGTTTTTTTTTAGGAATAACCAAACATAGCACAATTGGAATGTACGTCTACTTTGATCATCCGCATGATTTTACTTTCAAATTTCATTTTGAGGTTTTCAAAGTATATATGCTTTGTGATATACCAACAGTTAGTTGTTTCATGTTCCACGTACCATTTGTCCGATAAATCATAATGATATGGAACGGGTCGTTAAATACTGACATCAGTTTTTTTTTTTGTAGATATGCCTCCATGCTGAGCATTTATTAGTGTTAATGGTTTTTAACTGAAGACAGGCAGATCTTAGTCAGTAAGTCCTACCCATCACAGTTTACACATTACATTAATAGACAATCTTCCGCGGAATAGGAGGAGTAGTCAAAGATAAACGTTCTCATTTTAGTTTCAAATTTTACTTTTCTGCGTGTCAGGCATTTTATATCAGTGGGTACGTGAACAAAACGTTTGGTTGCAGCATTGTGAACCCCTGTTAGTACTACAGAAAACTTTAATATGGCGTAATGAATGGGATTTTTCTTCTTCTAGTATTGTAGTTATGTACATCATTGTTCCTGTTGAAGTGCAGTGTATTATTTACAACAAACTTCCTGAGGCAGTAACTATACTGTGAAACGGATAGAATGCCACTCAAACGCCGACCACAAGGCAGGCACTACGAAAAGAGTGTTCTCATAAATTTTCAGCCAAACCTCCGCCAGAAAGGAAGCATACACATTCATACAGTTATACACGCAAAACTCATGCACACATGACCGCTGTCTCCGGCTGTTCTAGGCTGTTTTAATGGGGAGGAAATGTGAACAATGAATAACAGTTATCGACGAGAGGAATTTAGGGCATGAGATGCTGCCCCAACAATCAGCGCGGTTACGTAGCCGTGAGTTGTGCTGGATACAGTGTGGCTAGGATGTTGGAGCGTTTGCGATTTCGAAGGCACTGAAAAGCACGGGAAAGAAGAGACAGCACAGGAAAGAAGAGACAGAACAAACACTGAGTAAAGTAAGCCAAATCTAAAGTCAAATGACAGAAATAAAACCGCTACAATAAAAGTAAAGAGTACGACAGTAATTCATGTATACAAAAGAAAATATTGATTGAACGGCTCCGCTTATGAATGAAATGTGATTCTTTGAACTTTAGATTACGTTCAGATCGAGTAGTACACCCATAAACAGCGCAAGCTGGCATTTTTGATGAAAGAACTACGTCTCCACACAATCAAACCACCCATCACTGTCGAAACTGGGCACGGACAGGTCAGAGTGACGTCACGGGGAAGTATCACCGTGGTGAACTATGGAGATATGAATGCGGTGAACCTAATGTTTTGTTGGTAGTTAAGACTGCAAGTTTGTGACGTAATGGCACCTCCCCCTTTTTTTTATTACCTCCATGTTTTTGACAGTGTAACTCGTTCTCTGACTGCAAGCAACAGCATCAAAGAGACAGAGTACAATAGAGGGGCAACCATGAGGGTAAAACCAAGAAGGGAGTTGTCATTACGTCACAAACATGAAGTCGGCGTCCACCATCTTACGTAGCCGCAAATATTAGGATCTCCGTATTTATACCCCCGTGATTCACCGCAGTGGTACTTCCTCATGATGTCACTTTGACGTTGTCATGCCCAGTTTCAACCGTTTGGGATGTCTATCGAGTTTTGTGGCCGAATCCCAACTAGTATCTGGTGATTTCATTGTACGAAGACGTCATTGTTTCACCAAAAATGCCAGATTGTATCAGTTACGGGTGTACTAATTGATCCAATCGTAAACTGAAGTTTAAAGGAATAACATTTCATTCGTAAGTGGAGCCATGCAAGTAATATTTTCTTTTGCATACATGAATTATGTTCGCTGCGCTGTTCACTTTTATGCTTTCCTGTGTTTTTCATTGCCTTCCAAACCGCATACGATCCGACATCCACACTGTATCAACAGACACGTCTCCGCGCAACACACGGCTACGTGGCCGCACTGATAAGTTGTGCAGCATCGCATGGTCTAAATTCCTCCCCCCGTTAAACCTAATTAACCTGAGGACAACACACACATCCATGCCCGAGGCAGGATTCGAACCTGCGACCGTAGCAGTCCCACGGTTGCGGACAGTAGCGCCTAGAACCGCACGGCCACTGCGGCCGGCAGCAGTCAACAGATTCACAATATAGTTATTTCCTCGTGAAGTTTGTTGTGAATAATCCGTTGCATTTCAACAGGAACAGTGATGTACATAATTACAGTACCAAAAGAAAAAAAAAATTCATTATGCCGTCAAGGTTCTCTGCAGCACAAAGAAGGGTTGACAATGCTGCAACTAAAAGTTCTGATCACTTATCCAGTGATATAAAATGTCTCACAGACAGCAAAGAAAAATTTGAAAATAAACTGAAAACGGTTCTCTTTAACAACTTTTCCTGTTCTGCAGAAGATTATCTATTGCTCGAATGTGTAAATGGTGATGGGTAGGAATTACTGACTAACATGTCTGTCTGTAATTTAAAAAATTAATAAATGATCAGCATGGAGACATATTTCCAACAAAAAAAAAAGTTTTATTGTATGACTCATTCCACATCATAACGATTTAGCGTGGAAATGCTACACGGAACATGAAACACTGACTATTGGTATATCACAAAGCATGGTATAGGCTTATATGCTCTGGAAACCTCAAAATGAAATTCAGAAGTAAAATCGAACAGAGATCAAAGTAGACGTACATACCAATCGCGATGTGTTTGGTTGTTCCTGAAAAACTGACGGAGTTGCTTGCGAGAAATATTCCGGGAAAAGAAACGAATCGGCTACTGTTGGAAAGGAAGTCTTATATGCTACATAGGTTACGCTATCACTACTAAAAAAGAATAATTACATACATGTTGAAGCAAAATATCCGTTTTACGGGATCTAAGCTCTTGAGATCATTCCCTTTAGCACATTTATGGTATTGCACAATGCTGGAGCATGTTTACAGAATTATATTGTTTTTTCTCTTTAAACTGGTATTACTGGTCACATACGGCATGGCGTATCACAGGTTAGATTTTAAAGTGAGAAGATGTGTAAACTACTGTGAAACTACTGCATTGACAATCTGATAAAACAAAAACTCTGTTTTCCATGGAGGTAAGTCTGTATGCAGTTCTGTTTCTTTGACATTTCAGCAGTCGCTCAGTTTGTTGACATGCACAAGACGAGATAGCGTACCTTGCTTCTTTACTCACTGTACACGTTTATGGGCTAGCAAAGAATACCTACATAAGTTTTTTGCAAACGTGAACATTAAGAATGTTGCACATCGAGTTTGGGCATCAGCACTCTTGCAGGAACAAAACCTTCTTCAGTAAGCAATGGCATTACGATCGCTTCAGCGGTCTGCATTTTTTAGCCTCCGGCTTGATTCTTTTTGAATGACCTTAATATGCTTTAGAATGTACGACGTGAAACTGTGTGTAGCTTAAATGTTGCCCATGTGACCAAGGGGAGTCATAAACAGAGTGATTTTTTCCACTGTGTACAAACTCAAGCGATTGATCGATGAAGGGATACGGAACAAAAAAGTCTAATGAACTTATGTCAGGAAATGCATGGTTTCCATGCTAGAGAGCATTTATTCAATCATACATCGTTACAGAGACTGCGGTCTAATTCGCGCTGTATCATGCAGCCTCTGATACAGTATGTGTTGAAAGTGGTTTCCATGTGTGCCTGCCTCAATGCATGCGTGTACGCGCCGTAGCATGTTCTTTCTCACACGTTCACATCGGTCAAGCTGCATCCGAACAGTGTCAAAGGCAGCATGAAGTCGCTGCCCCAGTATCTCCACATCTGGAATGGGCTCTGGTCATAAGATACTTTTGAGATGGCCCCATAACCAGTAATCGCACGGATTGAGATCCGGTGAACGAGCAGTTCATGCAACTAGACCCCCTCGTCCGAACCGGCCGCTGTGGCCGAGCGGTTCTAGGCGCCTCAGTCCGGAACCACGCGGCTGCTCCGGCCGCAGGTTCGAATCCTGCCTCGGGCATGGATGTGTGTGATGTCCTTAGGTTAGTTAGGTTTAAGTAGTTCTAAGTCTAGGGGACTGATGACCTCAGATGTTAAGTCCCATGGTACTTAGAGCCATTTTGAACCATTTTTGAACCCTCGTCCGGTCCATCGACCAGCGTAGACACGACTGAGATGCGACCGGACGTTAATGGCGAAGTGGGCTGGAGCGCGATCACGTAACAGCCACATAACCCTTCGAATCATCAATGACACTTCTTCCAGTAGGGTAGGCAAAGTCACCCGCAAGAAACGCCGATAGTTCCGGCCTCTTAGGACGTGGAAGGAGACTGGTCCCAAAATACGGTCGCCAGCTATCCCCACCCACACATTCCGTCTGCACCGATGCTGATGATTCGCAGTCACCATAGCATGGGGGTTCTGCATACTACCCCACAGATGACTGTTATGAAAGCTGAAGATACCATTCCACGTAGAGGTGGCCTCATATGTGAACAGAATGGATGACACAAATCTCGGAATGATGGTTGCCTGGTGAAGAAACCAGTGTCAAAACTACTCCCGATGCTGAGAGTCTATCGCTAGTAAGCCCTGCACACGCACAGTAAGTGATAATAGTAGTAACAATTGTCATTGAGAATGTTCCGCACGGTCGTCTGGCTTACCCTGTACTGGTGGGCCAACTGCCTGGTACTGACACAATGTTAATCACATTTTCCTCCAAATCTGGTGTCCGAACATTTCAGGTCCGACCGTCGTGATTTCCTGCTTCCTGAACGACGCTGCCGGCCGCTGTGGGAGCGGTTCTAGGTGCTTCAGTCCGGAACCGCGCTGCTGCTACCGTCACAGGTTCGAATCCTGCCTCGGGCATGGATGTGTGTGATGTCCTTAAGTTAGTTAGGTTTAAGTAGTTCTAAGTGTTGCGGACTGATGACCTCAGATCTTAAGTCCCATAGTGCTTAGAGCCATTTGAGCCATTTTTTGAAACGACGCTGTCTCAGACAAAAAGTGAAACACTGTTGCTGTGATTGTTGTCGGTGCAGATAGGTCTCCTGATACAACGTTGCTGCCCGCCGCCCGTTGCCATTGGCCTCTCAATAAGTAAACACCATGTTGGCAAGCTGTCGATTCGACTACGTCACCACTGTGTACAATGCTGTATCACATCCACTACATGATGAGTCAGCAAGAGAAATGAATCGGACACGACATTACCAGTTACTACGGCAAGAGAGGGCGCTAGGGCCTGACATGTGAGGAACAGTACTACACTCTAGGAGGAAACCATGCATACTGTAACTGCGGCTGCATGGTACAGCGCGTATTAGACCACAGTCTCTGGATCATGATGATGATGTTGTTTGGTTTATGGGGCGCTCAACTGCGCGTTTATCAGCGCCCTTACAAATTCCCAACCTTTACTCAGCCCAATCTCGCCACTTTCAGGAATGATAATGAAATAAGGAGGATAACACAAAACACCCAGTCATCTCGAGGCATCAGTCTCTGGAACAAGGTATGATTGAATAAATGGTCTCTAGCATGGAAGTCATGCATTTCTGGACATAGGTTCATTACACCTTTTTTGCCCCTTATCCCCTCATAGATCAGTCACCAGAGTTTGTACACTGTAGAAAAAAACCACCATTTATAAGGATTATTCAAATACAATGGTACTAAACGTCGTAACAAGCAAGCCGGTTGAAATTTGCATATGCCGCCTTAGGATAACGTAATGAGACCCTCAGCAGGCAACATGATGCTGACATTCAGTTTCGTTGTCCTATGTCCGACACTTTTTTTTTCTTATGGGACTTAACTGCTAAGGTCATGAGTCCCTAAGCTTACATACTATTTAACCTAAATTATCCTAACGACAAACAGACACATCCATGCCTGAGGGAGGACTCGAACCTCCGCCGGGACCAGCCGCACAGTCCATGACTGCAGCGCCCGAGACCGCTTGGCTAATCCCGTGCGGCTGTCCGATACTCGTCGAATTCTTTGAGCACGGTAAAGCCATTAATAGTGAAGCGTCGTGTGAGACACTGAGACTCTGTGGCGCGTGCAAGTCCATCAAGAGTAAACGGCCTGGGCTGCTCATGGAGGGGGTGACTCTGCTCCACGATAAAGCGCGTCCACGCGACACGTAAGATCACGCGAAATGTAATGGCCAAGTTCAAGTAGCGAGAGCAGCATGAGCGTCCACCCTACAGTCCAGACATCTCGTCCTACTAGAAAAAGAGGGAACAGAACGGAGGAGAGGCTCCTATCAGAGCCACAGGAATTCTGGGAACAGGGAATACTTCGGCTCCTGAAACAGTGTGATAGTTGTGCTCAGGCCTCTGGAAACTGAAGAAATACGGTGTTTTGCGTACCTTTCCTTTCGAAAACCCCTCTTACAACACTATAGCCAGCCGGTGTGCCGAACGGTTCTAGGCGCTTCAGCCTGGAACCGCGCGACCTCTACGCTCGCAGGTTCGAATCCTGCCTGGGGCATGGATGTGTGTGATGTCCTTAGGTTAGTTAGGTTTGAGTAGTTCTAAGTTCTAGGCGACTAATGACCTCACATGTTAAGTCCCATAGTGCTTAGAGCCATTTAAACCACTTGAACAACACTATAAAGTACGTAATTAAAGCTAGTATTTCATTTTACATCATCAGCAATTTTTGTCGATGTATCGTCATCCACGAAAGATACAAACGTTTGTAATCTTTATACACTACTGGCCATTAAAATTGCTACACCAAGAAGAAATGCAGATGATAAACGGGTATTCATTGGACAAATATATTATACTAGAATTGACATGTGATTACATTTTCACGCAATTTGGGTGCATAGATCCTGAGAAATCAGACCCAGAACAACCACCTCTGGCCTTAATAACGGCCTTGATGCGCCTGGGCATTGAGTCAAACAGAACTTGGATGGCGTGTACAGGTACAGCTGCCCATGCAGCTTCAACACGATACCACAGTTCATCAAGAGTAGTGACTAGCGTATTGTGACGAGCCAGTTGCTCGTCCACCATTGACCAGACGTTTTCAATTGGTGAGAGATGTGGAGAATGTACTGGCCAGGCCAGCAGTCGAACATTTTCTGTATCCAGAAAGGCCCCTACAGGACCTGCAACATGCGGTTGTGCATTATGCTGCTGAAATGTAGGGTTTTGCAGGGATCGAATGGGTAGAGCCACAGGTCGTAACAAATCTGAAATGTAACGTCCACTGTTCAAAGTGCCGTCAATGCGAACAAGAGGTTGCGAGGTGCCAGAGCTAGCAGTGTATTTAACACTAAATTCTTCTAGAATTTTCATATGCAAGTGATGCTCTAAGCCCCCCCCCTTATTCTAACTCCAACTTTTGCTGTTGCACATGGATTAAGAAGAAACGCGAACTGACTGTAATCGACCCTGCAAGTGGAGTAGAAAAGAGTTTGGCACCTGTAATAATGTAATTTGTTAGAAATTAATTAAATAAAGGAAAGTTTCATTAATGTAGTGAGAAATGAAAGGTTTGCCCTACCGATTAACAGAATGAAAGTTCTGTCCAAAATAACAATTTGATTTATTATGACTAAACTCAAAATAATAAACAAAACACATGAAACATTTACAATACATCAAATTGGATCAAATTGGATACTCAAATAAATGCTGTGAAGGTGAAGTTGTCCATAAACAAGATTGTGATATTTATGACGAAGTGGTATGTGGAGCCAATTCCTCGCAACTCAAATCTTAAGAGAAACACACAGCCAACCCAACATTAATTGCTGCTACAGTTGTGAGAACTCAGACAATGAACACCCAAGACAGAACAAAGTTAGGAAAGACGAACAGGCGCGCTCTGCTGAGCTCTGATTATCACCTAGCAAAATTCCCTAAGCTGCCGGTGCTGCAGACATACATTACAAAGCTGTCTTCTTAACTGCAAGAACACGATCTGGCGTACCGGAAGTGATGGCTGGTTGCTTCGACGTCCCGTTGTGGTGATGATAATATCGCGAGTATAGCCCGAAACAAATTATCCTGGTTTGGTTGTTCCAGACTAAAGACTTCCTATCAATACAAATGCGTCTCTGAGGGAGACGAAAAGGCTCGCCACACAATCACTGATGGTACAGTGATTGATTTTAACAAGCGAAGTCATACAGTAACTCCGATACAGTCAACTTTAGCCAAAACTGCTCAAGACAGACAACATAGGCCGCTTGTATGCAGAACGCTCAATTGCCAACTGTACTCAGAAAGTTACGTTGAAGTCGAAACTTCAGCAACTTCGTCAAACAGTTACAATTAAATAAAAGTATATTAGACAGCCAATGGAAGGCAGGCTGTCCAGAGCAGCGAGAGCTCAGTCTTGTAACCTACTCCGACTGAAAGGCGAGAGCCGACTACCACAAGAGCACCTGTACAAACCGAACACAGAACATTCCCGACCCCACGAGAGTGGCTGTGGTTAAACGTTCCAATCAGCAACTCGAAAACCGGCGGAAAATTGCACTCTGTTGCCGAAGCACTACCATTCCACCAATGGAGATTCTTGGCGCCAATTTCTGCGCCGATTTTGCTGCGTCACGGAGTTATGCCCTGAGCAAGCCAATCACGTTACGATTTTGCAGAAAACGCGGGAATTTGCCCGCCAAGACTGCCTGGGTACACAAGTCATTCCCACGCCTTGCTGGTAGCCCGCCAGAAAGTGTTTTCGCTAAGTTGCTGCGAAGTAACGGAATCTCTAGCCCAGCCGCTCCTTCAGGCCCTGCGGGTGTGTCTCCGCCGCTATTATGACAATGTCGGCGTCTGGAAAGCATTCACTTGACTCCCTCACACCCGTCGGCTTAACCCTTTCAAGGTCAGCAGAACCCGCCTGTCACCAGACCAACCGGGTGGCGAGAGACGCTGCATGGGAAGTCCGCGTGTGAATGAATAGCAACTTTTCACTGCATGCAATTAGAGAGGAAATTCGAATTACTCAGAGTAAGATAGAAATATGAGAGCAGGCTTCTGCCACCTCTCAAGGTGACCGAGACGTGTAACCAATGGCACCCCATACCATGGCGCCGGGCGATACGCCAGTATGGCGATGACGAATACACGCTTCCAATGTACGTTCATCGCGATGTCGCCAAACACGGATGCGACCATCATAATGGTGTAAACAGGATCCGGATTCATCCGAAAAAACGACGTTTTGGCATTCGTGCACCCAGGTTCGTCGTTCAGTACGCCATCGCAGGCGCTCCTGTCTGTGATGCAGCGTCAAGGGTAACCGCAGCCATGGTCTCCGAGCTGACAGTCCATGCTACTGCAAACGTCGTCGAACTGTTCGTGCAGATGGTTGTTGTCTTGCAAATGTCCCCATCTGTTGACTCTGGGATCGAGACATGGCTGCACGATCCATTACAGCCATGCGGATAAGATGCCTGTCATCTCGACTGCTAGTGATACGAGGTCGTTGGGATCCAGAACGGCGTTCCGTATTACCCTCCGGAACCCACCGATTCCATATTTGCTAACAGTCATTGGAACTCGACCAACGCGAGCAACAATGTCGCGACGCGATAAACCGCAATCGCGATAGGCTACAGTCCGACCTTTATCAAAGTCGGAAACGTGATGGTACGCATTTCTCCTCCTTACACGAGGCATCACAACAATGTTTCACCAAGCAACGCCGGTCAATTGCTGTGTGTTTATGAGAAATCGGTTGGAAACTTTCCTCTTGTCAGCACGTTGTAGGTGTCGCCACCGGCGGCAACCTTGTGTGAATGCTCTGAAAAGCTAATCGTTTGCATATCACGGCATCTTCTTCCTGTGGGTTAAATTTCGCGTCTGTAACACGTCATCTTCGTGGTGTAGCAATTTTAATGGCCAGTAGTGTATTTATTTGAATTGCATTTCATTGTTCAAAGTACGGAGATGTGGTTCCTTCTTCTTGCTTGTGAGATGAAGTAAGTAACAGGGCGCTATGAAAGCGTGGTGCAGACGCTCGGCGGCACTAGTTTTGTTGAGGAGGAGGGCTGGTCCCGCCGTGACCCAGAACGTTCTGTTGCCCCCGGCCTGATGGAGACGTACTGACTGCCTGGCGCCCGACGGCCGGCTGCTGGACGCTCTTATCGTAAGTCGCGCCGCCCCCGCGACAAACAACAGCAATAAACCGGCCGCGCCAGCTACGTAGCAACGACACGGCACTGCACTTCCCTCCCAACTTAGCCCGCGCAGCGAAAGGATCTGCCCCCGCAGTTTCTCCGCGTCTTATCGTGCCCGGGCAAACAGCTCAGCAGCCGACTGAGAGAGCTGCGGAAGCTGGTCACGTCGCCCGCACTCTGGACAGTAACTCCCAGTTATGCCCCCGTAGATGTGTAACTCGCGTAAAACAGTGTATTGGGCGCTCTAAGTTTCCAGTTTATTGGCCCCAGTGGAACTTGAGACGGAGCTATCTCAGAGAGTTTGTTGCGCTGCTAGACAGGAAAAGGAATTGCTACCGACCCGTCGCACAGAAGAATGGTTTATGGGAGAGACGGGGGATGTGGCGGCGGGATATTGAGAGACAGGGACCACCTCCCTACCAGCGAAGGAAAAATCATGATTCATTTTAACCACTCTAAACTTATTGTTTGTGTGACTTCCGTCTCAGAAAGCAGGGCTAGTGTACGATATTTGCACCGCCAACGATTTAAGCACCAATAAGGCGACACTCATTCCATACAAAAATTAATCTGAACGTAGAGGAAACGATAGGTGGTTGACATTACGAAATTAGGCTACATTCTTATAAAGAGAGAGCAACTTGATGTAAGATAGTTGGAATGGTTGCACGAAAATTGGTCGCACGCAAATCCAAGTCTGAAAAATGGAACGAAGTTTTTAACTACAATTTAAAGGAATGAAGTTTTTAACTACAGTTTAAATGTCTAAATCGATGCCTGTGGTCAAAGGTGGCAGTAGTAACAGCGCAGGCAGGGGCGGCTTGTCCGTAAGGGCCAGAGGGGTCCGGCCCCACCAGAATTTTGTGATATAATTTTATTCTGCGTATTTTTTCAGTATTATATGAAATTAATGGTTTCAGCATGACATGATTTTGGTGTAGTACGGGCGTCAGAGACCATAGGTAATCAGGAACGGTTTCCATTGTTCCGTTGCAGAAACACACGATGTTTCTCAGCTGCCAGTAGTGGGGCAAAATCGACCGCTGCTCCTCCCTCTCCCTCCCGCCACTCCATCCTTCCGCAGAGACGAATCTGTTTTCCTATCCCCACCCTGTGCAGCCGAGGGCTGAGGGTGAGTACGTGGTGGCCCCTACTCCATGCACACAACCGGCCTCGTAAACTGCAGTCACAGTGACGTGACTCAAGTCTTTTCCGGTACTACACCTCGCCCCCTCGTCGTAGCATAGCTTGGGGATATCTCGAGCCGGCCCAGTCGACTGACCAGCTGACGAAAACCCCCTCCTTCCCGAGACGTCAGCCAACCCTGCTGTGTCTGTCTCACCTGCTCACACCTGTAGCCTCTCTTTGGGGCCAACCGACCTGGGCCTGTAGCCCGAATGTTCACCTGCACCACTTAACACTAGAGTTGGGCAACACGATTCTTTTTCCCGATTCGATTCCTACTATTCAATCTCACATTGCGAATCGATTCCTACGATTCGTTCACGATTCTTTCACGATTCATTCTAGTCTGCGATGGCACGATTCTTACGGAATGCAAAAAGTTCTACATCTTACTCACAGATGGCAGGACATGTCTGAAATTTTCAGTGGGGTTAGAACCGATCTGTGTCATGATAACATATGGCAGAAATAGTTTGTTTATGAGTAAACATGCATATAACGTTACAAGTGTGATTCTCGATTTATACGTGTAATGGATTGGATTGGATTGTTTTGGGCGAAGAGACCAAACAGCGACGTCATCAGTCTCATCAGAGTAGGGAAGGACGGGGAAGGAAATCGGCCGTGCCCTTTCAAAGGAACCATCCCGGCATTTGCCTGGAGTGATTTAGGGATTGAACCGTCGTCCTCCCGAATGCGAGTCCAGTGTGCTAACCACTGCGCCACCTCGCTCGATATACATGTAATGCCTTAATTGATGAAAGGTCACGTTTTATTTGAATGCATCTATTGTTTTATTACAGTATGCCAGGAAAGAGGAGTCGATTTGTGCGAAAGGTGGTGCAAAATTGCTTCCTTTGTTCACACGCATCCTCCACTTGACTGCCATCTGGCGGTCGTAATCATTCTGCACGACTTGGCATGATTCGGAAGTTGCCTTCGAAGCATAGCGTACTAAGAATCGATGAATCGTTGGAACTTGGAATCGTCACGACTCGGAAACACGCAATCATTCTTACGATTCTTTTGAACGACGGTTCGTCCGTGTCACGATTCGATTCTTACGATTCTTTATTTAGAGCCGTTCAAATGAACGACTCATTCGCGAATCGCCACAACTCTGCATAACACACCTTCCTGTATGTCATCAGGAAGTGCTTCAGGCAACAAAAGTGGCCATGTCTCTGTAGTGTTACATATTGTGGATCTGTGTCGTTGAAACTCAACAATTTTTACAGTGCTTTTGAAGTTAATAAAGCAGATTGTTTATTAAAACGTCTTGTAATTTACTAAGTAGCTAGAAATCAAGCGGCTAGGGGAAAATCAACCAAAAGGCTTCTCAATGTCTCAATTCGATGGAAAAAAGAACACAACTTCCTACAAAAATGCGGGGTTAACAGTGAGCGATGAGAAACAAATGTTATGTTGTTTCTATTGTGTGCTATTTAGTGGGGAAGGTTTGCGGACAACAGTCGGCTCTAAGCATCTAAAGCATCTAAGTGATGGAATTAACACATGAGGAGAGTGGGATATATTGAGAAAATGCTTCTAAATACAAAATGTTTGGCACCATTAACATAGCTGCTCGGATTGATTCAGCGTATAATTCAGAAACGCAATGAATTAGTTACGAAGAATAGACACAAATCAGAGATGTAGAGTGCTTAATGTTAAGTGGAACTGATGCTATAGCACTAAGGGCAATTTCTTAGGTTTCTTATCTTTTCGAGGCAATCTTGATAGTGTGTTAGATGACCACTTAAATACCTCGAGTACTTCCAAATGTAAATATACGTCAAGCATTATATAAATTGTACCTTTTTAAATGTATGTATCAAGTTCACATGGCAGAGCTGATTAAAGACATTAATGCTGCCACTTTTGTTTCTGCGCCGGCAGATGAAAAAACACATATTTCGTGCGAACGTTTGCTTGTCATTACACTGTAGCAAAATTTCTTTCCTCTGATGTAAATGACAAAAATGAAAGTTACATATCAACAGTTCTGAACAATTCCATTATAAAGTTCATGAACTATTTATCTGTGCCCCCACCAACGAAAATAAGCACGAACCTCCACTGAGTGGAGTGGGTATACAGCGTGTCGGGGGGAAGCGTAAAACAGTCGTATTGTGGAAACGGAGCGATTTATCTGACGTCCAAAAGGGCATGATCATTGGCTGTTGGGCCGAAGGTGGAAGTATTTCCGAAACGGGTAGGTCTGTAAATTGTTCTCGTGCCGCCAGGGTTAAAGGATACCGTGAATGGCAAAATGGCGCTATCCAAAACCGGCATGACAGAGGTGAACGACAACTTATACGTTTGTGACTATTACAGCGCCATCTATCACAAAGCGAAAAAAGTGGTCCAACAAAAACATTCATATTTCTTCACGTACTACATGAATATGTAATAAAAAAGGGGGGGTTCCTATTTTTAAAAAACGCAGTTGATATCCGTTTGACCTATGGCAGCGCCATCCAGCGGGCCAACCATAGGGCCGTCTGGTTTCCCCGTTCAAACTAGACGAGTTTCGTTCTTTGTAGTTTCTTCGTTTCATGCTTATTTCGTGAGATATTTGGCATGGTCACTATCAATGGACCACCCTGTATAGCCAAAGGTATTTTGTGTCTGTGAGGAAATGGCCCCGCATTTAGAATTTTGCTCTTACCCTGCCGTTAACACTTGACTTTGCGTATCTCCTCCAAAGTAACTTCTCTCTGTACTGCATTAACCCGAGCACCTTCAAGTTTATGCGTACACCAGCGCTAAAAGGAATCGAATAGAGTTTTGCATTTAAATGTGTACTCGACACTATTGTAGTGAAACCACAATCACAGTACATAAAATTTTTCTTTATTAAAAAAATTATGTACTGTGACTATGGCTTCGCTATTGTAGTGTCAAATAAACATTTAACTTATATTATGGTCACACACCTTACGACAACTGTGTCGGAATATAGAAGAGTTTTGCACTGCTGTTCGAATGCCCTTGTTCGACTTTCCTTGACCGAGTTTCCTATTTCGTTTACACACTTGCTGAGGAAATAATAAATAGGATGGAAACTTCAGAATTCCTAGTTGTTCATGTTGATGAGAATGTAAACTAGAAATTTTGGAACTCCTAAAACCACTTAGTTCAGTCACATTTGCACGTAGAATCATTGCAGATACTGAGGAGAGACAAATTAGTAAGCTTGTAATGTTCTTGCTTTAATTTGTTATGAAAGCGGTGCTGATAGACAATAAAAGCGGGTTAAAAGCTGTGGGCTGTCTGGGGAAGTTAACCTTGGATTAGTGAGCAACTGTTTCACCAGGTATCCAGTCTAGCTTACCAAGTTCCCAACCAGACTAACATTAATTATAATCTTTTAATAGTCATACAACAACCGGTGATATATATATATATATATATATATATATATATATGTATATGTATATATATAAAAGAGAATTTAAATAAAAAGAAATAAATCAGTTTATATTTGGAAATTTATTTTAACATTGATCATTGAAATTTCAGCGTATTAAGCTTGATACATAACTAAACTGGTGCCTTATTTAGGATTGTGAAAATGTGAGTTTGTAATCTTACAGAACACATCAAATATGGAGCCAAGATTGGGAGACTGCATACAACACTGCATTCGTAAAATAACACACGAAGAACGTTGAAACATACGCAAGAGGAAATTAACCACTACCAACCGATTCAATTTTCACCCAAAGAAGTTATGTTCATAGTGCAATCCTGACCGTCATGTAATTACCACACACTGGTATACTAAATTCATACTAACTCTCTGTGAAATCTTCCTGAAAAGAATAGCTGAGGGCTACTTTGATGATTACACCACATGCTTCACGTGGTCAACTTGGTTTACACAAAGAGTGTAACTCCACAATAATTTTGATAATTAAAATAAATTAGATCGAAAAGCAATATACAAAAGAAAAACCTTCGACTGGTTACTAGCGTCTTACTAATAACCTGATGGGTCAAACAATTGTATAAACACGTGGTACTGGTCTCACAAAGTACACCCCACGTGGGTTGAACATAAAGAAAAGTTGCTATATTGAAAAATATTGTCAAGATGAGACGTTATAATATCACGCACATTCGCATTTAAGATTGATGATCTTAGTAAGAGTTACTGATCAACACGTGGTTCCACTTTACTCATAAAGTAGTGACAAAGCAACTACTGGAAGATATTCTGAACTGTGACTCGAATTACACTGCGTTGCAATTTAAGATAACATTAGATATTTTAGAGCTAAACCTGAAATAAAGGTGATTAAATTTTCAGTTA
The DNA here is from genome assembly GCF_021461385.2 of Schistocerca piceifrons. Taxonomy (NCBI): domain Eukaryota; kingdom Metazoa; phylum Arthropoda; class Insecta; order Orthoptera; family Acrididae; genus Schistocerca; species Schistocerca piceifrons. The sequence continues at coordinate 695,161,265 of NC_060138.1, forward strand.
GGCTGAACTTAAGAACTCCATAGTCCTACGGACTTAGCAGACACGCGCTTAGCCGGAGATCTTACCACTTCAGACACTCGCCGCGGACCGACTGACCTGGGCCCCTACCAAGGGTGCTTCCGTATACAAAAAGGAAGTGACCAGAGAGGCAGCTTCCTATACCAACATGACAAGGGATGGACAGGACCATACTAAGAATAGAAACCTCTTTGCTTTTAGAAAGCGTAGCTACCTGTTCTGACGTTGGTCCTACTGTTCTCTAGCAGACAGGCTTGTCTGCTACCATCCAGTATGCAACTAGAAATACATTTGCTCATTCATCCTCTCACACAGAAGGGAAGGGGGATGACAGTATCTTATCATATATAGTATATAAAAGAAAGCGGATGTAGGTTTTCCGTATGAGACTGTGTGACATGAATTACGTATAAACTGTGTTTTAAAGTGTATTAGTGTGACAGATCGTTCTTGTTTATGTGTAAAAGTAACATGTTTCACTGCTCAGTCTCCTCCCAGATAGTCAGAAACACCACAGTAAATTTAGAAGAGGAATTTATGCCGTAAATGACAACACATTTAAGAAATTAACATGAAAGGAATCCAACAGAGACCTTTCATAACGCCAACACTCCGGGAAAAGACTGTGCAGGGAATTTTCTGGCCATGCTAGGACATTCCCAAGCAGGCTTCTCACACCCAACTTAAACCAAAAATATAAAGAAAAGGCAAAAGGTCACCAGCTACTTGCTAAAACACAATAATTTCAACACATCTATAAGATCTACCAATTTCTAAGAGAAAAAAACAATCTGTGACACCTATTTACAAGATAGTGTAGACCTAATTCGGTCAGTAAGTAAAAACAATGGTTCCTGTGTCATTAATAAAAAACAATTTTTGGTTGTTACCCTTATGGAGTTCACCAGCATTTGCTCATTGCAAGTGCCAACTGATCACAGGAAAATTTATGACTGTTTATTGACAAGTATAATTTATGAAATAGCAAAGGTGCCACAACAATTAAAAAAGAACATGAAAATAACATCAGTATTAAAAAGCAGAACATTACAATGCACAATCCGCAAAAGCAAAAAAAAAAGACTATTAAGGTAAATACATTGTTTGTTCTCTATTAAAATCTTTCATTTGCTAACTATGCCAATCAGTAGTCAGTGCCTTCAGTAGTTTGAATCTTTTATTTAGCTGGCAGTAGTGGCGCTCGCTGTATTGCAGTAGTTCGAGTAATGAAGTTTTGTGAGGTAAGTGATTTGTGAAAGGTATAGTTTAATGTTAGTCAGGCCCATTCTTTTGCAGCGATCTTTGATAGTCAGATTGCGTTGTGCTAAAAATATTGTGTGTCAGTTTAAGCACAGTCATGTATAATTTTTCTAAGGGGACGTTTCATAAAGAGATCCTCATTTATTCTGGCAGATATAGAATAGTAATAGACAGATAATAGCACTGAAAGCAGAAAATCGGAAACAAGGCTACTAACAGCTGGAGACCTGGGTTTGCCAGACCCATAATACACACAGATCGGATATTCCCCTGAGTTTCGCATTAATGCAACACAGATCTTGCTTCTCTCAGGAGCGACTCTTTTCAATTTACCCAAAAAAAGCCATAAACATCACTTCAATCAATCACATAGAAACATCTTTATCATTATTTTTACCAACATGTTATTCAAAATGAATTTATCACAAATGTAAACTAATCAATTGTTTCTCTTCACCGTCCTCTCGAATCCTCACTGTCCTTTCTACTCAATGTATGGTTTTACGTTTGACACTTGGTGTAGCCCTTTTGATTTCTTTGATCGAAGGGTTTCAACTTCTATGGCGTTTTCATGGGGAATCTTTGAAACGTCCCCTTTTGATGAATTATATACGAGACTGTGCTTATCCTGACACACAATATTTTTAGCGCAACGCAATCTGACTTTCAAAAATCCATACAAAAGAATGGCCCTGACTAACATTAACCTATACGTTTCACAAATCATTTACCTTACAAAAATCTTGGTTACTCGAGCTACTGCAATAAAGCGAGCGCCACTACTGCCAGCTAAATAAAAGATTCAAACTACGGAAGGCACTAACTACTGATAGGCATAGTTAGCAAATGAAAGATTTTAATAGAGAACAAACAATGTATTTACCTTAATAGTCATCATATATATAGCAGTTCATGACATCGAGTCATACAAATTTCAAAACTCCGCCATCTCTCTCCCCACATCCACCACTGCTGGCGGCTCACCTCCAACTGCGCAACGCTACGCGCTGTTAACATCCAGCTGCCGCTGCCCAACACTACAATGGCAGACAACAATGCAAACTAGCCACGGACTGCACATAGCACAGCCAGTCATTTTTCATACAGAGCTCTACGTGGCGTTACCAATAAGAAAACCTAACCAGCCTACTTACATCTTCCTTATCCGATACAGGCTGTTAAAGAGATTAAAAAATTTCTTGCAGACACCTGACCGTTTGTTAGACAGCTTGTGTGATCTGATAAGAACTTTTTGTCCTACATGAATCACTGTTTTTCTCACGTTTTTCTTATACACCTTGACTCTGGGTTCTGCTGCACGCTTGATGTTACGTAAAGCTAAGTCAACAATTGCGTTCTGGCGTAGTCTCGGCTCTAGTGGCCAAGGCACCACCTCTTTGATTTTGCTCGGATGCTCCTTGTTTTTTAGCACAGTGATTGGCGGAAGCTTTGTTGATGTATTAGGCAACTCATTAATTATGTTCTGAAATCCTTTTAGGTGTATGTCCCACGATCGGTGATCGCGACTGCAATATAACCTACATAATTTTCCTAATTCATGCATAATACGCTCACTGGGGTTCAAGCTGGGGTGAAATAGATATATATATATATATATATATATATATATATATATATATATATATATATATATATATATATATATATATATAAGTTTAATTCTTCTCCTTCGAAGCATCCGCTGCCAGTAATGCGATCTAAATTGTGGTCCATTATCCGAGATAACCCTTTTCACACGCCCAACTTCATGCAGAAACTGCAGATGCCACTGCCCTTCCTGTGGCTCGCCTCAACGGAGTCAATCACACAAACTTGGAGGTTAGCTCCACCGGTACGAAAACATATGCAAAACCTGCTTTAGATCGTATTAGTGGCCCAAATAGATCCACGGCCGCGAGGTCACAAAGTTTGCTTGGTATTATCGGGTGCAATGATGCAGCATAAGTCACTGTGGCCACCTTTGCTCGCTGACAGGGTCCGCACACTCTAAGTACACAACGAATACGCCGTAGCATGTTATTAAAACAGCATGTCTCCTTCAGTTTTTCACAACATTTCTGTGCTCCGAAGTGACCATAACTCAAATGTATGTACCATATAATTTTGTTTACGAGTTCCTCCGGAATAACCAACACCCATCTGGAGTCGTCCGGGGTTCGTTTCTTCAATAGCATTCTATTGCGCACTAAGTAGTACCGGCGTATTCCTACATTCTCCTTGTCCTCCCACTTCTTCTTTATATCTTTCAATACTGCGTCCTTATCCTGTTCGTCCGCTATACTCCCTAAAGAGGTGGTAACAAAGTTCTCGAACGCTACATTCTGTAAGTACAGGATGCTAAAATTATTTTCACCGAGTTCCCCTTCTTCAGTGTATTTTTCTGTCCCGGAATGTATTCTACAGTGAAATTATATTCCTGTAGGTATAGTGCCCAGCGTCCTAGTCTCCCATGCGTGATTTTTGTGCTCATAAGAAACTGGAGTGCACGATGGTCAGTGTACACCCTGGTGGTCCTCCCAAATAAGAAATACCTAAATTTTGAGAATGCCCAAACAATCGCCAGTGCTTCGAGTTCTGTAACGGAATAATTTTTTTCACATCGAGAGAGCACCCTGCTCCCAAACGAGATTGTTTTCCAAGTTGTAATGTCATCCTTTCCTTACGTTTGAAACAGTACCGCACCTAATCCTGACAAGGAACTGTCCGTCATTAAACAGAATTCTTGTGTCAGGTCGGGATGCACGAGGATGGGAGCCTCTACCAATGCCTTTTTCAATTTATAAAATTCATCATGTGCCTCTTGATCCCAGACCCACAAAGCGTTCTTCCCTGTTAGTCCACATAGACGGGGTGTACCAAGTACACTAAAATTTATAAATCGCTTATAAAAATTACACAGGCCTAAGAATGCTCGCAACTGTTTTTTATTTGTCGGCATTGCACACTCCGCTATCGCCGCAATTTTCTCCGGGTCAGGTTGTATTCCATTTGCTGAGACAATATGGCCTAAGAATTTTATGTTCTCTCGTCCGAACTGTGACTTATCTAAGTTGACCGTTACACCTGCCTTCTCAAAAACATCCAGTAGTCTGTTCAGAACGTAATTATGATCCTCCCACGACTTTTCCGCAATTAATATGCCATCCACGTAAATTGTCACTCGCTGTTTCAAATCATCAGGCAAAATGCTATTTAATCCCCTTATAAAAGCAGCTGATGAGACGTTTAGACCGAACGGGAGACGCCGGAATTGGAAACAATTTCCATAACACAGGAACGCTGTATATAATCTGCAAGATGGGTGTAGCACGATTTGCCAAAAACTCCAACGGAGGTCGACAGATGATAGTACCTTTACCCCTTGGAAACGTTGTAAGAGTTCCTCAAGGCTCTCAGGCCTGTCCGTTTCCGACATAATAATTGTGTTTATCTGTCTCGAGTCTAGTACCAAACGAACCGAGTTGTCGCGTTTTGGTACGACAAGCAAGGCTGAGTTGTACGACCTTACTGACCGCTCAGTTATTCCTTGTTCTAACATCTTGTTTATTTCCTTTTTCACCTGGGCTTTATACGCCACGGGAATAGGGTATGGTCTAACAGAAGACTTCTGATGGTCACGTACTCTGAATTTGTAAGTAAAACCCTTAATCGCCTCCGGAGTCTCAGAAAATGATTCCTAAGTAGGCAATACAATTTCTCCTTTTCCCTGTCCGTGCTTCTGACACCCGCGATGCTCTTTCTCAGCAAAAACAACATCTTTCCCCTGCTCACCAGACGTAGAGCACGACTCACTTACATAGTTCACGAGTAGCTCCAGTCTGGGTTGCGACTCGGTTTGAGCTTGAAATTTTAGGCAACTAATTTCTGACTCGGCATGTAATATGCATCCATCAAATACTAAATTAAGTGGCTGATCCCCAACTTGAACTGTCATTACTCCTCCACCCATGTCAATTACTGCATGGTGGGCATTCATGAAGTCATTTCCTAAAATCATTGCCACATTCAGCATTGGGAGCACAAAGAAGTTGTACTCAAACTCTCTTCCCTGGCATGTAAAACTAAGCCGAGTCTGCCTTCGGATTTCTACGCTCTTACCGTAGATTGCGCCCTTCACCTTTATTCCTCGCACTTGAAAAACTGGCCAAGTCCCAGTCCATTCGCATTTTTGAAATGCTGCCCCGCTCACTATCGAGAAAGGGCTTCCAGTGTCAATGACACACTTAAAACATATTTCGTTTACTGCAATTGTCACGACTGGATTTATTCCCGAAATTTTAGCACAAATCCTCTCTAATATCTTCCCTCTCTATGTACCCTATGCACTCATTTTCCATGTCGCTCATTTGTTCCGATTGGGCGCCTTCTGCGCTGATCTTTTGTCATTGCCAGTTTTGTTCATTTCCATTTGCTGCATTATGTCTAAGGTTAGTCGGCCGAATTTCAACATCATGAGGTGCTCCGCCTACAGTCCTATTCCCACCGTGTTCACCGTAGTATCGATTCTGGTTGCCGTAACTGTTGCGTTCACGATCCTGTCCACGTCCTCGATCATTTCCGTTGTTCCACCTGTGTTCGCGACTGTTACCCCAGTTTCTATACGGCCGGTCCCGATTATTGTTCCGTTCGCGTCGCGACGACCAGTCACGCCGCTGATTAGTACTACGGCCACCACTGCGATCGCGCTGCTGTGCTCCATAATAACTTTGTGCCTGATTAGGCGGGCATTCTCCTGTATTGTATTCCAACACTTGGAGAAGTGTCTTAAACGTTTCCACGTCCTCTTTGCATCGTCCCGCAAGAATGACGTGGCACAAGTGCATCGGCAATTTGGTGATGCATATCCTAATTAGTTCCGCAGGCCCGTGTGGGTCGTATAAAAATTGATTTGCCTGCAGCATGTGGTCGAATAGGCGTGCTGGGCTGCCGAAAGCAGACTGGTTCAAATTTGGCAGCATAATTATGCCATGCTTGACCCTATCTTGTGCCGCTTCCGACCAATAGGCGGACATAAAGGCTTGTCGAAACTCCCGAGTGGAGTTGCAGTGACGCGCTGCCGACCTCATGCAAATCGCCGGTTCGCCTTCCAAATAGCCACACATATATTCTATCTTATGTGAACTTGCCCAGTCAGGGGGGAAGACAGAATTCAAATTGCTCGAGCCATGCTCGTGGATGTATTCCTTTTTGCGAATTTCGAAATATCTCAAACTTTCTCACCGTAAGGAAATGTTTGAAATCAAATCCCCGCATTTCCTCCCGGCGAGGCCCTTGAATGTTTCTATTTTTCTCATGTCTGCTCCTCAAAATACATTCTTCCCTGTCATCAAAATCTCCCTCGTGGCCCGAGTCCCTCTCTGCACTGTTCGTACGGCTACTTTTAGTGCTATTGCGCGAGTTCGGAATCACACCCAATGCGGCTTTCCAGATGCGCCACGCATTCTTGTAATTCGCCTGTTACAGCTTTGTGCCGCCTGTTCACTTCGAACTGTCCCTTCTGAAATCTAAGAAGCGAACGCACTTCTTCGGTCTCTGTGACCGCTACCTGTGTAGTATTGTTATCGCTCTCCGTCACCTTCATTGTACCTACGACGTTCACTAATGCCGCAGTCTTATCATGTATTTGTCTGTTGTCCTCCGCCCCAGTCTGCTTCAATTGTTCTACTTGCTGTTCGAGTGCATGAATCGTTTGACTGTTGTCCGCTACTGTGTTGCTAACGGATGCAGGACAATGCGTTTCCGCCTCCTGGATCCTTGAGAGTACCTGCTGGCGTTCCCTTTGGCATTCTTCTTTCAGCGCTTGGAAATTCCTAAGTAGCTGTTCCTCTCTCTCTTTCGATTCTGCATCGCGACTCCGCTTGCCCTGTTCTAAGGCTTGCAGATGGTCATCGATTTGTTCAAATGTATGGCTTAATTCTTTCATAATATCGCATTTTATTTCACTTGCCAAATTGTTTATTCTTTGTGAGATATCATCGGACACTCTCTGCATCGACTTGTCGACTTTATTTGTCTGCTGGATTAGTTTTTCGTCTATTTGTTCGCCTAGCTCTCGGATCGATTTTTCAGATTTCTGCGTCATTTGTTCGCCTAGCTCTCGGATCGATTTTTCAAATTTCTGCATCATTTGTTCGCCTAGCTCTCGGATCGATTTTTCGGATGATTCTTTTTGTTCTCGGAACGATGTTTCTGATTTCTCTGCGTTTTCTTTATTTTGATGCAATAAGGCTTTTATGAGTTTTGCCAAATCAATTTGGTTAGTTGGAGGCAAATTAATTTCTGGCTCTGCTGTGAGCCCGTTCGTCCTGTTTTGCATTTCCTCTGAAGTATTCCCCATTGCATTTTCGGAACCGTCTGACGTGTTAATATTCGAAAACAAATTATCCCCTTGGTCCATGTTGCTTAAGTTGTTGGACCGCCTATTTTTAGCTTGGTTACATGTCTGCGTTAGTTCAATTTATACGCAGTATGCAACACACTAAACAGAATAAATGTATCCCCCAAAAATTACGACAGTCACATGAAAGGTACCCAACCTAGTACGCACTTTTTCACACGCAAAACAAATTTATATCTTTGATCGAAGTCAGTCCAGTTTACAAGCGAGAAAAAAAACACATACATATAAAACACACAAATATAGAAAACAAAACGGGACAAACAACACAACGCCGTGAATCTTTTGAAAGTCTGCTCAGGGGAAAAAAATTAAGATTATACAACGCTCGCAATCTAACGTTTCAGAGATTCCAGAGTCTAGCGGAATCACAGAATAGGGTCGCCATGTGTAATGTTGTTGCTTTAATTTGTTATGAAAGCGGTGCTGATAGACAATAAAAGCGGGTTAAAAGCTGTGAGCTGTCTGGGGAAGTTAACCTTGCATTACTGAGCAACTGTTTCACCAGGTACCCAGTCTAGCTTACCGAGTTCCCAACCAGACTAACATTAATTATAATCTTTTAATAGTCATATGACAACCGGTGATTTATATACATATACACACACACACATATATATATATATATATAAAGGAGAATTTAAATAAAAAGAAATAAATCAGTTTATATTTGGAAATTTATTTTAACATTGATCATTGAAATTTCAGCATATTAAACTTGATTCATAACTAAACTGGTGCCTTATTTAAGATTGTGAAAATGTGAGTTTGTAATCTTACAGAACACATCAAATATGGAGCCAAGATTGGGAGACTGCATACAACACTGCATTCGTAAAATAACACATGAAGAACGTTGAAACATACGCAAGAGGAAATTAACCACTACCAACCGATTCAATTTTCACCCAAAGAAGTTATGTTCGTAGCACAATCCTGTCCGTCATGTAATTACCACACACTGGTACACTAAATTCATACTAACTCTCTGAAATCTTCCCAAAAAGAATAGCTGAGGGCTACTTTGATGATTACACCACATGCTTCACGTGGTCAACTTGGTTTACACAAAGAGTGTAACTCCACAATAATTTTGATAATTAAAATAAATTAGATCGAAAAGCAATATACAAAAGAAAAACCTTCGACTGGTTACTAGCGTCTTACTAATAACCTGATGGGTCAAACAATTGTATAAACACGTGGTACTGGTCTCACAAAGTACACCCCACGTGGGTTGAACATAAAGAAAAGTTGCTATATTGAAAAATATTGTCAAGATGAGACGTTATAATATCACGCACATTCGCATTTAAGATTGATGATCTTAGTAAGAGTTACTGATCAACACGTGGTTCCACTTTACTCATAAAGTAATGACAAAGCAACTACCTGAAGATATTCTGAACTGTGACTCGAATTACACTGCGTTGCAATTTAGGATAACATTAGATATTTTAGAGCTAAACCTGAAATAAAGGTGATTAAATTTTCAGTTAGGCTGAACTTAAGAAATCCGTAGTCCTACGGACTTAGCAGACATGCGGTTAGCCGGAGATCTTACCACTTCAGACGCTCGCCGCGGACCGACTGACCTTGGCCCCTACCAAGGGTGCTTCCGTATACAAAACGGAAGTGACCAGAGCTGCAGCTTCCTATACCAACATGACAAGGGACGGACAGGACCATACTAAGGATAGAAACCTCTTTGCTTTTAGAAAGCGTAGCTACCTGTTCCGATGTTGGTCCTACTGTTCTCTAGCAGACAGGCTTGTCTGCTACCATCCAGTATGCAACTAGAAATACATTTGCTCATTCATCCTCTCACACAGAAGGGAAGGGGGATGACAGTATCTTATCATATACAGTATATAAAAGAAAGTGGATGTCGGTTCCGTATGAGACTGTGTGATATGAATTACATATAAACCGTGTTTTAAAGTGTAGTAGTGTGACAGATCGTTCTTGTTTATGTGTAAAAGTAACATGTTTCACTGCTCAGTCTCCTCCCAGATAGTCAGAAACACCACAGTAAATTTAGAAGAGGAATTTATGCCGTAAATAACAACACATTTAAGAAATTAACATGAAAGGAATGCAACAGAGACCTTTCAAGCTGACACATTTTGCATATTTTCATTCAATAATGTCATACGGAATAATGTTCTGGGGTAACTCGTGTTTAAGAAAGATAATCTTCTTTGTTCAAAATTCTTTCTGTAAGAGTAATACGTCGTGCAAACCCACGATCATCTTATAGACATCTGTTTCAAAGAGATAAGTGTCCTGATTACTACTTCACAATATGTTTATTCTTTCATGAAGTTTATTGTAAATAATGCACTCCTGCTTAAAAGGAACAATGGCGTACATAATTACGATATCAGAAGGAAAAATGACATTCGTTAGTGCATATTAAGGTTGTCTTTAGCAGAAAGACGGGTGCTCAATGCTGCAATTTTTTATATCTCACCCACAGATATAAAATGGATGACACATATCAATGTAAAATTTGAAAACAAACAAAAAGGTTTCTTCTTGACATGTCCTTCTACTCTGTAGAAAAATTTCTATTACTGTAACGTGTAAACTGTGGTGGGCAGGAATTAGTAACTCAGATCTGTAGATATCTGAAAAAAAAAAATCCTGTACAAATGTTCAGTACTGAAAATTAAGGTATGACGTGTATGTGAAATGACTCGTTCCACATCATTACGGTTTATCGTGCAAATGATGCATGGGACATGAAACTACTGAATTATTCAGCTAGGTAGTACCACATTACACACAGCAGCACAGACCTTTACCTCACTGCTGGTGAGCGACGTATAGAACCCTCACTTGAAGCGACTGTCTTGGCTTATGAGCAGAATTTAGGTAGCGTTGCTCCAAACTACCTTGTGCTGTTATGCTGAAATGTTAATCGTTTGCACGTCTGAATATCGAGTATGTAGTATTCGTGCTAATTTAACGTTTGTTGCCCGCTGTCTTCTTCAGTGGGTCGCAGATTTAGTGGTCGGCTGTATAGTGAAGTCGAAGACCCGCCAGGATACTTTTTTTTTCACTAGCTGCTTATTTTTTATGACTCACCGCCTAATTTCTTATGGTGGGTCGTATGTTGCCACTTAGCCGCTGTGATTGGGTCCGGTGTCCGGTGTGACTGAAAGTAACACCACCCCGGCTCCCGTCCCCACGCACACCATTGCCCGTGTCCCGCCACGTGGAGGCGGGCTCTATTTGTTTGGATCCATTTGATATCTTTTTTTTGTGCAACATTAGAATGAAGAGAATTGAATAGAGAAGAGATAGGTATAATATTGCCCGTCACCTGGTTGTGGGCGGCGGCCCGGGTCTTGGAATGACCCACAAGACGCTGGCCATGGCTCACCGTGCCTTTAGCACCTACCATCCTAGAAACTAACTTAACTAGAAGAGATTAGGGTACGTTAAAGCTAGAAACTAAGACCTCCATATCCAGCCTGCTAAACTATTTACGATATACAATAGAAAGGTAACTGATTTTGTGCTTGGCTCAAAGTTGCTAATGAAAGGGTTCTTGTGGTAATAGTAATAAAGGTAATGACGCTAACGGTTTGTGTTGAGCCTACAGGGCTCCTAGTAGAGTACATCAGGCGCAAGCACCTCTCGGCCCCGCCGACGACACGACCTGAACGGTGGTTTTCCCCGATCTACCATAGGTATCCGTCGGGTTGGACTCAAAAGATCCTTCCATCCAGGCCGTGCGTCGCCTCTTACCAGAAGTTATTAGTGTAGTGGAGGTTGTGTTATAGGCTCTGTAGGTTGGTTGTACAAACAATTCATGCTGAGCCAATGAGACTTATAATGATACGTGGTGTGGCAGCCAGCACCTTCCGGCACCACCAGCAACACAGTCTGAACGGTGGTTTTCCCCGATCTACCATAGGTATCCGTCGGGTTGGGCTCAACAGAGAGGAACCACAATTACGATCCTTCCATCCAGACTGTGCGTTGCCTCTTAACGGAAGGCGTAGGTCCCCTGAAGAGGTACCTAGCTTTAAGCACTTATTAGACACGGAGGTACTGTTAACTATTTACATATAAGGTGCAATCCCGCCAGGATAGCCAAGAGCGCTACCGCGCTGCTTCCTGGACCTGGGTAGGCGCGCCGGCCCCGGATCGAATCCGCCCGGCGGATTAACGACTACGGCCGGTGTGCCGGCCAGCCTAGATGTGGTTTTTAGGTGGTTTTCCACATCCTCCTAAGTGAATACCGGGCTGGTCCCCACGTCCCGTCTCAGTTACACGACTCGCAGAGATTTGAGACACGTTCACACTATTTCACGATATACACTAAACGCCGACAGCTAGGGTACACTAATTCCGTCCCGGGGGGTATGGGGTGACGGCAGGAAGGGCATCCGGCCACCCCTTAAAATTAACCATGCCAACTCCGTACTTAACCCTGCCGACCCTGCGCACAATTCGGGATAAAGGCAGTAGCAAAAAAAAGAAAAGAAAGAAAATGTAGTGAAGTCGAAGTTTCCTTGTGTGCCAGACATGCAACGCGCTCACTGCCAGCTTCAGGTCGTGGCTGTCCAGACGAGGTGCCCGCAGCCTGGAGCCAGCAGTGAGAGTTCAAACAGCTGTCCTCCGCGTGGGCGCGCTGGACTGCCAATAGCAGCAGCAGCGGCAGCACCAGGGACCGCCAGAGCGGCGGCACCTGCGGCGCTGAGGCTGACGGGAAATCCATAGGCGGCCCTTATCGGCGTTGTCGCGAGCACAGCGCGGCAGAGGCCGGTCACAAAAGGCCTCGCGCTATCCCTGGTCTGCCGCCCACTGCGCGATAGTCAGAGCCTGCTGCCGCCGTCTCGAGACTCTGTTACGGCAGCCAGAGGTGGGCGTCCTGTCTTATCTCCCAAGTGCTCTGGTAGTGAACAGCGAGTGCATTCAGCGGGGACACTTCAGAGGGTGGTTACTGTGCCCAAACCCAGCGTGAACAGAAAGATGTGCATTTCAACTTATTGATCACCTAGCGGACGGGTAGCCGAATTTTTCATTTTGCAGGTAGCTAATAAAAACCATATTTAGGCAGATTCCTACAGCGGACATTTTGATTCCCAACATTTGCCACCTTATTTTTCCATAGCGTACGGGTTGATTCCTATAAGGTGTGTCACGTCCCGGCGCAGCCTCACTATACCAGAATGAAGTAAGTGCGAACTGCGTAGCGCAATCGGGACGTTAATGACAACGGGTTAGTTATAAATTTCTGTCAACCTCTACAGGGTGATACAAAAAGGTACGGCCAAACTTTCAGGAAACATTCCTCACACACAAATAAAGAAAAGATGTTATGTGGACATGTGTCCGGAAACGCTTAATTTCCGTGTTAGAGCTCATTTTAGTTTCGTCAGTATGTGCTGTACTTCCTCGATTCACCGCCAGTTGGTCCAATTGAAGGAAGGTAATGTTGAATTCGGTGGTTGTGTTGACATGCGACTCATTGCTCTACAGTACTAGCATCAAACACATCAGTACGTAGCATCAACAGGTTAGTGTTCATCACGAACGTGGTTTTGCAGTCAGTGCAATGTTTACAAATGCGGAGTTGGCAGATGCTCGTTTGATATACGGATTAGCACGGGGCAATAGCCGTGGCGCGGTACGTTTGTATCGAGACAGATTTCAAGAACGAAGGTGTCTCGACAGGAAGACGTTCGAAGCAATTGATCGGCGTCTTAGGGAGCACGGAACATTCTAGCCTATGACTCGCGACTGGGGAAGACCTAGAACGACGAGGACACCTGCAATGGACGAGGCAATTCTTCGTGCACTTCACGATAACCCTAATGTCACCGTCAGAGAAGTTGCTGCTGTACAAGGTAACGTTGACCACGTCACTGTATGGAAAGTGCTACGGGAGAACCAGTTGTTTCCGTACCATGTACAGCGTGTGCAGGCACTATCAGCAGCTGATTGGCCTCCACGGGTACACTTCTGCGAATGGTTCATCCAACAATGTGTCAATCCTCATTTCAGTGCAAATGTTCTCTTTACGGATGAGGCTTCATTCCAACGTGATCAAATTGTAAATTTTCACAATCAACATGAGTGGGCTGACGAGAATCCGCACGCAATTGTGCAATCACGTCATCAACACAGATTTTCTGTGAACGTTTCGGCAGGCATTGTTGGTGATGTCTTGATTGGGCCCCATGTTCTTCCACCTACGCTCAATGGAGCACGTTATCATGATTTCATACGGGATACTCTACCTGTGCTGCTAGAACATGTGCTTTTACAAGTACGACGCAACATGTGGTTCATCCACGATGGAGCTCCTGCACATTTCAGTCGAAGTGTTCGTACGCTTCTCAACAACAGATTCGGTGACCGATGGACTGGTAGAGGCGGACCAATTCCATGGCCCCCACTCTCTCCTGACCTCAACCCTCTTGACTTTCATTTATGGAGGCACTTGAAAGCTCTTCTCTACGCAACCCCGGTACCAAATGTAGAGACTCTTCGTACTCGTATTGTGGACTGCTGTGATACAATACGCCATTCTCCAGGGCTGCATCAGCGCCTCAGGGATTCCATGCGACGGAGGATGGATGCATGTATCCTCGCTAACGGAGGACATTTTGAACATTTCCTGTAACAAAGTGTTTGACGTCACGCTGGTACGTTCTTTTGCTGTGTGTTTCCATTCCATGATTAATGTGATTTGAAGAGAAGTAATAAAATGAGCTCTAACATGGAAAGTAAGCGTTTCCGGGCACATGGCCACATAACTTATTTTCGTTCTTTGTGTGTGAGGAATGTTTCCTGAAAGTTTGGCCGTACCTTTTTGTAACACCCTGTATATCGGAGATGAGAGGGAGAGAATCTCCTTGGTTTGAAGCAAATACGTTTACTGAAAATAGGTTACAGAATTGCAATATGCAGAAAAGATTGGTTAGTTTCCATCAAGTTTATTCTCACATATACTTATGTGAGGTGTTTGACCATAAACCCCTTAGTAAGATTCAGTCTATTTATTCGGACTTGCTACTTCAAAGCTAATTGGCGGTACATATAAGAAACAAGTACAAAGCAATCACTTGTTCTTGGTTAGCACTGAAATCTCTCTAAGTAATTGATACAAAGACTGACAACCTCTGTTCAACACTAGTCCAATGAAACTCTAAAAATCCTACTTGACCTGCAGTTCCTGAGTGTTCACCAGAGTCTATCACCGTCTTCTCGTAGTTGAAGTCTTTACCAACTGTATCGGCTGCTATGGGCCTACTCGGCCCCGCTGGCGTCTCGCTGCGGAATCTCCAAACTGCCGGCACTGGCTCTGAATCTGCATCTGAATCTCGGCCTCTAGCTATTCCGCTGCCTGACCATTTATTTCGTTTCTCATGTACCTGGGTGCACACGAGTTGATTTGTTTCACACGACCCTTTCATTTTTAAGTGATCGGACTGCACAAGAATGCCTATGGTTCCACACGACACTCTCGTTTCTAATTGGTCGGCTTGTACAAGAATGCCTTCGGTTCCAGACGACACTTTCGTTTCTAGCTGCACACAACTTAATTTGGTTCCACACGAGTCTTTTCCGCACGTGAGTGACACTCTCTCTTGCTGTATTATCGCCCTGGTGTTTGCGTCTTCCATTGTGCAAATTTGATTCATGCTGCTTCCTCTGGCAGGGAGTCAAACACTAAGTTATTTGATCTACAAGCCATACTTGGCACCCTCCGCCGCTTATCTTGTCCCTACGTCCTGGTTGTCTATTTACTAATATCGGCTGGCTGTTTGCCTATAGAGCCTTGATTCTTATTATGGTCACAAAAACAAGAATAATAATTAAAATTTTCTACGGTCACAACACCTCCCCTCAAAATTACATTCATGTGCACTTATCCAAAGTGACATTAATACCTGTAAAATATAGTTACAAAAACATTTTAACGTCTATTGGCTATAATTACACTGTTATCCGTATGTCTCAGATGTCTTTCATATATGACCATTTCCTCGTGTCTGTTTACTGTGTAACGTCCCCTTAGAAAAATTAATTATGACTGTGCTTAAACTGACACACAATATTTTTAGCGCAACGCAATCTGACTTTCAAAAATCCCTACGAAAGAATGGCCCTGGCTAACATTAACCTATACGTTTCACAAATCACTTACCTCACCAAAAATCTTCGTTACTCGAACTACTGCAATACAGCGAGCGCCACTACTGCCAGCTAAATAAAAGATTCGAACTATGGAAGGCACTAACTACTGATAGGCATAGTTAGCAAATGAAAGATTTTAATAGAGAACAAACAATGTACTTACCTCAATAGTGTTCAAAAGTCATAATGTATATAGCAGTTCATGATATCCAGTATTACAAATTTCAAAACTCCGCCATCTCTCTCCTCACACCCACCACTGCTGGCGGCTCACCTCCAACTGCGCAACGCTACGCGCTGTTAACATCCAGCTGCCGCTGCCCCACACTACAATGGCAGACAACAATGCAAACTAGCCACAGACTGCACACAGCACAGCCAGTGATTTTCATACAGAGCGCTACGTAACGTTGCCAATAAGAAAACATAAACAGCCTACTTACAACTGATCTTAATGGTATTCGATTAAGTTCATGTCGTCAATGACACCACAACATTTCCCCTTCCATTTTTCAAAGACTTAGGAATGTCTACCAGATGTAGAAGTATGAAACCGGAATTCGCTCGCAATAATTACACGTCTGTTGTTTGAAACTGATACACAATATTTTACTCAAAATAATCGCCGCTGCTAGTTATACGTTTTCCCACCTCTCTGGCAGTCTATGAATGACCCGCAAAAAAAAAAAAAAAAAAAAAAAATAAATAAAAAAAAAATAAATAAATAAATAAGAGAAGGCAGTTCTTCTTTTGAAGCTAACCAGTCAGTGAGCCACTTTCGTACACTTTCATACAAGTTGAAGCGTTGTTCAGAGAGAGCGTGTCCCAGTCATGCAAACAGATGATAATCGGACGGAGCCAAGTCTAGAGAATAAGCTGCATGCCTACTATTTCCCAACTGCACGCCTCGATCGTTTTCCTGACCCATCTTGCTGTGTATGATGGGGCGTTATCACGGAGCAATATGTCTTTGTGTTGCCTTTTTCCATATTCCGATCGTTTTTCACATAATGCTCGATTTAATTCGATCATTTGCTGTTGGTAACGATCAGTGTTAACCGTTTCAGCAGGTTTTAGCAGCTCATAAGAGAGGACACTCTTCTGATCCCACCAAACACAGAACATTGTCTTCTTTCCAAAGCGATTTGGTCTTGCAGTGGATGTCAATGGTTTGCCTGGATTCATCCATGATTTACGGCGCTTAGTATTCTCAAAATATGTCCAGTTTTCATAACCTGTCACCATTCGTTGGAGAAACGACTTTCTTTTGTTTCTCGCGAGCACCATTTTACAAGTGGTCTTCCTATTTGCTTGCTGTTTTCCGGTTTCATACTTCTACACCTGCTACATGCAGTGGGTATGGCTGAAAATGTTTGGATTTTTTATATTTCACAATGTAAGTATAATGCAAGCAAAGTTGCAATTTCAACCATAAGTAACAAAATTATGGAAATGGGAGAAACTTGTGACAGATGTTTCGAGGATGTTCATACCGGGTAGTGGTGGAATTAGACAGCATTTCGCAAGTGGTCTCTCCATTTGCTTGCTGTCTTTCATTCAGTTCATGCGGAACCCATTTTCCCACTTTCGCACCTTTCCCATAGCTTTCAACCGAAGAGAAACGGCTTTCTGCGGCACATTCGATTGTTTCGCGAATTCCTGTTGAGTCTGAGTATCATCTTCGTCCTACAATTCGTTGTCTTCAAACTTTTTCGGTAGTTTCCCGCTCTCGTCGTTTCTCACGTCAAAATCACACTTTCTAATTTTTTGAATCACTCGAAACACTGTGTTTTCCCAAGAGCATGTTCGCCGAAAGCTTCGACAAGCGGTCCATGCGAATCTGGAATAGTTTTCTTCAAATGACAACAGAAAACTTATGCTGTCCGCAAATCGTAGTTGGTAAGCACAAAACTCGACATGTTTACGAGTGTTAAACAGATACCGATGAATGGAACTTGGGTTACTGTGTGTTGACATTCGTCGTCAGCCGTTACAGGAAGCAGATGGCGCTGCAGACGCTATCTGACGGGCCTTACACTGACGGCTAGCACCATGTATAGGGAAATTCCGTTTTCATTCTTCTACACCTGCTACATGCAGTAGGTATGCCTGAAAAAGTTTGGCTTTTTGATATTTCATAATTTAAATATAATACAAGCAAAGTTGCAATGTCAACCATAAGTAACAAAATTATGGAAATGGGAGAAATTTGTGACAGATGTTTCGAAGATGTTCACATCGGATAGTGGTGGAATTAGACAGCTTTTCAGTTTGTTCTTTTATGCAGTTTTGTTTGTCACGCTTTTTCTCGGAGTCGTTTCCTTCTCGCTTCTCATTTCAACTGAAGTTTCAGTTTGAACACCCTTTAATGTGTCTAACATATGGAGTGCGTTGCGATAGGAAGAGTAAATTGAGCGTTCGGTTTAGAGTGCGAAATTTCCTGTGGGACCAAACTGCTATGGTCATTGGTCCCTAGGCTTACACACTACTTAATCTAACTTATGCTAAGGACAACACACATATACCCGTACCTGAGGGAGGCCTCGAACCTCCGACGGGGGGAGCCGCGCGAACCGTGACAAGGCGCCATAAACCAGGCGGATAAGCAGCGACTCAGTCGGTTCAAAACTACCACTGAAGTCCGTCCACATAACGGGTGGACAGTCGCTATCTGCAAGAATATAGTTATGAAGTAAATAATCAAAAAAGTCATCTAGACGTTCATTGTTAGGTCTGTGGGACATCAGGTCTTCGACGATGCAAATTTCAGGTTGGTCAGTGCACTGGAGACACACCCCAAACAAAGTTTTGAGAAGTCTTCCGATTTCGGATTTCTTTGATTCAAAACCGTTTGATAATCCCAATGACTGATTGAATATTTCTCCACCATGTCTACACGAGATGACATCTGCAGCCCTTTATATTC
The DNA here is from genome assembly GCF_021461385.2 of Schistocerca piceifrons. Taxonomy (NCBI): domain Eukaryota; kingdom Metazoa; phylum Arthropoda; class Insecta; order Orthoptera; family Acrididae; genus Schistocerca; species Schistocerca piceifrons. The sequence continues at coordinate 695,180,047 of NC_060138.1, forward strand.
GCATCGCTATGGTGGAATACAGTCACTCAAAGCAAAGCATACTATGCTTAGCATAGCTGTTTTTCCTTGCATTGCTTTTTTTCCTTCAGATAGCATGCTGTTGCGCTGCATTAATTTTCACCACTTTCCAGCAGTACTAAGTTTGTGTGGCCACAAGACCAGTTATGAAAATTTGTGAGGACCAGTTCAACACAAGAAGATCATTTACAGTTAAACCATACATTTTAAAATTATCATCAGGGGAATTAAGTAAAGTTCAGTTTCAATTTATTTTGTTTGTCATACAGCCCTATTCTTGAGTACAATGTTACATGTACGCGTGCGAATTACTTGATGTTTGGAATTTTATTTAGTCAGTTCGCGTACATAAAATTGTAGGCACTTTAATACAAAGCGTTTTGGACATTTACTCTTTCAAAATTCGATATGTATTTTTATGTAGAATTTTTATTGTTAGTTTTGTTTGTTGGTGCTGTAAGGCATGCACTGTGACGTCACGCACTGTAGCACTGTTCGCTGCACTGCAAAATACAGGATTTCACAGGATATCTTATTTAATGTAAAATTTCACATTTTCTAATTATTTTGGTAAAAGTTAATTGCAATACAGTATATAGTTTCAGCTGAATTTTGTGACTCAGCTCGTCAACGTTTACGTAAGCACACCTCTTACATTGTTGAAATTCATATTACAACAAAGACATACGTGAAAGTTTAAGACTAGGAAACCAGTCTATACGCAAAACAACAAACAACATTAATAAAAACGAAATAGTTGTTAGGGGCAAACCTCGGCCACCTAAAATCGCCAATAAGGAATTTAGATTAAGGACTGGATCTCAGCGTTTGAATCATCATTCACCATTTATTGGACACAAAATGATTTATTCATAAAATGTTCCAGAATTAATTCAAGCAATAAACTTTACAAGAAAATATAAAGGTTTTTTAAACTAAAAAAAGGTTTACTATTTTAAAATAACAATTCAGCAATATAAAGCTTCCAGATAGGAAAACAATAATTTAATTTAAAGGAACTTCAGAATTCGTTTGGATGACCTTCACAACAATCCATTACAGGGCAAAAGATCAGTAAGTAACCCTTCATTTCACATGAACAAATTAACAATAGATTTAGCAATTAACAGAGGGTCTAATGTTTGATAATTCCCATAACTTATTTAGAACAGGTAACAAGTCCCAAGGGACGCAGTTACACTAATAATAATTCGCCTGCAGAAGGAAGAAGATGGTGGAAATAAAGGGCAAGAAATCGATCTAGGAAAACGAGAGGACCATAAACCCTGCTTATTAAAACAATTTTGAGCTATACGTGATAATAGCTTTTAGCTTGGTGACTCTTAGTGAATACGAGGGGCGAAGTTCTTCATGCCTACTAAAGTTTTTAGGAAAGTAGTCTATTAACATATGAACCTGTTTTCTTTTAAAATATAACAACCTTAAAAGTAGACGAATATCAGTATACAACCCAAAGGTATGTTCATAAAATTAAAACACTTTGCCTTAACACAGAATTTAGTGACCGCTTGGAGAGCACAAGCTTTTAAAGCAAACACTCCAAAATTATGCAAAAGACTCTGAGAGCTAGTACAAAACAAATACACCTTATCTTGCACATGAATTCTGTGCACGGGGTGGGCTCCGATAACACCGTCGCACAAAACGGTAGACACAGGTAACGCCTTGCTAGCCAGACCGCTCGACTGCTGGCAGAGGGACAAAGAGTGCACTGCTAGACTACGGACGTGCGAGACAAGTTCACAAACCCCAACCAGGTTCGAACACTCACGCCCGCGCGTAGCAGTTCTAGGCCTACAAACAGTCGAGTTTAGTGTAGACATCTGGACGACAGAGCAGACATTAGTAAACATTAAATTAGAGAGGCCTCAAACGCGTGCATACAAATTCAAATTAACTCAACTAATCCAAGAACAGCTCAGTGAACCCCGAAGTGCGGTGACACAATTTCAACTAAGTGTACAAAAGTATAAATCACGAACACCTTTGGGCTATTCTCGAAGCAAGTGAACAGCCGAAGCAAATTTAAATCTTTCAACGCGTGGGTCAAAGCCACATCAAAATTGTGATAAGTTTAGTTCACAAAATATCCAATTATAAATCTCCCTTACAGTCACTGCTTGCCCCGTGCATAGGCGACACCCAAAACTCCCCAGAAAACAAAGCTGTCGAGTACACCTCTGTACGGCAATACACAGAGTTGTCTCGAAAAAAATGAGCGCCAGTACTGTGAGAGGGTGAAACAAGAAATACCCACAATGGTCACAGATTTTCAAGATAACAATGTCAGAGAAACAATTCATTACTATTCAGCACCACTGTGAACGTAACAGATCGTCACACCGAACTGTGCGGTAAATCATGATCATGAGTTCAGAGTCCAGTAGCAACGAACTGCATTTAAAACAACTTCACGGTAAAGACACCTGCAGATACAGAGGCTAGAAAACATGGTCAAATAAAACGAGGTAAGCACAGGAGAATCGCCTTAAAACATTTTCAAGAGTTCACGTCTGTGCCAGCATAAATTCTCCAATTGGCAGATAAATGAACCAGGTCCACAACACACCGCAAGTACTGCCGGCACCTGTCCTCACCCATCTCCGGCGTCCCGTTCATTCCCTGCCAGTGCGCGCCACTTCTCCAGTCGAAACCCACGGCCAAAGATCAAAACAGAGGGCAAAGGTCGAGATCTGTAGAGTCGCCACAGCTCAAGTTAGGTACGCAGGAGACAGTAGTGTCGTATACTCCCCATTTCCGTCCACACTGATTACTGAAACATCATAAGTAGATTCTCATGAGGCAGTCTACCTTAAAGAGGCTGTCAGTTCAGGTTTTTCAGAATTTACGTCATGCTTTCCCACGATTCAGACAAACCTGCGACTATTTGTGCCACCCTTCTTTCCATACGTTCAATATGCACTACCATATGATGTAGGTTCCTTAGACTGGAGAAATACTCTACGATGGAACATTGGAGTGTTTTGCAAGCAGTTTCCTTTTGACCTTTCTCCATTTTACCAGTATTGTGGCATTGCGCCGGCCGGTGTGGCCGAGCGGTTCTAGGCGCTTCAGTCTGGAACCGCGTGACCGCTACGGTCGCAGGTTCGAATCCTGCCTCGGGCATGGATGTGTGTGATGTCCTTAGGTTAGTTAGGTTTAAGTAGTTCTAAGTTCTAGGGAACTGATGACCTCAGATGTTAAGTCCCATAGCGCTGAGAGCCATTTGAACCATTTGTGGCATTGCACCGAAGTCTGCTAATACTGACTCATTTCATGTGTTGCAGTAACAACTATTTGTTTATTAACTGTGAACTAAACTCAGCACAGCTTTAGAGAACGAAAGTCCACACTAGAGTACAACTTACAGTACATCTTGACGAAGTGTAGCAAGTCCCTTGCACGCTCCCCGTGTGATCCACATTCCCAACATGTCCACACCACTACATTCGTAGTGCGCCTTATAGATGTTTGGCCATCACACTCATTACACGTGGCAGATTAATCTACCAAGTCCCCAATAATGTATATCAACGGCTGTTTGCAGCTAGGGTGTCGATTTAATTATAAAAAAATGGTTCAAATGGCTCTGAGCACTATGGGACTTAACATCTGAGGTCATCAGTTCCCTAGAACTTAGAACTACTTAAACCTAACTAACCTAAGGATATCACACACACCCATGCCCGAGGCAGGATTCGAACCTGCGTCCGTAGCGGTCACGCGGTTCCAGACTGAAGCGCCTAGAACCGCTCGGCCACAACGGCCGGCGATTTAATTATCATTTCATTCTAGAGAAACTGCACAGTCATCAATGCTATCTGTTCTTTCGGGCACAGATACTCCCTTCGTATATATAGTTAAAATATGGCTACCCAGCCATTGATCTTCTTGTGTGAACGCACACGCTATACCCCAACTCGTACAGGACTTGGTGGATTGACCTACCAGGGGTAATGTGTGTGATGGGCAAACATCTACACTCCTGGAAATGAAAAAAAGAACACATTGACACCGGTGTGTCAGACCCACCATACTTGCTCCGGACACTGCGAGAGGGCTGTACAAGCAATGATCACACGCACGGCACAGCGGACACACCAGGAACCGCGGTGTTGGCCGTCGAATGGCGCTAGCTGCGCAGCATTTGTGCACCGCCGCCGTCAGTGTCAGCCAGTTTGCCGTGGCATACGGAGCTCCATCGCAGTCTTTAACACTGGTAGCATGCCGCGACAGCGTGGACGTGAACCGTATGTGCAGCTGACGGACTTTGAGCGAGGGCGTATAGTGGGCATGCGGGAGGCCGGGTGGACGTACCGCCGAATTGCTCAACACGTGGGGCGTGAGGTCTCCACAGTACATCGATGTTGTCGCCAGTGGTCGGCGGAAGGTGCACGTGCCCGTCGACCTGGGACCGGACCGCAGCGACGCACGGATGCACGCCAAGACCGTAGGATCCTACGCAGTGCCGTAGGGGACCGCACCGCCACTTCCCAGCAAATTAGGGACACTGTTGCTCCTGGGGTACCGGCGAGGACCATTCGCAACCGTCTCCATGAAGCTGGGCTACGGTCCCGCACACCGTTAGGCCGTCTTCCGCTCACGCCCCAACATCGTGCAGCCCGCCTCCAGTGGTGTCGCGACAGGCGTGAATGGAGGGACGAATGGAAACGTGTCGTCTTCAGCGATGAGAGTCGCTTCTGCCTTGGTGCCAATGATGGTCGTATGCGTGTTTGGCGCCGTGCAGGTGAGCGCCACAATCAGGACTGCATACGACCGAGGCACACAGGGCCAACACCCGGCATCATGGTGTGGGGAGCGATCTCCTACACTGGCCGTACACCACTGGTGATCGTCGAGGGGACACTGAATAGTGCACGGTACATCCAAACCGTCATCGAACCCATCGTTCTACCATTCCTAGACCGGCAAGGGAACTTGCTGTTCCAACAGGACAATGCACGTCCGCATGTATCCCGTGCCACCCAACGTGCTCTAGAAGGTGTAAGTCAACTATCCTGGCCAGCAAGATCCCCGGATCTGTGCCCCATTGAGCATGTTTGGGACTGGATGAAGCGTCGTCTCACGCGGTCTGCACGTCCAGCACGAACGCTGGTCCAACTGAGGCGCCAGGTGGAAATGGCATGGCAAGCCGTTCCACAGGACTACATCCAGCATCTCTACGATCGTCTCCATGGGAGAATAGCAGCCTGCATTGCTGCGAAAGGTGGATATACACTGTACTAGTGCCGGCATTGTGCATGCTCTGTTGCCTGTGTCTATGTGCCTGTGGTTCTGTCAGTGTGATCATGTGATGTATCTGACCCCAGGAATGTGTCAATAAAGTTTCCCCTTCCTGGGACAATGAATTCACGGTGTTCTTATTTCAATTTCCAGGAGTGTATTAGGCGCACTATGAATGTAGTGGTGTGGACATGTTGGGAATGTGGGTCTCACGGGGAGCGTGCAAGGGATAAGTCCCTGCAGGCGCACTATCCTCTGTGCCATCGGTGGCTCAGAGGGATAGAGCGTCTGCCATGTAAGCAGGTGATCCCGGGTTCGAGTCCCAGTCGGGGCACACATTTTCAACATGTCTCCAATGATGTGTATCAACGCCTGTTTGCAGCTAGGGTGTCGTTTTAATTAGCGTTAAGGTATTTTAATGGCCTTTCACCGCCCAGAATCTATTACCTACATGATCCAATACCACACATTACCACGGACAGGTCTGCCTTCTTCCAGAACTAACGTAAAACTGTCTTCTTCAAGATCTCGACGTAAACGTCCCCGCATCGCTTGAGCCCAGCACTCGAAAAGTTTGTCTCTCCACTTGACTCCAGCAGTGTTCACCACTGTCTGCTTCTCCATTGGCTGAAAGCCGTCTCCGCCAAAAATACGTAGTTCATATGTTATACAGACACGGTTCTGACTAAACTTGACCACTTTTCGCGCTGAATTAATCTATTGCAATAACATTTAAAAAAAGAAATTTTATAAACATTCGGTCGCACTCAGACCATTTACAATAAATGTAAATAATACTTTGATTCATAAATAAGCTAGTATTCTTGCACGTATATTCAGTGACAACAGTGTGTCGTTAAATATTGTTTAAGCAGTTATTTGTCTGCTTGCCAGAAGCGTCTTTTGGCCTCCATTTCACTAGTGGTAACAGCTAACACAGACGACAGACCACTTGATATCAAAAACCCTGGTTAAATTAAGATAGTGACAAAACAGTAAAACAGTCATTAACTACACCACTATGATAAGACATGAAGTATTCATGTTGCATTCAGTTGCTGCGTTATTTTGGAGAATAACATGTTTTGGCAGACGTTTGCATAATGAAAAGGATGTAAAACGTAATAAATAAATGAAGAAAATAGGAAACTACAAATGCACGGTTTACAGGGATGATGGCTGTAGTGCAATGCTTTCATCTGAGATATTTTTTTCGGAAATCACGTGAAACGTTTAAAAGTTGTTAATTCAAAGGTTCATTATGAAAATATTTAGTCATTGTAAATTAATAACTTTTGCAGTTTTTAAGATGTTGAAAATACTATTATTTCACAGGACATACCCTATTTTTCTGATATTACCGATGTATTCAGGTGTGCCCGCATCTCGTGGTCGTGCGGTAGCGTTCTCGCTTCCCACGCCCGGGTTCCCGGGTTCGATTCCCGGCGGGGTCAGGGATTTTCTCTGCCTCGTGATGGCTGGGTGTTGTGTGCTGTCCTTAGGTTAGTTAGGTTTAAGTAGTTCTAAGTTCTAGGGGACTGATGACCATAGATGTTAAGTCCCATAGTGCTCAGAGCCATTTGAACCATTTGTATTCAGGTGTCTTCTATTATTTGACTGTGATTTATTATAGAATTTCTAATAGGTATAAGAAGCCATATTTCAGGCACGCTTACATTCTGCCATTACTGGTACATCTTCTGTCCCTCTAAGCGAGCGAGTACTGTCCTCAAGTTTTGAAGTTTACCCGTTTTCTGCTATGTGCTCCCTGCATTTTTACCCAGGCTTACCATAAACGGTCGCTTCTGTTGGCATGCCTGTCAGTCCACGCCAGTTAGCCTTCAGCTGCACAAAAATATTCATCTCCTACCAATTCTAGGTAGCCGAATAACTCGCCTACATATGCGTGACGTCACAGAGCTGTGGCCGAACGTTCAGGGGCCAGCGCTGTATGTACTGTATCTACCTTCACTTATTATTGAGCCTACGAGATCATTCTGTTTTTATGTCCATACCAGGTATGAATTGACTGACACCAAATGTGACTCACTGACGTTTTAGTCACAGGATATTACGTTTAATTCACTTTGGTAAGCACATAATTTTATAATACTTGACGCAATGTAGGCATTATTTTGAAACTGTATTCAGATACTATTTCTCAGCTTTTTTTCAAGATGTTCTTCATTAAATAAAATTCTATTGCCTACAAAAAGGCTTGAGAGATTACAGTGGAAAGAGCTGCAATTGTTTTGAACTAATTTGAGAATTTGGCGGTGTCACCGAATGCAGAATGATGTTCCAGAATGCTTTTAGCCGAACTGGAATTTTCTGGGTAATTTCTGTGTTTGACTTCGCCGTAGCTCACGGATTTACAGGGTCGAATCTTGCGTAGAGAGCACCCGGGCCGGCCGAGGTGGCCGAACAGTTCTAGGCGCTACAGTCAGGAAGTAGTTCTAAGTTCTAGGGGACTGATGACTTCAGAAGTTAAGTCCCATAGTGCTCAGAGCCATTTGAACCATTTGTCTCTGATGGACACACGTCCAGATCATCCGCTCTCAAAAGTCCGCCATCTCATTTCCCCACATTCACCACTGCTGGCGGCTCACCTCCAACTGCGCAACGCTACGCGCTGTTAACAGCCAACAGCCCAACACTACAATGGCGAATATTACAACAATGCCACCCAGCCACAGACTGCACACAGCACAGCCAGTGATTTTCATACAGAGCGCTACGTGGCGTTGCCAATATAAAAACGTAAACAGCCTACTTACAACCTAACATCCCTATTTCATCTCATATTCTTTGTCTGCTACTACATTTTTTCTTCGTTTTTGATCCTTACATCACGAAATTAATTAATCCTGCCGTCCAATTTCTGATAACAGGTTTGTGTAGACTCACTTCCTCTATTTTCATTTCTCGTATTTTTTCGGCCTTTCTCGTCCACCTAATTCACTTTTACCATTATTTGATGGCAGTACATTTTAAATGCTTCCGGTTCCTATCAGGAACTTATTCCTCAGCTTCATATCAATGGTTTGTATGAGGTATGACTATAAAATAACGGGACTGACTATCACAGAGTAAGTACGCATGCCCCAGTCGACGAACGACCAATAGCTGTGAAGCCCGAAGCTATCTCAGTCAAATGGGACATCTCTGGTGTTTGTAGACAAATCAGTGTGGCCGTGGTCTTTGTTTGCGTGAGAGCCGTTATTTTGTTTTACCGGAAAACAAGAGTAACAATAGAGCAAAGAATTGCCGTGAAGTTTCACACGAAACTTGGAAAAACTGGTACTGAAATATGTCCTTTACTAAAAGAAATATATGGGGAAGAGTGTTCATCATCTGCGCGAGTTTTTGAGTGGTTCAAGCGTTTCCAAGATGGCCGAGGAGACGTTGAAAGTGACGTACGCCCTGGACCCCATTGAACTTAAAAAACGAATGAATATATCGAAAAAGTAGATAATCTTATTCAATCTGACCGTCGATAGGTTATTTGACATTTCACAGACACTGTAGTAACTGACAAAGAATGGGTAAAGCAAATTTTACACAACCAAATTCGCGTGAGAGGAGTATGTGCGAAACTGGTATCGAAAATTCTCGTGATCTAACAAAAAGAAGCTCGTGAAGATGTTTGTACTGACGCTTCGAATACTACAGAAAATGAGTGATAACATCTAAATAATTTTAGTTTTTCGCTTTCGATCCAGAAACTAAGCTCCACTCCATGCATTGGAAGGGCCAACTTCACCGAGGACAAAAAAGAAACAAACGACGCGAATTGTGGAAGAACAAGTTACCGCTTCTGCATAAGGACAATGCACCAGTTCATATCGCATTGTCTGTTAAGATGTCTCGAGCGAAGTACAGCAACCCTGCGCTAGGCCACCCAAGTTATTCGCGTGACGTGACAGAATATGACTTTTTTTTTTATTCACCAAGTTCAAATCTACAGTAAAAGAAACAAGATATCACTCCGATTAAGCAGTGAAAGAAGCGCGGCTCGCATCATCAAGGAGCTCACAGAAGAAGACATCAGCAATGTTTCCATCGATGGAAAATTTGCATGGAGCGTTTTAGGTATGAGGATGGAGAGTGTATTGATGGTGACAATAACAAAATACGTATGGTTTTGAAATAAAATGTTTTGCAGCAATAGTCGTGCTATTTTGTAGCCATTTCTCGTAGAGTTCTTTTATGGGAAATTGCTCTCTTTTGGCTGCACTAATAGAATTCCAATATCTTGCTTGCTCCGACCATACTGTGTACTCATTGAGGTTAAGATAGTTGTCCTCCTTTTTCATACGTCCATCTTGATCTTTCTTACTGTTAATCCACTTTTCGCCAGAGGTGTTAACCCACTTGCACATTGGCGTTTATCCCTAGTGCACTTTAATTGCTCCTTCTCGGTTTTACTTCTTTTTTTCTATCCTACTGTTCTAGGTAGAAGCGAAGTTCATAAATGCAGAGACCGGCGAAACGAAACAGGCGGTCCCGATGGTGACTAACAGCGGAGATCACAAGGTGAATTCATAACCAATACAAGACCAGAGCGTAACCGATTCCTCTAAGCAAATACCACATCCAGGGAAACAAATCAAAATCACAAGACCTTAATCAGGCAAGGTGAAAATATACTAAGATGGTATCTGTTCTTTCGGACATGATGGTATCTGTTCTTTCGGACATGTCCGAAAGAACAGATACCATCTTAGTATATATATAGTTAAGGCTCACCGGCCACTTGACCATCTTCTTCTTCTGTGCGAACGCACAAACAGTGCCCGAACTCTTACGGGAATCGGCAACGCGCCGCGAGTAATGAGTATAATGGGCGGGGGCACTACGAATGTAGTGCGGGACAATACGTTGATAATGTGGGTTTCGCGGGAGGCGTGCCAGAGATAAATCCCTGCAGTCGCGCTATCCTGTGTGTCTTCGGTGGCTCAGATGGATAGAGCGTCTGCCAAGTTAGCAGGAGATCCCGGGTTCGAGTTCCGGTCGGAGCACACATTTTCATCTGTCCCCGTTGACGTATGTCAACGCCTGTAAGCAGCTAAGGGTGTTCATTTCGTTGTAAGGTCAAAATACTCCGCTATCCAATGGCGCGTGCACAAGCTTCAATGACTAGCGAGCAACTGGCCGCAATCAGCGGGCTGCGGTATGTGGGTAAACGCTTCAGAGGGCAGCGCCGCCTCACGTGCTTGCCACGATAACAGCACGGCCGCGGCTGTCGCCTGCACCCCGACTGTCTCTGACGTGATCTCTCTGTCACCATCGGGCTAGGCGGGTAATCCGAAATGCTCTTGGACACTAAGTCTTTCTTCATTGCCTCTCCAGTACCAATGGGCTAAGCTGTAACTTAACACGAATTTGCCTTTCTTAACTTCCGCTTTAACTACTTCATCTGGGTTTTTGTACATATTGTGACATACCTGTTTCACTCTGTTCTGTTACCTCACTCCGCATAGAGTTGTAAAAGTTCGTTCCACATTGCACTGTCGAAGTCCCACTGTTGTTCCTCAAACACTAGGGAGGCAATCTGATTTTACTAACACCTTTTTTCCTTTGCTAAGTGCAAAGCCAGAATTGCTTAACTGTTACATTTTCCTTTTGTTTGAAACGAAACTAATCTTCGTCCATAATTTCTTCAATTTTTTCTTTACTCTTCTATGTATTATTTTGGTCTCCAATTTACATGTTTATGTGACTGACCGTCTAATAGTTTTCACGTTTATCTGCTCCTACCTTTCAGTAATGCGATGAAAACGCCTTTCTACTAATCTGAGGGCAAGTCATCTATTTCGTAGATTTTCTTACATAGACCCAAATAATCTTGCAGTTCATATATCACGCACAAATTTCATTAGCTCCGAAAGTAGATCACTAACTTCTTTCAACCATTTTGAATTGCGATCATTCAGTTCTCTGCCAACTGCTGATCACACTATTGGAGCACTCATTTTTTCCATTCAACTCCTACTTTCTTATCAAACGTCGGAACCATTCTTCTATATTGTGCAGTCCATCGGCGTTCCCTTCTCATCTCTATGCTCTTTCTTCTGCATATAGCAGATATTTCCCATCTGTACCTCTTTAGATAACCCTTTTACGTTTTACTTCTGCGGAGCTACTTTTGGTTTTCCGAATGCTGCGACGGTTTTTCCCAGGATACAATATTTCCCAACCTTTTCGCATCGCGTTCTCATCCATTTTAATGTACCCTGTTCAAAATTAAACATAAATTTTTTCGAAGGAGCCTCCACTTCTGGCTCCCCGCTTCATCTTATAATTCTTATAGTTTCTTCTTTCGTTTGTAAACTGGAGTAGCTCGAAAGTTATGCATGGATTCAGAACTTCTGCTTTCGCTGTACCTGTGTTGTCCTGTCCTGTCTTAATTATTTACTTCATTTCATCCCATTCCTCTACTACAGAGGTACTACCGATGCATTTACGTGGTCTATTGGTCATAGCCTAGCATAGTTTCGGTTCTGTCTGTTCTGTCCTAAATTTTCAGTAATTAATCAAATTTTTATTCCCTTCATGTCAAGCTTACTGTTCAGTAGTGCTAGATTTAGAGATTAGCCTATGCCCGCACTTGACTTAGCTCTGCAGTTCATTTTTTTTTTTTTTGTTTTTTTTTTTTTGAGTCGTCAGTTCTTTGACCCGTTTGATGCGGCCCGCTACACACCCCTCTCCTGTGTGAACCTCTTCATCTCACAGTAGCACTTGCAAACTACGTGCTCAGTTATTTGCTGGATGTATTCCAGTCTCTGTTTTTCTCTACAGTTTTTACCCTCTGCAGCTCCCTCTACTGCATGGAAGTTAATGCCTGATGTCTCACCAGATATCCTATTATCCTGTCCATTCTTTTTCTCAGTGTTTTCCATATATTCCTTTCCTCACTGACTCTTCAGGGAACTTCCTCACGTATTACCGTATTAGTCCAACTAATTTTCAACATTCTTCTGTAGCACTACACCTCAAATCCTTCGATTCTGTTCTGTTTCGGTTTTCCCACAGTCCATGCTTCACTACCATACAATGTTGTGCTCCAAACGTACATTCTCAGAAATTTCTTCCTCAAATTGAGATCTATGTTACATAATAGCAGACTTCTCTTGGCCAGGAATGCCCTTTTTGCCAGTGCTAGTCTGTTTTAATCTGTTTTTTACGTCCTTCTTGCTTCATCCCTTTGGGTTATTTTGCTGTCCACGTAACAGAATTCCTTAACTTCATTTACTTCGTGGTCCCCAATTCTGATGTTGTTTCTCCCTGTTCTCATTTCTGCTACGAGGGCAGTTCAATAAGTAATGCAACACATTTTTTTTCTCGGCCAATTTTGGTTGAAAAAACCGGAAATTTCTTGTGGAATATTTTCAAACTTTCCCGCTTCGTCTCGTATAGTTTCATTGACTTCCGACAGGTGGCAGCGCTGTACGGAGCTGTTAAAATGGCGTCTGTAACGGATGTGCGTTGCAAACAACGGGCAGTGATCGAGTTTCTTTTGGCGGAAAACCAGGGCATCTCAGATATTCATAGGCGCTTGCAGAATGTCTACGGTGATCTGGCAGTGGACAAAAGCACGGTGAGTCGTTGGGCAAAGCGTGTGTCATCATCGCCGCAAGGTCAAGCAAGACTGTCTGATCTCCCGCGTGCGGGCCGGCCGTGCACAGCTGTGACTCCTGCAATGGCGGAGCGTGCGAACACACTCGTTCGAGATGATCGACGGATCACCATCAAACAACTCAGTGCTCAACTTGACATCTCTGTTGGTAGTGCTGTCACAATTGTTCACCAGTTGGGATATTCAAAGGTTTGTTCCCGCTGGGTCCCTCGTTGTCTAACCGAACACCATAAAGAGCAAAGGAGAACCATCTGTGCGGAATTGCTTGCTCGTCATGTAGCTGAGGCTGACAATTTCTTGTCAAAGATTGTTACAGGCGATGAAACATGGGTTCATCACTTCGAACCTGAAACAAAACGGCAATCAATGGAGTGGCGCCACACCCACTCCCCTACCAAGAAAAAGTTTAAAGCCATACCCTCAGCCGGTAAAGTCATGGTTACAGTCTTCTGGGACGCTGAAGGGGTTATTCTGTTCGATGTCCTTCCCCATGGTCAAACGATCAACTCTGAAGTGTATTGTGCTACTCTTCAGAAATTGAAGAAACGACTTCAGCGTGTTCGTAGGCACAAAAATCTGAACGAACTTCTTCTTCTTCATGACAACGCAAGACCTCACACAAGCCTTAGCACCTGAGAGGAGCTCACAAAACTTCAGTGGACTGTTCTCCCTCATGCACCCTACAGCCCCGATCTCGCACCGTCGGATTTCCATATGTTTGGCCCAATGAAGGACGCAATCCGTGGGAGGCACTACGCGGATGATGAAGAAGTTATTGATGCAGTACGACTTTGGCTCCGACATCGACCAGTGGAATGGTACCGTGCAGGCATACAGGCCCTCATTTCAAGGTGGCGTAAGGCCGTAGCATTGAATGGAGATTACGTTGAAAAATAGTGTTGTGTAGCTAAAAGATTGGAGAATAACCTGGTGTATTTCAATGCTGAATAAAACAACCCCTGTTTCAGAAAAAAAATGTGTTGCATTACTTATTGAACTGCCCTCGTACTTCTCATTACTTTCGTCTTTCTTCAATGTACCTTCAGTCCATATTCTGTTCTCATTAGATTCTTTGTACCATTCAACAGATCGTGTAATTCTTCTTCATTTGTTCTGACGATAGCAATTTTATATATATGAATCTAATCAATGCTATCCTTTCATGATGAATTATAATCCCACTCTTGAACCCTTCTTTTATTTCCGTCATTTTTTCATCGTAGTATAGCTTGAACAGGACTGAAAGATTACATCCTTGCTGTACACCCCTTTTAATCTGACCAGTTCATTTCTGTTCTTAGTCTTATTCTTTCCTGGTGCATGTTGTACATAATTTTCGAGGGGCGTTCAATAAGTAATGCAACACTTTTTTGTGAAAGCAGGTTGACGTTATTTAGGATTCCAGTACACCATGTTATTCCCCACTCATTTGGCTACAGAATCGTATTTTTCAACGTAATCTCCTTTCAATGCGACGGCCCTTCGCCACCTTACTGGCAGGGCCTGTATGCCCGCATCATTCACGTACTGTTCCTCGCGGAATGCATCTTTGATTGAGCCAAACAGTTGGAGGTCGAAAGGTTCGAGATCCGGACTGTAGGGTGAATAAGAACAGTCTAATGAAGTTCTGTGAACTCCTCTTGGGCGCACAGACTTGTGTGAGCTTTCAGAATCTAATTTCAACCCCCGATTCATTCTGTATCTCTGCAGCAAGAATAACCTTTACAAAATGTTCCCTGAACTGATGGTCCATTCACAATGACAGTGGTGGTGTCTGCTTCAGTTTATGGGCTCTGAGTACTATGGGACTTAACATCTATGGTCATCAGTCCCCTAGAACTTAGAACTACTTAAACCTAACTAACCTAAGGACATCACACAACATCCAGCCATCTCGAGGCAGAGAAAATCCCTGACCCCACCGGGAATCGAACCCGGGAACCCGGGCGTGGGAAGCGAGAACACTACCGCACGACCACGAGATGCGGGCGCTTCAGTTAATGGGGACTTCAGGCACACTGTTTGCATAAACACAACAGTAAATACAGAATACAAAAAAACATGGTGTAAAGAACAATACAGTGATTTGTGCGCCCTACTCTATCACTTACATAAGAATTACAGTGAAAAACACAAACACATAGAAGGTATAACATACAATACAAAAACAACACTACAGAAATAAATTTAAGAAAAAAAAAAACAAGTTTCATGGGGTGTCAAGTTGTGCTTGCACATTGCACAATGTTCGCGACTGTGCTGAGAATGAGGCACTAAATCACATTGTTAGAAATATTCGAAGCACTTCACAAATTCGTTAATTTCTCTGAGGGGTTTGGTATGTTGCGTCATATCCATTGATGCACGTGGTTCCATGGCTTGAGCATCGGAGGGGGGCTTTTGGGATGGGGCCACAGCACTGACACACATAGGGCTAAACGTTGGATGTTGTTGCTACGTTGTTGCAACAGCAATAGGGTGTGCTGGAGCATCTGCAGTACGCTGTTGAGATTGCAGCAAGACCCACGCATATGATCACGGCAGTACGGTAGGAAGACATAGTGATAGGCTCTCCTCACGTCGATTAATTGTCTCTGAGGTCTACTAGTTGGGATACATCACTAGTCCAGATCTCTTCTCTCCCTGGACAGTACTTTACGTTTCCCAATATTGTAGTTCGATGACGGATGATGGCACGAGGAGTGACTCCAGAAGTGTGTGAGGTCATCCATACAGGATCGAACTAGGAGCGACGATTGCTACAACTGCTCTCTAATAGAGAGGAGAAGTTAGAAATGAGACAATTCATTTGTTAGAGTTTGTGGCACGATACTGCTTTGTGTATGCAGATCGGCCAATGCTAGTGAGTTGTAAAAACTCAAACAGGTGAGTATATAGCGTCCCTTTCTGTCCTGAGGCACATGAGGCGCAGGTTCTGACACTGTACGTGATCTTCTTCGTGTACTCAAGACAACGTGGTCTGGTGCAGGGAATCCCTACAAACGGCTGCCGCGTCCGGAGAGCTAGCTGGCTGTTGCATGTTCATCGCGTGTCAGTGTCAACGGCCAGTCTCACTTTCGCTTGTGGCCCGGCGAGGGTTGTCCCCCCGCCTAATCCCTCAGGTATACGGCCCGGTGACTGTCAGCTTGTAGGACCGGACGCTCCCGCGCCCTTCTCGTTAGGTGGCGCGCTGACACTCCCCTTCTTGCAGGTAGCCGATGACCTCTCGTTTTTGCTCTGGCTGGCCTCTGCATTGCCTCGATACCCATCATTTGCACAATTCTGACAAAAATCTTATGCCTAACTTTTTCCCATGACCTATGTTATTATAAATTTACATAACGATACATTGATGGTCTGTCATTTCAGACACTCTTATTTTACTTTTATAGTTATTAATCTATGGCTATCATTATAATCGTGGTGTATGTAATCTAGACATGGAAATAATTTATCTTGATATTTGTGTAGAGACCGGTCTCACTACTGTACATGGTGTGTGACGCTACACTGGATGAACAGCTAAATGTGCGGGCCCGCACTAATATTACTATTAATTATATAATCGACAGTAGACATGCTCAAGAATTAACTACCATTTGCCAACGATCAACATTCTATGTCTTTTGAATAAATTATGTTATTATGCAGCTCGAAGTTTTACTGAGCTTATAAAGAACAAGCAACTATTCTACGTTCGCTCGCCGGTCGTCCCTCCATCTTGGGTCTGTGATTTGATGACTTGAAAAATAACATCCCAACAGGCGCGCGCCAAACACTTGTGGTAGAAAACCCCCACAATATTAATCTAGTTATTGTTAAATCCTACAGTTTAACTTATCCTAGTATATCGTACCTTTTTTTTTGTTTGTTTGTTTACCTTATACAATACTCCTACATAATTCCTGTTACGTTGAGATGTCTCACTGCTCGCCGCTATTGACGACAGTGATGTGCGCACCGTACGACATGGCCTCCGAGTTTTCATTACGCCTCACTGAAACTCCAGAGACTGGGTTAGCCATGGCTATACAAGACAATAAATTTATAGTTGCAACTTCTTTTTCTATGTGATGCGGTTTTCGCGATCAAAGCACACCTTTCCAGAGGCAATGAAATATGACCAAGCCAGAACTGGTTCCTGTTGAGGATTCCGTCGCCCACCACACGCCAGCTACACTTTATGTCACGAATCTCCAAGTATACACTCCTGGAAATTGAAATAAGAACACCGTGAATTCATTGTCCCAGGAAGAGGAAACTTTATTGACACATTCCTGGGGTCAGATACATCACATGATCACACTGACAGAACCACAGGCACATAGACACAGGCAACAGAGCATGCACAATGTCGGCACTATTACAGTGTATATCCACCTTTCGCAGCAATGCAGGCTGCTATTCTCCCATGGAGACGATCGTAGAGATGCTGGATGTAGTCCTGTGGAACGGCTTGCCATGCCATTTCCACCTGGCGCCTCAGTTGGACCAGCGTTCGTGCTGGACGTGCAGACCGCGTGAGACGACGCTTCATCCAGTCCCAAACATGCTCAATGGGGGACAGATCCGGAGATCTTGCTGGCAAGGGTAGTTGACTTACACCTTCTAGAGCACGTTGGGTGGCACGGGATACATGCGGGCGTGCATTGTCCTGTTGGAACAGAAAGTTCCCTTGCCGGTCTAGGAATGGTAGAACGGTGGGTTCGATGACGGTTTGGATGTACCGTGCACTATTCAGTGTCCCCTCGACGATCACCAGTGGTGTACGGCCAGTGTAGGAGATCGCTCCCCACACCATGATGCCGGGTGTTGGCCCTGTGTGCCTCGGTCGTATGCCGTCCTGATTGTGGCGCTCACCTGCACGGCGCCAAACACGCATACGACCATCATTGGCACCAAGGCAGAAGCGACTCTCATCGCTGAAGACGACACGTCTCCATTCGTCCCTCCATTCACGCCTGTCGCGACACCACTGGAAGCGGGCTGCACGATGTTGGGGCGTGAGCGGAAGACGGCCTAACGGTGTGCGGGACCGTAGCCCAGCTTCATGGAGACGGTTGCGAATGGTCCTCGCCGATACCCCAGGAGCAACAGTGTCCCTAATTTGCTGGGAAGTGGCGGTGCGGTCCCCTACGGCACTGTGTAGGATCCTACGGTCTTGGCGTGCATCCGTGCGTCGCTGCGGTCCGGTCCCAGGTCGACGGGCACGTGCACCTTCCGCCGACCACTGGCGACAACATCGATATACTGTGGAGATCTCACGCCCCACGTGTTGAGCAATTCGGCGGTACGTCCACCCGGCCTCCCGCATGCCCACTATACGCCCTCGCTCGAAGTCCGTCAACTGCACATAGGGTTCACGTCCACGCTGTCGCGGCATGCTACCAGTGTTAAAGACTGCGATGGAGCTCCGTATGCCACGACAAACTGGCTGACACTGACGGCGGCGGTGCACAAATGCTGCGCAGCTAGCGCCATTCGACGGCCAACACCGCGGTTCCTGGTGTGTCCGCTGTGCCGTGCGTGTGATCATTGCTTGTACAGCCCTCTCGCAGTGTCCGGAGCAAGTATGGTGGGTCTGACACACCGGTGTCAATGTGTTCTTTTTTCCATTTCCAGGAGTGTAATTCCTTGGTTATTCATCTGTGACAGTCACGAGCAGCAGGCTAAATCCGCACCCAGCACATTGGCATGGTAGGCTTTATGCCCGCATTTCTACCGTTTGGTGCACCATTGGAGTCAAACGCTCACTGGTTCACCCAGACTTGCAACTCAACGATGCTGGCGCACCACTGTAAAAACAATACTGCGTATATTCATCCTCGAAATCACGCGACATACCACAATCTTGTAGTGCACTGACGCGTGCTTGCAAGCATTGTTATGACCGTCCCACGAACTGGTTGTGGCCGCTATGGAGCGTATCACGACTTCCCAGAACGCTTCTAGGAGCACGTTCTTGTATGCGCCCGTTTCTGCGACGTCTCTTCACTCATCATTATCCCTCAACATGGACACCAGACTGGAAAGGACAAAAACATTGCTCATGGAATGCTAGTGCCTCCTACTTCATTGACATTGTAAGTCGCGAACATAAACCAAAAAGGATAGCAGCAGTAAATTCTTATGAGAGACAACGCATCGTGTTAATACTTTAGCAATCTTAATCTATTCATTCAACGATTCTTGCTCCCCGAAGAAAGGTTCATATATTTGCCCATTCTACTATGTACACCACTTACCCTTCTACTATTCCACGAACTCCTTTATCTGGGAGATGTGGTGGAGTCCTATGGACTTCTTTCCTTTCGGCGTCTCCAATTCATGAGCAATGTGGTGAGCTGCTCTCGCCGGCCGCGGTGGTCTCGCGGTTCTAGGCGCTCAGTCCGGAACCGCGCGACTGCTACGGTCGCAGGTTCGAATCCTGCCTCGGGCATGGATGTGTATGATGTCCTTAGGTTAGTTAGGTTTAAGTAGTTCTAAGTTCTAGGGGACTGATGACCTAAGATGTTAAGTCCCATAGTGCTCAGAGCCATTTTTTTGAGCTGCTCTCCTTATACGGTACGGGCCGTTGTAAACAGAATAGAATTTTTGGCATTTCATTTTTTGTTTGTTCAAGAGTCGGAAAGACTTCACGAGCACTCTTTGTCCAATTTGGAAGTGTCGTAGAGGAGCTCCCTTGTCGGCACGTCTCTCCCTGACCTCTGATGCAGCCCGTATCCTCTTGAGAGCCAAATCCACTACGGCTCGGTACTGCTTTCGCGCCCTTGGTGGCAAGTTTACGACCTCGGTTATCAAGTCCTTAGGAATCCGGTTTTTCAGTACTGTAATGGGTGCCAATTTTGTTATCCTATGGGGCGCCTCACTGATCACCTCCTGGAAGTCTTTAAGGAGGAGGAGGAGGAGAGTAGTGTTTACCGTCCCATCGACAACGAGGTCATTAGAGACGGAGCGCAAGCTCGGGTGAGGGAAGGATGGGGAAGGAAATCAGCCGCGCCCTTTCAAAGGATCCATCCCGGCATTTGCCTGAAGCGATTTAGGGAAATCACGGAAAACCTAAATCAGGATGGTCGGAGACGGGATTGAACCGTCGTCCTCCCGAATGCGAGTCCAGTGTGCTAACCACTGCGCCACCTCGCTCGGTAGTCTTTAAGGAAAACGTCCCATGTCGCGTGCTGTTTGTTGCAGTACAACCGGCACAAGTTTGAGTTCCTTAATAACCCGTTCTGCAGCATTCGAGCTCGGATGGTGTGATGATATAAAAATGTGATCAATTTTACATCGACGCAACGTCTCCTTCCATGTTTTTGACTTAAACTGTGGCCCGTTATCAGAAATAATTCTACTCACAAGACCAACCTGTGGTAGGAAATCCCGGATTAGGGCTCGTGATACAGTTCGTCCTGTCGCCCTCTTCAGTGCCGTAAAGGTAACGTATTTGGACGTTAGTTCAACAAAGACTAATGCGTAAGTATATCCTCTTCTTGTTCTTGGCAAAGGCCCCATCAAATCTGTTGCCGCTAATTGTCTTAATTTGGTCGGTACGATTGGGTATAATGGTCCCTGCATGCTCACAGTGGCGTGCTTAGCCTTTTGGCAGTCTTTACACACCGATAGTACCCTCCGAATTCGACGCTCCATGTTTCGAAAGTAACACATGGTCCTTAGCTTGGGATTGCACTTGCGTGGTCGGAAGTGTCCATAGCTGAGGTGAGTATGCCATATAACCTTGTTTATTAGGTATTCAGGGAGGCATACCCCCCATTCAGTGTCATTGGCATAATTTCGGTGGAAGATTATGCCTTTCCGCAAGAGGTAGAACTGCCTGACGGTGGCGTGTCTTCTGTCTATCCATTTCTGTTTCAATAACACTAGGGCAGGGTCCTTGTCTTGCTCCTTCTTGATGTCCTGCATACTACAGGTAATAAAATTTTCAAAGGCTACTTTTTGCATATAGAAAAGGCAGTAGTGATTTTCCTCCAGATCTTCTTCCATGTCGTGGTCAAATCCGATCGGTGACCGCGATAAGGCGTCTGCAATAATTTTCTGACTGCCGGCGATATATTCTATCGAAAAATTGTACTGCTGCAGATATGATGCCCACCTAATGAGCCGCCTGTGATTAAGCTTTGCAGTCATCAGGAACTCGAGTGCCTTGTGGTCTGTGTAGACTCTCGTCTTGCGACCAAACAGAAGGTACCTGAATTTTTCAAACGGCCATACAACAGCCAGCGCCTCTAACTCGGTTACTGAGTAATTCCTCTCACTCTTGGCTAGTACTCTGCTACCAAACGCAATTGTCTTCCACACCCTGTTTCCTTCATTTACATAGTCTTGGAACACCATGACACCCAGACCTGAGTATGAACTGTCCGTTACTATGCAAAGCTCTTGTCCGCTACTATGCAAAGCTCTTCTGCTAAATTAGGGTGTGAGAGGATGGGTGTTTGTAATAATGCGAATTTTAATGCTTTCCATTCGGATTCGGCCGCTTCATCCCAGTCCCAAGGAATCTTCTTTCCTGTAAGTTGATGCAACCTAGGACTGCTCTGAGTTTTGACATATATAAAGCGGTTATAAAAATTTACGATCCCTAAGAACCCTTAATTGCTTCTTTGTTGTAGGAATGGGAAACTTTTCAATCGCTTCGATCTTTTCGGGATTTGGCGCAATGCCCTCACCCGTGATGATATGTCCTAGAAATTTGACAGAGGATGTCCCAAAATTCGATTTTTCGATGTTGATAGTCACTCCGTATTCCTTGAATGTCGCAAGGAGTTCACCGAGGACCGCATTGTGTTCTCCCCAAGATTTCTCCGCGATCAGCAAATCGTCCACATAGCTGGTGACATGACGTTTGAAACTACCGCTTAGTATGCCGTCGAGCCCCAGGGAATGAATGCAGCAGACGAAATGTTCAAACCAAATGGTAGACAACGAAACCGGTAACATCTTCCAAATGCTAAAAACGCTGTGTACTGTCTGCAATTTGGATGGAGCTCAATTTGCCAGAAACTCGATTTTAGATCAACTGATGAGAAGATTGATATTCCATGGAAGTTTTGTAAGAGCTCCCCTAATCGTTCCTGTCTGTCTGTTTCGGGTTCTATTATTGTATTAATTTTTCGCGAGCCCAAGACTAAACGAATACTACCATCTGCCTTCTCGACTACTCTTAACGGGTTATTATAGGCTGAAGCCGTAGGTTCTATTATTCCTTCACTAAGCATTCGCGTAATTTCAGCTGCTACTTTCTGTCGATATGCCACCAAGGGGATTGGGTAGGGTGGCACAAGAAACTGGTTGTGCGGACGTACACCGAATTCATATTGGAAGTTCTTTATTGATCCTGTCTTGGGAATGAAAACCTCCGCATGTTCTACTAGTAATTTATGAAGTTCTTTGCGCTGGTCGGACCTTATATTCTTTATTACTTCCCATTTTTCTCCTATTTTCTCATTTATTTCTCCCATTATTACGACTTCATTCTCATCCGTGTCCTCTCCCCTACCCGCAACGTCGACCTGTCCTTCCTTTCTGTCTTTCTGACACGCATAATTTATCCGTACACAGTTAGACGGTAGTTGAGCTGGGATCAGCTGGTCGTCGAACTTAATGTTGACGGGATTCCCTTTCCTCAAAACCACTTCACCTCGTCCTAGATCAACTATCGCTTCATGCTCATTTAGGAAGTCCGTTCCTATTATCATGTCGATCGCCAGATTTGGCATGATCCAGAAGTTAATTTTGTGTCCTTGGCAGGAGAATTCCAGTCTTGTTTGTTGGGTGACCTCCGTACATTTACCCGCTAATGTCCCTTTTATTTTGGTTTTCTTAATCGATAGGACAGGCCATTCCACCTCCTGAGAGCACCTCTTGTATGCTGCCTCAGATATTGCTGTTATGTAGCTTCCACTATCTATTATCGCATTCATACTCTTTTCAGCTATTGCTACTGTGATAAGAGGCTGCCGATCCTGTCGAGTTGTTGTTTTATGTTCTTCGAGCAGGATTTCTGATAAATCCTTCGTAATTTATCATCCGTAGTTGGCCAGGTACGAGATTACGTGCGAAATTCCGGGGGCCTGTGTTCGCACTAGTCTGGCGTCAATCCCTTGTTCAGCTCCCCCTCCTCTGACGTGCATTAGGATTTGCGGGTCTAGTTTCAATCTGCTGGCTCCACTGTTGTCCTTGGTTTCTCTCTCTCCAATTACGGTCGCTTTGCCGTACGTTATTCCTCCTATCCCAGATTCCTTGTCTAGATTGACCCTGTTCCCTGACGTTCTGGTTTCCGTCTCTCTGGTTTCCATAACCTTGAATAGCGTAACCTTGATTTCGTTACCCTGGTTTCCTAACTGACCAGTGCGATTATGCGATCTGTTGTCGTCCTCCCTTCCTGGCCCGTGGTATTTGTTACTTTGCCCCTTCTTCCTGTCCTTTGCGTCTTGTTTATCAAAGACTACTTCGAGTTCGCGCAATAAACTTCTATGTCAGCTCCACACTTCCCGACAAGTGTCTCTTAGTACGTAACTGGCAATTTGGAAAAGCAAAATTTAATGATTTCTCCGTTACTATGGACTATCTAAAAATTGATTCTTCTTGAGTAAATCATCAAAAAATTTGGTTGCTCTCCTATGCCCGGACACTTCCAGTTCAGGACAAAATATTATTTCCTCTTTAATCCTGTCTTGCGTTTCCTTTGACCAGTACGTCCGCAGGAATGCACCAACAAATTCCTGATAAGTCCGACACGTCGCTGCCACCCCCGCATCTTTTCCGCGGCCTGGCCTTCGATATGTCCACACATGAATTCTAATTTTGCCTGGGTTGGCCATGATGACGGTAATGAATTTGTAAATTGCCTCACCCAGCTCTTCGGATGCATCGGCCCTCCATTATCTTTGAACTTCTGGAATTTTAGTATCGACAGGAAGTGATTGTGATCAAAATCCTGTTCCATCCTCGCACTAATGTTGTCACTCGTTTACGATACTTGCGCGTCTGCTGAGTGTCCTGATCTATCTTGCTGATAACTGTGATGTGCTACCTCTGTATCACAGTGGAAGTGGCACTCAGAATTCACTCTCCTAAGTGGGCTACAATTATTGGAGCTATTACTCGCTGTTTCTGAGTGTGCATTGTTAGTTCCGCACTCGGTCATTGGGCTAGAGCTCGGCGGCCTTTTCCTCGGAGACACAATTCTGTGTACTCCATCATTGGTATCCGAACGCGCAGTGCTGGTGTGCCCGTTTCGCTCTAGTTTTGCTATCCGACTCTCTACTTCTTCTATTCGTTTCGTGGTGTTCGTAACCGCGATATCACCTTGAGTTTTTAAGAACGCTAGGGATTTTGAGTGGGCTTCTGTTGTACGTTGCAAGCGTCCTGCGAGTTTAGAAGTTGCTTCCGCGTCTTTCATTGCCCCTATTGCTGCCGTTTTGGCCAGGCCTGCTACTTTTTGTGCAGCCATTGACATTTGTGTTACTTCTCCACATTCTTTCTTTATTGTTAGTAATTCCCCACAAATTTCCCCTATATGCGAAATTATTGCCTGAGTGTCCTTCTTACGCTGTTCGTCAGCTTATTCCTTCTCCTTCTTACGCTATTCATCATCTTCTTCCTTCTCCTTCTTACGCTATTTCTCAGCTTCTTCCTTCTCCTTACGTTGTTCGTCAGCTTCGTCTTTCATTGATCGTAGGAAGCTCAGTATTGGGTTTATGTCATCTTTTTGATCCTCTTCAAACATGGGCGATGTAACTTTGGACACCTGGGCGCTAGAATTCTGACGTGACCGAGCTGGCCCCTGCCTACTCTCGTTCGTTTGATTATAAACTTCTGCTACCGTCTCGACCTGTGTGCCTGTCACTGTTTCATCCTCTACCTCACTATCATAATCACGGCCGCGACGTTGCTCTAAGATCGCTTCCAAATCACCGTCCTCGTCAATGACCCTGTCGTCCTGTCCTGCTAAAAATGTGGCCATCTCATCTCCGAACTTATCCCCGTCAGTAAACTGCCCCTTATCCATTATGTTATCCTCTTTTGTTTTAGCTTCGCTAGATAATAGTCGTGCCTTACTTCTCATGGTCATTCATGAAAAACAAATTTATCTAAAATGCGCAATAAAAATATTCATCATCATCATCATCATCATTTAAGACTGATTATGCCTTTCAGCGTTCAGTCTGGAGCATAGCCCCCCTTATAAAATTCCTCCATGATCCCCTATTCAGTGCTAACATTGGTGCCTCTTCTGATGTTAAACCTATTACTTCAGAATCATTCTTAACCGAATCCAGGTACCTTTTCCTTGGTCTGCCCCGACTCCTCCTACCCTCTAATGCTGAACCCATGAGTCTCTTGGGTAACCTTGCTTCTCCCATGCGTGTAACATGACCCCACCATCTAAGCCTGTTCGCCCTGACTGCTACATCTATAGAGTTCATTCCCAGTTTTTCTTTGATTTCCTCATTGTGGACACCCTCCTGCCATTGTTCCCATCTACTAGTACCTGCAATCATCCTAGCTACTTTCATATCCGTAACCTCAACCTTATTGATAAGGTAACCTGAATCCACCCAGCTTTCGCTCCCATACAACAAAGTATATATTTTTCCGCATAGACATAAAATTTCAACAACGCCGTTCCAACGCTGTAATTACATGCACGATTTGTTGTGGTACAGAAACCGCACACAAACCCGACAAAGTGTGATGTGGTACGCACACCACATGACAGAAACACATAAAACAGCGAAAAAACAAAAAATATATACGCTGAAAACAAAAGCTGTAATCATGCGCCGCTACTTAAAACTAATCGCGGAACTACAAGAAAAAGAACTTGGGTATTAATCGTTAAAAAAGGTAGAGAAAATAAATTTGAATGTTCCTACTAAGAATACTGTTTGCTTATCAGTGATTCACAGGAAAGATCCGAGGCTAAGGGTTGCCATTTTATGCGAGGTGCCGGGGCTAGCAGTGTATTTAACACTAAATTCTTCTAGAATCTTCATATGGAAATGATGCTCTAAGCCCCCCCCCCCCTTTTCTAACTCCGACTTTTACTGTTGCACATGGATTAAGAAGAAACGCGAACTGACTGTAATCGACCCTGCAAGTGGAGTAAAAAAAGTTTGGCACCTGAAATAATTTAATCTGATAGAAATTAATTAGGTAAAGGAAAGTTTCATTAATGTAGTGAGAAATGAAAGGGTTGCTCTACCGATTAACAGAATGAAAGTTATGCCCAAAATAACAAATTGATTTATTATGACTAAACTCAAAATAGTAAACAAACACATGAAACATTTACAATATATCAAACTGGATACTCAAATAAATGCTGTGAAAGTGAGGTTGTCCATAAACTAGATTGTGACATTTATGACCAAGTGGTATGTGGAGCCAATTCCTTGCAACTCAAATATTAAGAGAAACACCCAGCCAACCCAACATTAATTGCTGCTACAGTAGTGAGAACTCAGGCAATGAACATCCAAGACAGAACCACGTAAGGAAAGACGGGAACAGGCGCGCTCTGCTGAGCTCTGATTGTCACAGAGCAAATTCCCTAATCTGCCGGTGCTGCGGACATACATTACCAAGCTGTCTTCTTAACTGCAAGGACATGATCTGGCGTACCGGAAGCGATGGCTGGTTGCTTCGACGTCCTGTCGTGGTGATGATAATGTCGTGAGTATAGCCCGAAACAAATTGTCCTGGTCTGGTTGTTCCAGATTAAAGACTTCCTATCAATACAAATGCGCCTCTGAGGGAGACGAAGAAGGCTCGCCACACAATCACTGATGGTACAGTGATTGATTTTAACAAGCGCAGTCACACAGTAACTCCGATACAGTCACCATTAGCCAAAACTGCTCAAGATGGACAACATAGGCCCCTTGTACGCAGAACGCTCAATTGGCAACTGTACTCGGAAAGTTACGTTGAAGTCGAAACTTCAGCAACTTCGTCAAACAGTTACAATTAAATAAGACTATATTAGACAGCCAATGGAAGGCAGGCTGTCCAGAGCACCGAGAGCTCAGTCTTGTAACCTACTCCGACCAAAAGGCGAGAGCCGACTCTCTCAAGAGCACCCGTACAAGCCAAACACAGAACATTCCCGCCCCCACGACAGTGGCCGTGGTTAAATGTGCCAATCAGTAACTCGAAAGCCGGCAGAAAATTCCACTCTATTGCCAAAGCACTACCACTCCACCAATGGAGATACTTGGCGCCAATTTCTGCGCCGATTTTGCTACGTCATGGAGCTATGCCCTGAGCAAGCCAATCACAGTTACGATTTTGCAGAGAACGCGGGAATTTGCCCGCCAAGACTGCCTGGGAACACAAGTCATTCCCACGCCTCACTGGTAGCCCGCCAGAAAGTGTTTTCACTAAGTTTCTGTGGAGCAACGGAATCTCTAGCCCAGGCGCTCCTTCAGGCCCCTGTGGGCGTGTCGCTTCTGTTCTTATGACGATGTCGACGTCTGGAAAGTATTCACTCGACTCCCTCACACCCGTCGGCTTATACCTGTCAAGATCAGCAGTGCCCGCCTGTCCCCGGACCACCCGGGTGACGAGAGACGCTGCGTGGGAAGTCGGCGTGTGAAGGAATAGCAACTTTTCACTGCATGCAATTAGAGAGGCTCAGATTAAGGTAGAAATATGAGAGGGGGCTCATGCCAGCTCTCAAGGCCTTGGCATGTTGTGGAGAATGAGAAGTCCCTTTGCAGTTTTGTGGCGAGAAAGACGCAGAAGTCATTGGTTCTTTCCGGCCGATGAGCACACGGGAAATCGGAGAGGTTTGTGCGACTTCGTTGCGTTGATAACAGACGCATCACCCAATGACTCACCTTGCTTTTGTGTACTACTAGTAGTCCACAGGCATTCTCGAAGCGCCAATATATATCTGCGATGCTCTGGATTTCCGCGAAAAGAAACTAACTAACAGCTCTCTGCTTGGAACGCACCTCCGTTACAGACGCCATTTAGAAGGCTACGTAAAGCGCCGCCACCTATCGGAACTTCGTGAAACTTTGGAAGCAGTCTTTGACGCATAAATCTAATATTGGACTGCTTCCATGGAGGCAAGACTGAAGAAAAACCAAGCCACTTTGTTAAGGTATTACTGCAATAAGTCCCAGGACAAATTCCGCATTTTTCAACCTTAATTCACTGAGGAAAAAAAGTAATGTATTTCTTATTGAACGCCCCTCGTGTTACGTGTATTTCCCTGTAGCTTACTACTACTTTGCTTAGAATTTCAAAAAACTTGCACCATTTTACACATTCGAGGGTTGGATTCCCTCACTCCTTCATCGAAGACTTTCACTGCCTGGGCTACTCTCAGGGTGCATCTTCGACGTGGAAGATCCCCACCATTTCCTTGCCGTGTCGTCTGCTCGCCGTCACTACTGCTCGCCGTCCGGTCCTCCTCGCCGCCGCCGCCGCCGCCGCCGCCTGGCCGCCGCCTGCCGGTGCTCGCCGCCGCCGCCTGGTCGCCGCCTGCCCGTGCTCGCCGCCGCCGCCGCCGTTTGGTCGCTGCCTGCCGCTGCCTGCCGTCGCCGCCGCCGCCGCCGCCTCGTCGCCGCCAGCCGGTCCTGGCCGCCGCCGCCGTCTGCCGCCGCCGCCGCCTGATGGTGCTGGCCGCCGCCGCCGCCGCCGCCGCCGCCGCCTGCCGGTGCTCGCCGCCGCCGCCGCCTGCCGGTGCCCGCCTCCGCCGCCGTCTGGTCGCCGCCGCCGCCCTTCTCGCGCGCCACCACCATGTCCCAACCCACCACCACTATCATTTTCACCTCTCCCTCCGCTGCTCCAACGATCATCACATGGAGCTCATCCTCCACCCCACTTCCCGTCCTTCCTTCTCTCCCTGTCCACCCCACCCCTGCGCCACTTTCGGCTGTACCCACCCCCAACTCCTCCTCCCCTATCACTGTCGCCCCATCGACAGGTACTGAGTTTCCGCCGCTCCCTGCACCGCCTCCGACGGGCTCCAAGCCAGCACGGATCTAGGCTCGACGTTCCACAGTCTCTGTGACGCCCACGCCCCCTCCGTCTGCGTCATCCGCTGCTCAGGGTGGTCCTGCTCCCCGCCATCTCCCCCTGCAACCCGTCCCCCTGCCCCCTCTCCACCCAGTCGTGACTACGAAACCTTCAAAGTGCCCGAATGTTGACCCTTCCCCCGAAATCTCCTCCAAAAAAACCCCCAATCCCCGTGACCCACCCACCCCCATGGACGCGGCCCTGACCCCGCCCCCGCCACCCCTGCCACCCACACCTTTGTCCTCTCCAATCCTGACCCTCAATTCCTTGATGCCCGCTCCCTCACCCTCGCCATCCGGAAATACTACCCCAATGCCCCCATCTCCCTTCTGATTCCTCGCAAGGACTCGGTCCTCATTAAACCCCCAATGCCTCCTTCCACACCGATCTCCTCTCCCGCATCCCCCGTATCCAATTTGGCCAACGTGCAACCCTCACCCCTTACCACACCCTGTCCTCTCCCCGTCAGCCTCAACCTCCCCGACGTCCGCCAACCTTCACCGCTGTGATCACGAAGCTTAGCCCAATGATCACGGAGGCTTAGGTGTTGGCGGAACTCAACTCCTGGCCCGACATTGAAATCCGCTCAGCCCGTCGCATCTTTAATGATGCCGAGCCGACTTTTCTCATGCGGATATTCACCGAATTCTCCTCCTCCATTGACTGCCTCCTCACCGAGGGAGCCCTCATCTACAATCAGGGCCATAAGGTGGACCCCTCCCGTTCCCCAGTCCAATCCTACCGCTGCCAAGGCTGTCTCACCTACAACGACCACGTTACCTCTGCCTGCAAGAACCCCCCTACTTGTCCCCACTGCAAAGCATCCCACTTCCTCAAGAATTGCCCCAACCTCACCTCTCCCCCCTCCTGCAACACTTACAACGAACCACACCCAACCTACTCCTCGAAGTGTAAAGCGAAACCTCCACCAGTCACCCCTGAGCTCACCGTCCCTGTCCGTCCTGTTGATGACCCCATCCACCCCAACAAGTCGCTCCGCCCTCCCCCTACTGCCAAGGACATCATCAGTTTCACCACCATTGTGCTCGAAAACATCCACCCCTTCCAGCACTCACACACTCTTTCCCAAATCGCCCTCGCTGCCTGTTCCATCTTCCATCTTACCACCTATGCCACATGCTCCCACAACCAGGCCCACTTCATCTTCACCCCCCTCACCACCCTTGTCTAACTCTCCCCTCCCATGGTACAACAACCCTACCGTATCCTGTACCACAACATTCGCTCCCTGCACACCCACAAACTCCTCTTCCTCCACGCCCTCCGTCAGCACCACGTGGATGCCTTCGTCCTAAATGAAACCTTCCTTCAACCACATATCTCTGTCTCCACGGCTCCTTACACCCTACACC
Organism: Schistocerca piceifrons; assembly: GCF_021461385.2. NCBI lineage: Eukaryota > Metazoa > Arthropoda > Insecta > Orthoptera > Acrididae > Schistocerca > Schistocerca piceifrons. The sequence goes on from NC_060138.1 coordinate 695,210,392, forward strand.
ACATCGATAATCTGTACCCTCTGGCGCGTGGCGGAGTTGCTATAGGCCACCTCAAGCACCTCCCTGTCTGGCCCCAACCTCTCCTTAACAGTCCTGCCGAGCATCTCACCCCTAGCCTCTTCTTCCCCACCCTTACCATCACCTGTGCTACCATTTATGTCCGCCCTCGCACCCCCATCCCGTACGATTTCCTGGCCCACATTGACCGCACCTTCTCCACCTAAATGATTGCCGCCGACCTCAATATCTACAGCCGTGATCCTGCCGACCTCCAGTGGTGGCATCAGTTTCTCACCACTCTCCAGGGAGACCTGGTTCCCCTGCCTCAGCACACCCAACCTGAATCCAACACCACTCCTGATGTGGTCCTTGCCTCTCCCAACCTCCTTGGGCGCATCACCGCAGATGTCCTTGACCTCATTGGCAGTGACCATGCTCCTGTTCTCCTCACTATCTCTAATGGTCGCCATCCCCACAACGCTCCTCGCCCTGACGTCCCTCCTAAACTTGTCCATGATTACTCCCGTGCCAACTAGGATGCCTACTGGGACTCCATTCACTCCCAGGTTGATGGCCACGACCTTACCCTCCAATCTCCTGATGACATCTCTCACACTGCTGCCTTCCTGCACCAGACTTTGTCTGACGCCGTCGCCACCCATATCCCCACCAAAGCCGTCCACCCTCACCGTCCCGCCCTGCCTCCACAGGCTGTCCTTCTCCTTCGAGAGCCCTGCCGCCTCTACCGCTCTTTTCTCCGCACTCGTGACCGGGATACACTTACCCGCCACCGGCAATTACAACGACACATCCGCAACCTGCTTACTGGGAAGAAACGCCGTGCCTGGCGCCAGACATGTACAAAACTCAACACCATGCTCCCCATCAACTCTTTCAAGTATTGGTCTGCTTTCCACTGCCTTACTGGGAACCGCCCCACCCCCAGTACCCTCTCCTCCTTAATGATCGTCGCTTTCCTGACAACCTCAGTAAGGCCAACCACTTTGCCTCCCACCTCTCTGATGTTTTTTCCATCCCAGATGATCCCCACTTTAATTATTCCCTCTTCCCTGATGTCATGGACTGTACGAATACCTCTGTTCCTCCCCTTGCTCCTAGCTTCCAGTACTTGGGCCACACACCACCATCTGAACTTAACACTCCCATCACTCCCCAGGACATCAGCCTCACACTCCGCACCAAATGCAACACTGCTCCCGGCCACAACTGCGTTACCTACCACCACCTCAAACACTGCCCTCCCTCGTTCCTTTCACTCCTTGCCACCCTCTACAATGTCATCCTTGCCACTGGCTTCTATCCCGACCTGTGGAAAACCTCCCGTATCCTGATGTTGTCCAAACCCAACAAGCCTCCATCTGATGCCTCTTCCTATCGTCCTATCTGTCTCACATCGGTGTTCAGCAAGCTCTTGGAATCCATCCTTTCCCGGCGCATCCATCACCACCTCCGCCAAAACCACCTCCTCCCAAACACCCAATGTGGCTTTCGACCTTCCTTCTCTGCTGATGACCAACTCCTCTACCTCACTCATCTCCTCTCCCTCCAGCTTAACTCCCGCCACTCCGCCATTTTTGTCTCCCTTGACCTCAAAAAGGCCTACGGCCGTGTCTGGCATCCCAGTCTCCTGTTTAAACTCCAAACCTACGCCCTTCCTATCAACTACATCCGTCTGGTGGCCTCCTTCTTCTCCCACCGCCCCTCCTATGTTACCATTCATAATGGCACTTCCTACACCTTCTACCCCTCTGCAGGTGTGCCCCAGGGCTCTGTCCTCTCCCCTCTCCTCTACCTCATGTACACGGCAGATATGCCCCAACCCCCCCCTCCAGTACACCTCTTACAATATGCGGATGACACCGCATTTCTCTCCCTCGCTCCTACCCTCCAACGGTCCCAACGCCTTCTCCAGAATCACCTTGACCTTTTTGCTGCATGGTGTAACCAGTGGCTCCTGAAACTCAACCCTTCCAAGACCCGGGCAATCATCGTAGGTCATACCATTCGCTCCTTCCGGCTCCTGGATTTCTCCCTTACTGTCTGTGCCCGTCCTGTCTGCCTCACCCCCACCCTCACCTACCTTGGCCTCACCATTGACCGTCACCTCACCTGGATCCCTCATCTCCGCTCCATCCAATCCAAAGCCCACAACCGCCTCCGACTCCTCAAACTCCTCTCCGGCCGGACATGGGGGTTGCACCCCTCTACCATCCTCCACACCTACAAATCCTTAATCTGTCCCATCCTCTGTTATGCCAGTCCTGCCTGGATATCTGCCCCCCCCCCCCCCCCCGAATTCTATTAGTCCCTCCTGATCCTTGAGCGTCATGCACTCCGCCTCGCCTTCCGTATATGCCTCCCATCCCCCACGCGGATCCTCTATGATCTCATTCCTTTCCCCCATCTGCTCCTATTCCTCGAACATATCCGCATCCTCTACACCTCCCACCGTCTTGAACCCCCTCACCCCCTGGTTGCTCCTCTCCTCTCCGATCCCCGCCCCCTGCCCCGTCTTCACCGTTGTGTCCCCCCTACCCTCCATCTCTACACCCAACATCTCCTTTCCCAAGGTGGCTTCCATCAACTCCCCCTCCCGGATGATGCCCTCTCTCCCTCCATTTATCCCTCCTATCAACTCTGATCCTCACTCCCCCTCCTTTCCTCTGTCCTTTTTCCGGGCTCCCTCTCCCCCCCTTCCATCCTCTTTCTTCCCCACCTCCCCTCTTTTTGCCCCCTTCTCGCCCCCGCGTCCTTTTACATTTCCCTCCTCTGCCTCCTCTCATTCCCTCTTGTGTCTGCCCTTCTCCCCCTTTATTAGTCCTCTCCCTCCTTGGTTCCCCCCTTTTCGTTTTTCCTCTCCTCACTCCTTGTTTTCCCTCTACTCCAGGTCCCCCCCACCATCTGCCATGGATCGGGAGTGCCATCTTTGTGCCGCCTTTTTCGTGCAGTGTTTTACAGTGTGCTTTTCCAGTGCGCGCTCCGTGTTGTGTCTTTTGGGAAGTGTAGCGAACAGCCATCATACTGTCGCTGGGTGTGCTTTCTATCACTTGCGAACAGAAACCAGACTGTCGCCATGTTTTTTAATTGTGTGTCTACTATGTTACTTGTCTGATTCCTGTGTCTTTTATCTACATTATCAACCCCTTTTGCTTTCTGTTTTAACTTTCCGCAATTTTACGCCATTTTACACTTTAAATCGCCATTTTATCGCCTGTTTTTCCTTGTTTCTTTCTTCTTCCTTTATTTAAAAAAAGTCTGTCGGCTGTAGAACAGCATAGTACGCTGCTGCCGGCCCGCCCCCTTCAGGGGAATTGAAAATCAATAAAGAAAAAAAAAACACCATTTTACGTAGAGGTCGATAGTTGTTATGAAACTGAAAGTGTCTTGATTTTATTCAGTCTTTCTTCCATGGAAGCAGTCCAGTTCTAGATTTATACATCAAAGACTGCCTACAATGGAGATTGCATCTGCCGATCTTTTCTGTGTGTGCCTTCTGCTGTTGTGATTTACAAACAATGTTCTCTGCAACAACACAAATGCGTTCACAGAACTCTAGATGCCAATTGCTGTTGCTGAATAAAGAGGTTAGGTACTTTTTATTTTGATAAGGCTTAACACAATACTGAGATAGACGATCCGGAAGTAATCATACATTTTCTGACTCGTAGCATACTTTAATATTGACAGTTTATTCATAAATAATCGAATACTCACGCTTCAAAATTTAGAAGTATAGATGAAAACCTCGAAGCAATAGTAAATATAACTCCACTAATCACATCCCCCACCCTGATAGTTCTACATGAATTGCAATTGTAACATGCAATAACATGAAAAAAACATATGAAATTAATTATTGATCCTTTTACAAAGCATTTTCTTACCAATATTTTTTTATTTGAATACCTGGCTATGTTCACTTTACCATTTTTTTGTTAACAAATCCAGCCACTTTTATGGATTTTCAATACTTCTTTGTTAAGGAAAATAGTCAACATTTAACTGTGATAATAAGCTTTTACGAGATCTTGAAATTACTTGCAGTGGGTTACATCTTCGACTTTTTTTTAATATTCACGTTTTTCCCTGTATTGTAAGTATTTTAGGTCCTATAAAATGAACAACTGAAAAAGATTTAATAAGCATTCTAGTCCTAATAATCTACTATTCTATTTCCATTAATTGAAAACCATCGTTATAAAACCCTAATCATAAATTACTATATATTATTTTCACGTAATACTTTTTTTTGTATTTACACCTGTACATTACGAAATATGGTTCTTTGAACACTGTGATTTTGCACTTCCTACATGGGCTCGTTGTATGTCTTCTTAACCGAGCGAGGTGACGCAGTGGTTAGACACTGGACTCGCATTCGGGAGGACGACAGTTCAATCCCGCGTCCGGCCATCCTGATTTAGGTTTTCCGTGATTTCCCTAAATCGCTCCAGGCAAATGCCGGGATGGTTCCTTTGAAAGGGCACGGCCGACTTCCTTCCCTAATCCGATGAGACCGATGACCTCGCTGTCCGGTCTCCTTCCCCAAAGAACCCAACCCTATGTCTTCTTATAGCCTTTCCTGTATGATTATTTGCTTAGGCTGAGCGTACTTCGCACATTCTCTGGAGCCTTAATTCACTTCGTGGAGGTAGAAATGTTTTCAAGGAAATGCTTTCCTGTAGCTAGCCTGCTCGGGTGGCCCTCTATGGAACCTTATCTAGAAGCGCCTTCGCACGTGGGTAATTCTGCACAGAATACTATTATGAATGTAGACAAAGGCAAGCAAATTTCCACCCCCTCTCCCATTTCACTGTATTGTTCACAAATGCACTGTACGAAATTCTCTGACGAGACAGAATGGCTCCGGCCTTTGTTCTGTTGTATGCATTCCTAGCAACACACTAGAAACAGATCGAGCCCGTCTGTATCGGTGATTTCACATTTAAAAACGAGAGGAAGCGTCAAATAACGGGATCGGTAATCTACCGGAATTCCCGTGTCCTGTTAATTGATGGGACTAGCAGTTAAAGTGTTAGCTATCTAAATAAATTACAGCGATAGTCACGAACGTAATGCTACAAGTGTAAGCTCATAAACGTCGGTAATGTCATCTGCTTTATTCACCACTTAGTGATATTTTAAAATGGGAGACGGAGAGGTTTTCCCTTTATGTTGCAAAATACTTTAGTGTTTCAAAATCAATGGGACAAAAAGAAAGTATTCCTATGACTACAGTAATGACTTTATTTCAGAAATACACGTCTAGACTGAAATGTTTACTCTGAGTCTAGGTTGGAAACAATGAAACAATGGAAAGTCGCCGTTGTTGTTCATTTCTGGCGTTACTAGTCTAAATGGTGACATCTGCGATAGAATAGGCGTATTATGTCATGGAATATGCAAAAACATCATCCATGATCATTCTTCAAAGACGTTTTCGAACAAAGTTTGTTAAAATGACACGACACCGTCACAACATTGCTAGTTACGCAAAGCTATTAGAGGATACAGAATGCTTATGCAAGAAGAAAACTACATGACAGTCGTTCGTCGAAAATGAAATGTTGGAAAACATTCGTACGATTTACGAAATAAGCCCCAGAAAATCGATGCATCGTGCCATGTCGAGAAGTGAATTCGTCGCAGTCAACAGTGTGACGGGTATTGCGCAAGCGTCTGGATTTCGTGGGTTACAGAATTCAAATGTCTCAGGCGTTAAAACCAGCCGAAACAAAGACAATTATGCACTAATTTTCAAGCATGGATGGAGGTAGGTGGGTTCACAAACAGGGTTGGGGTCTCTGACAAAGCAACATTTCACTCAAGTGGAGAAGTGAACAAGCATGATCTGAGAATACGGAGTGCAGAAAACCCGCATGTCTCTCTGGAACGCGAACGTGTTTCTCCGAAATTTAACGTTTTCTGCGCAATAAACAACCGCAGAGCCTTAGGTCCTTTCTTCTTCGCAGAATTAACCATTGCAGGCATAACCTATCTCGACATGCTTTCTCTATGGTTGTTGCCTCACTTGGCAGATGAGGTACCCGACTTCATTTTACAGCAGAACGGAGTCCCCCCACGTTGCCATAACCTCGTACGAAGTCACCTCAATGAAAATTTTCCATAGCACGGAATGTTCGTGCAATTAATGTTGTGTCCACCATGTGGCCTGACGTGACACCAGCGTGCGTTTTTTCTTTTGAGGAAGTGTGAAGGACATGGTTTACGTACCCTCATTTCCACAGGACTTAAAGCAGCTACGGAACAGGACAGTCGGCGTGGTTAACTCCAGTGATCAAACTACGCTGACATGGGTCTGGCAGGAAATCCAGTACCTGGCAGGAAATCCAGTACCGGTTAGAAGTCTGCCGTGTCACAAATAGATGTCCGTAGTAACTGTGAGAACGTGTATTTCTCAAATAAAATCATTACTGCAGGCACAGGAATACTTTGTTTTTGTCCCATTCATTCTGAATCAGCCTGTATTATCATGTCAGTATTTATATAGAGTTCTCGGTTCGATGTTTAAGAATGACGAACGACGCGATAATAATTTTCCGCGTTGGATAATAACCTTGTTAATGTTCCCACTATGTATGTAATCCGTCCTCACCATTATCAAATATTGTGATATTAAGTTATATTGCACGAGCCTCCTTGTGAGATGGGAGCAGAAAAATGTTATGTATTTTGCATTATAACCATATTGATTAGTATTTGTTGAAGTTGTATTGGAATCAGCTACAGCCCAATTAAAATAGTGAGCCTTGGCTGAGGAGAATATTAGTGTTTCACGTACACAATTGGTCGCACGAAAATTTGTAGGTGTCTCACACACTTCCGATGCACGCTTTTACCGTAATTGTGAACGACTTTACACCAACAGTATTGCCGGGCTGATTCTTCGAAAAGCAAGCAAAATATGTGCCTGGAGGCGCCGGGTATCGATCCCGGTACCTCTCACATGCTAAGCGAGCGCTCTACCATCTGAGCTACGCCCCCAGCTGGTACCCACTCCTTGGCAAGCGACAGATCAGCTTCTTCAGCCTGAACTTTCACTGCTCCACTGACACGCGTTCCGCGGCCGGCTGCAGCCGTTCAGCTTGCAGAGTGAGGACGCATCGACAAACGGGAGAAAGTGGTACACACTTTAGAGTGGCAGCGTAGATGGACTCACCTAGCCCAAATATATAGAAAGTTTTCAAAGACCTGGCTCATTATATCTGATGAAAGTGTTCGGCGTCAAGAGCGCTCATATGATATATTGTAGTGGTGAGGGGTGGGGAGCAAGCCGAAGTATTTTTATAGTTTGGAAGATGGATGATGACTTGTAAGCAGCCATATAAAAATGTTCTGGTCCAGACCCGGTTAGAAACCTATGGAATACAGACTTTTAAAACATTTTCCTGAAAGCAGAGCACCTGGCTATACTGTATTTTTTCCTTTTTCTGAGAGTTTGGGAAGGGGGGGGGGGGAAGTTAGGCAGTTAGACCCCCTAGTATGAGCACCCTTGCAGGCAGTTCATTCTACAACGTCTGGTTCAGTACCTCCGAACAGAAGCAGATACGAAGTCATATTTCAGCATCGAAGGCTTCTGTGTGAGTTTGATGTATGGCAAAGATTTGCATTTAGCCTAGTTGTCAGTGGTTCGAACAGAGGGTAAATCTTTCAACTCTGCTGTATTATTCAAGCGACATTAACCAGTGCATAGTCTTCCAGGTAACGATGCATGCAGGATGAGACCGTACTCTACTGTCAAAGTTTCGGAGATAGAGGGGGCCTTTGGTCTCCGGTGATTCGGTAGAAGGTGATTTCTTAGTTTCAGCGGAAACAAATACGCTTCAAACCACAAACATCAGGAGGACTCGCCATAATTTCACGCCCATGAACGAAACGCACTTCATAATTCTCGTGAAGTTTCTTTACTGAAAGAATAACTTTGACGATCGCTGTGAATCACCAACGCCTTATGTCAGTTATCAGTAGCACAAACAAACAGGACTTCTTCTCTCTTAGGGCCCATGATTCTGCTCCTTCATCCGTGTGAGCTGCTTCCCGATCAGCTCATAATATAGCTTTCTTGATAGCAAAAGTTAAGTAAAACAACATCTTTTGGAGACGAAATATGTTTAACATGATCTGTTGCTACTATGTGGTTGACTATACATCAGTGACTCCATCTGGCACGTCATACATACCTTTCTAAGTGAAAACGTTATATTATGTCGACAACTTTTACATTGAACCTGCAAGTACAGACAACTATAACATGGATTAATTAACAACTGCGTCAGGCGTGTACAGACTTGCTAGTACCGCGAGTCGCTAACCCGCTACTGCGACTACGTAAGGGCCGCTAGTTCAAAAATATCGAGCCGTAGACAAGTTATTCCGAATTGGGATCCCCCTGCCCCAATTCTAGCTAGACTGGACTCAAAAGAACCATGTTATACCAGGACCCGCTCGCTCCATCTCGGAAGAGGGGCGGGCCGCATCAGATCAAAGGAAGACCGCATGCTGCCCGCGGGCCGCTGTCTATGCGTCCCTGATCTGTACGGTGGTTTAAGGTGATCCGACACTATTGGATGAATAAACGAGTTTATTATGAACGTGGTTATATGAAACACAGTTCTCACATCATACATAACAGGAATCACAGCACATCAAAGTATCGAGCTATGGACGGCGAGTTGCCTGGGAATTCGGTGGGCGTTTTATCGTCATAGGTCTAAAAATTTCTCCTTACACTCTCACACATTGTACACAAAATTAAAAAACCACGTAATTGCCTCCCATTGTGTATCAGAAGTTTCAAATTTATCTGAAAGGTGCCTACATCATTTCTCTGTAATCGTCCAAAATCGTGGCGCTCTGCGACTTCACTATCGGGCTCGACGAAACTCCAAACAGCGAGGTGTACACACTAGAGAAGAAAAGACCACAGTTCGAATGTTCATGTAACGTGTAAGGTGGGTTAATGACGTCATATTGGCATGAAATTACACCACAATTCTGCCCAGCACCAGCGTGGAAGTAACACACAATGGAAAGATCGTCACAGCCCCTCTTGCCAGAATTTCGGCCCTTCTTTTGACGCCTCTGCCATAGAGGTCAGAACCGCGGCGCACAGCGTTGAAATCACGTGGTTTTCTTATGGGTGGCCGAGGGAACCATTTCAGACACATCGTCGCTTAATATTGACATGAACAGACATCAAGAGATAGCATAAAGGGCCTCAATGACACCATCACTTTCCTTGAGGCGTTTTACACATTACGCGGTCGTAAAACGACAGCTCTCAGTGCGACGAGCAACAGGACGACATTCTTGTCAGCCTTCGACACTGTTAACATCATCTGGGCGGTTGAACCCTTCTCGACGGACGTTACGGGGCTGCAACCCCACTGAAAATAATCTCACACTTTCGGAGTGGAGCACCACCGCAATATTTTCTCTCATGTACATGTTTGAACCACTGGGGACCGTTCGAAACCATTTTCACGCGATCCGAAACAGCGAAGGGTGCATTGCTTTTGCAGTCCTTTTGTTTCGTGTCTTCGAGTGGCGTGATCACGATGGCAGACGCGTGAATGAAACGGCAGAGAGACCCTCTAACCCCCTCCCAGTTTGGAACAATGTTCGGCGGAACCTGCCCACTTATTAAGAATCTTAAAAATGCGAATTTACATAGACAATCTGCGAAGTGGTCAGTAGTTCTAGGCTCCTAGAGCCAAGCAACTGCAATCTGTGTGTCAAGGGGCTGCTTTCGAGGTTGTCTCTCTGCACATCTTTAAAGTTCTCAATAAAGATGACGGGTGTCAAAGGGTCCCTTTGCCGTTTTATTAATGCTGTATCAATGCCGCACCCCCAGCCCCTCCTCCATGATCAAGCAACAGATGAAACAGGAGGGCTGAAAAAAGCATGTTCACCCGTTGCTGCTTCGGATCACGTTAAAATTTCGTCGAATGGTTTTCAACGGTCTCAACTTGAGATAGCTTAAATGATAGTCCCAGCTCAAGAGCTGCTGTGCGAAGGCATGTTATCGGTGCTTCAGCCCAGCTTCTACAGTTCGCCGAAAGAATCAACGAAACAATTTTTCGAAGTTAACAGGATATTCTTCAGTGTGGTTTAAGATTATAGATTAATTTTACTCTCTTAAAAATCTCACAGTGAAAGGTCTCTGTTGAATTCCTTTCATGTTATTTTCTTAAATATGTTGTCATTTACGGCATAAATTCCTCTTCTAAATTTACTGTGGTGTTTCTGACTATCTGGGAGGAGACTGAGCAGTGGAACGTGTTACTTTTACACATAACCAAGAACGATCTGTCACACTATTACACTTTAAAACACAGTTTATATGTAATTCATGTCACACAGTCTCATAAGATACTGTCATCCCCCTTCCCTTCTGTGTGAGAGGATGAATGAGCAAATGTATTTCTAGTTGCATGCTGGATGGTAGCAGACAAGCCTGTCTGCTAGAGAACAGTAGGGCCAACGTCGGAACAGGTAGCTACGCTTTCTAAAAGCAGAGAGGTTTCTATTCTTAGTATGGTCCTGTCCGTCCCTTGTCATGTTGGTATAGGAAGCTGCCTCTCTGGTCACTTCCGTTTGTATCTGTTAAGCACCCTCGGTAGGGTCCCAGTCAGTCTGTCCGCAGCAAGCGTCTGAAGTGGTAAGATCTCCGGCTAAGCACGTGTCTGCCAAGTCCGTAGGATAATGGATTTCTTAAGTTCAGCCTAACTGAAAATTTAATCACCTTTATTTCAGGTTTAGCTCTAAAATATCTAATGTTATCTTAAATTACAACGCAGTGTAATTCGAGTCACAGTTCAGAATATCTTCTGGTAGTTGCTTTGTCACTACTTTGTGAGTAAAGTGGGACCACGTGTTGATCAGTAACTCTAACTAAGATCATCAATCTTAAATGCGAATGTGCGTCAGATTATAACGTCTCGTCTTGACAATATTTTTCAATATAGCAACTTTTCTTTATGTTCAACCCACGTGGGGTGTACTTTGTGAGACCAGTACCACATGCTTATACAATTGTTTGACCCATCAGTTTAATAGTAAGACGATAGTAACCAGTTCGAGGTTTCTCTTTTGTAAATTGCTTTTCGATCTAATTTATTTTAATTATCAAAATTATTGTGGAGTTACACTCTTTGTGTAAACCAAGTTGACCACATGAAGCATGTGGTGTAAGCATCAAAGTAGCCCTCAGCTATTCTTTTCGGGAAGATTTCACAGAGAGTGAGTATGAATTTAGTATACCAGTGTGTGGTAATTACATGACGGACAGCATTGCACTATGAACGTAACTTCTTTGGGTGAAAATTGAATCGGTTGGTTGTGGATAATTTCCTCTTGCATATGTTTCAACGTTCTTCGTGTGTTATTTTATGAATACAGTGATGTATGCAGTCTCCCAATCTTGGCTCCATATTTGATGTGTTCCGTAAGGTTACAAACTTTCATTTTCAGAAACCTAAATAAGGCACCAGTTTAGCTATGAAACAAGTTTAATATGCTGAAATTTCAATGATCAATGTTAAAATAAATTTCCAAATACAAACTGATTTATTTCTTTTTATTTAAATTCTCTTATATATATATATATATATATATATATATATATATATATATCATCTGTTGTCGTATGACTATTAAAAGATTATAATTAATGTTAGTCTGGTTGGGAATTTGGTAAGCTAGACTGGATACCTGGTGAAACAGTTGCTCAGTAATGCAAGGTTAACTTACCCAGACAGCTCACAGCTTTTAACCCTCTTTTATTGTCTATCAGCACCACTTTCAGAACAAATTAATGCAACAATATTACAACAGGCCAACGAAAAATCGTTTAACATTTTTTTTAACTTTTTTTTTACTTTGATAGCTGATCTTTATAGATTTTTATGAGCTGAATCCAAATCTTGCCTTAATTTTTTTTTGTATCACCCATAGTTTTCGAGCAGTATGCTTTTCATTTTATAGTATAAAACTCCTATGCTATACGGTAAACGGGGAAATTAATGAAACGCTCTGTTACAACATAAGCATGGTTTGTATTTACAGTAAGCTACTTAAAACAATGATATGTCTTAATAGAGGTTTCACTTGTCAGGTGGAATTGGTTTGTATTTTCTTTCTCTTTTTTCTTTGTAGCCTCTTATGTAACTTTTTCTACGATTAGTTGCTTGCTGAACATCTCGGTGAAGTGACCAACAGTAGTCCACAATCATATTGATGTTCCAGCGGCCTTGGTAGCGTTTTCCCATCACTTTAATGTCCTGGTGGAAACGCTCGCCTTGCTCCTCACTAATATCTCCCAAATTGTGCATGGTGGATTCAAAGTTAACATCAAACATCAATTTTCTAATGTCAGGTTCGACAAAGACGCCTTCTTTTAGTTTAGCTTCTAAAAGATGTGGAAACTTTTGGCAGAGATACTTATACATGATCCATCTTTAGGCAGAACCTTTACAAACTGTTTCATTACGCCTAACCGTATACGTAGAAGTGGTCGAAGTACGTTTTCTGGATCTACAAGGTCTTTGCGTAGAATGTTCTTCTCACCAGGTTTTAAACATCCCCTCACAGGCAAGTTCTCTCTGCACCAGTGTTGATCCCTAGCCCTACTGTCCCATTCACACAAGAAACATGGAAATTTGATAAAGCCACCTTGCTGACCAAGGACCATGCATGTTACTTTTAGATAGCCACATATCATCCAGTCATGAGCAGAATAGCCTATTTTAATTGGCACTGTTTCTAGGTTGTCATAGCTTTCTTTCATATGCACAGAATGTCCAACAGGTATAGATGCATATATGTTACCATTGTGTAACAAAACAGCATTTAAACTAGTTTTGGATGAATTAATAAACAGCCTCCAGTCTTCCTTTTTGTATTAAATACCAAACTCATTCATCAGACCCGGAATGTCTGAATAGTACACTAAATCACCTTCTCGTTGAAAAAACTTGGAAAATTGCTGCTCTCTCTTTCTGTACATGTATATGCTGGTTCCAACTGCCAATAAGTTCTTTTCTTTTAATCTAGAACCATGCAATTAGCTTTTTCCTTTCGTTAAGCCCAGACCCCTAAACAAATGGTTAAGCTCGGTCTGAGTAAACAATTTGGGCTCTAGACTTTTTGTATTACAGTGGAACTGATCATCATCTGGTTCATGTAAATCAGATTGTACATCAGAAAATACTTCTGTTGGAATAGAATTTAAATCATCTGGTGGTTCAGGAACCGGCAAATCTACACCATGCCCTACTGGTCGGATGGCGGACAGAAGGTTAGGGTAGCTTATTACATTCTTGTTTTTCGAATTGTGACCAGTAATATCAACACTGCAAAAGTAGCAATCATCGGAATGATTTCTTGCCTCCCTCTATATCATAGGAACAGCAAATCTAAAGGCTTTTTACTCATTTTTGGACCGTTTTCTCAGATCTTCAGCACACACATGATGTACCTTATGTGGCCCCCAATATTAATCTTGATCACCAAGTTTAGATCCAAAGTATGATAGATAAACCTTTTTCACAAAGTCTGTAATGTTTCTTTGGCGTTTTTAAATCCCAGATTCACCACAAATATAACAAAAACTCTCAGCAGAGTTTTTACAGTCACGATTAGACATTGTACTGAGCACATGTACAGGAAATGGGAAAGTGAGATTAGGCTAGGAGTAAACAAAACACCATCTGTTAACACAAAAATAGCATCGACCTTTTCTTGCCAGAAAATGTTCTTGAGCAGTGCTACCAACGTCACCTACATTCATTACACCTCCTTCTTGAATTATTTTAACTGTATAAAATCTGTTAAATTCTTTAAAAAAATCGCTTAATTTAATAAATGTAACTAAAATGTGAAGAAATGGTGGGTGTTACATTTTTTTAAGTATCGTATTAGGATTTCCCACCCCAAAAAACATAAGAATAAGGTATTTTCAGCAAAAAAGTTTTTCCATCGTTGGTCTGTGTCTCGATCAAGTCGGTCAACATGTTAACACTGGTAGCGCGTTCGATCCCTCACACACCCTCTGTTGTGGCTCGAGTTAGACTTCTTTCTTCTGTATGACAAAGTTTTGTATTCCTGGTCGCTCCCGACCTGCTAAAGCCAAAAGTCCACTTTGCGTTCCACAATTCACACTCTCCAACTCTAAAAGCCGTTGCGAAATCCTGCCTACCACCACTCTCTCCCGAACCCTCAGGAAGTTGGATTTTTCTAGTTGGAATCAAAATGTTACCAAAGTCACCTTACTGTCATATTTCATCCATGTTTCACACTTAGCGTAGAGTTTAAACTGTTTCTAAGTAACATTCCTAACAATAGGCTCTGCACCATTTGAACGAGCAACAGTATTTGCTACGTCCTAGCTCCTTCTATGTAGCACATGAAAACACTGGAGCGTGTTTCAATGAAGCATGTTTTCTAATAATATCTCGCGAAATCTGAAAATTTTAACAAAATGACATCTCGAAGAGACAAAAACTATACGTAAAGATACTTCCCCCAAAGTAATGTGTCTAGCACCCATAATATAGGACCCTTACCCTTACGAATTTGGTGTGAACTCACCATTGCACTGACATTACGACAGGGATCAGCAAAAAAACAAAGGATATGAAGCTTGATTTTCACCGTTTTGCAAAATACAATAAAACGCTGCCTACCTCTCTTTATGAAAATATCGATATTCCCTCTTTGTTCCATTGGAAAATGGAAATGTCGTGTGGCTAGGGCCTCCCGTCGGGTAGACCGGTCGCCTGGTGCAGGTCTTTCGATTTGACGCCACTTCGGCGACCTGCGCGTCGATGGGGATGAAATGATGATGATTAGGACAACACAACACCCAGTCCGTGAGCGGAGAAAATTTCCGACCCAGCCGGGAATCGAACCCGGGCCCTTAGGATTGACAGTCTGCCACGGTGTCCACTCAGCTACCAGGGCGGACTTTGTTCCATTAGCCTTTGCTCCATTAGTCAGGTAACTAAATTTCAGTAATCAATAATTTCGCAGTTTCTTTTCCCTCTGGCGCTGCAAGTGCAGATACACGTACAAAGAAATAGTGGGTTGCTAATAACGACAAATAATCGTTTATAAAGTAACATAATTTGGAACTGTGGATAGAAAATCTATTTATGTTTTGTTCGGTCCTGTGTAGAACGTACAAACTCACTTTTCCCAGTAGTAACCGATGCCCCACCCCGCATGTCAATTACACGTAGTCAAACGAGTTGATCGACAATAGCGCGGAAATATTGGTTACGTTTGAAAAGACAATTGCGTGCAGAAAATTTGTTGTATAACGAGATATTCGTCAGGAGTGCTGTTCTACTTACTGTCGGAAATTGCGTTCTCAGTCCTGCTGCAAAAGCGAGTGGCAGTGTGTTACATCAGAGCGAAATGACGCGCATACGGTTCGTCCTTTGATATGCCGTGTTCACAACTGATGTGCTTGTATTCGTATTCGTTTAGCAACAGCGTCATGTGCCTACATGCATTATCAACCTTTACAATGTTGTTCTATTTTGTCATTAGATTTCTTTGCCCGACACTGTGTTCAGTGTTCTGATTTGAGTAGAGGGTAATGAATATATCTCACTACGTAAATTTCGTATACAAACTGTATTGTTGGTTATATGTAAACCATATTTTCATTCATAACAATCATTATATATCTCCAGGTCTGAAAAAGTCCTGCAGGATACTTGAAAGAGCAGTGACATAGCCCATACAGATATTATTTTAGTAAACGCCCTTATGCTTGCTTTGACGCAATTCTTTATTCCTGCCGCATACAGGAGCAGACCTGTTGTGTTCATGTAGACACAGATAGCTGCTGCGTCCGACATCATCGATGTTCTGCCTTATGTTCTCAAATCTAGGTCTGCTCCTGCAATTATTTCGCTACACCATTCCTTGAACTTTTGTCTTCAGAAATGACTTACGTCATGATGTGTGCCCATCCGGCCTCTCTTTTGTTTCATTACCTTCTCATTAGAATTTTATCTCGTTGGCGCGTTGATGGATGTCTTCATTCCTTAGTCGATCAGTTCACTTGATTTTCAAGTTTTCTGTAGAGCTATATATACATATGGCTTATAATCATTTAGTTTCTATTTTCCCTATTGTCAGAAGTTCACAAACATATAGAACTCTCGTCCAAACATAACTTTTCATCAACCTTTTTCTGTTCTCGCGTTTTATAATTTTGGATCTAGTAGCCGTTCTTTTTATAGGAAATCTTCTCCCTTTATGCTGTTGTACGCTCTAGGCTCCCACTGTAATTAAGGTCTCCTCTCTTGTGACGTATCTTTTTTGTTCATTAATACTGTCACATTATTCTTCAGTTTAATTAACATCCGTGTCTCTAGTTGGCATGTGTAATGTATGATTACAATGTCTGTGGAATAGCCATTCAATTTGACAATCAGTTGTATTTCTGGTTAGTGCAAATAACCCTTTACTGTGTTGTCGAGTCCTTTCTTCATAAATATTAATGTTCCTGCTCTACCAATTGTGTCCCAGTATGAATAAATTATCTTCAAATCTCATTCTCTTCTGCCCATCGTATCATGCTGATTTCTAAAATATCTATAGACATACTTCCTGTTTCCACATTCAGATTTTCTAGTTTTCATTCTGACTTAGAGTTCTAACATTCCACCTACCTGCCTAATTAACAGACGCTGGTCTGATAGCCCTCTCCAGTAGCCCCTGCTGGGATATCCGAATTGGTGATTATTTTACCTCCAAGATATCTGACGCAGGGGAAGCCGTCAAGGAACTTTTAGCAGAGAACTCCCTTTTCTTTTGTATGGTAACGTGGTGGTTTTTCGTCGATTTCCATTTCGCAGTACTGCAGCCTTTAGGCCTTCCAGCCTCGCATCCAGGTATCACCACACCAGTCTCCTCTATTTTCGTCAACTGTGAAAACTGGTGAACTGGAACCTTCCTCCAGGATGAAGATTCTCTGCGTACCAACTCCAGCAGAGAAAGTTGCAGCTGCTGCTACTCCCCATGTGTTGCATTGGTAATTGTCTGCTCCCAATCGCCTGACAGACAGTTGCAATATTCATCGTAACTTTGCGAAGAGGCCCTAACGAGGTTCTACCAGCCGGCACAGTTGGTCCAAAGATTTGTTTAAGGTGGGGTGACGAGATTTCCAATACCGAAATATGGGACCCAAATTAGAAGTTAAAATGAATCGACATTTTGTGGAAACTTTTGTTAATACTAGACCTATATAGCAGATTTGTGTTAAATAAATGGTTTATCCGCCAAGTACATAGATCATCGTACTATTTTCTTAAAATTCGCGCTAAACAAACTATCAAAATAACTTGGTTTATTAATCGAGTAAATATTTTATTTTATTGTTGCCACATGCAAACACAGTTTAATATAACAATGTCTTTAACTAGGGTAGAAAATGATTATTATTTACATAGGCTACTTATTTTTCAATCTCAATTGGCCTGGACGTTTCGACGTAGGTAGTTTATGAAAAGTCTTTTTTGTTTTATTTTGCAGAAGAATTAAGACATTCAGGAGTTTCGTATTTTCAAACGGAATTTTATTAAATTTAACACTTGAAGGATCCTGAAAATGAATGTTAGTTGTAACTGAACCTCTTCATTTGATCACTTCATAATTCATTCGTATCGAGAACACTCTTTCCACAGTATTATTAGTGACAGGTAGAGCCAGGACAAACGCAGTAATGAGCTGCTAAATCTTACAGCAGTTACCTTGAGATGTAACGCAGTTGAAAATGATAGATCTCGTTGAGTTTGGTTTAATCAAAGAGTGTGTTTTCTTTATTCTTTTGGTGTCATCACATTTGCTCTTCATTTGATTTACTACACGTTACTTAAAATCATGTTACTGCAAAATATGCACATTTTCTGTTCAAAAACGGTCAATGAAATGTGGGACAATACACGTCCCATAAGTATTTCATCGGGACAACGGGGTGCTGAAACCAGACAAGGGACGATCCTGTAAAATATGGGAAGTCACCCTAGTTCAAACGTGATGTTAGTCCTCGAACACTCTCCCCTTATTGTATGTTGCGACAGACTCAGTTCTGTTTGCCAACGGAGAGGTCAGGGCAGCGAGTCTGTCATACAGATGTTATATCATTAAATCCTTTGAAAATAGTGTGATTTTATCCAACAACTATAAAACAGACGTGTAAGCCTTCATTAACTCTGACAAAAGGTGCAGTTAGTTGAACTGTAACTTGGGTGGTACTAAATTGTCGGTGTAGAAGACATCAGTTTCTACTCATTGCTCAGAGAACAACATGCGCAGGGCGTCGCGATTATGCGCACATCGTAGCTAATATTTGACGCATTGTTCCTTGCTTTCAGAGAGATTTTCAGTTGTCTTCTGATTCTGCGAGTGTCCCTTATGCGTCGCAGTTCCAACTTGCGGGAAGCAGTTACTTATGAATGCTTATTCTACTTTATTTATTTTAATAGTTAAGGAAGGCGTGCCGGCTGCTGTGACCGAGCGGTTCTAGGCGCTTCAGTCCGGAACCGTGCGACTGCTACGGTCGGAGGTTCGAATCCTGCCTCGGGCATGGTTGTGTGTGATGTCCTTAGGTTAGGCTGGTTTAAGTAGTTCTAAGTTCTAGGGGACTGATGACCTCAGAAGTTAAGTTCCATAGTGCTCAGAACCATTTTGAACGGCCCGGATGGCGGTGCGGTATCAGCTTTAATGTCGTTCGCTTACGGCCCGACAACCAGGAATGATGGCCTGGGTTGCCGTTTCTTCTCATAGCAGGATCCGTTTGCTTGTCATCCGCGGTAGCCTCACAGCAGAACGGTACGTCGATGATATTCGAGGTCCTGTTCCGTTACCCTTCATGGCGAGCCATTCTGGGCTTACATTTCAGCAACATAATGCCTGCCGTCACACGGCGAGTGTTTCTATTGCCTATCTTCGTACTTGTGAAATCCCACCTTGAGCGGAAAAGCCGCTGTATCTCGCCCCAGCTGAGAACGCTTGAAGTACCGTGGGCCGGACCCTCCAACCAGCTTGAAATTTTGACGATCTAACTCACCAGTTGGACAGAATTTGGCACGGTATTCGTGAGGAGGACACCCAGTTACTCTATGCATTCCAAGCCGAACAAGTGCTTGCGTAAGGAGCAAGGGTAGCCCGCCCGGTTAGCCGAGCGGTCTAACGCACGGCTTTTCGGAGCGGGAAGGAGCGCCTGGTCCCCGTAACGAATCCGCCCAGCGGACTCGTATCGAGGTCCGGTGAGCCGGCCAGTCTGTGAATGGTTTTTCGGCAGTTTTCCATCTGCCTCGGCGAATGCGGGCTGGTTCCCCTTTTCCGTCTCAGCTACACTATGTCGGCAATTGCTGCGCAAGAAAGATCTCCATGTACGCGTGGACCACCATTACTCTACCACGCAAAAACATAGGGGTTACACTCATCTGGTGTGAGACGTTCCCTGGAGGGGTCCAGCGAGGGCCGAACCACACAATAACCCTGGGGTTAGGTGTGGGGCGGCGGAGGGGTGAAGTGGACTGCGGTAGTCGTCGTGGGGTTGTGGACTACTGCGGCTGCGGCGGGGACGGAGCTTCTCCGTCGTTTCTACGTCCCCGGTTCACATACAGCACAATACAAGGACCAAGGGTGAACCATCGTGTTATTGACTTGTCACTGTATGGCTTTCTTTCTTTTGAATAAACCGTGCAATTTTTTTAAAATGGTAATCATTTTAGTCCGCCAGCTTAGCTGCGGGGGTAACGTGCTTGCCTCCCATGCAGCGGGCCCGGATTCGATTCCCGGCTGCGTTGGAGATTTTCTCTTCTCGTGGACTGGGTGTTGTCATCATCATTTCATCCTCATCACCGGCACGCAAGTCTCCCAGTGAGGCGTCAACTGAAATAAGACTTGCACCTGGCGGCGGAGCTTCCAAAGATGGGGCCTCCCGACCAACAATACCATACGCTCATTTCATTTGTTTGTCTGGACATGTACATCGCGTATACCGATTTCCATCTCATTCGTGTAGTTCCTTCGTGGTGCGTCTTTTTTAGAGTGTATTTAATGGAGAGGTCGTCAGTTGAAGGAGGCAGCCGAAAGAACCGATTATCCGTAATCGCGTAAGATAAAGATCTCGAGAGAGGATTCCAGTCCTGTTCGCGCATAAGCGTATCTTCAGGGCGTGCAGACATTACGGCCAGCCTAGGCCACTGTGGTTAGCAGCCCCCTGCAGGCAGCAGGGAGGGGCGCAGCTGCTCGAGCCGCTGCTCATCCAGCACGGCCCCCTCGTTCTCCTCATTTCCCCCTCCACCGCCGCCCTCGCGGCGCCGGCCCGTGCCTTGAGACGGCGCGTGCCCTGAATGAGCAATTAGCGAGATGGGCTCTCGTGACTGGCTAATCCCAGAGGCCGGCCCAGGCCGACACGTGTATCTCGCTGCCGCTGTCCTCGGCTCGCCTGTGATTAACTGACTCTGTAATTACCGTGCCAGGCCGCGAAAACAACTCGCCCCGTGGCAGCGGCCAAAACGAGTGTGGCACGCACCAAAGTCATGAGCTTTTCCGTTCAGCAGTTGGGCCACTAAGCCGTACCAACTTCTCAATTCTTTTTCTTACTTTCTTGGCTTTTTCCCATTTCTCTTCGAGGATAAGGCTTACGCAAGAAACTTGGTAATATGGCAGTGAAATGTGGCAGCGTGTGGTGATATGGTACCCACCCTACGCAACCTTTTACAACCGTGGGGGTGTTATTCGTAACGCGCACAGCAGAGGGACAGTTCCGAATGAAACATGATGCACACGCATTACCCTTTCGAACCTTTAATAGTGTTTTTCAAGAAACTGTTCGATTTTTGGGTTCATTATTTAACTCGAAATTAACTTCGCTCCCCCGCCTGAAAGACCTACGAACATAGGTTATAAGCTCCCGTCTCCTTGGAGATTATATGGGTTAATTAATAATTATTATGTTACATTCCTCTTGTTTTATTTCACTGTGTATATCGAGACTTCGTTCATTGTTAAATGCAATGGTGTGGTACTAACTGATGGAGACGCATTAAGAATTGGTAAAATTTAATTTATTTCCTTTATCACACTGCACAAACATAAACAGACTATTATTCAAACTGTGTGCCACTACTATTAAACATACAGATAAATCCTCCGCTACACAACCACCTAGGCTCACGCAGCGTACACCTTCCACAGCCTCTCAACAACTGCCTCTGCTCACGACTCTGTGCGCCACTGGGCATTGTCGCCCTCCAAAGAACAACCACTTGCAGATACTACACACCAGTACCCTCACATGGTCTTCCAGTCATTGAATATTTTGAAATGTCTGAATAACGAAAAGTCTGAGATCATCAACATGAGTACTAAAAGGAACTCGTTAAACTTCGGTTACACGATAAATCAGTCTAATCTAAAAGCCGTAAATTCAACTAAATACCTAGATATTACAATTACGAACAACTTAAATTGGAAGGAACACATAGAAAATGTTGTGGGGAAGGCTAACCAAAGACTGCGTTTTATTGGCAGGACACTTAGAAAATGTAAGAAACCTACTAAGTAGACTGCCTACACTACGCTTGTCCGTCCTCTTTTAGAATACTGCTGCGTAGTGTGGGATCCTTACCAGATAGGACTGACGAAGTACATCGAAAAAGTTCAAAGAAAGGCAGCACGTTTTGTAATATCGCGAAATATGGGAGAGAGTGTCACAGAAATGATACAGGATTTGGGCTGGAAATCGTTAAATGAAAGGCGTTTTTCGTTGCGACGGAATCTTCTCACGAAATTCCAATCACCAACTTTCTCCTCCGAATGCGAGAATGTTTTGTTGATACCGACCTACATAGGGAGGAACGATCACAACGATAAAATAAGGGAAATCAAAGCTCGTACGGAAAGATATAGGTGTTCATTCTTTCCGCGCGCTATACGAGACTGGAATAATAGAGAATTGTGAAGATGGTTCGATGAACCCTCTGCCAGGCACTTAAATGTGATTTGCAGAGTATCCATGTAGATGTAGATGTAGATGCCTACGCAAAAAAACATGGGAAGCTGACACGTACCGCCTTCTGCAGTTTTATAGGGGATTTGTTCGATCACGTTTAGATTATGACACCGTGATGCTACCACAAGACATTAGATGCTGTCCACCATGATGGCATTCGGATATCGACTGGAGGCTTTCGGACCAGCCCAGTTCAGAGTCCGTGTGGAGGGGCTGGTGAACCACCACTCTGGATTCAGCGATGTATCCTTTTGGCTCGACAGGCGCTGAAAATCTCAGTGTCACCTCAGACATTGGCATTTAGTTCAGTGGTCCAACCCACATTTAAACGGCTGTTCAGGAATCGGCCATATGCGACCAAGGCATCTGGGATACGTGATACAGACTGTCTCAAGGATCTGGATCTATCAGGGATCAAAATAAAGAGCCAGGGATGGAACGCATTGCCGCCTTGGCGTCTTCAGAGCCTCAAAGTGACCTTGTACTCCAGATTATGTTTTTACAACCTGTTTTTCGTCCATTTTAAGTACGTACCACATTTTTATCGATGTTTATGCAGATGGATCCCAGTAAGAGAAAGTCGTCGGTTGTTCTGCTGTTTTTCCTGATAGGGTTTTTAAAGTGCGTCTTCCATATAAATTTACAAATTATGATGCGGAGTTATATGGCATTCTGATGGCATAGGAAAGGGTTCACAGACATCACCGTACACTGTTTCTTGTCTGTTCCGACTGGCTTAGTGCACTGCAAGCACTTCATCAAATTTATCCAGTAGACCCGCTGATTCCGCTAGTCCATAACTCCTTACAGCGGCTGATTCTCGTGTTAAGATAATTTTGATAATAAAGGCTTGTACCTTTACAAGCGGAAAAATCAGTGCTTTTGCATCGTGTGTGGTTGTGGCTGAGTTGAGTATACGTCAACTTTCAAATAAAGTTATTGATGAGTTGAGCGGAACATGTAGCTTTTCGAATGGATTATGGACGGATCAGTGAATTTCTTCGCTGCATTTTGAGAGATGAAAATAGTCTTAAGTAACGACCCAATGGAATATGCGTAGATCACGCTACAAAACAGGCAGGAACAATGAGTGTGCTTAACGCTGGAGACAGTAATGCGCCGAAAAGTGTAAGGAAACCTTTATACAGTTGTGGAGATCATATGCCTGTGGATATTGATGGTGATGACGACGATGGAATAAATGTTAGTATTACAAAACTGTTTTAACACAGATTTTTTTAAAATAAATTTTAGTCATGACAGCACCGTAATCAAACTCTCTTTAATATTAGCAGGCGCCGCGCGGGATCAGCCGAGCGGTCTGGGTCACTGCAGTCATGGACTCTGCGGCTGATCCCGGCGGAGGTTCGAGTCCTCCCTCGGGCATGAGTGTCTGTGTTTGTCCTTAAGATAATTTAGGTTAAGTAGTGTGTAAGCTTAGGGACTGATGACCTTAGCAGTTAAGACCCATAAGATTTCACAGACATTTGAAAAAAAAATTATTAGCAGGCATAAAGGTTGTTTGTCTCCAGAGGGTAAGCACACCCAGATTGGGAATAACGGCGCAGGTGTAACTGTATGCAGTAGCTTCCCGAGAGTGACGTTAGTTGGACAGTAATTGAATCCATTTCCCTTTTATTAGTTTCAAAGGTGCTTGCGTTTCCAAACATGTGTTATATGGTATCCGATAACTGCGGTCTGTTAACTAATGTTTGTCAGTGAAGTACTGACACTATTAGTTGATGATGATTTGAGGTGAGGGGCGCTCGACATCATGGGCATCAGCGCACTGATGAAAAGTCAGCATGCTAATCTCATGGGTGGGGACGAAGGGTGTCCTCACATGCGGAGCAGTTTATAATGTATTAAAATCTGCCTCCCTTCCCCACCAATTTAGGTATGAGGCCTAACAGTTCACAAAATTTCACCACTCTTAACAATGGAATCAGATTCAGCGAGGATGGTGGGCAGATCTCCACAGAGACTGGGGGCTGCCCTTATTTCAGTACATAGGACATGTCCGAAAGAACAGATACCATCTTCATATAGTTAAGGCTAACCGGCCATTGACCTTGTTCTTCTATGCTGGATGCACACGCGTTGCCCGAGCTCTTATGGGAGTCGGTAAGATTGTCTGCCGCGAGTAATGAGTGTAATGGGCAGGGGCACTACGTATGTAGTGTGTGGACATTATGTTGGGAATGTGGGTCTCACGGGGAGCGTGCAAGGGATAAATCCCTGCAGTCGCACTATCCTCTGTGCCCTCGGTGGCTCAGATGGATAGAGCGTCTGCCATGTAAGCAAGAAATCCTGGGTTCGAGTCCCGGTCGGGGCACACATTTTCAACTGTCCCCGTTGATGTGGATCAACGCCTGTCGACAGGTTAAGGTCTTGATTGAATTATCATTTCAGACAACTGTTTTTATCAACTTTACCTATTCTCAGAGGGCGCCGCCTGTTGGCACTATTCCGTGTAGGTGACGCTGGAGCCACTCCTCAGGGCGAGCGGGGGTGCAATTGGGCAGTGGGGCTCAATGACAGACTGGTAGTCGAGAGAAATATTTTGTCATACTTAAGTTATATATCTCGTCATTGCTAATGCGAGGCAGAAACGCCCCACTCTGCAACGGCAGGCCGGTGATGGTCAGCGGATGGCTGACTTCCACCCTGGCTTAGAGCGTCGTGTAGTGTTGATGCCAGGCCAGCAGCAGTCCCACGGTTCGTCAGTCGATCAAGTGTATGATGTAAGTGGCGCTCTGTTTTTTGTACTGCAACTGTGTTCTGCTGCAGAATGTCTGCACCGGTGGTGTTGTCCGGTCGGCGGCACTGTGACACCAAGTTGCACAGGGCGGACTTAGAGAATGCCTCGACCAGATCTTGAATCCATAGCAGCAGATGCTGGATCCCCGTCGTCTCGTTTTCAAGTGTGGTAGTACTGTAGGACTCCAAATGAATCTACCTCAGAATTCATTGTTATTTATGGTAGTCAGTGAAATTACATTGTCCCCCTCCACGGGGAAGACCCGGCACATTCCAGTCTCGTGCGTGACTGGTTCCACACTGTCACTACTTCGGCTGTCGATTTACAGCCTAAGTAAAACATTGCCAGGATATGCTAGACTGACTATACACTTCTTACATTACATTAAATTTTATAGCTGCTGAATTGGAGTTACTTCAGTATATCTATTACCGATCACGCTCGTGTGGTGGGCTCATCCTTGCTCGTACATGGCTTCCTCCAATCCTCTACAAGCTGTTACAAATTCACTCTCCATCTCTTGCTCGTTGGACCCAGTTCACTGTTATGTGGGTTACCCATGGACGTGGTTTCTGAACAGCTTCTCATTTCAGATTAATAAAAGCCACGCACAGCAAAATCAGAGTCACTATGGTGCAAGGAATTACGACAACCAAGGTCACAGTTATCCGTCGTCTACCACCTGCGCAGCTATCATTTGACTTGGTGAATGAACTAGACTTGGTTTCCAGGTAACATTCAAGGAGGTAAGGTTTTGTTTAGGCAACATACCCAAGGGTTTGTCTGGCCAATACAGCTGCGGATGTGTTATATTTAAAAGAGTAACTCGCCTCATTGTGACTGGGAAATGGAACGTTGGTGCCATAATATCACACGTGGTTTCGTTAATTACCAACCCACTACCTCTTAACTGAAAGCGTCTTGCTCCCATGAGTTTCCCTTGTTCATACCAACTTGTCACCACTATTAGATCATTGTAGATCGAGTGTACTCAACGTAGACCTGCTTACTGGAATTATGGCTTTCGCTTCGCTTGGTCGACCCTCTTCCTTACCCCTGAACAGTTACATGGCACATGCACTCCCTCCCATTTGGATCTCGCAAGTGGGACATATGGTGACCAACCCTCTCTGGTATTGCTGTAGCTCTTTTTCAGCCATTACCACACACTGAGCCCCTTCTTCTGTCAGTAACACACCACCCTTTTTTATCTGCAAGAACTTCCCCACTGTTTCTAACTTCAATCGATAGGTGTGCACCGTGTAACACCTAAACAATACGCACTTGTCCACCACCACTACCTACACTGACACAAGCAGCTGTGCACTATCCGTTTTTACTTTCACGGTAGATAATAGATGTACTGAAGTAATTCCAAGGCAGCAGCCACAAAGTTTAATGTAATGTAAAAAATGTATTTTCAGTACAGTATAATGTTGGGAGCATTTTACTTATGTTGTAGAAAAGCAGGTTCTGACCGCCGTGCTATGCTACTAACTGTAGTTCTGGAGGTAATTCCGTCTGCCTCTTTCTCAATCCTTTCAGATATTGCTCAGGTAACGGTAGTACTGGACTCAATTGTCCATGTTGCGCCTGATGAACAGAATCTTGCATGCCTATTAACTCAACTGTTGTGCCCAGATACTATCGCCTAGTGACTGCAACAGAATTGTTAGCGTCGTTCTCACAATCACTTTTATCCAAGCATGAACTGCGTCTAAATACTTGTTTGATTTGCTAACTAATGAACTGGCATGATCCTTTACCTCTGTAGTTTGTTGTCGAAGCATGTGTGTGTTGTTCAACACACCTCTCTCCAAACTCATTATCCACGTGGAATGCCATACTACAGTCGCCCCTTCCCTTACGCTAATTCTCTTGCGGCCTGTGCTGCTCTTAGTCCACTTAACTCGTTTGCATCCGCTGTCTCAAATCTTGAGCATCCTTTCCCCTACATCTATCCATTCCCTTTTCTTCCTCAAAAATTCGCGTGGTAACATTCCTACTACGTTTTGTAGCTGCTCTTTCAACTGTGCATACACTGCGACCAACTTATTGTGCTCCTGAGCCACCTCTCTGAGTGCTCCATTATTGCTCGCCAACTGTTGCAAACCCAAAAATATCTACTACAACTTCCTTATTTCATGCCATAGTTTCAAATGGTTCAAATGACTCTAACCACTATGGGACTTAACATCTGAGGTCGTCAGTCCCCTAGACTTAGAACTACTTAAACCTAACTAACCTAAGGATATCACACACATCCATGCCAGAGGCAGGATTCGAACCTGCGACCGTAGCAGCAGCGCGGTTCCGGACTGAAGCGCCTAGAACCGCTCGGCCACAGCGGCCGGTTCCATAGTTTCCATACATTAAATACCAAATTTAACACCCGCTTGTGACTAGATAATACCGTATCCTGCCGCCTGGAAAACAAAATTCCTCCACCCCGCTGATGATCTCGTAGTGACCCTACTCCAGTAAGAGGTACAGTATTGCCCCAACTAGCATTATTTCTTCCTTCCTCTCGCCAAAAGGCAACCTGAGGACAGGGACCATTATCATCTCCCCTATACATAGAATCCTGCTGTCTCTGATCACCATCTTTCACACCATCAGTAAAGACAGTCTTAACACTAACATACACACTAAATGGTCAAAAGTATCCGGACACCCCGAAAAACATACTTTTTCATATCAGGTGCTTTGTGCTGCCACCTACTGCCATTTACTCCATATCAGCGACCTCAGTAGTTATTAGACATCGTGAGGGAGCAGAATGGGGCGCTCCTTCGAACTCACAAACTTCGATCGTGGTCAGGTGATTGGGTGTCACTTCTGTCATACGTCTGTACGCGAGATTTCCACACTCCTAAACACATCATGGTCCACTGTTCCCGATGTGATAGTGAAGTGGAAACGTGAAGGGACATGTACCGCACAAAAGCGTATAGGCCGAGCTCATCTGTTGACTGACAGAGACCACCGGCAGTTGACGAGGGTCGTAATGTGTAATAGGCAGACATCTATCCAAGCCATCACGCAGGAATTCCAAACTGCATCAGGATACACTGCAAATACTATGAAAGTTAGGCGGGAGGTAAGAAGACTTGGATTTCATGGTCGAGCGGCTGCTCATAAGCCACACATCAGGCCGCTAAATGCCAAACGACGCCTCTCTTGGTGTAAGGAGCGTAAACATTGGACGATTGAAGAGTGGAAAACGTTGTGTGGAGTGACGAATCACGGTACACAATGTCGCGATCTGATGTCAGGGTGTGGGTATGGCGAATGCCCGGTGAACTTTATGTGCCAGAGTGTGTAGTGCCACGATGTGGTTGTGTTTTTCATGGAAGGGCTTGCACCCCTTGTTGTTTTGCGTGGCAGTATCACAGCTCAGGTCTACATTGATGTTTTAAGCACCTTCTTGGTTCAAATGGCACTGAGCACTATGGGACTTAATATCTGAGGTCATCAGTCTTCTAGAATTTAAGGACATCACACACATCCATGCCCGAGGCAGGATTCGAACTTGCGACCGTAGCGGTCGCGCGGATCCAGACTGAAGCGCCTTGAACCGCTCGGTCACAGAGGCTGGCGCACCTTCTTGCTTCCCACTGTTAAAGAGCAATTCGAGGATGGCGACTGCATCTTTCAACACGATCGAGCACCTGTCATAATGCACGGCCTGTGGCGGAGTGGTTACCCAACAATATCCCTGTAATGGACTGGCGTGAACAGAGGCCTGACCTGAATCCTATAGAACACGTTTGGGATGTTTTGGAACGGCGATTTCGTGCCAGGTCTCACCGACCGACATCGATACCCCTCCTCAGTGCAACACTCCGTGAAGAATGGGCTGGCATTCCCCAAGAAACCTTCCAGCATCTGATTGAACGTATGCCTGCGAGAGTGGAAGCTGTCATCAATGCTAAGGTTGGGCCAACACCGTATTGAATTTCAGCACTAACGCTGGAGGGCGAGCCGGTTCTAGGCGCTTCAGTCCGGAACTGCGCTGCTGCTACGGTCGCAGGTTCGAATCCTGCCTCGGGCATGGATGTGTGGGATGTCCTTAGGTTAGTTGGGTTTAAGTAGTTCTAAGTCTAGGGGACTGATGACCTCAGATGTTAAGTCCCATAGTGCTTAGAGCCATTTGAACCATTTTGATGGAGGGCGCCACGAACTTGTAAGTTATTTTCAGCCTGGTGTTCGGATACTTTTGATCACATAGTGAACATACGATCCTACCTACAATTACTTCTACAATCTAAGCAACACAGAAAACAAAATTGCAAGAATCTTAAAAAACATAAAACATATTGGGTACCTCCTCGGCCTTAACGAATATGGTATGCAAGGTGCATGGTCCTCCTCCTGTTGCTCATTCCTCCATTCCTTACTTTTTGTTTTTTAATTTGGTTCTACTGATATTCTCTGACGTTCCTTTGAGCTGTCTAAAGAGTCCAACATGTATAATTGTTGACCTCGTTGGCAAATGTAGCTTCACATTCATAGGTGATGTGGTTTCAATCACTTGGTACGGGCTTTGTATTTTGCTACAGACTTCTTTGTCTTTCCTTTCAGAGTATATGGACTCAACAACACAACCCACTGGCCCGCCCTTAGTTGAGGTAGATTTCCTGTACGTGTTACTGCTCCCTCTTGCCTTTCCAATGCCATGGTGTTCGCTCTTTCAAACTTCTCTCCCATTTCTCATAAACTCTCGAACTGACTCCCGTTTTATGCTTCCTTCCTCTTTACTCATCTTTTCACTGTACACCAGACTGAATGGTGACAATTCCGTGCTGGTGTATACTTTCGAATTATACACACTCAACACAAAAGTTAAATACGTGTCCCAACCCATATTGTGGGAGTTAACATAACAACCAAGCATCCTCCCATTCGTCCGATGAACCTGCTGTATCATACCGCTTGACTCAGGATGTAGTGGACTAGTTCTTAACTTCTTCACTCTCAACAATTGACACAACTCGTTCTTCAGGTGTGACGTAAGTTCGTTTCCATACCCACTATTATTGTCTCTGGCACCCCAAAATTCAACACCCATCCATTCAACAATGCCTGCGTGACTGTGAAAGACTGGCTGCTGGTTTGGCACCAGCACCATCTCAATATAACGAGAGGACTGTTCTATTACAATCAACTCAAAACGATTACTTGTTGAAATTTTGTTAAATGGGGCTGACAAATCAACCCCAATAAAATGAAGTGGTTAAATCACTTCTGGCAACCTCTGCAACTATACTTATTTCTGAATTGTATCTGCATGTTGCACACACTTCAAAGTATCATCTTCCCTTACTTTCAACCAGTATTTTTCTGCCAACCTCCAAATCGTTGCTCTGCACACTCCATGGCCACACAAAAACATGATCATACATTTCTCTCAGTATCTCTTTCCTTAGCTTCACTGGTACAACCACTCATGCTCCCAGTCTCGTCTCCTTACATAACAGCCCATCCCACAAGCTGAACTGCTGCTGCTTACTGTACTGCTTACATTCTCTGTCAACACCCTGAGCTGTATGCCACTCAGCGAGGTTCTGACGTAGTGCTTTTATCATCACTACCTTCCCGATTACTGCCTCCCAATTTCTGTGTTTCTTCCCTAGTTTGTGAATTACTTCATACTAGAATTTACTGAGTTTTAATGCCTATCTCGTCAGTCTCCTGGATAGGTCCTTGAAACATGCCTCAAAGTTGCATAGTCAGTCACTACTTTAAACTTCCTCCCTTACAGATGACACTGGAAGTATGTTACTCTGTACACCAGGCTAAGCATCTCTCTCTTATTCATAGAACAATTCCTCTCAGCTCCTTTTAATTGTCTTAACGGGAAAGCAATAGGTTGTCGTTCTCCATTGACTTCCTGATTCAAAACGCATCCAAGAGCATGGTCCGATGCATCACTAGACTCGGCATCAATTCTTCCTTTAACTCATTAAATGCTTTCCGACACTTCTCAGACCACCAAAGTCGATATTTTTTTCCTAGTAACTGAGTAAGCGCTCTTGCTGTATTTCCAAATCCTCTCACGAATTTTCTGTAATACATCACAAAACCCAGGAAAGACTGTAACGTTTTGCTTGTCCCTGGTACGGAAAAATCTCACACTACCTGTATCAACCTTGGATCAGTCCTCACACCATGCTTAATAATTAAATGATCCTAGTAATTTACTTCTTGAAATGCAATATGACAGCTTTCAGTACTTGCTTGAAGTCTGTTTAACATTTCCTTCAGTCGCTGCCAATGCTGTTGCATATCCCTTGAAAAAACAATTATGTTGTCCAAATACGCTAAACACTGCTGAGTCTTTGATCCCTTTAACACTGTGTCTAACAAATGCTGGAATGCTGCTGGTGCATTTTTCAAACCAAATGACATCCATCTATAGTGGTAATTTACCCAAAATACTGAAAATGTTTTCTCTGGGGCCACCTCCAGCTGATGGTACCCACTCATCAACTCCATCATCGAGAAATACTGGCACTGCCCAAGACTGTGATGTTTGGATTAGGGCAAACATATGTTATTGTCTTACTCTTCAAATGGCAGCAGAACCGAAACTTCCTTGGACAATCTGCAGACATTTTTGACACAACTACAACCCCACTGGCTACTACTATCTTCTACCTGTATTATGCTGTGAGCTAAACTATGATTAATAAGCTCCTCTAACATCGGCTGCAGAGACCATGGGATTCTATATAGCCTCCTGTACACTGGCACTTCATTCCCCGTAGGAATCCTGTCTTGCGTCATGGGCAATCCAGGCAATGGCCCCACAGAAAGAACAAGTCTTGAAACTCTAACAACAGTCATTCCATACATGCCCTTTCTGTTTCCCTCAAACGCTTAATCTTCTCACGCAATGCAGTTTTATCTGCATCCTAAGTCCTTATGTAGGTTACATCTTCTGTACAGCGATCTTCTTCTTCCAGAATTTCTAACGTTACCACTTATGTGCACGTTACGGCTTAAAGTCCTTGGCGCCAAAATTAGGCACATTGATAGATATTACCTCGCCTCCATCCCTTTCTTGTATGTGCACAATACTTTGGCTTAACAATATGCTGCATCTAATACAACACTATCCTCCAGCAGTTCCAGTATACGCAACATAGCTACTGGTAGATCAGGCTCTGCACTCATCTACAGAGACTTCCTGGTGCTACTCGACACAGTAATGCAAATTAAGCCTTAATGTCATTGCTCGTGGGTTAACTGGAATTCCTTCTACAAGAGATGCTTCTCGCAACAAATCAACATTGACAACAGGTTCTCCTAGCTGGAATGTCTTTCCACTAGGATCCACACATGTAATCTAAGATCACTTACGGCGTGATATTGATGCAGAAAGTCTAACTCTAGGATCATGCTGAAGACCTCTCTTACACGAGACATGACTTCTATGCACTACCTAAACTTGGTTGCCTCCAATTGAAAATTCACCATTCTCGACCCCAGTGGACTTAGCAACTGCCACAGGTTCGGCAGCAGGGGCAGAATGCCCAAGTAAATTACAGTGTGCACATCGCATAGTCTCTAACCAAAGACCCTTACCATAGCCATTAAACAGGGAAATTTCCACTGATTCCTCCAACCTCACAAAAGTAACTTTGAAGTTGTGATGGCCCCTCACATTCTAACCCGTGAATGCCATCAAAACACGAACAATAGTCTCAATCATACCACAATGGAGATACTATTTTTTGCAGTTCAGATGTCCAGCTGTGGTTCCGGTACGCGCTCTGTTGTCCACTGGCGGTGACGTCAGCTCTCCTGACACCACTCTGTAGAGGGCGCCGACTCTTGGCAACACCCTGTGTGGGGTGGCGCCGATTTCACGCACCCCTCCTTAGGATGAGCGATGGGGTGATAGGATGTGGGGCACAGTGACTGGTAGTCGAGAGAAATATTTTATTAGACTTCAATTACACATCATGTCTCTGATAATACAAGGCAGACATGTCACACTCTGGCGCGGCCGGCAAGCACGGTGGCCAGCTGACACAAGGCTGTCAGCACCAAGCGATGCTCACGTCAGGGAGCAGCAATACCACGGCCCAACATTCGGCCAAGGTCACATTCTTGTGCTGCAGCTGCATTCCGTAGCAGAACGCCCATGTCCAGGCGAATCAGGCACAGCTCCTGTCCACCACAGTATTGAGGGAAAACTGCTGTCCACTGGAGAAGACCTTCCGTCGCCTCACAGGGATCTCACAGTGGCAGGCACAGTGCTTGAGAGACGTGCTCTCCTTCTTGTGCCGCAACTGTGTTCCACAGCAGAGTGCCCATGCCCAGGTGACCCAGGCCCAGCTCATGTCCACTGCAGTATTGAGGGAAGAATGCTGTGCATTGGACACGACCTTCTGTCGTCTCACAGGGATCTCAAGGTGACAGGCACAGTGCTTGGGAGATGTGCACTCCTACTTGTGCCAGAACAGTGTTCCACAGCAAAACACCCGTGCGCAGATGACTAATTCCAGCTCATGTCCACCGCAGTATTGGGGAAAGACTGTTGTGCATTGGACACGACCTTCTGTCGCCTCAAGTAATCACACAGTGGAAGGCACAGTGCTTGGGAGACATGATCTCCTTCTTGTGCCGCGAACTGTGTTCCACAGCAAAGCACCTATGCGCAGGTGACTTAGGTCCAGGTCGTGTCCACCGCAGTTTTGAGGAAAGACGTCTGTGCGGTGGACATGACCGTCTGTCACCTCACAGGGATCTCACAGTGGCAGGCACAGTCCTTGGGAGACATGCTCTCCTTGTTGAGCCGCAACTGTGTTCCACAGCAGAGCGCCCATGCTCAGGTGACTCAGGCCGATCTGATGTCCGCCACAGCATTGAGGGAAGACTGCTGTACATTGGACATAACCTTCGGTCGCGTCATGTAATCTCACAGTGGCGTGCACAGTGCTTGGGAGACATACTCTCCTTCTTGTGCCGCAGCTGTGTTCCCATGCCGAGGTGACTAAGGCCCAGCTCATGTCTACCACAGTATTGAGGGAAGACTGCTGTGCATTGGACATGACTTTCTGTCGCCTTACAGGGATCTCGCAGTGGCAGACCCAGTGGTTTGGAAATGTGCCCTCCTTCTTGTGCAATAACTGTGTTTCACAGCAGAGCGCCCATGCCCAGGTGCCTCAGGCCCAGCTCGTGTCCACTACAGTATAGAGGGAAGACTGTGGTGAGTTGGACATGACCTAAGACCGCTGTTTATTGGACATGACCGTCTGTCGTCTCACAGGGATCTCACGGTGGTAGTTATAGTGCTTGGGAGACATGCTTTCCTTCTTGTGCCGCAACTGTGTTCCACAGGAGAGCGCCCATGCCTAGGTGACTCAGGCCCAGCTCAAGTCAACCATAGTATTGACGGAAACAACTGTGCCCTGGACACGACCCTCATCCCCTTTAGAAGGATCTCACAGCGTCTGGCACAGTGCATGGGAGGCGACCCACTACTGCCCGGCAGGAGCAGGCGGCAGTAAGTGTACATGGGCAGATCGGCGACACTGTGGTGTCAAGTCTGACGGGCTGGACTTCGTGCAGGAGCCAGCTGCCCCCTACCCAGTTGCGAATCCATAGCTGCAGCCGGCGGTACCCAGTCGTCTTGTCGTCTGCCATAGCCCTGGCACCATGGTGGTGCTGCTGGACTCTGAATGAACATTCCTCTAAATTCAAAGTTATTTATATGGCTCTGGGGTGCATTTGTTGCACTGTAACCCAGCCTCTAGTCAGATAGCTCGTAGCATCTGTTGACCTGGTGTGGTGGCACCATCCTGCCCACACTAGCCATTACCGTCGTGCAAAACAGGTTTCGTCAAACACGACTAGCCTGTCTCACAATCCTTTTCTGAACATGTTGCTATAATCTGTAAGTCGGTACAGTGCGCTTACCAGCCAGTGGTAGCTAATGCTGTTCGTCTTGTGCTGCAACTGTGTTCCACAGGAGAGCTCCCCTGCCCAGGTGACTCAGGCCAACCTCATGTCAACCGCAGTATTGTGGGAAGACTGCTGTGCATTGGACCCGTCCCTCTGCCCCTTCACAGGGATCTCGCAGCGTCAGGCACAGTGCTTGGGAGGCGACCCACTGCTCCCTGGCAGGAGCTTGGCGGCGGTAGGTGTGCATGGGCAGGTGTCCATTGCTCAATGTCAGCTTTCTTACAAGTTCCTACAAGGTTTACTCAAAACTAGGTACT
The DNA here is from genome assembly GCF_021461385.2 of Schistocerca piceifrons. NCBI lineage: Eukaryota > Metazoa > Arthropoda > Insecta > Orthoptera > Acrididae > Schistocerca > Schistocerca piceifrons. The sequence continues at coordinate 695,245,469 of NC_060138.1, forward strand.
GACACTACATATGCAATGAGTATTGCTATGTTAACATAGTTGTTCTGATGAAAGCATGTACATTCGAAGGAAGTGAAAATGAGTGCTTTTTCACTGTGAGTACCTTAGGCTATAAGTAACTCAACTACGAATTCACGTCCATCACAGATAAATCTAAATCACTTAATTTTAATTACAGTCATAACAATTACGTCTTCGACTCCAATATGTTCCCTAATCCATTGCTTGCTTTCCCCTCTCTCCCAGTGAGTCATATGGCGCATGTGTAATTGCTTGCTGAGCAAGACTTCGGTTCGAACGGTTTCTGAATGTCAGGTCCGTGTCTCACTGCCGTACGCAAAACTTTAAATGTGTACCAACTGCGAATTTTCAGTTTTAGGTTCAGTGGAAGCTTTTCCTTCCAAACTCTTTCCAGTCAACCAAAGCACTCAAGGCGATTTGCACCCTTATGTTTATTTCTTTTGCTGCCCATTCAGTCGTAATTGTCAGCACTTGCTGTCAGTAATAAATTGTGTTTCACTGCTTTGGACAGTCGACAAGGAAATGCTTTGGCTCTACGACCATTTTCAGTCAATGGAGGGATATCGTCAGACAGTGAAGTGTGAAACAAATTACATTGTCTTGGACTCTGTGGTCACACCATCTTGGCTTATAGCATTTTGTGGAATGGTTGGTGTCAAGTATCGATTATTATCGGTGCAGGCCTTGTGCTTTCCGGTTCTATTCTCCACAAGATGTAGGAGTGAAAATAGATTTTCTACTGTGACAGCAGTGAAAGCAAAATGAAGGAGGCGAACGAACTTGCATATAACGTGCTTGAGCCAAATCGCATATAAAAATGGCAGTTACAAGTTAACAGCACCTACCATGACAACGTATAAAAAAACCTACAATGACACATTAGCTTTATTTGTTAAATAAAAATATATTTTATTTATCTTTCGTCAGTTTAATAATGTAAATGTTGATATTCCCCTTAAGTTTAGTTTGGTGCTAAGCTTTGCTGGGTATTGTCCAATGTGTAATCTCGTTCATCAGTATTAGTCTTTGTAAGGTTGGTAGGGAACCACAACACTAGGACGACGGCACCAGAGATGGACAAGTGTAGGACTGTGATTCCAGCAGCCGAATATAAGTCAGAAGTTACGTCGCAGAAATGAATAGTTGGTCGAGAGGCCGCAAGACTCGAACACGGTCTTAAGTGAGACAGTGTTTCTTGGTAGCTCGATGTGAAAGGGAAATAACGATTTGAGCAACGAATAGACGTCAGATACTACAAACTGGCTAGGTAAGCATCATCGTCATAAAATTCTGTGAGCTGATCTAACGTCTTGTCAGTATTGTGACCGCTTTCAGCAACACATAGCCAGAATTACAGTTTTTAAATTACTGTTACTGGCATTCACGCAAGCCTTGTTCGTAGAGTTATTTCACCAATTCTCTGGCAACTCAGAATCTGACAGCTGTAATAATTAACTTCAGCTACTTACGCCATTGACTTCAGCAGTGGTATCATAGAGACCGACTCTAGGCCAGCTTCACACAACAGTGTTCTCCGAGCAGAGCCGATGCTATATAATCGCGTTCTCCGTCTGATAATAAAACAACAGCCGTCTTCCACGATCTATCCCTGCAGTTTCTATAACTTCCTAAAGCATGGGCGATTTAAATGTGCTATCACTGTGTGTATCCTCCAGAGTGACAGAAAAACTGATTAGAAGCCACTCTTGTACAATTTAATGTATTAGAGACACTTGCTTACTAACGTGTAGCCCCGAACCACCCAGAGGACTCCATGATATAGACTCTGTAAGACACTGGTATATTTGGAGAGCCATACAATCTCTTGACCACTCACCCGCCATCCAAGATTCGTGCAGGCCGTCGGAGCTATGACCCGGGGGCGAATATATTGCTGGAAAGAATGCCAAATGTGCTCAAGAGCATTCAGGACAGGTGACTGAGGTGGTGATGGGGGAGTGAAAGAGAGTGCACATTGGCGACCTCAACCCAGTGGGGTGTTGCGCTAATCGTTCTGACACAATTCGCGACCAATAAGGCGGTGCTTTGTGTTCCAAAGGCAGAGATCGCCTGAGAATTGCTGTTGATGAAGGAACGATTGTGTATCAGCAGACAGTAGCCTTGTTGTTGAGAGAATACGGCAGAGTTAACACGGGCCTATTTCATTCTGCATGAAAATCTCTTACATGACAAGTAGTATGCTCTTATGTACGAAAAGTTCGTTCACGTATGTGCTCGCGTGTAGTGCGAATATGTCTGTTCACCATTACAAGTAAGGGCTTCTGGATGACACGGGTGCTCACCGGTCTCTGACTGTTGTCCAGGAATAAGTATTTCATTAGCTTTTCCCTACGACCAGTTCTAACTTTTGACAGTAAAACATGCGAAAACCATTGAAAAACTGAAGGTTTCTCAACAAGGTAGTCTGAAATATATATTGGCAATAACATGGAGGCAGTCTCCAACTTTCGCTGACTTCCTTTGTCTTCATCGTTACGAGATGTTTCAGTACACCGCTAGGTAATTTTGTTGGCCGAATTATATCATGGAGACATGAAACTTCCACATGCTGCACGAGATAATGTATTTGAGTGAAGAACACTGATGGCGATGTGCTCTCGTTAGATGGAGGATGAGATAGTTCGGTAAACGTAAGTTAGTGGCCTGCTGAAATTACAGCTGATGCTGAAGACGGAGGAATTCGTCGAAAGCTCGAGACTGACAAATCGGACGCAGCAAGACTTACGCGAAGCATTTGTTTAAGTAGAAATTATTAGTTTGAAATATATTTCCGATAATGATACATCTAAACTAAGTTTATTCAGAGCTCGCGTAATGTAAACGCGTAATGTAAACGAGGAAGCGGTCGCCTTTATCTGTGAGGGACAGGGTAATTTTCTCGACGGAGACGTGCACACAAGATAAAAATACTACATAAAACTGGTATGTAAAAGTTCACTTTCGTAAGTCTAAGGTAAATAATTTTCAGTGTTCTCTGGACTTGCTCAAGGTAGTAAAATAGCCAAATCGCTTTAGTGAGCATTCTGATATTGTTTTTAGTCTGGCACTCGGGAAAAAATCTGAACAGCTACTCAATAGACAATATTGTCATAGTTATTAGCGTGTTCTGAAAACGATGGAGTGAAGTCCTTCCTGACGGAAACTGTGTAGAGGGGATATAAAGCACCGGTGAACGGAAACTAAACAAGCCCGCCTTCACTACTAGTGCAATAATTAGCAAAGTTCGTGGAAGCTTTATCTCGGTCTGTTTAATTAAAATGGGCGATACACTCCGTTCTTTTTCACAGAGATTGGATCGCCTCGCTGCGGCCGTCGCTGGTGCACGCAGAAGGAAAGTTAGTTACGCGGAAACTTTCCAAATAAAATGCTGCGGTTTTCGATTTGTGGGACAGCTGTGGCAGAACACGGAATTCGGAAGGGCACAGCTATTACCAATCTCCGCCTGTGCATGATACGCCGCTGTACGGCCTGTCCAGACTAGCCATAACCGCAGTCGACAGAAGTTAGCCAAACTGTCCCACCACTCCGTCGTTAATTAATATTTGATCTTCCTAAACATTGAACCTCTAGGATTATCCCAGCCAATAATGGTATATATTTATTTTCTTTAACTGCGGAGCAGCTTCGTTACTTTGGCAAAATAGCATCTGATTTACTTACCTGATAATTTACAAACGCTAGGGGCAGTCCCAAAAGGTAAGACTCTAACCTAGAGATACATGCGTTATTTCAATGTAATGCCACGACATTTCAGTGCGCTGCTGTTCTCTACTCCAGTTATAAAAAAAAGTTTGTTCCCACTGTCCTAAGAAACTCTGCTCTTGTGCCGATAAGTCCTTAATGGCGCAAACACAAGTCAGTTGAGATTAAGTTTGGAGAATCAGCTGTTCCCGTGGCTGTAAGACCACACTGTGAATGGTATCTATTGCAACGGACGAGTTCTTCGCCACGAAATTGACTGATTGCCAGATAAAAAGACGAAAAACACCCAGAAGGCTAGAAGAAAACGAAACGTAACGAGTTGAGAGATTATGTGAGGTTATTTCAGCGATTAACAAAGAACTGGGCACTTATCAGTATGACACTGCGCCCTCTCCGGCCTGGATGGATGCACTGATTCGATTGGGAAGGGGGTTATAAGGCCGTTACACCTTCTCCTGACCTAGGCTGGCCTAAACCTATTGTCACGAATCCTTGATATCTTGGATACTGCATCAACTTCCACTCCATACGGAACCGATGTGCACAGCCACTGTAAGTTATTATAAGGAAGAATAGGAACACAACGATCGGTCACAGGCCTATTGGCTTTTTTATTATTCTTGAATGCCCAGATTCCTGCTACAAACAGCCATCTCGGTCATAAAATACAAGGAAATCACAGAATCGGGTCTGATTTACGTAAAACAATAAGTAAAAATCACATTATCCAGTAGAAATGATCCATTTTGGACAAATCCAACAAGCGTCCAGGAATACATGTCACAGTACGACTTTATTGGTGTACAGGGTGAAGGAAACTGAGGTTGTTGTTTACAACGATTACAGCAGACTCACTTAGCATCATGTAGTATATGTAACGTCTTACATATTCCAAATAGTAGCTAACCCTCTTTTACGATATAGTATTTTAAAACCCATTTTTATTAAATAAAATCAGCAAATATATTTGCATATTACATTTAAAATTCATCAAGAAAAGCCGATTTACAGTGTGTTTATTCACGTCTTAGTGGTTAAGTGATTCACCAAATCTTAAGCAAAAGATCATTAACTGGTTCATACAACGGTCTCCTACAGAAGAGAACTAACATCGGAATGTTGGCCTGCCTTAAATATGACAACACTAGGCATGGTGGTATGTGAGAACATACTATATTATTATTATTAGTGGATCGGTTTGTGTTACATTTTGTTAGCACTACCAAACAATGGTTTTACCATGAAACTAGTGAAACACCATTCAACTATTAGCCTTAGGGACTAAGCATAAGCCAGTGTGTTATATTGTTATTTGCAAGTTGCGCACAACAATTGCAGCTAGAAGTACTATTTTGAAAGTAAGGTCGGATCGGTTGCGAAAAGGAAATCACTGAAAATAAAAAAATGTTTTATTTCGAACAGTTAGCTACACCTTCCAAATACTTCTCGACACAGTCGTCGCTCCGACTTAGACATGTGTCGTAGCTTTTTAACAACTTTCCATTACCCTCGTCATAGAAGGCAGCCACCACCCTCGTCATAGAAGGCAGCTGCCTGTGCTTTCTGCCAATTCTCTACGCTGGTCTACAGCTCGTTATCTGTGTCAAAATGTTGCCTTCGTAGCCAGTGATTCATGTAAGCAGAAATGAAACTCAGGGAGAACCAATTATGGATTGTATTATGGATGATCACACACATCTCATCGAAAACGCTGAATGGGCATCTTCACTGCCCCTGTAGAGTGCGACAGAGAGCTATCATAAAGAAGTAAACGCATGACAGTTATGTTATGTGGGCTGCATGACATCAGGCGAAATCTCTCACAGGCCCTCGTACTTGCCGGAAGACACTGTTTTCTAGGTATCTTTACGTGCTCACTGTGCGCTCAGAAATGAAAAGAGCAACGTGACACGATCGACGGACGTACTAAAGACGCTGCCCGACACATCAGTGTGAAGCTTTCTTGAAGTGTCATTGCGGTTTCCATCTCACGCCGGATCGGACCTTGCTTTCCGAATATCACTCGTACACCATACATTACGTAAGAAATATATGTCAATAGACGGCGTTAGTATGTTTTTATTAACTGTACCTAGTTATAATGGTCTTGTAATATTGATCTTCAGTATTTTAGTATGCTGTTAATAGATCTTAGAAACGAAAACGATTTGTATGCAGTTTTATATTTCCTTTAAATTAATTATTTAGCTTATCACTTAACCACTATGATGCTAGCGACTATGCTAGCTTTTAGCGTTTGACAAATTCCAGTTGGTATGTAAATATATTTTATCAAGATAATTTTCAAAAAAATGTTTAATTTTTATTTCTAATGTGATGCAAAAATTCTGTAAAGGGCAGTTGTATGAACCAATTAATGATTTTTGCAGAAGATCTGGTTGATCGCTTCACTACTAATTATGCATAAACACATTGTTGAAAGGGTACAGTACCGCCCGACATTGAAAATAGGTACATTTTTCGTTATTCTTGTCAGAACATATTTTTTCTAATAATAACTCAATTTCAATTAATACAGCGAAGCCGGATACCAGTGTGGGAAAGAATGACAATTTATTTATTTAATTGATCACATGTGCACTCCCACAAAATAAATCCCTACATCCAGTTTGGTGAGATCTGTGAAATGAATGAATGTATGGTCGTCTGCTAACCGGAGATAGTGAATGTGAATATATGTTCATCTTTGAGACGATCCTTTGGCCACCTTTGGTGAGACCAAAGAGATGAAAATTACCTGAGCTTTGAGCGCCTGAAATTTGGCTGACCAATACGGTAGCAAGGTGTTCCCCCACTTCGGCAGAGGTGCGAGAGGACCTGAAGAATGGCCATGTTTCGGCACTCTGCCGCTGGACCTTGTGGTGTTAAGACCTGTCTTAGGTGTGCTCTGTAAAGACAAAAGAGTGGAGACATGGTATGCATGTGGAATACTTAAGAGTAGTTTGAAATAATAATTTCTCTATTTCAGGAACTTTTGTGGGGAGAATTAAATGTCAGGCAGGTAATATTAATGGGATCGTAGTAATCTTCGGAAGTGACCAATGGTCACAATGAAACCACGTGTAGCAATAAGTTGAAATACTTCCGCGTGCTTAAGTTAAGCTGAATTACTAGCATATGTACTATAAGTTGAAATATTTAAGAAATAGCGTGTGCAGGACTTGAAATTAGAGGCGAGTACTTCCACGTGGTGAGTACTGTGTGAGTCTCAATCTGTGTATGAGACAAAGGATAAAGAGAAGTACTCGTCCATGGTATCAGTTGAGGACTCGTGTGTGTGATGAATATGTTCTTAATATTACTTTGCGTGATATGTTTCTGTGTGACGCTGGATTCAAACTATAATACTCTGAGAGAGAAGCAAGGTGAGTCAGCCGTCTATCCAGCAACGCCACTTGGCTTGCATTGCACAGGAAGACGTGCATATATCTCCAGAGTTCATAGTAGGAAAGTAGAATTACGAAGTGGGGCAGTGTCGTGTGAAACTGGGATAATTATTAATTGAAGTGGGAAAGCTGAAAGTGATAATGTTGTGACTATTCCCTGTGTTGTATTTCATGTTGTAGTGTGGTGTATGTCATGTAATTTGAGTATGTGTGGTTTGCATGGGAGAGTAGCAAGGTAGTTTCAGAGGTAGTGGGTTATGCGTGTTCCTTTTGTACCGCTCGGTCTGGAGGAAAGTTTCGTGATGATGGTTGTGAGTGTCGAAGTGTGAGATATAGCAAAAGATCCACCATCCTATCCAGAAAGTGCAATGTAGCGTTAAATAATTACGAGACCATAAGGTAGAGAATCACCAATGTAAAGCCATGCCCACTGGGCGGAATTTCTCATGTGTTATTGTTGTAGGTTATAGAATTTGTGTGTTTAGGTTATAGAATTTATCGGAATAAATAAGATAGTGAAAAGAAAAAGATTGGTGGCCTTTTCCTTCGAATTGTATGTTGTCATGATATCCAGAATTTATAATGTGTGCGCCACTCATATTCAGTGCGATGGCCAGGTGTTGATAAAAGCCGTTAAATAAAAAAAAAAGAAAATGTGGTATTGCCAGTGCGTAGTGAACAGTCAGAGTTCTGTAAATTACTGATAGTCAGAAGTGCGTTTCCGTTGCGTATTATTCATATGGGAGAATAATTTGTAACCTAATTGTGAGTACGAGAGTTCATGTTACTCGATAAATAAGAATGAACCACTCGCTTGGCAGACCACTCATCTTGCAGGCCTGACTGCTTGATGCCACAGTATGAGCAAGGCATGTGGGTGCCTCTCATTGTGAATCTGCGTTTGTTGATATATTTTAAAGGTGATATGCTAATATACTCGCTGATTTTATTTAATAAAAAATGGGTTTTGAACTACTATATCGGAAAGGAACTGGGTTAGCTAGTTTATGGAGCATAGAAGGCATTACTTGTATTAGATGACGCAAACTGAGGTTGCTGTATGTGTTGTAAACAACCACCTTAGTTTCCTTCTGTCTGTACGGCAATTAAGTCATGTGGTGTCATGTACCGCTGGGAATTTGTTGGATTATAACTCACTCAAATGGTATCTTGACCAAAATGGGTCATTTCCATTGGATACTTATTGTTTTATGTAAATCAATTCTGTATCTATAATTTGCTTGTATTTTAGCACTGAAGATTCCTACTTACAGCTGAAATCTGGATATGCAAGAATAAAAAAGCCAACAGGATTGTGACTGATCGCTGTGTTCTTGCCCTTCCTTTTCTTTAATATTGAAGGAGTTGATAGCCAGGCTGGTCCCACACATGTTCTTTCATGGACCGAGCTGAGGATGTTGTTGGCCACAGGAGTACTTCAACCTCACATAGACATGTGCCATGTCCTGACGAGGGTTCCTCCGCTGATAGATGGCACCATGATACTGTCGGATGAGAGATAACATATGAGGACGTAAGATGTCCTTGACTTCTACCAGCCATGATCTGACTAAATAGCTCTCCACACCAAGACGCCAGTAGTAACATCGTTACTTCTCTCCAAATGTTGCATGAATGGGACCTCTTGCCAGATCGTCGCCATACTCGGCGACAATGGCCGTCTGGGATAGTGCAGGTCTGCTATTCGTCTCTGAGCTCAATCCGACGCCAGTCATGAGCAGTCCACGCTTCCCAAACACAGGACAGGAGATCTGTAGTCCAGTTGCTGCGAGTCTCTGACCAGTGGTGTAGGGAACCTGTTGCTTGTTTTCAGATGGCAGGCGCAGATATTAAGCTGTTAGGAAGTGCTTGGCGCACAGTACGGCGATCCTGCTACCTGGTGGCATTGTTGGCTGGAATCTCGTCATCGAGAAAACCTGTCCTCAGATTCCCATGCAGTCCAATATTTGGCCACTGTCGCAACTGAATGCTCCCCAGATATGGATATCACTCGGTTCGATCACCAGGCCAAATGAAGAACCAAAGTGTGGCCCCTTTCAAAGTCTGTCGTTGCTGATAAGGCTGTCTCAAAAGAATACATGGCATCTCTGTGTTTTTCACAGTTGTCACTCAACATCTGACGCAGTTCATACCCCTTGTATACCCCACCAGGCCTGGTAACAACATTAATCAGCGCACACTCCGCTGCAGAGTGAAAATCTCATTCTGGAAACATTAATTACAAACAGTGCTAATGCACTCTGGTGACTGCCCTACCAGTAATGGGCAATTGCAACTCTAATCAATTAAATACCCATTGATGGTGTGTATGTGTACGAAATTAAAGTGACATCTGACCATGTCCTCTGGGTGCTTCACATTTTTGCTAGGCAATGTACATGATGATAACGATGTTCCCATGCTGAAGAGAGTCTATCATAGTAGTACCCTTGCAGTTCCAGAAAACTGACGTCATCATCTCGAAATGCATATTGCCGTGGGCGAGAAGTTTTCTGATTTATCAGCAAGAGACCCCAAATTTTCTTTGTGACTAGAAGGTGACATACCTTATCAATAACAGTAAGAATAAGGGGCACCTACTTATCACTGATCCTCCTAAAATTTACGTGGTTAATAATAATAGCTCATCTTCACGACACTTACGTCCATAAAGGTACTTTCCTTGCAGCTTCACAGCAATGCTGCACACTGCAACATTATTCTGTAAAATGTAGTGCAGTTGCTGCAGTATCAAATTTTCCAGAGACAATGACCGGATTGTCCAAGAGTATGTGTAACCGGACAAAGCGAAATGTGTGCCTGGCGATACGTTTTGCATTCTGGAATGTTACTTTTTGAACAGAAGTTCGGTGTAGTTTTAATGCACTGTGGGTCAGTGAATAATGGAACAGGAAGTACAGCCTTTTGGCGTTCGCATTATGTTCATATCCCAGCTAGGAATACAGAAGAGAAAAGAACATACAACTCTTGGCTATACAGGAAGAAAATAGTGAGGAATTTACATTTCATAGCCGACGAAGTTATTAGAGAAGAACAGGGTATATTGGTACACAAAAATTTCGAAAATGCGTTGAGATATTATTTAGCTCACACTACACGTGACATCGTAGGGGGACAGTTTTTCCCAAGCTGCTACTTAACATAATTAACTAACAATTATTCAGATGCTGATACACGATCCATTTAAATTATCAATGCTGCTAGAAAGGAGGCACCAGTGACAGCAGATAGAAGTATCAATCTTTTTTTCTTTTTTGACTTTGTACAGTGATGAGTCCAGCAGTGTTTTTCCGGAACTCAGGACAGGTAACCAGCTACTAGAGCAGACAGGGGCTTCGAGGAACAGCGAGGCAGGCACACAGTAAAAACTTTTTCGCTGAAAGACAATAGTCAGATAGGCAGACAATAGTCAGATAGGCACGGGCCGCATGGTCCAAGAACAAAGCACTGTTGTTTTTTGTTTTAGCAGGTGCAAAAGTATATGGGAGTTGCCGAGTGGGTGGCAGGGCAAGATACAACGCCCTGCAGGTTTTAGACTTTCAGAAAGCGAGAAACTTTATGAATACCCTTAGAAAAGATAAAATCTACTATGTCAGGAGAAAAACGTGACATATTCAGCAAGGGAGATAGTCGTTGTGAGCCAAAGGACACTATAGGTGTTCATGTCTAAATTTTGCAAGGAAGCGTACGACTGGCTCACAGCAATTATTTTGATATAGGGAATGAGACTCCCGAGTGCATACGTGCAAGCATTTCTACTGAGGAAAATGCAAAAATACACACACAGTGGGAGAGCATTTCTGTCTGCTGCCCCATCTATCAGAGAATTCAGAGGTCCGAGTAATCACGACAGTGTCGTTAGAAGTGGAGTAGTAAAATTTTTTTGTAAACTTCTTGTTGGTTGGAACTTACGGCATGAAAGAGTACAATTCCTTTTTGGACGGCAGGCACAGGTGACTTGGTCGCAGTGTGTCAGAGACAGAACAGAGATATCTTCACTTTAGATGTAATCACAGGTACCGGGACTGAACTTAAACTTCTCAGCCATTTCTACTGCGGTCCACTGCACATGTCCATCAATATCACCTAAATGGCTCAAATCTGTCCTACTCCTTTATGAGCAAAATTAGGAAACGGATACAACCCTGACAGCTGCTTTGTCATCAGCAAAATCCAAGACAGCTTTGTTAAAAATGTATTTGAAGCTGAAACTTCCTGACAGATTAAAACTGTGTGCCGGACCGAGACTCGAACTCGGGACCTTTGCCTTTCGCGGGCAAGTGCTCCACCAACTGAGCTACCCAAGCAAGACTCACGCCCCGTCCTCACAGCTTTACTTCTGCCAGTACCTCGTCTCCTACGTTCCAAACTTCACAGAAGTTCTCCGGCGAACCTTGCACAATATCCTTTCTTTCAGGAGTGCTAGATTTTCACTCTGCAGCAGAGTGTGCGCTGATATGAAACTTCCTGACAGATTAAAACTGTGTGCCGGACCGAGACTCGAACTCGGGACCTTTGCCTTTCGCGGGCAAGTGCTCTACCAACTGAGCTACCCAAGCACGACTCACGCCCCATCCTCACAGCTTTACTTCTGCCAGTACCTCGTCTCCTACCTTGCAAACTTCACAGATGCTCTCCTGTGAACCTTGCACAATATCCTTTCTTTCAGGAGTGCTAGTTGTGCAAGGTTCGCAGGAGAACTTCTGTGAAGTTTGGAAGGTAGGAGACGAGGTACTGGCAGAAGTAAAGCTGTGAGGACGGGACGTGAGTCGTGCTTGGGTAGCTCAGTTGGTAGAGCACTTGCCCGCGAAAGGCAAAGTTCCCGAGTTCGAGTCTCGGTCCGGCACTAAGTTTTAACCTGTCAGGAAGTTTCATATCAGCGCACACACTGCTGCAGAGTGAAAATCTCATTCTGGTATTTGAAGCTCTTCCAAAACGTCAACATTGGATCATTGCAATTCAAATCTTCTTGGCAGTCAAACTTGTTAACATACCCTTTCGAAGAAGATTCAGTTTTAAAAAAGCCAGATGGACGGACTTCTGCAGGGGATTACACTAGGGAATTAACAACATTAATTCTGTACCTGAAAACTACACACTTTTTGTAGAAATTCTCCGTAAATTGTCAAAAAAGCACATTCCAAGAGACTATAGACATAAATTCATACGAGAACTGCTTATGGGTACCAAAAACATCTTAGCTAAATATGAAGAATTGTATCCAAGACCATTTCAGTGACGAGACAATAGCTTTTGGGAAAACTCTTCTGACAAAACTAAGTGAAAGAAGACAAAAGAAATGGCACGAATTTTGGAGAAAATGGAAATGTCACATGGCAGCAAAACTGCAGTGAATCTGATCAGAAAGCTCAATGGAAACGCAAAAGAAAGCAGAGAAATCGCTAGTGACACTTAGTCATACGATGCACAGTAATTACTACTGAGTGTCAAGCCCAACAAAAAGATGTAAGAAAAGGAGGCTACCATGTGATACCAACACAGAAATCCACTTCTCGTCTCATTTCATAATGAGAGAGCTCAGTAAGGGTACGAACTCTATGAAAAATGGAAAGGCGGCTGGTACCTAAAGCATCTCGGATTGAATGACAAAAATGTGATGTTAAGCCTATTTAATCACTGCCAAGAAATGGGGTTGAAGAAAAATATCCACTACCAGTCACAATAAAAGGTGTTTATTCGTCACACGACCGGTTTCGGGCTTGCGCCCATCTTCAAGTGTTAAACGAATGTATTAACACCTGAAGATGGGCGCAAGCCCGAAACCGGTCGTGTGACGAATAAACACCTTTTATTGTGACTGGTAACGGATATTTTTCTTCAACCCCATTAAGGAACAGTCACGGAGTTTGACAGCATCCACTATGGATAAAATTCATTTACTGCCAAGAAACCTATAAAATCTCTAAACTATTGAGGAAATCCAAGGTAATAGCGCTGATACAAGAAGAAAACGAACCTGACTCACCAAGCAGCTATTGGCCCATATCCCTTTTGTGCCACCCCTTCAAACGGCATGAAAGACTGATTCTTGGATTTTGCTGATGACAAAGCAGCTGTCAGGGTTGTATCCGTTTCTTAATCAAAGTTAATAACGCAGCAAGCTGCCTTCGTGTAAATCTTGTTACTGGCCAGATCTTCACACACACACACACACACACACACACACACACACAGAGAGAGAGAGAGAGAGAGAGAGAGAGAGAGAAGGGATAAGAAAATAAATTAATAACGGGCTTGGCCCCGGTCGATCTAAGTGCCGCCTACGATACAGTAAACCACTAAAACTGTTATTCAAAAGCTATGATATTACTCGGGACCATCAACTGGTAAAAGTTGTGGAAAGCGTGCTGCAAAACCGACAATTGTACGTCACTCTAAAAGAGAGGAAGGAGAAAAACGGTCTTGCTCAAGGAAATGCAGAGGGTACTGAATGGTATCTGACCTCACTGAGGATGATGGTGTCAGAGCAAGAGCTTCAGCATAGGTGAGGAAATAGGAGATAAGCATGGCAGAATGGAAGCTATGAACTGGCCGTGGGACAATCCTGGGTACCTCAGTTGCTAAGAGCTTTGACTGCCAAACTTGTACCTAAGTGTCATTGCGCTGTATTCAACAATATTTATTCTAGATAGACACGGTGTAAACGTGAGACATTTCACCGCTGTGTCACCCGCACGTGGAGAGCCCTCCGGAGATGTATTATCCTGTCCCTTACAAAGGAAGGGTACGTTGTTAATCGACAAATAATTTTTTCGATCATGGATTCGTACTGAAGGCTAAATTACAAATACAATGATGGAATGATGGTAATCAGAAGGCGATTTCTCAGCCTTCTGGACCCACTAATATGATTCTTAGTTGCAGTACCACCATTGGACAGAGGGGGCTGGGGATGGAGGGGGGGGGGGGAATTAATTTTATTATCAGGCAAACATTTAATTTAAGAAAGCCAGAATATGACGTTAATCAGTAAAGAACTTAACCGTTGCATTCAAATTGGCGACACAGACACCCGTTCAAATGGCTCTGAGCACTATGCGACTTAACTTCTGAGGTCATCAGTCGCCCAGAACTTTGAACTAATTAAACCTAAGTAACCTAAGGACATCACACACATCCATGCCCGAGGCAGGATTCGAACCTGCGACCGTAGTCGTCGCTCGGTTCCAGACTGTAGCGCCTAGAACCGCACGGCCACTCTGGCCGGCACACTCAAGAGTGGGAGGAACCTTTTTCTAGTGGGAGCTGCACTCCCGGTGCCAACACAGAATCTCCTTCCTAAGGGAGACGAAATCTTCCTCATTCCTCCAACTAAAAAGCCGCAGGAACGGCAAACACTGTCCCCCCCCCCCCCCACCCCCCACTCCTTCCTGCTAGGTTGGATACAGGAACTACTTTGCTTGGCGGACGCACTCCGCTATGTTGTCATGGTTATAAAATTTTATTAATGTGAGTGGTGGACTGGCGTGATGCCAGGAGGGCATCCGGAAGGGAGCCAGCGCTCCATATGGAGTAAGACTTCCTGGAAAGACTGATAAGGGCACGGCAATGTGGTAAAGGGCTAGCGAGGACAACACCCCCAGACACCAAGGTGAATAAGAATCACGGTGTAACTGCCAGAATGTTCAAGAAGCTTCTGGGTGATTTTTGGAGGGATTTCGGTTCTTAGGAAAACCTTCGATACTATCAGTCGAAAGTAACGCTGCCTAGAGTAACTCATCCAGAAGTTCCTGAAACATCAACATGAAAGTGATAGAGCACCGGACCAAAAGACAGTCGCTGTAATTGCTGTAAGTAAGAATGAATCATTACCAGAAAGCAGAAGAAGCAGTACTGTAGCCAAGTCTCCTAGTCACTACAGAATGATTCTTCGAAGCTGCTGTAGTAAACTATGAGAAGATGTACACATTCGAGAGAAGACAACTGAGTTGCCTATAAGTATCCAGCAACAGGTAGTTTCTTGAGTTTTATGCCTGTTAGTAAAGGAAAAAATCTGTAGAGTTCGTCTCTTGCGTACTAGCAACGAGTAATAGTTCATATTTTCTATGTGTCGCAATATAAGACGGTACAGGCGCTGTATCGCTCTTGTGTCCTAGTCTCAACAGGGTATCGGATTGCGTAAGTCGCAACGGGTAGTATTCGGTACTTTCTGCTTGTCAGACTACAGGAACGAACTAGTGCTGCCTCGCCTTTGTCTCCCACTGTAGTTAAAGTATTTGATTGTGTATTAAACCGGGGACCTACAGGTTTCGACCCGTTGTAGCCCTCAGTGGTTCACAGTGCACGAACAGGCCACAGCAGTCCACCCACCCCACCACCGCCCCACACTGAATCCAGGGTTATTTGTGCGGTTCGGCCCCCACGGGAACGTCTCATATCAGACGATTGTAACCCCAAATGTTTGCTTGGTAGAGTAATTATGGTGTACGCGTACGTGGGATTCAGTGTTTACACAGCGATCGCCGACATAGTGTACTGAGGCGTGATAAGGGGAACCAGTCCGCGTTCCCTGAGGCAGATGGAAAACCGCCTTAAAAGCCATCCACAGGCTGGCCGGCACCCTGGATCTTCGGCGGTAATCCGAAAGGATACCACCCTTCGATTGACCATTCGGTTCTAATCGAAGCGTTAGGTGTATTGCAGGTGCCAGCCAGCCAGCCAGCCAGCCAGCCAGCCAGCCAGCCAGCAGCAGCAGCAGCAGCAGCGGTCCCGGTCCCGGTCTGCAGCAGTGGTCCAGCCGGCAGCAGCCAACCAGTCCTCCGGCAGCAGCAGCAGCAGCAGCAGCAGCGGTCCCACCCGCCAGCCAGCCAACCAGCATCCAGCAGCCAGCAGCCAGCAGCAGCAGCAGCCCCGGCCCCGTCCGCGGCAGCAGCAGCAGCAGCTGCGGCGTTCCTGCCACCCGCCGTCGCCGTCGCCGTCGCCGTCGCCGTCGCCGTCCCTGGTCTTCGTCCGTCTTCGACCGTTTTCGTCTTCGTCTGTCCCCAGTTTGTGTCCTTTCTTTTTCGTCCTGTGCGTTTTTTCTCCCTGTCGTCATGTCCGCCCCCACCCCCACCGCCACCGCTACCACCACAGCCATAGTTTATACTTCCCCTTCCGCCGCCACCACCACTATAACATGGTGTGCCCAGTCACACCCCCCTCCTTCCATCCCACCTCTTCTCACTCTCCCTTCGCCCTCGCTCTTTGTCGCCCCCTCTCCAGCTTCTTCCTCCCGCTCCTCTCGATCTGATCCTTTCCCCCCACTCCCCCAGCCTGTCACTGCCGCTCCAGCTAGGGTGGTGGCTTGTCGGGCCACTGTCCATGCCCAGCTCTCCCCATCGCCTTCGCCATCACTGCCGCCACCGTCGCCGTCGCCTTCACCGTCACCATCTCCGGCGCCGACTGCTGCATCCACGCCGGGACCTGTCCCTTCCCACCACCTCCCTATCGCTCCTGTCCCTCATATCACCACCCGCCCTTCTGCCGCCATAAAACGCCCTAGTGGCACCACCACCTCCTCCGCTCCCAAAAAGGCCCCGCCCCGACCTCCTTCCCCCCCCCCCCCAGGTTGCCATGGATGTCTCCCCACCTGGCCCTGCTCCCTCCGCCTCCTCCTCCTCCCCCCCCTCTTTATACACATACCTCCTCTCCTGTCCCGATCCTTCCCTTCTCGAGGTCCGGAATCTCTCCCTCCTCCTCCGCCAACACTTCCCTGGTGCCCACATCTCTCTCCTCACTCCCAGATGGGATTCTGTTCTCATCTCCTCCCCCAGCCCAACCCTCCATACTGACATCCTCTCCCGCCTCCCCATCACCCGTTTTGGCCATCTCCTACCTGCCAACCCCAACCCCCGCGTCGCCCGCCGACCCTCACCGCCATAATCACTCGGCTCAGTCCGTCGATCACGGAGGAGGAGGTGATGGCGGAGCTCAAGGCGCATCCCACGCTGGAGGTGCGGGCGGTCTGCCGCATTTTCAACTCGGCCGGCCCCACTCGCCTTATGCGGGTTTTCTCCGAGGACGCCCCCTCCATTGACTGTCTCCTGAAGGAGGGTGCCCTCCTCTTCAACCAGCACTACAAGGTCAACCCCTCCCATTCCCCTCCTCAATCCCTGCCAGAGGTGTCTGTGCTATAATGCACACCCAACAGCTGAGTGTCGTGAGGCCCCTACCTGCCTGCATTGTAGGCAAGCGCACTTCCTCCGGCAGTGCCCTAACCTTCAGTCCCCTCCCTTCCCGCCAACAAGAACCTCTTCCTGCACACCCTTGACACCCACTGCGTGGATGCCTTCCTCCTCAATGAAACCTTCCTCCAACCCCACCACTCCATCCACACCTCACCCTATCTCCTCCATCGCTCCGATAATCCCCTCCCAATTGCGCGTGGCGGAGTTGCCATTGGTCACTACCACCAGATCCCCGTTCGGCTTCAACCTCTCCTTCCCGACCCCACCGAACACCTGATCCTTAGTCTCTTCTTCCCTGGCCTTACCATTACCTGCGCCACCATCTATGTCCGCCCCAACGCCCCTATTCCTTTCGACTTCCTCTCCCACATCGACCGTACCTTCTCCTCCTACGTGATCGCCGTCGACCTCAACATCCATAGTCGTTCCGCTGCCCAGTTATGGCGGTGGCATCGGTTCCTCTCCTCCCTTCAAGGCGACCTCATCCCCATCCCCCAGCACATCCGTCCCGAATCCAACTCCACTCCTGATGTTATCCTCTCCTCCCCCAGCCTCCTTGGCCGCATAACGGTGCATGTCCTGGAGCCTATTGGTAGCGACCATCTCCCTGTCCTCACCATCTCAGACGGTCGTCGCCCCCGCCCCGACCCGTGTAATGACCCTCCCCCTAAGTACGTCCAAGACTATTCCCGTGCCAACTGGAATGCCTACCGGGATACCCTTTCCACCCAAGTCGATAGCCACCCCTTCACCTACCACCACCCTGACGATGTCACCCATGCTACCTCCTTTCTCCAGCAGACCTTGTCTGAGGCTGTGGAGGCCCACATCCCTACTGTCGCCGTCCACCCCCACCGTCCTACCTTACCCCCACAGGCCGTCCTCCTCCTCCGTGAATCCTGTCGTCTCTACCATGCCTTCCTCCGCACGCGTGACCCTGACACACTACGACGCCACCGGCAACTCCAGCGACACATTCGTAATTTGCTCGGGGCTAAGAAACGCCGGGACTGGCGACGGACATGCACCCGTTTAAATGCTACCCTACCAATCAACTCGTCCAAGTTCTGGTCGGCCTTCCGTCGCCTTACCGGAACTAAACCCTCCCCCTATTATCCTCTTCTCCATGATGATCACCCTTTCCCTGACACCCTTAGTAAGGCCAATCACTTTGCCTCCTAACTCTCCGATGTATTTTCCATCCCCGATGATCCCCAGTTCGATTACTCCCTCTTCCCGGATATCTGCGATTGAAATGACACCTCTGTCCCTCCCCTCGCTCCTGGTTTCCAGTACTTGGACAACATTGCACACACAGAACTCAATGCCCCTATCACTACACAGGATCTCATTGATACACTCCGCACAAAACGCAACACCGCTCCTGGTCACGATCATGTCACCTACCGTCACCTTCGTGAAGCTCCTGTCTCTTTCCTC
Source organism: Schistocerca piceifrons (assembly GCF_021461385.2). Lineage (NCBI taxonomy): Eukaryota > Metazoa > Arthropoda > Insecta > Orthoptera > Acrididae > Schistocerca > Schistocerca piceifrons. Next base: position 695,264,268 of record NC_060138.1, read on the forward strand.
TCCACCCTGGCCAGGCTCTACAATGTAGTCCTGTCCACCGGTTACTACCCCGACCTGTGGAAAACCTCCCGTATCCTCATGTTCCTTATACCTGGCAAACCGCCGTCCGCCGTCTCCTCCTACCATCCCATCAGCCTTACCTCGGTCTTCAGCAAGGTCCTGGAATCTATCCTCACCCGACGCATCCACCAGCATCTCCGCCAGCACCGCCTCCTTCCCGTTACCCAGTGTGGCTTTCGGCCATCCTTCTCTTCCGACGACCTTCTCCTTCACCTCACTCATCTCCTTTCCGAACAGCTTAATTCCCGTCACTCCGCCATCTTCCTCTCCCTGGACTTGAACGTGCTTATGACCGCGTATGGCATTCCGGTCTCCTCTTCAAGCTCCAAACCTTCGCCCTTCCCATTAACTACGTCCGTCTGATCGGCTCCTTTCTCTCCCGTCGTCCTTCCTATGTCACCATCCATAACACAGATTCCTACACCTTTCTCCCCTCTTCCGGTGTGCCCCAAGGCTCCGTCCTCTCCCCCCTTGTGTACCTTTTGTACACGGCGGACATGCCGCCGCCGTCAGCCCCCGTCTACCTTCTCCAGTTTGCCGATGACACCGCCTTCCTTGCCCTTTCCCCCACCCTACAGCGCTCCCAACACCTTCTCCAATCCCATCTTGACCGGTTCACCGCTTGGTGCAACCAGTGGTTGCTCAAGGTCAATCCCTCCAAAACCCAGGTGATCATTGTAGGCAAAACCACCCCTTCCTTCCGCCTCCTTGATTTCTATCTCACCATCTATGGCCGTCCTATTGCCCTCACTCCCACCCTTAAGTACCTTGGCGTCACCCTCGACCGTCGCCTCTCCTGGACTCCCCGCCTCCGGACAATCCAAGCCAAGGCACGCTCCCGACTCAGTCTCCTCAAGCTCCTCTCCGGCCGTACGTGGGGTCTGGACCCCTCCACCATCCTCCACACCTATAAATCCCTCATCCGCCCTATCCTTCATTATGCCCATCCGGCTCGGATCTCCACCCCCCCTACCTTTTATAAATCCCTCCAAATCCTTGAACGTCATGCTCTCCGCCTCGCCTATCGCATCCGTCTCCCCTCCCCCACGCGGATCCTGTACGATCTCATCCCCTTCCCCCACCTCCTCCTTTTCCTTGAAATTATACGGATCCTGTACGCCTCCCGCAAACTCGATCCTCCTCACCCGCTTGTCTCCCCGATCCTCTCCCACCTCCGCCCGCTGCCGGGCCTGTATTTGCACGTCCCACCCGGTCTCCATCTCTCCACCCTCCTTACCCTCTCCCAAGGTGGCTTCAGCCAGCTGCCCCTCCCTGATGATGCCCTCCTCCCCTCCATCTACCCCTCCTACCAACTTCGATCCTCCCGCCCTCCTCCTGTGCTTGCTCCTCTGGGCACCCTCACTCCCTTCTCTCCCTTTTCCCTCCCTCCTCCTTTTCTCCCCCCTCCTCCCTGGGCCTCCCCTCCCCTGTCCCTCTCCTCCTGCCCCCGTCTCCTCAGCCACTGGCAACCTTTTTATCCCCTCTCCCCCACCTCCCCCCTGTTCCCCTCTTGGCAGGTCCCCGGACTCGCACACGCTAAGTGGACATTCGCGCGCCGGAGATCACCGCCATCAGTGTTTCGTGTGTGCCATCATATTTAGTCTTCAGTGTTCACCGTCACAGTCCATCGTTCACCTGTGCCATCGACATTTTCAGTGTTTGTGCCTCGTGTCAACAGTTTGTAGTGTGCATTGTCTTCGAGTGTGAACGGCTTCATGTTTTTTTTATGTTCATGTGTCTACTGTTTTTCTCCCGCCGTTTTGTTCCAACCCATGTGTCTTCTCTGTTTTATCATTGTACTCTCTTTGGCTGAAGAGCGGCGTATTGTGCTGCTGCCAGCCTACCTGTTATACTGGTATTAAAATCACAATAAAGAAAAAAAAAAAAAAAACTGGCCGGCACACCGGACCTCGACACGAATCCGCCCAGCGGCACGCCTTCCCGGTCGGGAAGCAGCGCGTTAGACTTCGCGGCTAGCCGGGCGGGCTTGATTGTGTATAGTTGGAACGATTGCAAGCAGAGCGCTCGTCTCACTGGAAAGGACTAACATAAAGAGTTGCAGGGTGTAATCGTTGATGTTGAAAGACGTACGTTTATTTCAGTACATATATCATTACAGTCTATCGTATCCAGTAGATACGGACTTCTATCATTTTTATATGCCATATTCATCATATTCTACTCGGACAAATTCCTATCTGAAATGATCTGTGGGGGTATGTATTTTGTTTAATGCTAACTTTGCATCTATCATCAGCAGCCTCTATTTCATGAACACTTCCTGACTTGCATGAAATCTATTCTGTTAGTTTGCCTGTGCTCTAAGGCAAATTTTCTGTTCTCGTAGAGCCTAGAAACGGAGGGGTGCACCATTGGCTGACAGAGGACTACACGAGGCGGGGCAGGGGGAAATCGAAGAATAAGGAGATAAATGGTGGCAGAGGATCCCATCTCTCTTGTCTCTCTTGGCGTACCTGATTTTGAGTGCGTAGGTGGAACGATCTTCCCGTCTAATTCGTGGGTGAGAGTTTCCACCGGTTGCTGAAAGTTCGCGGTAGACGCTTCGAATTCTTCCTAGAAGACTTGTCAGTTAAAACGAACGAACAAGGGATCCGCAGGGCGCGCATTCGTTGCGAGCCAATTGGTCCGCCGTGTTGCGCTCGGAAGCTAGACCCGTGATTGGTCGGAATGCGCGCCAAAAGTGCGTCCTCTCTGGGGTTTTGAGGAGTGAATGGTGACACCTGAAGCCGGGACAAGCTACAGTCTGGACGTGTTAGAGATGCTGTGGGACGGTGAGGGCTCGCTATGCAGCTGTGCCACGAGGCAATGACGGTGAGACGCAACGCAGCTGCTTGCTGGCGTACTGCATGATAGGTCACCATCAGAGTTTGTTCGTAGTCACAGTTCTTTGAACAGAACTCTATCTGAATCGCTAAAACCTTTGCGACGTGTGTCGTCAGTTAAGTTTCTTACACCGTACTGTTCTAGGTTCACCAGTACGTTGATTCTCTTGCTACAATAACTGTAAGTCATATCCATTTTTCTCTCGCTCTGCTCTTGTCCCGAGCAAATCGGTTAACGAAATTGTAAGTTTATCAGCACTGCGAATCTCTGTGAATGGGTAATAGCAGTTTTCTTTCTTGTTCTTTACCCTCAGCTACGCTTAACTCTGTTGCAGCATGTTCTATCTCGCACAGGTTTATAAAATCCTTTCCCTTGGTCCCGCAGTTGATAATTTTGTCTGCTAAATTACTAGCAGGTCTTCATTTCGTAAGGGACATCAGCATTTTAGAACATTGCTTGCTACGCAATTCAGATTTCTTTCATGTAAAAGTAACACTTAATAAATACATAACTTTGAATTCTGTCATTTACTTGAAAAGTCCCGCAGGCCATTCAGATGCATCAGGCAGTAGAGTTAGAAATATATAAGGTACGGCTAAACTCCGTGTTCGTCTCCATAAGGCCATACTGTACCGCTTGTTTCCGTTGCGTTAGGTTAAAGATATCGTTTTACATGTTTTCAGAGCAGACATCCCCCCTATTTTAACTTACCACATTGTGGCCATTACACTCATGGGGTACGACACCATCATCAGCGCATGTGATAAAAGAATGATAGGAACCAGTGATTAGGAATTACTGTCACATTTTTGCCTGTTTTCAGCCACAAATCGGATCACTCCATGCTACCAAACACAATAATAAAAGCCAGCACCTTATAATGTGCATAAATACAAAGCCAGTGTAAGACACCCCTCCGGTTAATGTTGAACTATTGGGAAATACACTAGTGGCCATTAAAATTGCTACACCAAGAAGAAATGCAGATGATAAACGGTTATTCATTGGACAAATATATTATACTAGAACTGACATGTGATTACATTTTCACGCAATTTGGGTGCATAGATCATGAGAAATCAGTACCCAGAACAACCACCTCTGGCCGTAATAACGGCCTTGATACGCCTGGGCATTGAGTCCAACAGAGCTTGGATGGCGTGTACAGGTACAGCTGTCCATGCAGCTTCAACACGATACCGCAGTTCATCAAGAGTAGTAACTGGCGTATTGTGACGAAACAGTTGCTCGGCCACCATCGACCAGACGTTTTCAATTGGTGAGAGATCTGGAGAATGTGCTGGTCAGGGCAGCAGTCGAACATTTTCTGTATCCAGAAAGGCGGTCGTGCATTATCCTGCTGAAATGTAGGGTTTCGGAGGGATTTAATGAAAGGAAGAGCCACGGGTCGTAACACATCTGAAATGTAACGTCCACTGTTCAAAGTGCCGTCAATGCGAACAAGAGGTGACCGAGACGTGTAACCAATGGCACCCCATACCATGACGTCGGGTGATACGCCAGTATGGCGATGACGAATACACGCTTCCAATGTGCGTTCACCGCGATGTCGCCAAAGACGGATGCGACCATCATGATGCTGTAAACAGAACCTGGATTCATCCGAAAAAATGACGTTTTGCCATTCGTGCACCCAGGTTCGTTGTTGAGTACACCATCGCAGGCGCTCCTGTATGTGATGCAGCGTCAAGGGTAACCGCAAGCAGCCATAGACTCCGAGCTGCTGCAAACGTCGTCGAGCTGTTCGTGCAGATGGTTGTTGTCTTGCAAGCGTCACCATCTGTTGACTCAGGGATCGAGACGTGGCTGCACGATCCGTTACAGCCATGCGGATGAGATGCCTGTCATCTCGACTGCTAGTGATACGAGGCCGTTGGGATCCTGAACCCACCGATTCCATATTCTGCTAACAGTAATTGGATCTCGACCAACGCGAGCAGCAATGTCGCGATACGATAAACCGCAATCGCGATAGGCTACAATCCGACCTTTATCAAAGTCGGAAACGTGATGGTACGCATTTCTCCTCCTTACACGAGGCATCACAACAACGTTTCACCAGGCAACGCCGGTCAACGGCTGTATGTGTATGAGAAATCGGTTGGAAACTTTCGTCATGTTAGCACGTTGTAGGTGCCAACCTTGTGTGAATGCTCTGAAAAGCTAATCATTTGCATATCACAGCATCTTCTTCCTGTCGGTTAAATTTTGCGTTTGTAGCACGTCATCTTCGTGGTGTATCAATTTTAATTTCCAGTAGTGTAAATTGTTCTTGAATTTGAATACTTCTTACATTGCCGACAACTTCTCTCCGCTCCAAAATCACTAGTGCTAAGTATTATAGGACACTTTGTCCGCCGGCCGCTGTGGTCGAGCGGTTCTAGGCGCTTCAGTCTGGAACTGCGCGACCGCTACGTTCGCAGGTTCGAATCCTGCCTTGGGCATGGATGTGCGTGATGTCTTTAGGTTAGTTATGTTTAAGGTGTTCTAAGTTCTAGGGGACTGATGACCTCAGATGTTAAGTCCCATAGTGCTCAGAGCCATTTGAACCATTTTTGAACACTTTCTCTCTCAGTCCGTTAAAGGTGACTCAGTAGAGCTCACCCCGCAATGTCGTCAGTGTACTGTTTGAACCACGCAGGCCACACCTTCGTCCAAAACCGGTGATTGGACTTGCGCCAGTATGTGACGGAGCTTACTCCGAGACCGTAGTACCACGGAGAGCTGCTCTCTGGTCCATACCGTGGAAGGTCCTTCGCTGAGCTCATTCAGACGCAGTTTTTTGACAGAGCATCTCGTACACTGAATCTCGTCATTAGAAGATGCCACCATCATATTTAACAAGAGCTGGCTTCTGTCACTGTTGAATCAGTCGTGTTAGATTAACATTGGGAGAATTTCGGTCGTGCCATGGCGGCTTTCAAAGCCGCAATAGCCGCAGAGAGGGCCGCCCTGAAGGAGTTCGTCACTGTCCATTGCCAGCTGCAGCAGCTGAGGGATGAACTGGAAGCTGCCAAGTAGGAGATGTCCATACACGCCACCTCTTCGCCAGTGGGACGGAAGGCGGGTGTGAAGGCAGCGTCGCAGATCTGCGTCCTTCCCTCCTCCCGGCGCCTGCAGAAATGCGGAAAGTCGAGGTGGTGCCCGCCGAATTAGAAACGCCTGCTCATTCTCCCAAAGGCGAGGTCGGACAGCAGCAGACATAAGAAGTAGAAGGCGAAGAGACGCCTACCGCGGCAGCCCCACAGGAAGAGGCTGTGACGACGGAGGGCGCTTGCTTGCCACTCCCCGACAAACGTAACGTGCAGACTGTCCTCAAGAAGATTGCTGAGTCGCTTCGCAACGGTACCTATCCCCACGTTGATAATCCCTATCCCTTCACACCTCCTGAATTTCCTAAAATTTCCGTGCCTCAAAAGCCATTTGACTCCGGTGGCTCCCAAGGTCTCATTACCAAGAACGAACTGAGAATTACCAATTCACATCCTGTTATTACCCCTAACTATTGGTGGCACATAATGTCGCAGAAGACTGCACAGAAGAGAGAAACAGGCCCAGTCACCGCTAGCTTGTTAGCAGACATCTTTGTCTCTATTTTAGTTGACGCCAGGACACAAGTTAGGTACCATCAACATCAACCCCAAAGGAACAGTAGGATCTGCAGTCATCTGCGCAAACTCCTACACATACTGGACCAAGGGAAGGTCCGTCATTTACGGCAACGGCAACGATAGTACTGCGAGAGTATACCCACACGTACCTCGTCTGCTGCAATTACACGTTCACGGTGCTTGCACCACGAGCTTTCTGCACATCACGCACATCGATGACGATGGGGGAAGAAATGCCGCGTTCACCCCCTTTTGTATTTGTACGAGCATCTCTCATTGACAACCACTATAAATCGTGTACGTTATTTCTCGTGGCTTTTCGTTCCACTAGTTAGTACACTCTGGGGGCTGCAAGATTTATTGTTCACGTGTTTTTCTGTTGTCTTGTTTTTCCTGCAGAGAACCGGCTACGTGACGAGTCATCTAGAATTGAAGGGTTTGGTGCAAGAAGGAGGCAGCTCCACTTTTTCCAGTTTGTAGCAAATTAAAAAAAAGTTTTAAAAATTCAGTTTTCACCAAAAAGAACAATTTGTCAGCCTTTTTATAGGCTATGGGGTATCTAATACTACTGACGAGAATACTCACAAATGCATGCACTCAGGTACGAGCAATAGAGTTTTAAATTTTGGAGCTGCCTCCGTTTTGCTTCAAAGTGAATGAAAAACTCTTTGCAGGACCTTTTTCTTCATAATTAACCATATTTCAGTTTAAAAAACATTTATTAATAAAGAAAGTAAAACATTATTGGCATAATACATTAATTCTAGAGTTCTTCTTCAGTCTTCTAGCTCCCCTTGAGTCACCTCAGGATCGTTTGAAGCATCTGACGTCAACTGGTCGTAAAACCACATTTCGTTTTGCCCAACATACTTTCTGGACAGCTCTTTGACATCTTTAAACTTTTGGCCTTTAAGCGGGAGGAGAGAATCATAAACTTGATGAAGGTGGTCCATTGCTATGAGACTCGCAGGTCCTTGGCTGCAAATTTGCGCATTATCGAAGACAGTCATCCCTATGGTCGCACTGCATTTAATAATCCCATTACCGATGTATGGCTGTTCATAGAGGAATATTTTGTACTTAATGATTAAATATTTTCCTCTTTTCTTGTTCGATAAAAAATGGAAATGTCGTGTGGCTAGGGCCTCCCGTCGGGTAGACCGTTCGCCTGGTGCAGGTCTTTCAATTTGACGCCACTTCGGCGACCTGCGCGTCGATGGGGATGAAATGATGATGATTAGGACAACACAACACCCAGTCCCTGAGCGGAGAAAATTTCCGACCCAGCCGGGAATCGAACCCGGGCCCTTAGGATTGACAGTCTGTCACACTGACCACATTTTTTTTTTTTTTTTTTTTTTTTTTTTTTTTTTTTTTTTTTTTTTAAGAGTGTTCAGATATGGGTAGGTGGAGACAAGGCGGGCAGGGGTCGAAACCCGAGGCCTGGCCGCGATGTCTCCCCCCTCCCGTCCCTGAATCACTCACTCAAAGTAGCTTTTTGATTTTTTTTATTTATATTTTTTTTACCAGGAAAAGGGTAAATGGAAAAAAAAGATCTTTATTGGTACAAACTTAAATACAACAGAAATGCCATCCTTCCGGCGAAAATAACACAAGACAATATACTCGTACAAGGCGAGGATTTTTTTTTTTATGAACATGGTGTAGGGAAAAAAAGAATAATAGGTCTGATGTAATCTAAGAGGTGTGAAGCAATATACAGTGGAGTGAGGGAAAGACCAGTGTTGTCTGGGGTAGTGCATTAAAGAAAGGAGGCGCGTGTCCATGCGCCTATTCCACTGTGGGTTACAATGTAGAAAGTAGCGCGGGGAGTCTCAGATGTCATCAGGGGGGGCGGGAGTGCTGTCGGCGTGTGGCACCATCCAACTGAGCGGGGGTGAAGTAAAGATCGCGTGTAGGTAATTGGCGAAGAAGGCGCGGTAGCGCGGTCGCTGTTCGACTTCACTGTGGGCGGTTTGTAAGTACTGCCAGAAATCAAGGCGTGATTTGTCGCCACCATTATACATGTAGGTGATCGTCCATCCCTTGACCCAGACAATCGCATGATTTTTGGAGGCGGGGAAATAAGTATTCTCAGGATGGATAAAAGTCCATGGGTCAATCGAGTCCGGCGGAACGCGGAGGTAACAGGCTACGAACTGTCGGGCAAGTTTCCAGACGTCTCTGGTGGCAGTACAAGTCAGTTGATGGACATCGTCATCCACGAGGTGGCAAATGGAACAAAGTGGAGAGTCCTGTAGTCCGATGGCGTGAAGGCGATGGTTTGTGGCGAATTTTTCATTTGCGACTTGGTACCATGTTGCCCTGACGTTGGAGGGAAGAAAAGGCTGGTGGATGTGACGCCAAACCGTTGGCCACCGCGTGGACGGATGTCTCAGTTCGATATTGTTGCTGGATATGGAACGAAGGAGAGGGGTGTAAAAATCTTTAGGTCGAGGAGAACGCGTGGTCGGTAAGTGTGTGTGAGCATAACTGAAGTCGACGATGAAATCAGAAATGTGCGTCAAATGGTGCTTGATGTGTCCGACTGGTACTGGTGGTGTTATGGTCGCGGGCACAAGAATTTCCAGCAAGCTGCGCGTAAGGGAGGTGCCCCCGTGCCACTGCTTGTGCATGGTGGACATGTACAAGGACGCCGCTCGGAGTCGCACATTGACAAGGCCGAGGCCTCCTGCTCGCGGGGGAAGGGTGAGCGTGTCGCAGCGGACCTTAAAGATCGTACCGGCTGTAAGGATGTATCCGAGGGTAGCCTGAAGGCTGCGTCCAATAGTTGATGGCAGCGGGAGGACCTGTGCGATGTGGACCATTCTGACCGCCACATGTTGATTGAGGTATTGGACACGTTGGAAAGAATCGAGTCGTCGGAGAAGATTTTGTCGCACCGTCGTGCGGATAGTTTGGAGTGCACGCCGAAAATTGATGGCAGCGGAGCGGCGCACGGTGGAGGTGAAAATGATACCAAGATATCGTAGTTGTTGTACACACGGGAGAGGTGCTAAGTCTTCATGTGAGAGGCCGCGTCCAATGGGCATCGCCGCGGATTTAGCCACATTCATGTTACTGCCCGCTGCAGTGCCGTACGTTGATATCAAATCAAGTACCGTGTGTGTTTCACTCCGTGAGCGGATCAAGAGGAGGAGGTCGTCCGCATACGCACGACATCGAAAACTGTGCTGTCGCAAAGTGAGACCAGAAAGGTGGCTCGTCAGACTCCCGATGAGTGGCTCCAGGCTTATGGCATACAGTAGGGTCGAAAGTGGGCAGCCTTGCCGTACGGAACGCCGGATCGCCACTGGTCCCGCCACACGGCCGTTAACCTGAATCAGAGATTCGGCGGTGCCGTACAGGCGCCGGATCACGTCGATAAAGGCTGGTGGAAAACCCATGCGGTTCATCACTGAGAACAGAAAAAGATGCCGCAATTTGTCGAATGCGCTGTCAAAATCAATGGCAACCACTGCGGCGCGGAGTCTGCACGCCGCTGCCAGTGCAATTAAATCGCGACATTCTCCTGTGGCCGTTTGTATATTAACTGAGCCGCCCGGAGTTGTCTGTTCCGGGGATAGAATACTAGGCAGGATCTTGCGGCATCGCGTTGCCAGTAGGCGTGTAAAAATTTTACAGTCTGCGTTAAGCAGAGTCAGGGGACGGTAATGTGCTGTCGTCACACCTGGTGTCGGCTTGTGGATGGGTATAATAATTCCCGTGACGAAGGACGGCGGTACGGCGTTCCCTATCGTCAGCAGTTCATTAAACATCGTTGCCCACCGTGATGCCATTAGTGTGAAGAAAGCGCGATAAAATTCTATCGGCAATCCGTCGACACCAGGTGACTTATTCAGAGCACCTTTTTTGATTGCATCGTGGATTTCGTCACGCGTAATGGGCTCCAGCAGCTCGTCCGCTTCGTCGCTGGTGAGGGTGCGAGTTACGTGTGGTAACACAGACTCCTCAGCGTGGTTGTTGGTAGTCTCCTCCTGGTACATTGTGCGGTAGTGGTCGACAAAGGCACTGACGATTTCGGCCTGGCAAGTGACGTGCTGGCCGCGACAGGTGGTGATCTCGGTGATGAGTTGTCGTCGTCGATGTTTCCTATCGGAGGCGATATGATGCATGGTCGGATGTTCTTGTTCCGCCGAATCTTGACGTCGGGTTCGCACCATAGCCCCCTGCAGTCTACGGCGTGTCAAAGTTACAATTTGCGCCTTAATCCTGCTGCGTTCCCTCTGGGTGTCGGGGGTGGGCGGTTGGGCGTCCAGGTCGCGGAGAACGGCGTAGAAATAGTCGGTAGTGTGCCGGCGCCACGTAGCAACTTCCTTTCCATACTGAATCAAAGTACGTCGAATGGCAGGTTTGGCACATTCTAGCCACCAGGTCAAGGTCGTGCAGTATTTAGGTAAGCGACGTTCACAGGTGGCCCATGTCTCGGTAACACGTTGAAGACATTCGGGATCATGAAGATGGGAGGTGTTTAGCTTCCACGGTGCACGACTACGCCAGACCACTTGCTTGGGGAAGAGAATGTTGCAGATGTAGGCACAGTGGTCCGAAAAGGCCAGGGGCCAAAGTTCTGCACCTTGGACTGCAGGTGTGAGTTCCCGAGAGACGTAAATTCTATCAAGGCGGCTCGCGGAGTGACTCGTCTGGTAAGTATGTCCAGGCGCGTCGCCGTGCCGAACTTCCCAAGTGTCGCGGAGCAACAGATCTCGGACGACAAGACGCAGTTCTTGACAGGTGTTGTAGTGGGGCACTTGATCTTTAGGGTGCAAGACACAATTAAAATCACCCCCAAGCAAGTAATGGTCGCAGCGTCCAAGAAACAAAGGAGCGATTTCTTCTGAATAGAAGAGGGCCCTGTCGCGTCTGCGGGTGGAGCCTGACGGAGCGTAAATGTTGATGATACGCGTCCCCATGACGGTGACGGCCATGCCTCTGGCAGATGGAAGGTATGTGATATCGGCCACTGGAATGCCTTCTCTGGCGTAGATGGCTACGCCGCGTCCCAGGTGGTCACCAGTAGAAGGATAAGTGTTATATCCCGCGACGTCTGGTAGTGTGGCCAGGTGTACTTCCTGTAGTAGTGCGATATCGACGTCCGACGCCCATATCATCTCTCGCAGCAGTTGAAGTTTCACGGGTGAGCTAATGGTGTTAGTGTTGATCGTCGCTATTCGGTAGGTTTGGAGCTGTAACCCGCCGTGGAGGGGAACTCCACCGACGGAGGATGAAGAGGGACGAGGCAACGGTGAGTCGTGCCGTACGCCACCTGACGGCATTATCAGCGGCGTAACGATGCTTCCGTCTGGGGTAACTCTGTCCCCAGCGTGTGGTCCGGCTCCTCATCGACGTCCTCACTCCACACCATTGAAGGCGTTGTCGTTGTGATGGTCGTACGTTCCACTTCGGTCGTAGGGGCAGAAGACGTCTCGGCGGCAGTCGCATCTGTGGAGTCCATTGGTTCAGGAGCACCTGAGCGAGCCAGTAGAGTAGGCATCGACGTATCCACAGTCGGCGTCATGTTGCCGTCATTCGTATCGTCGTGTAGGTTCTCCGAGGCCTCGTCGGGTCGGACGGCCTCTGGAGTATCGGGGGGTGGTGATCCGTCTCGTTCCGAGACCGTACGGCGCCTCCTCTTGCGCCTCTTAGGTGAACGTTGTTTGCGGGTTCGTCCCTCCGTGTCGGAAGACGGGAGGGAGTCGCGTCGCTCTGAGAGGAAGGCCGTCGCGGGAACGTCAAATGAAGGGGCTTCCATATGTTCAGGCGGGTGGGTGTCGGAAGTCGTCGCTGTTGGTAGTGGCGCCGGAGTAGCGTCAGGCTTTGAGCGCGACGCGTCGGCCCCAGCGGTATCCGTAGCAGCTGGAAGGGTCACCGGTGCATGGTCCGATGGGCGGCGGCCGGTGCGAGGAGAACAGAGCGCCGATGCGTAGGTGATCGGTAAAACCGTAGTCGGAGCCGGAGGTGCCACGGTAGCGGCTGGCAATTGGGTGATTCGTCGCTGAAGACACTCAGATCTGAGGTGGCCTTCTTTGCCGCACCCGGAACAGGTCTTGGGTTGGCCGTCGTATATGACAACCGCGCGGCACCCGCTAATTTGTAGGTAAGATGGCACGTGGCGATGGAGGTCGATGGTGATCTGCCGTACACCGTTAAGAACAGGGTACGTTTGGAATTGCGCCCAGCGTTCGGCAGTGTGGCCGTGTACAGTGCCATAGGGGCGGAAAGCCGCGATAACGTCTTCCGCTGGAAGCTCGAACGGGAGTTCGAAAACTCGTATGGTGCGCATTTCTAAGCCGGCATGGTCGACAGTGACCGCTCCGACATTGCCGTCGGCGTGGCAAAAGCGTAATCCATGGTTGGTGTCACGAAGTATTCTTTCACATACCGCGTCATTGACGACTTTGACGTACACAGTACTGCTTAATATGGACAAATGGATGCCCAAGATGTCAGAAGCTGGGATCTTAGCAACGTCGCGTAGGAAGCGTTCCACTTCCAAGGCCTTTGGTCGTGCGTAGTCGTTGCAGAAGTTGAAACGTAAAGTTGATTTTCGAAAGCGGTTGGCCATGATTCTAGTGCACGTAAGCGACACGTAAGTGACGGCCGCTGAAATGTAAACAACAGCGAGCGCGCGCGCTCCGCAGGCGGAAATAACAACACGTCCGCACTGCACGGCGGCGAAAGCCGGACTGTTGACCACTCAGCTACTGGGGCGGACCTTGTTCGATAATGATACGTAAGGGTTCTCTACAAAAAAATTTTTCAACGTGACAACAAAGTGGACAATGATTGTCGGGTCCACTTTACTGACATGAAAGGAGCGATGCTTACACCGGTCTGCTGAACAATACGTAACACAACCTCCGTTCCGCTATTGTTTGGGGAAGAGGGAGGCACCTCCCGGAGCTGCCTCTGTTTTCATACAAACTCGGAGTACAGGCAGCTCCAACTGTTGGATTTCTCTGAAACTAGTGGGTGGAGCTGCCTCTTTCTTGCACCAAACGAAGTGGCTCTTTTTATGTGATAGAATGTTCAACTGAATCGAGCCAAAAAGTGAAGCAGCCTCCTTCTTGCGCCAAACCCCTCAATTGTAGACTGATGTCGTCCCTTCCCGCCACAAGGCTGTCTCACATTTAAATGTATTTATAAAATTCTACATATAATTATTCCATTAATTACTGCTTGTCTGTTACTTGTTAGTGAACTTATCATTGTTCCTTATTACGAGGGGCGTTCAGTAAGAAATGTCACGCATTTTTCTTTCTCATTTGAAAAATGCGAAATCTACTGCGGGACAATGTGGAATGTTCCCCCTTCAATAGTTTCATGAAGATCCGGTAGATGGCGGCGCTATATGTAACCTTCAAAATGGAGACTGTAACGGTGTGTTCCATGCAGAAAGCTATCATTGAGTATCTTTTGGCGGAAAATCAGAACACCACAAATACAGGGTGTTTATAAATGAATATCTGGGTTTTAACGTTTTATAATATTTATTACATTAAACTTGCAGTTATAAATGATATGTCAAATGAAAGAGCAACTCAAACAGTTGTGTTTGGCACCAGTGCGCGTGCGCAGCACGCAGTGTTTCCGCTGCAATCCGCTAGACAGCGGTAGTAGCGAAAATGGCGACTAGTGAACAGAAAGCTTTTTGTGTTTTGCAGTTTGCAAAGACTGAATCTGCAGTTACTGTGCAACGTGCGTTCCGGCTGAAGTTCGGTTGTGATCCTCCAAGTGATAATAACATTCGTAGATAGTACCATCAATCTGAAGATACCGGCTGCCTTTGTAAAGGGAAGAGCACAGGACGACAAAGAGTTCGTGAAGAGACTGTTGAGCGAGTGAGAGAGTCGTTCACTCGCAGCCCAAAGAAATCAGTCTGGAAGGCTAGTTGTGAATTACAAGTTCCTGTGTTGACTGTTTGGAAAGTTTTAAGAAAATGCATATAACTACATCCTTACCGTTTATAGTTATTACAGGCTCTAAAGCTGGTAGACCATGGATTACATCCCAACTTTGAAAACGAAATGTTGTTTGGCTCTGAGCACTAAGGGACTTAACATCTATGGTCATCAGTCCCCTAGAACTTAGAACTACTTAAACCTAACTAACCTAAGGACAGCACACAACACCCAGCCATCACGAGGCAGAGAAAATCCCTGACCCCGCCGGGAATCGAACCCGGGAACCCGGGCGTGGGAAGCGAGAACGCTACCGCACGACCACGAGATGCGGACAAATGTTGTTTCATGATGATGAAGATTTTCTGTATCATGTTGTGATGAACCGACGTTTCACCTTAGTGGACATGTTAACATTCACAATGTGCGCATCTGGGGCTCAGAAAATCCTCACAAGGTGGTACAAATGCGACGAGATTCCCCTAAAGTGACTGTTTCTTGTGCCGTATCCCAGCGGAGAGTTTATGGGCATTTCTTTTCTGGTGAACCTACTGTAACTGGCACTTCTTACCTTGATAAACTAGAGCAATGGCTCTTCCCTCAGTTGGAAGAAGATGGGCCACCTCACTGGCATAGCGAAGTATGTGATTGGTTGAACTTCACTGTACCCAAGCGCTGGGTAGGCACAAGGGGCACAATGACAGGACTTGCTTTGCATGGCCTCTACGTTCGCCCAACCTAACGCCATGCCAGTTTTTCCTTTGGGGCTTCATCAAGGATCGTGTGTATGTGCCTCCACTGTCAGCAGACCTCCCTGAATTAAGAAATCAAATTGAAGCAGCTGTTGCTATAATCAATGAAGACACATTTATCAACATTTGGGAAGAACTCGGCTATAGACTTGATGTGTGCCGTGTGACAAATGGTGCTCACATTGATCATTTATAAGGTTCTTGGTAAAACCGTTTGAGTTGCTCTTTCATTTCACATATCATTTATAACTGTAAGTTTAATATAGTAAATATTATAAAGCGTTAAAACCCCGACATTCATTTACAAACACCCTGTATTCATAGGCGCTTCCAGAATGTCTACGGAGATCTGGCAGTGAATTAAAGCACTGTGGACGATGCGTCTGTCATCATCGCAAAAAGGTCGCGTGAATCAGTCAGATCTGCTCCGTGTAGCCTGCAACACACAGCTGTGGCTCTTGCTATGTTGGAACGTGCAGACACACTCGTTCGAGATGATGGACGGATCACAACCGAACTCCTCTCTGTACAAATGGACGTCTCTGTTGGTAAAGATGAAACACTCGTCCAGCAGTTGGGGTTTTCTACATCTCCATACATACTCCGCAAGCCACCGTATGGTGCGTGGCGGAGGGTACCCTGTACCACAACTAGTCTTTTCCTTTACTGTTTCACTCGCAGATAGAGCGAGGGAAAAACGACTATCTATATGCCTCCGTATAAGCCCTAATTTCTCGTATCTTATCTTCGTAGTCAAAAGTGTGTGCCCGCGGGGCTCCTCGCCGCGTAACAGAAGACTATAAAGAGCAACGAAGGACGATCTGTGCGGAATTTCGTGCGCATGACGAGGCTGATCATGACAATTTTTTTCCCGAACATCGCCACAGGCGATGAAACATCGGTTCATCACTTCGAACCGGAAACAAAATGGGAATCCATGGAGTGGCGCCACCTCTACCCCGAAGGAAAAGTTCACAACCGCACCCTCGGCCTGTAAAGTCGTGGCGACGGTCTTCTTGTATTTCTGTTTGATATCCTCCTTCGTGGTGCAACGATCAACTCTGTGTTGTATTGTGCTATCCTCAAGAATTCGAAGAAACGGCTTCAGCGTGTTCGTAGCCACAAAAATACAAACGAACTTCCCCTTCTCCGTAACAACGCAAGTCCTCACAAAAGTCTGTGCAACCGATAGGAGCTCACAGAACTTCATAGGACTGTTTTTCCTCATCCAACCTACAGCCCAGATCTCGCAAATTTCGATTGCCATCTGTTGGGCCCAGTGAAGGGTGTACTCCGCAGGAAGCAGTGCCCAGATGATTGGGAGGTAACTGATGCAACAAGACGTTGACTCCAACGACGACCAGCGGCAGGCTGAAGTCGCATAAAAGTACCATATAACAGTGTGTATCCGTGATCGATCTGAATGGAGGTTTCCTTGGTTTGTGGTACACAGGTGGTAATCAAATACCGTAACAGAAATGTACGCTGCACAAATCTATTGAAAGATTTGCGCAGCGCCAATACTACTCTATAGCAGAAGTAAATGTTAAGTTATCTGGAATTAGCGCGAGCGGAAAGTGCTATGACGTCATGACACACGGGTAGCGTTATCAGTGTGTTTTTTCTCGCCACTGTTGAGTGCATGGTCACAGCAAACACTGATAACATCAACAGCGCCAAGTAGAGCTGATTATTCAGAATAAATGTACGCTTAATCTTCGTGAGGAATGGTCTCTCTCCTTAACCTATTAACAGATTATATTCTCTCTGGGAAATAGAGCCGTTTCAGGCTAAAAACCTCTGCTATTGAAATTCCTATAGCTAACAGCAAAGACACTATGTAGTTAAAACAAGCAGATATAATAATGGAATATATGTAACGACAAACCCGTTGAAAGGCATTTTTCACCTTAGTAGGTGTCGTCTCCATTGTGTATTGCACATAGTGATGACACATACAATTAAGTGGAAAGCATAATGATATTTTTCTAACCACCGTCTTACGCGCAACTAACTTCTTTTATAACTGGACCATACATTTATCACGTATATTGTGAGAGATCAAGGAACGAAAACAATATTCAAGGGAACTTCACAGCAAACATAAACATAGCCAAAGCCTTGCAGACAAACAAAAATTACGCGAAGCGAAATGTAGTGTAAGTAGGGCTATGCGAGAGGCGTTCAATGAATTCGACAGTAAGTTCTATGTACTGACTTGGCAGAAAATCCTAAGAAATTTTGGTCTTATGTCAAAGCGGTAGGTGGATCAAAACAAAATGTCCAGACACTCTGTGACCAAAATGGTACTGAAACAGAGGATGACAGACTAAAGGCCGAAATACTAAACATCTTTTTCGAAAGTTGTTTCACAGAGGAAGACTGCACTGTAGTTCCTTCTCTAGATTGTCGCACAGATGACAAAATGGTAGATATCGAAATAGACGACAGAGGGATAGAGAAACAATTAAAATCACTCAAAAGAGGAAAGGCCTCTGGACCTAATGGGATACCAGTTCGATTTAACACAGAGTACGCGAAGGAACTTGCCCTCCTTCTTGCAGCGGTGTACCGTAGGTCTCTAGAAGAGCGTAGCGTTCCAAAGGATTGGAAAAGGGCGCAGGTCATCCCCGTTTTCAAGAAGGGACGTCGAACAGATGTGCAGAACTATAGACCTATATCTCTAACGTCGATCAGTTGTAGAATTTTGGAACACGTATTATGTTCGAGTGTAATGACTTTTCTGGAGACTAGAAATCTACTCTGTAGGAATCAGCATGGGTTTCGAAAAAGACGGTCATGTGAAACCCAACTCGCGCTATTCGTCCACGAGACTCAGAGGGCCATAGACACGGGTTCACAGGTAGATGTCGTGTTTCTTGACTTCCGCAAGGCGTTCGATACAGTTCCCCACAGTCGTTTAATGAACAAAGTAAAAGCATATGGACTATCAGACCAATTGTGTGATTGGATTGAGGAGTTCCTAGATAACAGAACGCAGCATGTCATTCTCAATGGAGAGAAGTCTTCCGAAGTAAGAGTGATTTCAGGTGTGCCGCAGGGGAGTGTCATAGGACCGTTGCTATTCACAATATACATAAATGACCTGGTGGATGACATCGGAAGTTCACTGAGGCTTTTTGCAGATGATGCTGTGGTGTATCGAGAGGTTGTAACAATGGAAAATTGTACTGAAATGCAGGAGGATCTGCAGCGAATTGACGCATGGTGCAGGGAATGGCAATTGAATCTCAATGTAGACAAGTGTAATGTGCTGCGAATACATAGAAAGATAGATCCCTTATCATTTAGCTACAAAATAGCAGGTCAGCAAGTGGAAGCAGTTAATTCCATAAATTATCTGGGAGTACGCATTAGGAGTGATTTAAAATGGAATGATCATATAAAGTTGATCGTCGGTGAAGCAGATGCCAGACTGAGATTCATTGGAAGAATCCTAAGGAAATGCAATCCGAAAACAAAGGAAGTAGGTTACAGTACGCTTGTTCGCCCACTGCTTGAATACTGCTCAGCAGTGTGGGATCCGTACCAGATAGGGTTGATAGAAGAGATAGAGAAGATCCAACGGAGAGCAGCGCGCTTCGTTACAGTATCATTTAGTAATCGCGAAAGCGTTACGGAGATGATAGATAAACTCCAGTGGAAGACTCTGCAGGAGAGACGCTCAGTAGCTCGGTACGGGCTTTTGTTAAAGTTTCGAGAACATACCTTCACCGAAGAGTCAAGCAGTATATAGCTCCCTCCTACGTATATCTCGCGAAGAGGACATGAGGATAAAATCAGAGATATTAGAGCCCACACAGAGGCATACCGACAATCCTTCTTTCCACGAACAATACGAGACTGGAATAGAAGGGAGAACCGATAGAGGTACTCAAGGTACTCTCCGCCACACACCGTCAGGTGGCTTGTGGAGTATGGATGTAGATGTAGATGTAGATTCTTTCGTACTGAAAACTCATTTGCGATAAACGAATCAAATCAAAGAAATCTGAATCATTATACAATTTATCTTAAGTATCGCCAGAACTGTTTCGTTTCTGATGTGCACAGCAACGTGACAACTTCATGAAACTTCCTGACGAAGAGCAACTTCATTACCGTGACGACGTCTGTTCGGAGTTGGGTACTAAACATCCACAGCCGATGAACTGAACATAAACAGCTGACAATTGGAAATCAGTGCGATGGTCGGAACTCTCACTTGACAGAAATCCCCAGAGTTCAGCCGGCCGTTGTGGCCGAGCGGTTCTAGGCACTTCAGTCTGGAACCGCGCGACCGCTACGGTCGCAGATCCGAATGCTGCCTCGGGCATCGATGTGTGTGATGTCCTTAGGTTTAAGTAGGGGACTAAGTTCTAGGGGACTGATGACCTCAGATGTTAAGTTCCATAGTGCTCAGAGCCATTTGAACCATTTTGAACCAACAGTTCATTTTTGCGTGACTTGCTGGGTCACGCTGTGTGTTCATCCGGCCAGTGCAGCGGCGTGTCGACACAAAACCATTCACTAAGACATGTGTGGAAATGACAGGTGACATTCTGGTGAGACAGATGGCATCCTGATGGAAGTGTGGGATGAATGGAAGTAAGGGCTAAAAGTTTGTTCTGCAACAGTTAATACGCACGTACAGTATCTGCAATGGAGAAAAGCTTCCATGGGGTCGCTTTCTCTGCTGAATGTGATGTATTCTCTCAATCAGTGCCCCGAGTGATAGTCGTGTTTTGAAAGTGTCAGACTCGTTATTAATGACATTGTGTGTGTGGGGGGGGGGGGGGGGGGGATTGTAACAAATGAAAAGAGTAATTGAGCCGAAAAGTTTTGTATTTTTCCGACACGGACATTAATCGACGAAAGCGTTTGGAGGTCTATCAGGATCTGAACAAGCATCCATCAGAGAGAATCGCCCGGAAGAAACGAGGCCGAGGAAGATAATTTGAGGAAGCCAGCACAAGCCTCGTAGAGAGCGTTTGACGACCAGAAGAGTTTAATGAGCAGTGACTGTAACATATACCAACGGTCTTATTAGGTGGGCGTTGTGTTGTTTGTACTGTTATCGGGTGTCCAGCCGGGTACAGTCGTCTTCGTAACACGATATTTCGACAGCGTACCTTGCTGTCATATTCGCCTGCTACCCAGTCGCGCGACGCGTAGGGTGGAGTGGTGGGGGAGACGGTATCGCCAAAGGCAGGGCGCGAACCCCGGTCCGCCAGTACTCCTGTAGCCTCCGTCGAGGGTGGTAGTTGCTCTCGGCCGGCGCTGTGATTTTAGTTCGCTGAGCGGTGGATCCTAAGCTTTGCTTAACCGTAAGCTTTGCTTAGGGTGTAGGCACTGTCTCTTTTGATCAGTCCGTCGGCCACACGAATTTCAGCAGCCTCCTTCAGAACACAGTCCCAAAACGACGTGGTCTCTCTTAACACCTCCATGCTTAGAGTTGACTCCTTTGTAGCCACACAGTGATCTGCAACCGCAGATTTTGTTGGTTGCTTGCGTTCACTATGTCTTCTCTGTTCCTTGGATGGTTCTTCGATTGTCCGCACAATCTGCCCGATGTATGCTTTAACGCGTTTACATAGAATACGGTAAACACTTGGTTTATGGAGCCCCAAGTCGTCTTTCACCGTACCTAACAGCGCACACGTTTTCGCATGTGGGCGGAAAACGCATTTAATGTTAAGTGGTGTCGGGATTCTGCCGATTTCATTCTATACTTTGGCGTTGTGGATGCAGGTGAATGGATGCAGGTGATCAGTCAGGCCCATATCACTCCAACTGCACACGCCCCACTTCATTACAGTCTCCATTAGCTCGAACAGTCCCCTGCTGACATCCAGGGTTCATGGCTTCATGATGTTGTCTGCATACCCTCACACGACCATCCGTTCATCTACATCTACGTCTACATCTACATCTATACTCCGCGAGCCACCTTACGGTGTGTGGCGGAGGGTACTTATTGTACCACTATCTGATCCCCCCTTCCCTGTTCCATTCACGAATTGTGCGTGGGAAGAACGACTGCTTGTAAGTCTCCGTATTTGCTCTAATTTCTCGGATCTTTTCGTTGTGATCATTACGCGAGATATATGTGGGCGGTAGTAATATGTTGCCCATCTCTTCCCGGAATGTGCTCTCTCGTAATTTCGATAATAAACCTCTCCGTATTGCGTAACGCCTTTCTTGAAGTGTCCGCCACTGGAGCTTGTTCAGCATCTCCGTAACGCTCTCGCGCTGACTAAATGTCCCCATGACGAATCGCGCTGCTTTTCGCTGGATCATGTCTATCTCTTCTATTAATCCAACCTGGTAAGGGTCCCATACTGATGAGCAATACTCAAGAATCGGACGAACAAGCGTTTTGTAAGCTACTTCTTTCGTCGATGAGTCACATTTTCTTAGAATTCTTCCTATGAATCTCTGCTTTTCCCACTATTTGTTTTATGTGATCATTCCACTTCAGATCGCTCCGGATAGTAACTCCTAAGTATTTTACGGTCGTTACCGCTTCCAATGATTTACCACCTATGGCATAATCGTACTGGAATGGATTTCTACCCCTATGTATGCGCATTATATTACATTTATCTACGTTTAGGGAAAGCTGGCAGCTGTCGCACCATGCATTAATCCTCTGCAGGTCCTCCTGGAGTACGTACGAGTCTTCTGATGTTGCTACTTTCTTGTAGACAACCGTGTCATCCGCAAATAGCCTCACGGAGCTACCGATGTTGTCAACTAAGTCATTTATGTATATTGTAAACAATAAAGGTCCTATCACGCTTCCCTGCGGTACTCCCGAAATTACCTCTACATCTGCAGATTTTGAACCGTTAAGAATGACATGTTGTATTCTTTCTTCTAGGAAATCCTGAATCCAGTCACAAACCTGGTCCGATATTCCGTAAGCTCGTATTTTTTTCACTAAACGTAAGTGCGGAACCGTATCAAATGCCTTCCTGAAGTCCAGGAATACGGCATCAATCTGCTCGCCAGTGTCTACGGCACTGTGAATTTCTTGGGCAAATAGGGCGAGCTGAGTTTCACATGATCTCTGTTTGCGGAATCCATGTTGGTTATGATGAAGGAGATTTGTATTATCTAAGAACGTCATAATACGAGAACACAAAACATGTTCCATTATTCTACAACAGATTGACTTAAGCGAAATAGGCCTATAATTATTCGCATCTGATTTATGACCCTTCTTGAAAATGGGAACGACCTGCGCTTTCTTCCAGTCGCTAGGTACTTTACGTTCTTCCAGCGATCTACGATAAATTGCTGATAGAAAGGGGCAAGTTCTTTAGCATAATCACTGTAGATCTTAAGGGTATCTCGTCTGGTCCGGATGCTTTTCCGCTACTAAGTGATAGCAGTTGTTTTTCAATTCCGATATCGTTTATTTCAATATTTTCCATTTTTGGTGTCCGTGCGACGGCTGAAGTCAGGGACCGTGTTACGATTTTCCGCAGTGAAACAGTTTCGGAACACTGAATTCAGTATTTCTGCCTTTCTTCGGTCGTCCTCTGTTTCGGTGCCATCGTGGTCAACGAGTGACTGAATAGGGGATTTAGATCCGCTTACCGATTTACATATGACCAAAACTTTTTAGGGTTCTTGTTTAGATTGTTTGCCAATGTTTTATGTTCGAATTCGTTGAATGCTTCTCTCATTGCTCTCTTTACGCTCTTTTCGCTTCGTTCAGCTTTTCCTTATCAGCTATGATTCGACTACTCTTAAACCTATGATGAAGCTTTCTTTGTTTCCGTAGTACCTTTCGTACATGATTGTTATACCACGGTGGATCTTTCCCCTCGCTTTGGACCTTAGTCGGTACGAACTTATCTAAGGCGTACTGGACGATGTTTCTGAATTTTTTCCATTTTTGTTCCACATCCTCTTCCTCAGAAATGAACGTTTGATGGTGGTCACTCAAATATTCTGCGATTTGTGCCCTATCACTCTTGTTAAGCAAATATATTTTCCTTCCTTTCTTGGCATTTCTTATTACACTTGTAGTCATTGATGCAACCACTGACTTATGATCACTGATACCCTCTTCTACATTCACGGAGTCGAAAAGTTCCGGTCTATTTGTTGCTATGAGGTCTAAAACGTTAGCTTCACGAGTTGGTTCTCTAACTATCTGCTCGAAGTAATTCTCGGACAAGGCAGTCAGGATAATGTCACAAGAGTCTCTGTCCCTGGCTCCAGTTCTGATTGTGTGACTATCCCATTCTATACCTGGTAGATTGAAGTCTCCCCCTATTACAATAGTATGATCACGAAACTTCTTCACGACGTTCTGCAGGTTCTCTCTGAGGCGCTCAACTACTACGGTTGCTGATGCAGGTGGTCTATAGAAGCATCCGACTATCATATCTGACCCACCTTTGATACTTAACTTAACCCAGATTATTTCACATTCGCATTCGCTAATAACTTCACTGGATATTATTGAATTCTTTACTGCTATAAATACTCCTCCACCATTAGCGTTTATCCTATCCTTGCGGTATATATTCCATTCTGTGTCTAGGATTTCGTTACTGTTCACTTCCGGTTTTAACCAACTTTCCGTTCCTAATACTATATGCGCACTATTTCCTTCAATAAGAGATACTAATTCAGGAACCTTGCCCTGGATACTCCTGCAGTTTACCAATATTACGTTAACTTTTCCTGTTTTTCGTCTCTGAGGACGGACGTTCTTTATCAACGATGATAATGTCCTCTCTGGTAAGCCGTCAGGTATTTTATCGCTTCGCCCAAGGGGGGGTCCCTCTAACCTAAAAACCCCCGTGTGCACGCCACACGTACTCTGCTACCCTAGTAGCTGCTTCGGTGTGTAGTGCACGCCTGACCTGTCTAGGGGGGCCCTACAGTTCTCCACCCAATAACGGAGGGTCGATGAATTTGCAACCATTATAGTCGCAGAGTCGTCTGAGCCTCTGGTTTAGACCCTCCACACGGCTCCAAACCAGAGGACCGCGATCGACTCTGGGCACTATGCTGCAGATATTAAGCTCAGCTTGCACTCCGCGTGCGATGCTGGTTGTCTTCACCAAATCAGCCAGCCGCCGGAAGGAACCAAGGATGGCCTCAGAACCCAAGCGGCAGGCGTCATTCGTTCCGACATGTACTAC
Source organism: Schistocerca piceifrons (assembly GCF_021461385.2). Taxonomy (NCBI): domain Eukaryota; kingdom Metazoa; phylum Arthropoda; class Insecta; order Orthoptera; family Acrididae; genus Schistocerca; species Schistocerca piceifrons. Next base: position 695,288,645 of record NC_060138.1, read on the forward strand.
AATGTGAAACGAGACTCGTCAGACCAGGTGACATGTTTCGAGTCATCAACAGTCCAGTGTCAGTGTTGATGGGCCCAGGCGAGGCGTAAAGCTTTGTATCGTCCAGTCATCAAGGGTACACGAGTGGGCGGCCTACGGCTCAGGAAGCCCATCTCGATGAAGTTTCGTTGAATTGTTCTCATGCTGACACTTGTTGATGGCCCAGAATATTGTAACTCTGCATCAATATGCAGAAGGGTTGCACTTCTGTTACGTTGAACGATTCTCTTCAGTCGTCTTTGGTTCCGTTCTTGCAGGATCTTTTTCTGGCCGCAGCGATGTCGGAGATTCGATGTTTTACCGGATTCCTGATATTCACGGTTCACTCGTGAAATGGTCGTACCGGAAAATCCCCTCTTCATAGCTACCTCGGAGACGGTGTCCCATCGCTCGTGCGCCGACTATAAGACCACGTTCAAACTCACTTAAATCTTCACAGCCTGCAATTGTACGTAGCAGCAGTAACCAACCTAACAACTGCGCCAGACACTTGTTGACTTATATTGGCGTTTGCCGACCGCAGCACTGTATTCTCCCTGTTTACATCTCTCTGTATCTGAACGCGCATGCCTATACCAGTTTCTTTGGCGCTTCAGTGTGTGATGTTAACTAAATTACGCCATCTAGCTTCTCACAGCTATTACTTAATGAACATCGTTTTAGGTTCTGCCACATTGTTATAAGGATATGTTTCTACGGCTCGAGTGATCCTGTAATTGAACGATTTTAGAGCATTACAACACCCAAAGACAAACCCAGTACGAAAGAAATTTGGAGGGGGTATGGAACAGTGTACCAGGAGGCACTGATAAAAAATGGAAAGGCACTCCATAAACGTAGGCCCATCAACGCCTTCTCTTTCTACGACGAAACAAACAGTTTTTTACACTGAGCTCAATCAGTGGCGATTCGTCAAAAGGTGGGCAAACGTGAAAGTAAATGTTACGTCCTGTCGACGTCGAAGTGTACAGTTCTGCATGTAAAAAATGATTCGTCCCCGGGAAATGAATTACATCTTGAAATTTCAGCTCGTCAGTACGCGCTGCTAGTTTGTGCTGTATCTCGACTTCTACATACATGGTTTTAGAATGCATGATAATTTCGATCCTTCACTAACTTCTTCATGCCATGTTTCAGGAGGACACTGCAGGGGAATGGTGTAGCCATCTTCGCAAGAGGCCGAGTGCCACTGCGTCACTGACCTACACGATCGCTTGACAATCCACCCATCGATCTTGTATTGGATTTGGTGCGTCAGTAATTAGTTCATCATGGCAAACACTGGCGTGCCCTTGGGGCTCTCATGAAAATCAAGTGGGTGGTGGGGAGGGGGGTGGAGTTTGGAGGGGGGGGGGATTTTATAACAATTCTCGTGTTCGTTAAAAATAGTCTGATATTTCACATAAACGTTAATTTTCTCAATCACCACCATTACGTTTAACTATCTCGCACACATCCCGTCAATTCCCCCCCCCCCCCCCCGAGTCTCTTTACCTTCCCACGTGCCCTCTCTCTCTCTCCGTCTCACACACACACACACACACACACACACACACACACAGGTGCAAGTGCTCTCATGCAGTGAATTCTCGATTTTGCAGTGGCGGATCAGCTAGACAACTACGACCAGTTTGTAACTCCAGCAATGTTTGACACAAACTAATGTTGCATTCACGGTCGGAATATGTAGGAGCTTTATCATCCCAAAAAATCGCACTCGCTACTTCCATTAAGAGATTACTGAGTACAAGACCTTTTTAACACAGCTCATTAAAATAACATGCTGAATTAACTCAAAATGCGTGTAGATTTACAGAGAAATTATGTTAAAATGTGTTTCAGCGACATGAAGTGAATTTACATCTCATTACTGATCTGAATTCTGGGTATTTTGTCGTGATTAAAAAAACACGGCATGAATGATAAAATTTATAGCAGATTAGCAGTAGTTGTTGAATAAGTTTCACTTGTCTACGTACTTTTTCGTTCCGAAAGTTCAGCAGGCACCAGCTTAAATATTTGACAATTAACTTAACAAAACTGTGACAGTTTCTAAAACTTGCGTTTCAATTAGGCTTCGCTGACAGTGACGCCACCGTCTGCCTCGAAGTCACCTGTACAGAAATAAACATGGCGAGTCTACGTCCATGTAGACTTCGCCCTCCGACAACGATCGATGCTAGCAACCGTGCTGTTGACGGAAGGAAAGAAGGAGGAACGGAGTTTAACGTCCCGTCTAGGTCGAGGTCATTAGAGACAGAGTACCATACCTGGCAGTTGAAAGACTGGGAAGGAAGTCGTCGGTATTGTGTAACGTGTTCATGTTCTGTGTGAGTGACGGACATTCATTCGTTGGGACGTGAGACGTTTCCCCGAGCATAGTAGCGGACAAATATGGCTGGGGATATGCCGCTGGAACGCGGAGGTTTGCAACAGTAACGGTAGTCGTGGGACTGCGGGGTCGCAGTCTAAAGGTTGGGGTTCACAGGGAGAATGAATGAGAGTTTATCGTGTAAGAAATCAGTTTGGCAGTAAAGTGAAGATTCAGTTGCTCGAGAAGACGCAGAAGTTTGCAGATTCATTACTGCCATAGCTACCCTTGAGTTGATATAAAGAAAAAGGTACATATTCCGTTTTCAGCAGACAAAATTTTATTTCCACCACCCTTGGGGAAGCATACTGCGAGGGAAATTATGTAGCCCCTGCCTCATCGTGTTATTTATTCGGCACTTTAGGACCTGTAATCCGTTTCTTACCTGTGGCAGTAATTACCCCTCGTGTCGCTGACCACTGTCATCGTGAAGCATAAGTCGACTCCTGAACAACACCGAACAGGAAGCTTATAGTGGCTGTGATGCACGTCATGCCTGAGAAAAGGAAGTTAAGCTCCACATAGTCATTAGAAAGTTATGCCGTAGGACACAGATAAGATCACACTGCGTAAAAAAGCTTATTTCGTTAGCAACTTCCATCTTTCGTCTAAATGTGAATTATGCAGCAAAAGCTAAACTACTGATATCCAGATCATGCTTTTCATAATCGCAATCTTACTGAACTCAACAGTAGAGGCAAGCTACCGGAATCTTTCACCACCAGCAGGAAGTCATTTATACATTCCCTCATCATATATTACAAGCTCAATAATAAAATAACTCCAGTGGTATGTTTTGTAACGTATCCAAGATGTTTGATTATGTAGATAACGTTACTCTCTCAGAAAAACGTTACTCTCTCAGAAAAGCGTTATTTCTGTGGCACCGACAGCTTTACAGATAATTGACTTGAATCGTCATCAACAAACACAATGTAAAAAGTGGAGATGAATAATTGAAACAGTTAAGAAAGAAAAATTTTTGGTGAATGCAGAGGAATCATAGAGTACCACAGAGTTTAATTTTGGGTCCACTCCTACGCCTGAAATATTTTTCCACTTAACATTCATCGAGCAGAACTAGTAATTTTTGCTGATGAAAATGGTATTAATTTTTGTGGCGGTGTTCGTAGCGACAAACACTTGGCTGTAGAAATGGCTTACGAAGTCACCGCCACCCTTTTAATAGCCGGCCGACCGGTCCGCTGGAACAGTGAACAGAAAGATGAAAGCCCAAACACTCAGATTAAATAAAAGTCGGTACTTATCTTTATTGATGAAGATACAGAAGCAAGGTCGTGAACTCCGTGTCTACGGAAATCTGTCTAGTTCAAGTCGGAGCGGCTAGGTCAGCGTCGGCTGACGACAAACAACAACTCTGCTGCGATGAACACCCAACTGACTAGCAAGTACACAATTCGGTGGCGAGTATACAACTGAGCGGCGAATACAGAACTGTCCTAGCGCTCGCGACTCCAGCGCTTAAGAAGCCAAAAGCCAGCGGTGGCGCGCGCAGACTTGCGGCGATTTGCTGTCTCGCTGGCGCTGCTTATGCGGACGGCGTCCGGACTTTGATGCTGCCAACCTTTTGGCAGCGGGCTCGGTTGACATTACTGCCTAGGATATAACATTAATAATAAACAGAGAGAAGGTAACAGAACAAATTGTTAATGATATTCCTCAAAGAATTGATAGGTGGTTCTCTGAAAACCGGCGCTCCCTTAATTTTGAAAAAAAAAAAAAAAACACCTTATATTCAATCAACAAATAATTAGCAGCATCTGATGTAGCAAAAGAGCATGAGTAGGTAAACATGAAGAATGCTCCAAATTTTTGAGCGTACACATTTATGAAAAAATGAACTAAAAATGAACTAGACGAAGTATATTATTCAGATTATTGAGCTGCTCAGATAATTAAGTTCAACCACTAATCTAAAATGTTCTGCGTGTTTTTTGTCAATAATGCCTTATGAAATAATTTTCTGTGGTAACTCACCACTTAAAAAGGAGGTACTGATTGCACAACACGAGCAGTAAGAATAACATATATTATGTGCTGTTCACCCACAGCCATCTTGTAGCTACCTCTTCAAGCACTTAGGCATTTAAACTACACTGACTTAAACAAATGGCAACTCCAAAAAATACGTAATGTAGAGAAATGAGATTTCAGGAATACATTCGTCTAGGTAATTTTTCAGTGATTATCATAGCAAGATCACAATGTAATGTAAGCGTGAGATAAAAACTAAACTCCGTCCGAACCGGCTATGAAGGCCCAACGGTGGCCGACCGGCCACCGTGTCATCCTTAGCCCACAAGCGTCACTGAATCCAGATATGGAGGGGCATGTGGTCAGCGCACCGCTCTCCTGGCCGTATGTCAGTTTACGAGATCGAAGCGTGAGGTAAGCCTACCAACTTTCGTTTATGTGAGGCAACTATTTCTCATGTTGCGATAACTAGTGTAAGTACCTGCGTTGACCTTTACTATGTGCTACAACAGGTATTGTACAAGTGTCGGTGCGTAAACTTTACAACATACCATATATCGTAAACAACTCGCACTAGGATCCTGCAACAAACATCACTAACATATAATTGAACCTACTTCTAGTAATTTAAGGTAAATAAATTTTGTTCCATTTAAAAAGTCTATGTTTGCACAAAAAATACATTTTCGAAATATTATTACAGTTTGTTTACTGGCTGGTAATACGAGACGTTGACTACCAACTCATTGTGTGAAAATCGCACATCAATAGCACATTCTATATCCACACATTCACGGCGCAAGTTGCAGGTGACTGACACTATATAGGGTGAGTCACCTAACATTACCACTGGGAACACCTCCCAAACCACAACAAACACTGAATAACTAAGTCCGCAGAGCGATGGTGAGGAGAGAGGCTGTTGTAATTGGTTATACAAACCATTGAGAAATGCATGGAAGTCTGATTTTCAACACATACTCATGGTTTTTTTTTAAATGGAAACCTGTTATTATTTTTAGTACAACTGAAAATAGAAACAAATACTTAATCGATGCTGTTTGTTACATTGTAAAATGTTAAGTACACTAGGAGTAATTTTTAACGTAAAGTTGATGGTTGAAACCTCAGACGTTCAGTCACGTGTTGTAACAAACAAGATCTGTGTGGGTTAAGTTTACGAAGACTACGATGTTTACGGGTTTGGCTGTCTCCGCGTCGGCATGTAGCGCTTGCTGAATTAGTCCTTCCACTCAGAATAACTGTAGTACACAGTGCTACCGGACGCCTGTGATAGTGTACTTTACGCAAGTAAGAACTGAAGTATGCACAGTAGGGACGTGGAGAAGGTCGCAAGGTACAATAGTGTGTACGGTGTTGTAAGAAACTGTGAAAATGGTTTGTTCTGACTCTAAAAAGGCAGAGATGATGCATGTGGCGAGTGTAGACAAAATGCAGCTGCAGCCTGCGGGTTGTATGGAGAAAGGTGCCCGGACAGATATCATCCAACGCGCCGCAGTTTTGAAAACATCTGCAAACAATTGTATGCAACAGCTATGGTCGTAACACGCAAAACGGGTCCGTAACAAACCCATCGCAGGAGCAGCAGGTGCATTAGGTGTGTTAGCTGCTGTTGCCGTGAACCCACACATGAGTTCACGTGACATCGCTAGAGCCAGTGCAATGAGTCAAAGTAGTGTAATGCGCTCACTTCATCGTCACAAATTTCACCTCTATCATGTGTCGCTGCAACAGCAATTACATGGAGGTGACTTTAATAATCGCGTGATGTCTGTCAATGGACATTAACAGAGAATGCGTTGCAGTTCTACTTGTTAAACGATGAAGCAGGTTTCACAAACCACGGTGCAGTGATGTGCCAACATTGCTAGAGAACGTCCCGCTGGAAACGCATAGATGTATGTGGTATCAACATGATGATGCTCCTGCACATTCTGCAATGAACACTAGGCTGACCCTTGACAGAATGTTCGACGGGCGTTTTCATAGGGCGTGGCGGACCCATTAATTGTCCGGCCCGTTCTCTTGATCTTACACCTTTTGACTTCTTTCTGTGGGGTATGTTAAAGGAGAACGTGTACCGTGATGTGCCTACAACCGCAGAGATATGAAGCATCATATTGAGGCAGCCTGTGGCAACATCACACCAGATGTCCTGCGTCCTGTAAGACATTCATTACGCGGTAGATTGCAAGTGTGTGCAGCAAATGATGGGCACCACTTTGAACATTTATTGGTCTGAAATGTCAGGACACACTCTTTTACATTGTGTAACTGAAAACAAAAAACAAATTTGTACGTTTAACTAAATTCTCATGTTAATGCACATTTCCTTCTAACAAATCAGTGGCGTACAGTATTCTTCAGAGAAAGAAACTAATAAAAATGTTAGCATGTGAACGCAACGTGCTGTTGAAGTCTCTTCTGTAGCTACGTTACATCACTGTTCTTTTTTGTGTCCCTAATGCATTCGGTTTTCTCCGACACACACAACTGAACTACTGAGGAGTTACTCAAGCGTCAACTTTACATTACAAATTACTCTGGATAACATTTTACAATGTAACAAAACATTTCTGATTAAGTATTTGTTTCTATTTTCAGTTGTGCTAAAAATAATAGGTTTCTATTAAAAAAAAACATAAGTATGTGTTGGAAATCATACATCCTTGCATTTCTCAGTGGTTGGTATTAACCACTTACACCAACCCCTCTTCTCACTTTCGGTCTGCGGAATTGGTTATTCCGTGTTTGTTGTGGTTTTGGAGGTGCTTCCAGTGGTAATCTTAGGTGACTCACTCTGTATATAAGGATCAATCACGTAAAACATACGCCGCAAATGTTGTGGAAATATATTATCGCTGCTGAAATTCGTCATAAATTATTCATCACAATTTGAGAAGAATAGTGGGATGTTCATTTCTACAACACTGGAGGAAAAATATGACCTCTATCTCACATTATTGAAACTGTCACTCGTTCATATAGTAGTTCAGTGGGCATGACTAACATTTTTCTTACTCGTTTGTCAAGAACATAAAATGTGCACCAGGTAGAAAAGCAAGCGTTAACACTAAAATCGTTTCTTCTGGACAACTTCTTCTATTCACAGAAGAATTTTTACATAAAAACTGCTAGCCTCTAAAACAAACCCTGGTTTTTAATTGTGGTTGCACGCGTAGAACTGAAAAATATGTTCATTAATGTTAATATTAATCTTGTTGAAACTAATTGTGTATACATATCCTATAAACTGACTCGTTTCACATCATTTTGATAAAAAATTCCAAATTATATATGCAAATAGAAGTAATTAACTAACTGCCTAGGATTGACTGTTGGAACTGTCGTTAAATGGCAACAGCGTATAGATTATGTACTGAAAGAACGTCGCTGTCATATGATTACGAACTGTGTGTGGAGGCGGCTTTTCATACTGCAGCCTTACCATCCAGTCTGCAGCAGCTGGAATGAGAACATCATTTCCAGTGGTAGCATGGCAAAACGGAGAATTTAACGGAAATACAGTTTACTTTCTTTACACAGTTTGGATCTGATGCCGCTATTCACGAAAAGGCGACAGGAGGAAATGCAATACTCTGATTAGCCAGAACATTATGACCATCTACCTAACAGCCGGTTTGTCCACCTTTGGCACTGATAACTGCGACGACGTGTCATGCCGTGCAAACAATGGGGCCCTGGAGGGAGATGGCACCACATCACCTAATTCCCGTAAATCACTGGAAAGGGGACAATGAGATATGATGCCTCGTTCAATCACATCCCAGATCCTTTCGATCAGGTTCAGACTTGGCGAGTAGGACGGCCAGCTCATCAATTGGAATTGGTCACTGTGTTCCTCGAACCATTCCATCACATTCCTGGTCTTGTGACATGGCCGATTATCTTGTTGAAAAATGCCACTGCCATCGGGAAACATGATCGTCATGAAGGGGTGCACATGATGTGCAATCAATGTACAGTACTCCGTGGCTGTCATGGGGCCTTGCACGAGCTACTCTGGACCCATGGATGCCCACTTGAATGTTCCTTAGAGCATAACACAGCCGCTGTCTCAATGTCGCAGCTCAGGTGTTAAGGAGCTGTTCCCATGGAAGATGACAGATTCGTGCCCTTCATAGGCATGATGAAGATGGTATCGGGATTCATCAGAGTATGCAACACTCTACCACTGCGTCAACGTCCAATGCCAATGGTCACGGTAGTGTTAGGGCGACAACCCACATTGCGGGTTGCCTACATCAGTGGCAGATATACACTCAGGAGCAAACCTATTGTTCTCCTTTGATTGACAGGTCCTTAATCTATTGTTCTATTAAAAGGATCCTTCCTTTTGATTGACAGATAATTAAACTATTGTTCTGCCCCCTCCCCCTACGCCCCCCCCCCCCCTCAGGAAATCTACAATCCACGTCCTCCCCCTCCCTGCTACAGGTACACTTTCAGGTTTGAGTTACTCGAATAGCCCCTCTCTTATCAATTTGAATTACTACTTAATAAAAATTGACCAATTAATTAACCCCTCCCACACTGGTAAACACCCATCCCTATCTCTCGCCTCTCCCCTACCTCTCTCCCTCCCCCCCCCCCCCACCCCCTCTGCTATTGGCTGCTCTGTGGTGGAGAGGAAGGATCTCATGACAAGAAATTCAAGGGTATAATGTTTATATATAAAAAAATTCAGTTTTCAGGGGTTGGATTTCTCTTGGTCATCATTCTCTGTTTTTTGGGAAGATGCAGGTCTTGTAAGAAGTAATTACATCGATAGGTTTTCCTTTTTATATTCCTATTGCGAAGGAATACCATCATGAAATTACACACCACACGTAATTACACAGCTAAAAATCTTTCGATCGCGAAGCACACACCACCTGCCATCCGCTCTCCACTGGACCGTACAGAACGCCACTGCTCACGCTCCCAGGAGTACACCAGTATATTTAATAGGATCGTAACATGTGCTCAATGCCGGCATGCAGACGGAATTTGTTTTCTATGTAGAGGAGGAGAGATATGCGGTAAAAATCTTATCGAGTTCTCTATCGAATGAAGTTAGTGGAGCTTTATAGATCGTAATTTTTCTCTGTTAGATGGTACAGAATAACGATGATAGCATGTTGGGGTGATAGACATGAATGGGCCCTAAGGGACGATGATTGCTTCGGACTGCAGTACCTGTATGTAGTTTGGGGACGCACCACAATGCAGTAGCAAAATCCCGGTCCTTCTCCCAGTTCCCGTACTGTCTTTTATACTATCTCGTCTTGTAGGAGCAGGCTTCGTTTGGCGCTGACCTTACACATCGTACACCGTTGGCGGAGCTACGACAACATGTTCCCATTTCCGTCGAATGGTCAAATCACTGTCCTGTCGCACTCTGTTTCTACACGGGTTGCAGAAGGTGGTAGATATAGCTCTCTCCGACTTCTCCTCAGTTCTGACTTAAATTGGAACAATCACATGCGCAAAGCTGCAGAAATGGCAGCAGCTGCAAGAGGCATAGGGACTATCTAAAATTTTATTCTAGCAGATCGGTTCGAAAAAGGTAACTCGTTTCGAGATATGAGAGTGCCAGAAATATGATTCACTAGTGGCTGTAGTTATTAAAAGACTTCTCCATAGGATCCAACGCAAGTGTGTGGCTGAATGGAAAGATTTGATTACAAATCACAGACATCATTTCTACTGGAAAGTGTAGCACTAGAGATCAGGAAAAGCTAGTGTACATTTCTTACGACCTCAATCAGCACACCATTTACTGTTTGTAATCCTTCTCATCAACCATCACCTATAACCCAGTGTATATATCACCGAACCTCTGACGTGGCATCGAGACAGAACGCATTACAAGTACTGAAGAAATATCTAGCGGCGGCGTGAGGGAGTTGCAAATACCGGCTTCATTCCACATTCCTTAGTCGAATCACGTTCTAAATTCGGTAATTTTATTAAGAGGTTGCACCGTCAGCGACGTGTAACCGCACTTTTAGTCTGATAATATACACTCCAGCGATCATCGTCTATATTCAGTGTCGTGGTATTTGTCTGGAAAAAACACTTCATTCGTAGGGGGTGAGATACCACATTTTATAAGGCCAGTATAGCTTTTAACTTGGATACTTGTGACCCCCTGTAGAACCAAGACCGATGGTGACAGTAACATAGTCGCCGCGATCGTGTTTTTTTTTTAACATCTGGAGGCTTGTAAGACGATTACGCCTCTCTTTCTAAGACACAGTGGTACCACTCACAGGGAAAAATTATGAGACATGCCCACCCATCGCTGATTTTCGCTCAGTTTCGTTTCGTATCGCCAGCAATCAGTTAATGGCGAATTATTATACTTACTGTGGTGTCACCGCCAGACACCACACTTGCTAGGTGGTAGCCTTTAAATCGGCCGCGGTCCGGTAGTATACGTCGGACGCGCGTGTCGCCACTGTCAGTGATTGCAGACCGAGCGCCGCCACACGGCAGGTCTAGAGAGACGTCCTAGCACTCGCCCCAGTTGTACAGCCGACTTTGCTAGCGATGGTTCACTGACAAATTACGCTCTCATTTGCCGAGACGATAGTTAGCATAGCCTTCAGCTACGTCATTTGCTACGACCTAGCAAGGCGCCATCATCATTTGCTATTTATCTTGTGATGCATGTACCGTCAGACCGATGTTCACCAATTATGGATTAAAGTTAAGTATTCCAGAAGCTGCGTACCTTTTTTGCTAGTCTCTATTCCTTTAACTGTTCCAGACCTCACGCCAGCCTGCGTGAGCTTAAACGCGTGCCTTTCGGCTACCTCCTAGTGGCTTGGCTGTCTTGCCAAGTCACAACACTTACTAGTAGGGGATACCTGATAGATTTGCCTTGAGCATCAGGCTTATTAAGTATGTGTGTGTGTGTGTGTGTGGGTGTGTGTGTATTCCGACATGTGCAAAGGAAATATCTGTGTCAGGTCGTACGGATTTGACGTGGAATACAGTCATAGTAAAAGGAAAAGCATGTCAGGTGATAAGAATGGTACAAATATCTCTATTCCCAGAGTGACTGCCGCCAGCAGTTACGGCAGTTTCTCCCGTTACGGCAGAAGCCGTCAGAATGGGAAGGCCTATTGGGATGTAGGAATGTAGCTCATATAACTGTGTCGTTGACGGCCGAATAGCGAACTAATACTTAGTATGTCTTGGACATTCTTCGTGATCGCATGAAAATCTGAGAAGATTCAATATGGACGTGCGTTTGCGCTGGACCATTATTCCCTCCCATGTAAATTGTCCCATTGACTGGCTTCTGCACATTCCTTACCTTTATTTGGTTGAGTGAACATCGATTTGGTGTGTGCACCTAGCAGGTGAAAGGGGGTGGTAGACACGTTTGCTGGTTCTCTAGACATGAGCAACACCTTTGTTGACTTTGTAAATTATAAGGAATCTGCTATATCACCGACATCGGTATTTGCGAGTGGAAATATCAGTTTCCTCTATTTTTTCGAGTTTTTACGTAGAGATCTTCGCAGACAGGATACGTTTCTAGTTACTCAGTGTTTTACAGCACACTGCACCTCAATAAAGTTTCAGGTTCCTAAAGAAATACACTCCTGGAAATGGAAAAAAGAACACATTGACACCGGTGTGTCAGACCCACCATACTTGCTCCGGACACTGCGAGAGGGCTGTACAAGCAATGATCACACGCACGGCACAGCGGACACACCAGGAACCGCGGTGTTGGCCGTCGAATGGCGCTAGCTGCGCAGCATTTGTGCACCGCCGCCGTCAGTGTCAGCCAGTTTGCCGTGGCATACGGAGCTCCATCGCAGTCTTTAACACTGGTAGCATGCCGCGACAGCGTGGACGTGAACCGTATGTGCAGTTGACGGACTTTGCGCGAGGGCGTATAGTGGGCATGCGGGAGGCCGGGTGGACGTACTGCCGAATTGCTCAACACGTAGGGCGTGAGGTCTCCACAGTACATCGATGTTGTCGCCAGTGGTCGGCGGAAGGTGCACGTGCCCGTCGACCTGGGACCGGACCGCAGCGACGCACGGATGCACGCCAAGACCGTAGGATCCTACGCAGTGCCGTAGGGGACCGCACCGCCACTTCCCAGCAAATTAGGGACACTGTTGCTCCTGGGGTATCGGCGAGGACCATTCGCAACCGTCTCCATGAAACTGGGCTATGGTCCCGCACACCGTTAGGCCGTCTTCCGCTCACGCTCCAACATCGTGCAGCCCGCCTCCAGTGGTGTCGCCACAGGCGTGAATGGAGGGACGAATGGAGACGTGTCGTCTTCAGCGATGAGAGTCGCTTCTGCCTTGGTGCCAATGATGGTCGTATGCGTGTTTGGCGCCGTGCAGGTGAGCGCCACAATCAGGACTGCATACGACCGAGGCACACAGGGCCAACACCCGGCATCATGGTGTGGGGAGCGATCTCCTACACTGGCCGTACACCACTGGTGATCGTCGAGGGGACACTGAATAGTGCACGGTACATCCAAACCGTCATCGAACCCATTGTTCTACCATTCCTAGAGCGGCAAGGGAACTTGCTGTTCCAACAGGACAATGCACGTCCGCATGTATCCCGTGCCACCCAACGTGCTCTAGAAGGTGTAAGTCAATTACCCTGGCCAGCAAGATCTCCGGATCTGTCCCCCATTGAGCATGTTTGGGACTGGATGAAGCGTCGTCTCACGCGGTCTGCACGTCCAGCACGAACGCTGGTCCAACTGAGGCGCCAGGTGGAAATGGCATGGCAAGCCGTTCCACAGGACTACATCCAGCATCTCTACGATCGTCTCCATGGGAGAATAGCAGCCTGCATTGCTGCGAAAGGTGGATATACACTGTAATAGTGCCGACATTGTGCATGCTCTGTTGCCTGTGTCTATGTGCCTGTGGTTCTGTCAGTGTGATCATGTGATGTATCTGACCCCAGGAATTTGTCAATAAAGTTTCCCCTTCCTGGGACAATGAATTCACGGTGTTCTTATTTCAATTTCCAGGAGTGTAATTGCCAGTCTATATCTTCGTAATTCTACGGTGCAAGCGATTCTGCTATGCAACTGATATTGCTATCTGCTTGATATCGAGAAGTATCGCGTTATTGGTATAATATTATGGCAAACAGTGTGAAAATTCATGTGTTCTTGTAATCCCAGAGTCTGGGAGCCTGGAGATGGGTGTTGAATGCAAGAAAGCGTGGGGGGGGAGGGGGGGGGTGTCAGAAGCAGTGACGCCTTTGTGCTGCGGGGAACCGACCCAGCCTTTTTACAACTGTCTTCGCGGTATATGTACGAGTGTCTGGTGGTCGCTACTGTGTGTCCTATCGTGAGGGAGGTATATCAACAGCCGTAAGGGGAATGAAAGATTTTTTTATGCGGAAAATTATGTGCGCTATAGGTACTGAGATTCGTTCCAGAACCATGGCCGTCAAGAGAAGACATTTCCAGTACATTGCGGCAGCAATCCTAATGTTTAATTGTAGTTACACTGATAAATATGTGCCCGGTTCCCAATTTCCCTGTCAATCTGGAGATGGCCCTAGAAAGCACAGCAGCAAGCAAGCAGGTCGGGGCCGGGAACAGCATCTTTGCGGACGCCTTTGTTCTGAGCTGGTGCTTGCCCATCCTTTGTACACCAGTTCAGAGTGTCCGAGAAAGCTTCTGGCTTATGTTGATTTGGCTCATGGCTCCCCCTGGACGGGGCAATAGTGAACAATACCAAGTTTGCGTTCAGTCGCCATCGGAACCGTGTGTGTCACGTGTATATTCTGCGAAATTTTGAGAAGATTCAATATGACGAGTGTTTGCACTGGGAGTACGGATAGCATTAAATCTCCTACCACTCAGGTACTCCTAGGGTGTGGGGTTGTCCACGGCCGGCTGGCCTCTCTCTGGCTGACACGCTCTTCCGCAGCTGCGGTCATGGGCCGCATTGGAAAATGGAAATGCCGTGTGGCTAGGGCCGTCCGTTGGGTAGACCGTTCGCCTGGCGCAAGTCTTTCGACTTGACGCCACTTCGGTGACTTGCGTGTCGATGGTGATGAAATGATGACGATAAGGACAACAGTACACCCAGTCCCTGAGCGGAGAAAATCATCGACCTAGTCGGGAATCGAACCCAGGCCGTTAGGTACGACATTCCGTTGCGCTGACCACTCAGCCACCAGGGGCGGACATGGGCCGCATTTACAGCGGCAGGTTCCTCTGTCGGCACTGCACAGCGGCACAGTGAGTACGTGGGATGTATTTGACGATCTATAGACCACTTTTGTGGGGTTTAACTGTCAGTGCAATATGGCGATCTGTACAAAATAGTTCTGTCGCTGAAAGTCTCTTTTGCAGAAAAAAGTGGCAGGCAGTGCTCCCAAACCGGCAGCATCAATAATTTGGCAGGTACATTCAGTAGGAGCCAATCAGAATACTCCATTCATTCACAAGACATCCTTCATGCTGGGGCGTAGGGGCCTCTAGAAACTGGTTCGAACAATATGGAGGAAAGGTATCTATGGAAAGTTCTGAGAAAGCAAGTGTTCAAAGACAAGCTGGCGGAGATGCTGTCACTCATCCACCACTGTACCATTAGGGCATCTCCAGACCAGTAGATGTAGGACACAGAAAATTCTTGCCGTTTTTCACTTCTGTAGGATAGTGCTTTGAATTCTGTTTGCGTAATTGTTCTGATTTTTCCGTCTGTGCTTGGACAGTGCTCTCTTTCCAAACAACAAGAATGCTTTTATGATTAACAGTGTCGTTAATCACTCTTTTTAAAACAGTGTGCGGAGTCATAGTGCTAGCTGCACTGTTGGTAGCACTTTTGAACTTACAAGTGATTCCTTCCACTGTTTCATGCGATTTGGTACAACAACCACCCCCACAGTTTTCAACAATCACACGAGGTATGCGTGGTCTTGGTTTAGCTGTGGTTGTTCCTTCGTGTTTTCACAGCACAGTCACATCACCAGCAGGTCGATGCGGGCAGCTTTAGGAGGGCTGAAATGTCCCAGCCGAGAGCGCTAACGCGCTGCTTCCTAGACTCGGGTAGGCGCGCCGGCCCCGGATCGAATCCGCCCGGCGGATTAACAACGCGCTGGTCCCCACGTTACGCCTCAGTTACACGACTCGTCGACATCTAAACACATTCGCACTATTACATGAATTACACTAGACACAGACAGCTGGGGTACACTAATTCCGTCTGGGGGGGGGGGGGGGGGTATGGGGTGGCGGCAGGAAGGGCATCCGGCCACCCCTCCATACTAACATTGCCAAATCAGTTCCTAACACTGCCGACCCTGCGTCAGTGCGGGACATGGCACCAGTGAAAGAAAGAAATGTCCCAGACGGATTTGTTACTCAGATGACATCCAATGAGTAGTTCACATTGAAAGTCACTCAGCTAATTCTGCTGTTACTGCTTCCCTACTGACAACAGAATACTCCCTGCCTGTATTGTACTGACGGTTCCACTTGTCATGACATTTGGTGGTCCGTTCCGCATTCATAGGAATATCGTTATACTTTTGATCAGATAGTATACGTCTGTAACGATAGTGTACATGAGGAGCAGCTGTGGATTTCCTCTGATACAGGATGTCCCAGAAATGTTGCGACAAACTTCGAGGGTTGTAGAGCGTGTCTTACGGAACAATTCGAGGATAGTAGTACGTGTCTGGTACAGTCATTCAACGACGCTACATAGTCTCGAAGTTACATATGCAGGCGCCTGCTAATAAGCCATGCCTTCGGCAGAAAACGTGATTTTTTTACGCTAACGGACCGTAGGCAAATTTGTTTGTTACTCAGTGATCGCGACTGATTGCCACGCTCGCCAATGGAGAAGGTGAAGCTAGCTGCTGCGTAGACAGCCCATGTCTCCTATGAACGCGAAGTTCGTTTGCCTCAATGGATGACAGTTTCCGGCACGGGTTTCCATTACCCGTTTATTTTTCTCCCGTACACCGAAAACATTGGAGATTTTAGAAGGTTCCAGGAGAAAGACAAACTGTGGATCGAAACCCGTGTCCGATACTGTCATCCGAGGCAACAGAGCGTCGCATTTGTAGGAGACAAGGCTTGTCCACGCATCAGCTAGCTCATCTTCTCCACTGGCGATCGTGGCAATCCGTCGCGATCACTGAATAACAAACAACATTGCGAGACGTTCCACCTGCGTTCCTTCAGCGTACAAAGACACGTTTGCTACGAAAGGCAGGCGCCTGCGCCTATAACTTCGACGGTTTGTAACTTCCTTGGGTGACGTTTCCGGAAACCGGTTCCTATACTCGATTTGTTCCTCGAGGTATCCTCTACAAGGTTTCGAAGTTTGCCGCAACATTTCTGGGACACTCGTTATAAACAGCCAGTGTCTCGAAACTGCTAGTGCTATCGTCGAATGTTTTGAGCTGCAGGCGGTGCAATACTGTACTCTTGACACATATTCATAGCGAACAAGGTATCTGCACTATGAGTACTGCTACCACCAACGGCATGAACCGGCAACTTACTGCTGACCTCAAGCCGGCCGGTGTGGCCGAGCGGTTCTAGGCGCTTCAGTGTGGAACTGCGCGACCGCTACGGTCGCAGGTTCGAATCCTGCCTCGGGCATGGATGTGTGTGATGTCCTTAGTTTAGTTAGGTTTAAGTAGTTCTAAGTTCTAGGGGACTGATGACCTCAGATGTTAAGTCCCATAGTGTTCAGAGCCATTTATTTTGCTGACCTCAACGTGAACTTGTGGTCTGATTGCGTAAGTTATAAATTTGGAATAAATCTTCATTCATGCAGATGATGTACTGCTGTGAAATTAGATGAGTCTTTTTGAAACACACAGTATAATCGATAATTTGAAGATTCGGCGGAATGGTTTCGTCGAAAATGTCGAAAACGAAACGACAGAGCGTCTACAGCAGGGATAGTCAACCTTTTCTTGCGTATCTCCCACTTTTGTGTCCCTGTTGGCAGTACGACGAGCGTTGTATGTTAATGAAATATAATTTGTTTTTGGTCAGATTGGGTTGAGAAAATGCGGAATTTATTCTGGGAGATTGTGGAATAGTTGCGCTTCAGTCCCTACGATTTCATGAATTTCCGATACGTAGCATTCAAAATATCGTCTGTCATGGAGCTGTTTTCCAAGAAGAGCTTTCAATGACTTTCTTTTGGCGCAAAACCAGAGCATCGGAGATATTCACAAGTGCCTGCAGAATGTCGACGGAGACCTGGCAGTGAACAATAGCACTGTGAGTCTTTGGGTGAGGCATCAAGGTCGCGCAAACTTGTCCAATCTCCTGCGTGCTGGCCAGTCTGAATAAAATCAACGTGCTTTAAAAAAAAAAAAACGTTGTATTACTTGCTGAATGCCCTCGTAAAATTTTCTAACTGCCCACGAGTTCCACAGCAATGGTGATTTCTAAAGCAAAGAAGTAACTTTACGTTGTACAATTTAAAAAGCAGAATTGCAGCTAGTTGAAGCACATCATGATAGTTACTTACCAGATACTTTGTCAAAATTTTACGGAAATCTAATGAAAATATCTTTAATCTCCAACTGCCTGCCGCCGTCCATTAAAGTTGGAACGCCCGTTAGTGGCAGTTAGGGAGCAGGTTCACTACCACTGATCTAAAGGGTGCTAAAGGAGGCAAATTTAAAGAAATGACATTGCACACAGACTTTGATTTGCGCAATATAATTGTTGATGATTTCTCCTACCGGTTTCTGCCAGTGGCGGCTGCTGTGTAACAGCGCAAGAGCACGTGAACACCCTAACTTTCGATACCTTGCGGATTTATTGGTTATTTTTTTTAATGCTGTTAAAAATAACATAGATGCTGCACTCTGACAGATGCGACACGTAATTCGCCGCGCTACTGCTCCTGTAGACTCCTTGAAACTTGGCAACAGGGTTGCGTAATCATTTCCGCAAACGGCAGTTTGTGTTTGGAGTTGGTTGTTTACTACGTGGGAATCGGCTTTCGTGTGCAGTGCAAACACGAACTATGTTGAATCTAATTGCGTAGGCTTCCGCGGCCAGATTCAGTTGACATACAAGTTTTCTGGGTATGGTACCGCGTCATAGTGTAAAAAACTACTGCTGCTGGAGGAAAAGAAAAAAAACAGCGTTTCGGCCACGGTTGCAACGGCCTTCTTCTGGGTCCATTAGACCCAGAAGAAGGCCGCTGCAACCGTGGCCGAAAAGTTGTTTTTCTTTTTTTTTCTCCAGCAGCAGTAGTTTTTTACATTATGACGCGGTACCATACCCAGAAAACTTTTATGTCGACTATGTTGAATCTACTTTAAATGCTAACAGAAAAGTAAAGCTGTGAGAACGGCTCGTGAGTCGTGTTTGGGTAGCTCAGTCGGTAAAGCACTTGCCCGCGAAAGGCAAAGGTCCCGAATTCGAGTCTCAATCCGGCACACAGCTTTAATCTGCCTGGAAGATTCGTATCAGTGCACACTCCGCTGTAGAGTGAAAATCTCATTCTGGGAACAGAAAAGTAAATTACCAATAAAAGTTGGCCGCAAAGAAAGTAGGGTTTTCAAGAACAGATCGAGAGAGTGACGATATCAAATAAGCGTGACTACAAGCGTACATTTAACAAGGAAGAGTACATTTAGCACAAGTTGTTGTATGGGTGCAGAGTAAGGACATCTGGCTTTCAGTAAATCCTTTAACTAATACATCTGTTAGGAATCGTATAGATTTGTCTGAAAAAATGGAAAAGAACGAACGCTCCCATTTACACAAAAATGCGAAACGGAGAGTTGCAGAAAGCTTACACATTATTTCGTTAGTGGCCTAAACTGCCGGCCGTTGTGGCCGAGCGGTTCTAGGCGCTTCAGTCCGGAACCTCGCTGCTGCTACGGTCGCAGGTTCGAATCCTGCCTCGGGCATGGATGTGTGTGATGTCCTTAGGTTAGTTAGGTTCAAGTAGTTCCAAGTCTGGGGGACTGATGACCTCAGAAGTTAAGTCCCATAGTGTTCAGAACCATTTGAACCATTTGTGTATAAAACAACAAAATTCCACAAAAACAATTTTTCCTTTTCTCAGATAAGTTATGTGTCTTTGTTATTATTTTCATTATTATTACTGTTGTTATTATTGGCAGTGGCTGTAGTTGTATAAACTTGTTGATAAGCGTAACTGTTAAACAGCAGATGCTATTAATTTCACACTCTCCGATTTATCTGAATCTAAACATTTGTGAACACACAGAATCCATACCCCCGAGCCGCCACTGGTTTCTGCTCTTCCTCTTCGCGCGCGTGTCAACCTTGCGTGTCGCGCATACGTCCGTTCCGTGCTGCTATCGGTTCCTGCCGTTTCCTCTGTCTCTGAGTATTTGTCCGTCATTTTTGCCGGCTCGCTTTCTTCCGTAACGACGTGCAAGCTCCTCGCCTCGCTTCTCTTCCACAGCCGCTGCCCGGACGGGTCCCCTGTTTGCCGCGTGCGGCCCGTGCAGTGAGGCCAGCACTGCGCCGTAATTGGCTGGCCGCCTCAAAGGCCGCCTTGTGGTGGTGTGGTGTGGGGTGCTGCGTGGCGGTGGGGTGGCTCCCCCAGCTCCCAGCCTTTCACTGCCGCCCTCTCGCCGTGTCTTATTGCAACATTAACAAAGAGCCTCTGCGCTTCAGCGCCGCAGCCTTTTCACCCAGGTCTTTCCTGTAACGGCCAGCAGCCTGAAATCGCATTATACGTTTACTCGAGAAGGGCACACAATTACGTTTCCTTTCTGCCGTGTAACAAAGACGGTGGCGGAGGAACGTCTTACCGTATTAATTACACGCAGATCTCTTCCACACTTCCCTGTGACCCAGTGATACCTGCTTACAAGCACCAGCTCTGCTCTTTCTTTCCGCTGACCGCACGAAATAATAATTCCACCTGCTAACCTTTACAAACGGGCATTGTTTTTTTGAAGCAGCAGTGTACCGAAAAACTATGTATTACTATCTGGAGTAAATTTTATCTTTTCTTCATTCGAAAGATTTCTTTTGGCTGCGGTCACAACCGACGCAATATCCGAACATCCATCATTTTCTTCCACTGATTCCCTAGCAGCCAGTTTCATGCTTTCCTCACTGACCTCACATGCAGCTTTCTCTAAAATTACAGTCAGTTTTTCAAATTTATTTGGTGGTTGATGTAAGTTCATCACTGAACAAAATGTTCTCCCTGCAGCCATGCCCTTGGCAATGGATCGTAAGGCATAAACTAATCTAGTATTGACTTTATAAGGGCCATTGCATCTGGTTTTGAAGAACTCGTAAATGAAATCACAGCTGAGCATTAGTGTAAATTAAATCCAAAGCAATTGCTAGGCCTTTTCTCCCACTGGCACTCTCACAAATTTTCACACTCTGTGACTCACCACACTGTCTATATTGTACAAATTTAGAAATTACATCTGATAATATTCTCAGATTTATAATAATGTTACTGCTTCCCTTGTCACTTACAGTAAATTCGTTGTAACTCTCTTAAAATGGTGAGAGCTTCTTTGATGATGCACTTGTTGAAGAATTACAATTAGAAACATCGTTGCCAGGCGACATAACCTCTAGTACAGAAAGCTTTCTAAACTTGTTTCCTCTAAATTGTCGTTTCTCGAAAATGCCTTTACGTTTCGTCATCTTCAATAAACACAACAAAACACACGTAAACAAGCACTGCAAACGTAAGTATAACAACTACTCGCCATCACACTTGAACAAAACTAACTGCGAGTTTTAAAGCGTGTTGCTTACAAACAGCAGAAAAAAGAATACCGACCGTTGCATTCAAAAAACGGTTCAAATGCCTCTGAGCACTATGGGACTTAACATCTGAGGTCATCAGTTCCCTAGAACTTAGAACTACTTAAACCTAACTAACCTAAGGACATCACACACATCCATACTCGAGGCAGGATTCGAACCTGCGACCGCAGCAGTCTCGCGGTTCCGGACTGAAGCGCCTAGAATCGCACGGCCACCACGGCCGGCCCGTTGCATTCCAAGGATAGCCAATACACTCGGGAGTAAAAAAAAAAATCCCGAACGTGCAATGTACAGGGTATAAAGATCTAAAATATATGCAGAAAAGTGGGCGTGGCACATAAACACATGTGGTAGGAAAATGCTCTTTAAATGCTCGAAAAAAAAAATTCAGCAAAATCCTTTTCAGAGTACCTAAATAAAACCTTAATTTACCGAAATATGATGAAAACCGAAAATCGATTTTTTTCGACCTGAACCACGGTGTGGTCCCCTTAATTTCACTCTCTCCGATTTATCTGAATCCAAACATTTGTGAACACACAGAATGTATACCCACGAGCCGCCACTGGTTTCTGCCCTTCCTCTTTGCGTGCTTGTCAACCTCGCATGTCACGGATACGTCCGCTCCGTGCTGCTATCGGTTCCTGCCGGTTTCTCTGTCTGAGTATTTGTCCGTCATTTCTGCCGGCTCGCTTTCTTCCGTAACGACGTGCAAGCTCCTCGCCTCGCCTCGCCTCACCCCGCTTGTTTTTTGAAAGTAGCTGTGTACCGGAAAGCTATGTATTACTATCTAGAGTAAATTTTATCTTTTCTTCATTCGAAAGCTTTATTTTTGGCCGCGGTCAGAACCGACGCAGTCTTGGCGACATGCATACATGTCAGAAAGAACAGTCGTTGCTGCGACTACAGTCCTTATGAAACACATGAAATGTATTCGGAATCATTCAATGGAATGACGACAATAAAAATTTGTGCCAGCGCGTCGAACCCGGATTTTCCGGTTCAAAATCAAATGGCTCTTAGCAAATGAGACTTAAATTCTGAGGTCATCAGTCCCCTAGAACTTAGAACTACTTAAACCTAACTAACCTAAGGACATTACACACATCCATGCCCGAGGCAGGATTCGAACCTGCGACCGTAGTGGTCGCGCGGTTCCAGACTGTAGCGCCTAGAACCGCTCGGCCATCCCGGCCGGCTCGGGATTTTCCGGTCCACTACAAATTTTCATTCTCGTCATTCCATCATATGGCTGATAGTTGCCCCTGTTCGCAACTGCGAATATTTCATGTAGATTAAATAAGGGTCGCCAGCCTCGCTTTGACCCGCAAGACGGGGTTACACTTCTCACCACTCCAAAGTCAGTAATTAAAAGCCACGTAGCAATACAACTACTGTCAGGAACATTCCGATCCCCGACCACTGGAGAAGAATATGTACCCCACTAGCAGTTTAATACACTACTCCTAACAGACCAATAGCAAACTCTCACTGATAATCACCACAACAAAAAACACGAAGACATTTATTTGGAAGTCAATAGGGAAAGAGTCACGCGAATACGGCAGTCTCAAAATTTTCACGAAAACAAATGAAATTCGTTTTCGTTAATTACCAATAGCCAAGTCCGTCACTTTCATCCGACTCCAGTTTGCTAATGGCTCCAAATTATTGTCTGAGACTTCTTTTCACCGATCAAGGCCACGCTCATCAATTCGCAACAGTCGCTAAGAGAAACAGGTAAATGCTTAACCATAATTCGATGCCTACGTACAGGTGCGGACTTTCGAATGCTTTGTACGCTTTCCTCACAGGGAAAGTAACCACATCGTTCATGAAGCGTCACTGACTCCAGAACTGCGAAATTGTAAACACTTACAAAGCGAGGACCACGAGAAAGACAGGCCGCGGCGCGTACGTCACGAAGGTAGTCCTGAACTCGCTCGCTCAGCTCAGCAGACAAAATGCGTTTCTAAACCTGTTCACTCGCAGCTGGGGGCGTAAGTAATAACGAGAATTGCATCTTCCACTGGAATCTGCTATTATGAAGTCTTACTGATTAACAGTACTACAGCAAAATTTAATTTAAGATCAATACTCGATATAAATGGTATAACGCCTTGTTTATAGCTTTTAGTCAAAAAATGGCTCTGAGCACTATGGGACTCAACTGCTGTGGTCGTAAGTCCCCTAGAACTTAGAACTACTTAAACCTAACCAACCTAAGAACATCACACACATATCCATGCCCGAGGCAGGATTCGAACCTGCGACCGTAGCGGTCGTGCGGTTCCAGACTGTAGCGCCTTTAACCGCTCGGCCACTCCGGCCGGCAGCTTTTAGTCTCTTCGGCTTAACAGTACTCATTACTTGCTGGAAGTGGTGCCTTATGCAATTGATAATCATTTTAGCATGATTTTATTTCATAGTTTGTCTGCTGATCTGAGCGAGTGAGCGAGCGAGCGCAGGACTACTTTCCTATGTGGCTTTCTCCATGACGGCCCGTGTTTCCAACTTCTGTTGTATAAAAAATTCCTAATGTCCTGCCACAAGGCAGCAACTTAGAAACGTTCTATTAGCGGGAGTAGGAAATGGTCAATGTAAATGCCTACATTTCGGCTACAGATTCTGATTGGCTGGAAGACCTAATTGTAAATTAACATCATGTAGTGGTTTCGAGTTGGGGAAGTAGAAGAATCGGCCACATAGGTTCCGACCACACCCGATTTAGGACGATTAGTGAAAGACCGGACCATCAGTTCCAGGCTAAAAAAGCTCCCCTTCCTGCAAAAACCGACTCTATCGTAGGCAATAGCCACAGCAAGAACACACAGCCCTGGCAAAGAGCCGGCCGTTGTGACCGAGCGGTTCTAGGCGCTTCAGTCTGGAACCGCGCGACCGCTAGATCGCAGGTTCGAATCCTGCCTCGGGCATGGATGTGTGAGATGTCCTTAGGTTAGTTAGGTTTAATTAGTTCTAAGTTCTAGGCGACTGATGACCTCAGATGTTAAGTCACATAGTGCTCAGAGACTTTTGAACCTGACAAGGAAATGAGATGTTCCACTAAGAAGAGTTACAGTTTTCGAAGAAGATATTGATAAGTCGATCACGATCAAGTAACTTTCCGCAGAGGAGCCATTAGTTTCTCGAAAACGACTTTCGCCGTGTTTCTAAGAGTAGCCTCTCCGTGAGGAAGAGATTTTTTTTTTTTTTTTGTTTTGACGGAGAGATATTTCCTTAGTTGTCAGGAAGAGTTCTTTTATTTTTTAAGATGCACTTTCGTTAGTCTTCAAGAAGAGTTCTTTCAGCTAATTTTAAGAATCAAAGAACTGTGCCCACCTTGTCCCAGAGAGAAAGCCGTTTAGGCTGGGAAGGAAGGTCAGCCAGCCGCGGTGGCCGTGCGGTTCTGGCGCTGTAGTCCGGAACCGCGGGACTGCTACGGTCGCAGGTTCGAATCCTGCCTCGGGCATGGATGTGTGTGATGTCCTTAGGTTAGTTAGGTTTAAGTTCTGCAAGGTTCGCAGGAGAGCTTCTGTAAAGTTTGGAAGGTAGGAGACGAGATACAGGCAGAAGTAAAGCTGTGAGGGCCGGGCGTGAGTCGTGCTTCGGTAGCTCAGATGGTAGAGCACTTGCCCGCGAAAGGCAAAGGTCCCGAGTTCGAGTCTCGGTCGGGCACACAGTTTTAATCTGCCAGGAAGTTTCATATCAGCGCACACTCCGCTGCAGAGTGAAAATCTCATTCTGGAAACATCCCCCAGGCTGTGGCTAAGCCATGTCTCCGCAATATCCTTTCTTTCAGGAGTGCTAGTTCTGCAAGGTTCGCAGGACAGCTTCTGTAAAGTTTGGAAGGTAGGAGACGAGATACTGGCAGAAGTAAAGCTGTGAGGGCCGGGCGTGAGTCATGCTTCGGTAGCTCAGATGGTAGAGCACTTGCCCACGAAAGGCAAAGGTCCCGAGTTCGAGTCTCGGTCGGGCACACAATTTTAATCTACCAGGAAGTTTCATAGGTTTAAGTAGTTCTAAGTTCTAGGGGACTGATGACCTGGCCACGCGGTTAAAGGCGCTTCAGTCTGGAACCGCGCGACCGCTACAAGGTTAGTTAGGTTTAATTAGTTCTAAGTTCTAGGGGACTGATGACCTCAGATGTTAAGTCCCATAGTGCTCAGAGCCATTTTTTTTTGACTGATGACCTAAGATGTTAAGTCCCATAGTGCTCAGAGCCATTTGAACCAAGGAAGGTCAGAGATGCAGGAAGGCCAATTTGACGAGCGGAATGAATCAGTTAAGAGGGTGATTGGGGGGGGGGGGGGGGTCGTGTCCAGAAGTAGCCACATGGAATCGTGATGGAGAAAGAATTTTTCAGGTCAATATTTGACCAAAATACGGACGGAAGGCGGTGGTGTAAATTTAATGATCACCGATATTCGCACCTTTGTCCTAGGTAAAATTCAGAACCTCTCACTAATATCTCGTGGATTGAGGCCATGTGACGCAACTGACACTGATCTCTTTCATGCAAACTTGCCGTAAATCCACAAGTAACGTAAAATAAATAAGTATTAATAATGTTCAAACAGTAATAACAGTAACAATAACATAGCACCTTTCTGCATCGGGGAACAAATTGGTTTTCCTTCTCTAAGCAGAGTCTCTTCTGCAACTCCAAGTTCCCCAAGCTTTTGCAAATAACAGTCCTGCTGTCACTTTGAACCTCGCACCACAAAAATTTTTTAATCCTTATTTCTGACTAGCTTGGCGTATACTAGCATGCAAAAAATAGCTTACAGAGTGTTCGTTCCCACCAGCCGTGCTGGTCTAGAATGGCATTTCCTGGTGCGGGGACCTTGTTCTGGCTGCTTGTTTCTCCACGGCGTAACGTCGCTTGTGGCCTGTGTTTGTTTCTGTCGGCTGGAGCTCCCAGAGCGAGAATGGGTGATATTTGCAACTTGGTCGTGTTCAGAGCGCTGCCCGAGGCTGCATTAGCATGCAGTGTGCACCGTGCCCCGCGCGTGCTTCTGCAGTTAACGGCCGATGATGCCGCGTCCCCCGCAGTGGCATTTCGTGATATTAGCACAGTAGTAGCAGCGGCACCCAGATACCCGACTCAAACGGTGATAAATCCACCTGAAAGATTTCAAGATATTTACATAACTGCTGTAGAAGCATTAGGTTTGTTTACAAAAATAACTTCTACTGCTGCCGGTCGCGATTTTCTTTTACATATTTCTTGCACGATACGTTTCGGGAAATGGTTCCCAGTTTCATATGCGTTTTTTCGTGTATTATGGCATTTACCCTGTATAAGCAGCAGTCATCGCCTTTCTACCGAAAATGTGTTGACAATGGCCCTGACTGTTTCAAGTAAAACGATTGCCCAGTTTCTTGTTCTCTCCGTAAGACATTTCAATTCGTTGCTCTTAGGTAATGACAGTGAAGAATCCTTTCAAATGAGTACATGACTCATATCACGCAACTTAAAACTGAATGGCCACACCCAAAATTTTGCTAAATTGCATTTGTCCAGTCAGAAAGGTCACAGTTCTCAGTAACTGACAGAAAGTCATCAAGTAAAACAGAAGTAATACCTGGCGTTCCCCAAAGAAATGTTATAGTCCCTCTGCTGTTCGTAATCTACATAAACGATATAGGAAACAATCTAAGCAGCCCTCTTAGATTGTTTGCAGATGATCCTGTCAGTTACCGTCTCGTAAAAATCGATTGCAAAATGATCTAGAAAAGCTATCTGGATAGTGCGAAAAGTGACTATTCATCTCAGTAATGAAAAGTGCGAAATCGTCCACATGAATACTAAAAGTAATCTGATAAATTTCGGTTACAGGGTAAAAGAGACAAATAAAAAAGCCTAAATTCAACTAAATACTTGGGGATTACAAGTACAGATAATTTGAACTGAAACGATCACATAGATAATGTTGTGGGGAAAGTAAACCAAAAACTGAGATTTATTGACATAACACTTAGAAAGCGCAACACAGGTTTACTAAAGAGACTGCGTACACCACGCCTGTCCGCCCACTTCTGGAGTATTGCTGTGCTGTGCGGGATCCGCATCAAAACGTGCTGACGGAGAGTATCTCAAAAGTTCAAAAAAGGGCTGCTGGTTGTGCATTATCGCGAAATAAGAGAGGGAGTATCACGGATATAATACGTGACCTACGGTGGCGGTCATTAACGCAAAGGCGTTTTTCGTTGCGGCAGGATTTTCTAGCGAAATTTAAATCACCAGCTTTCTCCTCCGATTGCGAAAATATTCTGTTGGCGTCCACTTACACAGGGAGAAACGTTCATTACGATAAAATAAGAGAAATCAGATCTCGCATAGAAATATTTAAGTATTTGTTTTTCCCACGCGCCGTTCGACACTGGAACGGTAAAGAAATAGCTCGAATGTGGTTCGATAAACCCTAAGCCAGACACTTAATTGTAAATTCCAGAGTAATCACATAGATTTAGATGCAGACTTAGTACATCCTATCGAAGACAGAGGTGTCCCATTAAGTTTAAAGCGAAAGAAACGATTTTATTTAGCGTACGATTTTTCATCTGATATGATAGTGGAACATGGAGCGCGAAGAACATTCAGATAACGTGCGTGTTGCCGAAATATACTCTTGCGTTTGGTACGCTTCTCGAATTTATTGCTACATAAATGATTATAAAGCTAGTAGATACACCCGTAATACCGAAGACATTTCTCTGAGGCGGTGGCATTGTGTACTGCGACTGTTACTCGTTATTGCAGTAAAAGAAGTCGGTGTGCAGTTCACTAAACCCTGTCTATACAGAGTTCAGTAAAATCAATAGCGAAAACTGACATGGTAGAAAGAATACGATAATAGAAGCAAAAAAGTAAATGTAGACATGGGTCCACAAACGGCTCATTTGCGATATATTTGTGAATATATCGTTATGAGGCGCTACTGACTTCGTACGTTGTAAATACCATTACGCTTTACTGGTTGCACACAGAAGCTGTCTGCAATGGGATGTTTTTTTTTTCTTTTTTTCATTGCCAAGAGACGGAGATGTATCAAATTATGCGTAGAGGACGGACCGGATCGATACGGTGCACAGCCGTAGCAGCCGCGTAGCTTTTCTCAACAGTATCAGGTGTGTTCACAACGGAACGTTACACCAACAAAGAATATGTGGACATCCGCAAGTCGTGATCTAATGCTTAGACTTGCTGGTCTGGATCACGGGGTCCCGGGTTGGATTCCCGGGCCGGTCGGGCATTTTCTCCGCCTGGGGAGTGGGTGTTCGTGTTGTCGTCGTCATTTCATCATCATTCGGGAAAATACCGAGACTAGACTGTGAAAATATAGGACTTTTTACGAGCTCTGATAAAACGGCGTCGCCGGCCTTGCGACCGAGAGGTTCTAGACGCTTCAGTCCGGAACGACGCGGCTGCTACGGTCGCAGGTTCGAATCCTGCCTTGGGCATGGATGTGTGTGATGTCCTTAGGTTAGTTAAGTTTAAGTAGTTCTAAGTCTAGGGGACCGATGACCTCAGATGTTAAGTCCCACAGTGCTTACAGCCATTTTTGAAAACGCGTCGTTGAGCGCCCCACAAACCATCATCATCATCATCATCATCATCATCATCATCATCTCTCCGTGGACCTGAATTTCTTGAGGACTGAACGGAAGTTGTCTGTTTGTGTCAGTAGAGATACCCTGATGGAAGCCATTCTGAAAGTCGTACATGTGTAAAGGATGAATCAGCGTCTCCGATGACAGGGGAGCTACGCACCTGGCAGAGGAGCAGAAAAGCCTGCGCACAAGTTGATGAAAACGAATCATGATCGATCATAGTCGGCGAACATTCGAGACGGTTGCCATAAGAAGTTAATACGAAAATATGCTCCTGAAATGAAGCAGCACCTCTAACGATCTGTTCCTTCTATCACAGTCTGGAACGTAGTTCACAAACCGAACATCAGCCGTCAGCTTTGACGCTCTGAACCCTCATCACGAAGAAGACTATATAACTAGCGGGAATGGTTCAGAGATTTTGAAACGCGGACAGACGATGATTAGAAGAGAGTTACGAGACTTTATCATAAAGTTTTAATTAAACCTCGGAAAAACAGTTATGTAATTTTTTAAATTGGTAGTTGTGTGTCTACAGCCCGCTGCTAATCTGTATTGGGCAGCCTATTTTGTGTGGCGCTCCTCTACCCGAGTGCTATGGTCAGGCCCCAGGATTGGTAATTTTATTTTTTCGAATTTGTAATTTAATTTTATGACCGCCCTTTGTATATAACCAATTCCGTCATATTTCATTGTATTTCCAACAGCAAATAGATTTTCCACTCTTAAGCAACAGAAATTGACACAGCTATCTACTTTCTAATAAGGAAAAATCGCAAGTTTGCATGCCTGTGTATGTCTCACGAATTGGATGTAATGTTTGTTAACACTACCTGCATTTCACCACATGCTACAAAAGAAATTACAGGAAACGTCAGTTGGTGAATGTTATGATGACGACGAACGAATCGTCGCCAATGTGAATGACTGGTGGCCAATGCTAAATAGAAACATACAAATCTCTTCTTTGCATATACAGCAGGTTAGTCAGTGAAGTCGATAAGGAGCTGGCTGCTTGGTCTGGGTCTACAACGACTAAAATAACTAGAAGTCGTTGGTAAAAAATATTATATTGGGGGGGGGGATTAAAGGGACCAGACTGCTACGGTCATCGGTCAAATATTATATTGTACATAACTGGTGGTACAGGAGTCTTCATAGTCAGGAGGAATATAATTACAACCAGAGAGCTATAGAGGCATCACGTAGGCCATACTTTAACTAAGCGCCTTGTTATAGGTTGCTACATATCAGCTGAAGGCTATCCTAATTTCCTACTTGACGTCCCGAGCAAGAGTGGCCGAGCGCGCGCTAGAGACTTGTTGCACGTCGCGGAGCGGCGCTAGCGGCGCTGGTCTCGACTCGGGGGTCCAGCGATACTAGTACGGACCGCGGTCGATATCTGCAACCCCTAACAAGTGTGGTATCGAACGTTGATACCACAGTGGACATGGTCACAGTGGCTAGAACATGTGTCTCATTTCCAAATTAGAGATATCTTACATGTAACCTGAAAAAAATTACGTGAACCGTCTGTTTTGGGCGAGTTCATATTGGCTAAAATCCCTGGCTTATTCCGAAATACCGAACTATCAGTTTAGTAAGTCACGGCTGCAAAATACTAACGCGAATTCGTTACAGACGAATGGAAAAACTAGTAGAAGCCGACCTTGGGGAAGATCAGTTTGGATTCCGTAGAAATATTGGAACACGTGAGGCAATACTGACCCTACGACTTATCTTAGAAGGTAGATTAAGAAAGGCAAACCTACGTTTCTAGCATTTGTTGACTTAGAGAAAGCTTTTGACAATGTTGACTGGAATACTCTCTTTCAAATTCTGAAGGTGGCAGGGGTAAAATATAGGGAGCGAAAGGCTATTTACAATTTGTATAGAAACCAAAAGGTAATATAAGAGTTGAGGGGCATGAAAGGGAAGCAATGGTTGGGAAGGGAGTGAGACAGGGTTGTAGCCTCTCCCCGATGTTATTCAAACTGTATATTGAGCAAGCAGTGAAGGAAACAAAAGAAAAATTCGGAGTAGGTATTAAAATCCATGGAGAAGAAATAAACATTTGAGGTTCGCCGATGACATTGTAATTCTGTCGGAGACAGCAAAGGACTTGGAAGAGCAGTTGAACGGAACGGGTAGTGTCTTGAAAGGAAGATATAAGGTGAATATCAACAAAAGCAAAACGAGCCTAATAACATGTAGTCGAATTAAATCGGGTGATGCTGAGGGAATTAGATTAGGAAATGAGACCCTTAAAGTAGTAAATGAGTTTCGCTATTTGGGGAGCAAAATAACTGATGATGATCGAAGTAGACAGGATATAAAATGTAGACTGGCTATGGCAAGGAAAGCGTTCCTGAAGATGAAAAGTTAGTTAACACTGAGTATAGATTTAAGTGTCAGGAAGTCTTTTCTGAAAGTATTTGTATGTAGTGTAGCCATGTGCGGAAGTGAAACACAGACGATAAATAGTTCAGACAAAAAGATAATAGAAGCTTTCGAAATGTGGTGCTACAGAAGAATGCTGAAGATTAGGCGGGTAGATCATGTAACTATTGAGGAGGTACTGAATAGAATTAGGGAGAAGAGGAATTTGTGGCACAATTTGACTAGAAGAAGGGATCGGCTGGTAGGGCATATTCTGAGGCATTAAGGGATCACCAATTTAGTATTGGAGGGCAGCGTGGACGGTAAAAATCGTAGAGGGAGACCAAGAGATGAATACACTAAACAGATTCAGAAGGATGTAGGTTGCAGTAAGTACTGGGAGATGAAGAAGCTTGCACAGGATAGAGTAGCATGGAGAGCTGCATCAAACCAGTCTCTGGACTGAAGACCACAACAACAACAATTTTTAGTCAAGAAAGGACATTTCAAATAAAAGGGAAGTGGTCCTACGATATTCATTTAAAATACGGGCAGAAAATGTCCGTATCAAATGCATTAAAGCTACGTTAAGAGCGTTACAAGAATGCTTGCAAAATTCCCAAACTAACTCCATTTCGTAATCACAATACTCGAAAAATTCACCAGTCCAAAAGATTTCAGAGTTCAGCACGATGATTCACAAGTTAACACACACGATATAGTATCGCATACTCTGTGTATGCGCAGTTCCGTATTGCAAACGAGAATGTTAGTTTCCTACTCTGGAACACATTCAGACCTCTCGAATTATAAAGTCCCTTCAGACGCATGATAGCGACCGCTCACTGCCCAGATTCAGACACCTCCATGATCGAGTCACGCTCGTTTATCACTGGCTGGTCTGCATTCTTACAGTACACGACATAAAGTATCCAGAATCGCTCCCTTGAGTTTTTCCCTCGAAGAGTCCCAGTCTCCACTTAACTCCAAAGTGTTCCGTCACTGACCGACTCTCATAATATATTACAACAATACTTAAATAAAGAAATGTTATAAACATTCTGTCGCGATGATTCTTATCCATGTGAAGTCACCTAAGTCTTTGCCTGAAGCGATTTAGTGAAATCACGGAAAACTTAAATCAGGATGGTCGGACGCGGGTTTGTAGCGTCGTCCTCCCAAATGCAAGTCCAGTGTGTAAAACCATTGCGCCACCTCGTTTGATTCGAAATTTTTACCGTGCCATGCTGTAACGGAGACCCACACCACAGTGCGCCGAACCACCCGCTGCATGACATACTGTCTGTTCCCGATCCTTGAACTGCCTCGTTTTGTGTGTCCAGCCACATTTGGCGCTACAGTCACGCTGACCTCACGCCACATGACGTCCAGCTTTTTGTGCACGTCTGGCAGACCTCGCACAACGTCCTCTCACACTTTACTTCATTTCCAACGAGCTACTAATATGTTGTGTTACATTATCTATCTCGTCCATAACTTCTGCAGAACATAGTATTAACAGAAATAATATATGCCTTGGTATCATACCGATGTTTATTTGGACGTCTGACATCTGAAGTGCAGCTGATATTATGCTCCAGTTTGTCATCTGCAACTAATCGGGATTTTTCAGCATTACATGACATATATTTCCAATGTTAGACTTAAAAATAAATTAATGTTTTTTTCCGCTTTGCTAATGTTAGATTATAAATGTGTCATTATATTATATTCCTCTGACGATACTGATATGTTGTTTTACTCTGTAACTAATGTTTGTTAGGTTGGAAAGGTAGTTTTCGAAAATGTTATGGCGATGTGCTGATGAATGAGCTTTGTAAACTGGTGAGTGGGAAGGAGAGACCGGTGTGTGGAAACTGAGTGAATGCACTTAGTTTTTCTTAACTTTGCTTTTTCATGCCTCTACTGTGCTTTCTGACGCGCTCTTTGTTTTTCATGCCTCTACTGTGCTTTTTGACGCGCTCTTTGAAGCACATGGGGTTGGTTGTACTCATGGTTTCTGAAGCGCATGCATTTACTGCGTAACTGACTTTTATATCATCATAATTTAGTAGGCAGGATAACGAAACAATTTGTAGACAAGTTAACACAAGGATAAATCCCGTGGAATTAATAACGCTTTTGAATTAATCAAATAAATATTTATTAAAAGTAATTCACACATTTGCGAATGATGCCTTTGC
The DNA here is from genome assembly GCF_021461385.2 of Schistocerca piceifrons. Lineage (NCBI taxonomy): Eukaryota > Metazoa > Arthropoda > Insecta > Orthoptera > Acrididae > Schistocerca > Schistocerca piceifrons. The sequence goes on from NC_060138.1 coordinate 695,322,051, forward strand.
GCAATAATGGATACAAATGAAAACAAAAATAAGTAGCAATTAATGAAATGAAACAGAGCAACATAAACGTAACATGTGCGTGCATTCATTTAACTATACATTAATCACGAAATTCGAATGCAAACACTCATAGTTTGACGGCACAGTTTATCACTATTAAACGTGGTACAAAAAAAAAGGTTCATTTTTCCTAAATATTCATGTTCGTATGGGTGCTCAAACTAAATCGCCGATACCGCTGTCAGATATTCTATGTTCGACAAAAAGATAAAGCTTGACTCTATAGAATTTTTTTAAAATCCAACACTGGGCGCCCGAACAAAGTCGAAGTGTTTAACTACACTGAAGAACCAAAGAAAATGGTACACTTGCTAATATCGTGTAGCCCCCCCCCCCCCCTCTCCCCCTGGGCACGCAGAAGTGCCGCAACACGACGGGGCATGGACTCGACTAATGTGTGAAGTAGTGCTGGAGGGAACAGACACCATGAACCCTGCAGGGCTGTTCATAAATCCGTAAGAGTCAGAGGGTGTGGAGATCTCTTCTGAACAGCTCGCTGCAACGAAACCCAAATATGCTCAGCAATGTTCATGTCTGGGGAGTTTGGAGGATACTCGTACACGTCCGTCCGCTCGATATAATTTGAAACGAGACTCGTCCTACCAGGCTACACGTTTCCTGTCATCAACAGTCCAATGTCGGTGTGGACGGGCCCAAACGAGTCGTAAAACTTTGTGTCGTGCAGTCATCAAGGCCACACAGGCGTGCCTTCGGCTCCGAAAGCCCATTTCGATGATATTTCGTTGAATGGTTCGGACGCTGAGACTTGTTGGTGGCCCTACATTAAAATTTGCAGCAACCTCCTGAAGTGTTGCACTTCTGTCAGGTTGAACGATTCTGCTCAGTCGCCGTTGATCCCGTTCTTGTAAGATCTTTTTCCGGCCGCAGTGATGTCGGAGATTTGATGTTTTACCGGTTTCCTAATATTGACAGTACACTCGTGTAATGGTCCTACGGGAAAATCCCCACTTCATCGCTACCTCCCATCGCTCGTGAACCGACTATAACACGACATTCAAATTCACTTAAATCTTGACAACCTGCCTTTGTAGCAGCAGTAACCGATCGAACAACTTCGCCAGACACTTGTTGTCTTATATAGGCGTTGCCGATGGCAGCGCCGTATTCTGCCTGTTTACATCTCTCTGCACTTGAATACGCGCGCCTGCACCAGTTTCCTTGGCGCTCCAGTGTGGTCTGACTGCTTCGACAACCAGAGTAATTCGACTGCCGCCAAGCAGCCCACAGATCACAACTCTCGCAGGAGACGAAACTTGCAACGAAGAGTGACTGCCGACAAAAGACCGTATGTGCATTTGCTGCTGGCACTTACATACTTTCCGTGACATCACACACTACTGAACTCATGTCATATATCGAAACAATGATGACTATTCAAAATTAAGGTTATTTACGTATGTACTCCTATGTTGCCTTCATATTACACTATCTGGTCGAAAGTAGTCAGATTCTTACTAAAGTGCGCGTCATTTACGTTGGCGGCCGAGTTTAGGTTCGTTCTGCGCGTCTGACGTCACAAAACACAGTCAGCCAATGAACAGAGAACGACGTTGCCAGATCTCGACTGCAGTGCATAGCATGGACGAGTGTCTTCAGTATTAGAAACGTTCAGTCATAAATAAAGTAATAGAACAAAAGCAATGTCTTGATAGCAGACTTTCTTTTATAGAAAGTTTGGAAAAGCGTTCTTTATACCATTTGCTTCTTATTCTATTAATTAATTAAACCAAACAAGCAATAAGACTCCTAATTCAGGTGATAGGAAGGAAAGGTGTTTGTATCAATCTCACGAACCGCTTTTTCGCACTAAAGAAGAGCGGTAATTGTTTATTTCCTATTGTACTTCGACGAAGCGTGAGTGATTCATAGTCATACCAAAAGTGTTTGTCAGTATTTTGCGTAACGTGTTAGACTCTTCACTGTGTGCTGTAGGTAAACGATCTGCGTTAGCGTCAAGGTCAAGGTGTTGGACTTCTAGGGGAAAGGTTATGAGTTCAAACCTTGTGCAGAACTCAATATTTTAATTATTTAAAAACAATATCGAAGTGCCTTACTTCATGAGTTATATTCGTTTGAATGCAATTTTTTGAAATTTCTAGTGCTTTGTCTCTTCATTAACCCTTTCGCTGCTGCAGACACGTGCTCCCCGCATTCCGCGCTGTGCGCAATTTTGTCATCACTGTACTGCTCGCCTGTGCAGACACATGGTGTTCCCACTGCTTTGACACACTTATCATTCGATTTCACAAAAACTATTTGGCCCAAAAATTTGATTTTTACACGTCTTCTTGACTGATACCTTCCCCCCATAAATGACTTAATTTTGTTTCGATGTTCAACGCAGTTATTATGCAGCATTAAATGTAGTAAACCATTGCACGAAATTTTGAAGAGTTTGCAGAGGTAGAAGTCCATAGCGTATACTTTGCGTATGGTCGATTTTAGTTGCCACAATCTTGAGAATGAAATGTGGACAAGATACCTAAATTTCATATAAAATTTACTGTATAACAATATCTCATTTAATTTAAGTACCACATAGGTGTCGTATGTAATATTGAGAAAGATTCCGTCTTTCGCGACTGTAATAAAAGTTTTATTTACACCGGACGCGTTTGGCTTTATTTTAAAGCACTTCAATCAATGAAAGGTATGGCACATACACAATGGTACTCATGTTCTCTTTCTTGTTTTTGTTCCACAGTCGCAGTTTCACCTATGGTACTGAAATATATTCCTCTTCTGCAACTGTAATAAGCGACTTATTTAGACCAGACGCGTTTCTCTCTTTTGAAGCATCTTCAGTGGACAGTATTTTGTCTCCTTCATTGTCAAGTCACCTTTCGTAGTTTTGTGCTGCGGTAACACAATATTCAACGTTTGTGTTGGCTGATCAGTGTTTTAGCAAAAAATGGTTCAAATGGCTCTGAGCACTATGGGACTCAACTGCTGTGGTCATTAGTCCCCTAGAACTTAGAACTACTTAAACCTAACTAACCTAAGGACATCACAAACATCCATGCCCGAGGCAGGATTCGAACCTGCGACCGTAGCAGTCGCACGGTTCCGGACTGCGCGCCTAGAACCGCGAGACCACCGCGGCCGGCGTGTTTTAGCAAATAAATGATGTTTGTGTGTGCCACACACAAAAATTATATTTGACATAGCTCAGAGCGCTTCACTGATAGACGGTCTATTCAAGTCCTAATGTTTTTGTAAGTCCACAGTTTTGTTTAATGTATTTTGTGTACTTCCTTTTGATTCATTGAAGTGCTTTAAAATAAAGCCAAACGTGCTCAGTGTAAATAAAACTTTTGTTACAGTCGCGAAAGACGGAATATTTCTCAATATTACGTACGACACCTATGTGGTACTTAAATGAGATATTGTTATACAGTAAATTTTATATGAAATTTAGGTATCTTGTCCACATTTCATTGTCAACATTGTGGCAACTAAAATCGACCATACGGAAATATACCCTATGGAGTTCTACCTCTGCAAACTCTTCAAAATTTCGTGCAATGGTTTACTACATTAAATGCTGCATAATAACTGCGTTGAACATCGAAACAAAATTAAGTCATTTATGGGGGGAAGGTATCAGTCAAGAAGACATGTAAAAATCTAATTTTTGGGCCAAATAGTTTTTGTGGAATCGAATGATAAGTGTGTCAAAGCAGTGGGAACACCATGTGTCTGCACAGGCGAGCAGTGCAGTGACAAAATCGCGCACAGCGCGGAATGCAGGAAGCACGTCTTTGTAACAGCGAAAGGGTTAATGTGGCCGTGGTGGCTTTACTTCATGAACTGCGCGCTCCCGCCTAAACGTAAGCTTGCAAACTAGCTATACTATGGCGCTGCTTCCATTGGCGCGTGCGTCGTGTGCAACTGGCAACGCAGCACTCTCCCGCGTCTGGGCGGGCATGCGCGAGCCGCCAAGATAAGAGAATTCAACTATAGTGAATATTAATAAGGGGTATGTCCACGCTTCGCCTTTATAGCGGCTTGAATTGTGCTGGGGACACTTTCAGTAAGGTGTCTGAATGTTTCTGGAAGATGAGCAGCCAACTTTTCCTCAAGAGCCGAAACGGTAGACGGTAGGGGTGTTGTACCTTGGGGTCTGAACCGAAGTAGACGTTGTAACTCATCACACAGTGGTACAATCATCGTCTCAGAAATGTTGAGCTCGCCAAACTCAAACCCTTCGACAGACTGCCAGAAGATGTACCGTGATTTATCATTACAAATTACTCATTCCTATTCTTCCACTGCCCAGTGGCATCGCTCTTTAAGCGTTCTTTAGCACTGACTACAGAAATACACGGCTTATGCTCGACCATTGTACCCCATTCTTTTTAATTCTTCACGTACCATCGTTGTGCTAGATGGACGGTTGATGCTGATGGAACTCACGAATTATTGTCCCTTCTATTTCGTGCGATTTTTTTATAGCTACAATCTGCAATACTGAACAATCACTGTCCGTCAATGCCTGGTCTTGGTTAAGCTTTGGATTTTCTCCGCTTTTCGACTTCACCGTCATATAACGAACAGTCTACAGCTTCGGAGGGGCTGAAATTTGCTAATCACGTGACAAAGGTGGGCCAGTCGACATTCGAAGCCGCTGACCTCTCCCGACAGAACCATTCCACTGTTGCTGCTCCTCTGCTGACAACACAATACTTCCCGCCTCCTTTTATTCTGGCCGGTCCGCCTCTCGTGACATACAATCGTCAATTCCACATTACAGAAGGGTCTCCGGATACTTTTAATGTATGTGTAGCTGTCGAGGATTTATGACTGTGTCACATTTGCACATATAGCTGTTATAAAATCGTCGGTAACTTTTGATTTACAAGCGAGATTTGCAATGTAACCTCTTGTGCTGTTTGTTGACATCATCAGATTTCATTTTATACTTCATATGAAATGGTCACTCTAGGTATTTGGGGAGCAAAATAACTGATGATGGTCGAAGTAGAGAGGACACAAAATGTAGACTGGCAATGGCAAGGAAAGCGTTTCTGAAGAAGAGAAATTTGTTAACATCGAGTATAGCTTTAACTGTCAGGAATTCGTTTCTGAAACTATTTGTATGGAGTGTAGCCATGTATGGAAGCGAAACATGGACGATAAATAATTTGGACAAGAAGAGGATAGAAGCTTTCGAAGTGTGGTGCTACAGAAGAATGCTGAAGATTAGATGGATAGATCACGTAACTAATGAGGAGGTATTGAATAGAATTGGAGAGAAGAGAAATTTGTGGCACAACTTGAATAGATGAAGGGATCGGTTGGTAGGGCATATTCTGAGGCATTAAGGGATCACCAATTTAGTATTGTAGGACAGCCGGCCGGAGTGGCCGTGCGGTTCTAGGCGCTACAGTCTGGAACCGCGAGACCGCTACGGTCGCAGGTTCGAATCCTGCCTCAGGCATGGATGTGTGTGATGTCCTTAGGTTAATTAGGTTTAAGTAGTTCTAAGTTCTAGGGGACTGATGACCTCAGAAGTTGAGTCCCATAGTGCTCAGAGCCATTTGAACCAAGCCATGGAGGACAGCGTGGAGGGTAAAAATCGTAGAGGGAGACCAAGAGATGAATAGACTAAACAGATTCAGAAGGATGTAGGTTTCAGTAGGTACTGGGAGATGAAGAAGCTTGCACGGGATAGAGTAGCGTGGAGAGCTGCTTCCAACCAGTCTCTGGACTGAAGACCACAACAACAGTGGTTTCATTGTCATAAATTTATATTGTCCAAAGTAATATTCGCTCGTAAAACAGCTGTAACTTTCATAATACTTATCATAGAGTAATGCTTAAACTGCAGTGAGTTCTCCTCATCACCACAATTTTTACAGTGTGTTTGGTTTGATTGTGTCATGTTTGTAAGGTCTGTAACGTAGTTTCACTGAAAATATGATATCTACCTTACATTTCGTTGGCAGTAGTCACCATTGTGTCTTCTCCAGCCACGTCGGTCTTTCTTGTATGGAGTTGTCAGGCAAAATGCCCTGTCCAACGAACATTCTTGCATCACTGACAGCTGACGCCCGATTTAGCCGCTCTCGCTCCGCGAGCTGACTGCGTGTAATGTACAAAACTCGTTGATTTGCGTCTTCTGCAACACCGAGCCAAATTGCGCAGTGATAGGATCCCACTAGACTCGTATTCGGGATGGTGCGGAAGAGGAGAGGTGAGGAGGGAGCACTTCCAATCCTGACCAGCCATCTAGATTAAAGTGATACTTGACTCCCATAAGCCGGCCGGGGTGGTCGAGCGGTTCTAGGCGCTACAGTCTGGAACCGCGTGACCGCTCCGGTCGCAGGCTCGAATTCTGCCTCGGGCATGGATGTGTGTGATGTCCTTAGGTTAGTTAGGTTTACGTAGTTCTAAGTTCTAAGGGACTGATGACCTCAGACGTTAAGTCCCATAGTGCTCAGAGCCATTTGAACCATTTGACTCCCATAAATCGCGTAAGGCGAATGTTGGTATGACTCCTTTGAAAGGACACAGCGGGGTTCTTTCCCCGCCCGTCCCGAATTCGATCTTCTGCTCCGTCTCTAATGGCCTCGATGTCGACAGGACGTTGAACCCCAATCTTCCTTCCTTCTTCTCTTCTACAAAGAATTCTAGTGAGATGAAGGGACACTTTGAAATCAGATGCCAGGATGCAACTAGATAGCAGTGTTTGCACTCCCTGCGTAAAATTATTTCCGGTGGCAGTACATGTAGCGCGCTCTGGCAGCTACACTAGAAAGAGAGCATGTCACAGGTGTCCGGCCGTGGTGCGAGTTCCCTTAACACGGCACTTCTCCGGAACTGCCCGCTTGCCTAGTTATGGTGCTGAGTGGATAGGGCGATGAGGGGGCGGGGGCGGTGCACCTGCCAGGTGCCACGGGAGTGCTCCTGAATCGATTATTCGAACAAGGGGCGGAAGGCCTCCATCAACGAAAATGAGCTGTCGATACGCTCGCTAGGCTAATCGCCCAGGAAGCCGGTGGGAGAGGAGGAGGGCCTACGCTATTAACTCGGATGAACGCATCTTCACAAGATTGCCTATCTTCACAACTAAAATATTCCGGAACAGTTTTGTGAAGCGTAGAGTTCAGTGCAAAATTTCTCTGTCACGCAGTATTTCATTGACAACTATCTAACGATTCATTAATTCCCAATATTATTAAACTAGCATAATCTTACGCATTAACCTTATAAATGATGTATGTATGTACTGCAAGCAGTCACAGTGTTTAAGGATTACTAATCTTAACACATTAATTCGTTACGATGCATTCTGAGGCACTAGAGCCAACCATTTAAGAGCCACTCCTACGAATCATTATAATAATGAATAATAGAAATCGCTAACTAGATTTTCTGCTATTTGGTGTATTGCCAGGTCTTCATTAAGTCCAGAATATATGGCTCTCTACTTATAAATTGAAAACATGTATGCTGTATTTCTTGCCAAAAAAGTTTTCGTGGATGTTTTTGGTGATACTATGCTTTTAAGGTAATTACTGCAACTGCGCTCACTGAAAACTGCTGCAGTCGAGCATCTGCCCTCAATTTTGTAACATTTATCTGCACTATTCTAAGTCGTGTTTCACTTTAACACAAAGTTTTTTTCAACTGAACCAACACAGCACAATGTAACAATACATATTAACTCAATCTGTATCTAGTCTTAAGGAAAAATAGTATGGTATATTTGCACAAACCATTTCATTGTGTTCATACCATGATAAGAAAAGAAAACATTGCCAGATCAATTACCCAAATTTAGGAGCAGCTCCTGCTGGGCAGTTTCTGATTTTTTCAAAATCATTGTGATGTTCATGTAAGGCGACCGGATTTTAACGGACCTTACATGAACTTTATCCGAAACGACAGTACGATACAGATTGAGATACTCGGGAAATAATAATTACATTATATTAACAAAAGGCAAATGCAGTTAATCTCATCTACCCGAAAACTAACAAAACAATCTCTACCAATAAATGGACAATGGCATGAAACAAACAAGTTAAAGCGAAACGTATTTTTGGAGACGAACCGAGTAGGTGGCTAATGATATCGTAGAACTCCCATTAGCAAGAATACGGTGAGCTTCAACGCACTAAGGGATAAGGCCAGAACAATACATTATTCCTTTTAGCATAAATAAGGCCGGGACGTTGGGTAAGTGGCTGCACGTCATTAACAGGGCCAGGCCGCGACCCACGAAGAAAAATAAAAATGTTTATTCACCTCTAGCGAGACGGTGATTGGCTGAAGCCATACTTGGCGACGCAGACGCGACACGGTGTGGGAGATCCCCGTTATATAAAAGCATTTTGAGATCAAAAGGCTCTCTCTCTCTCTCGTCTCGTGGCGGACCGCACAGGTGTGTGGAAATAAGCGAAGGCGTTGAGAATTTGCTTTCTGCGAAGTGAGGACGATACGCTTCACATATCGTGGCGACAGACAGCAAAGCGACAGTTTATTATTTCTGCGGGAATTTTTGCGGGCAAAGAAATTGTGCATGTCGCTCCAACCCATAGCGAGTGTGCAATAGCCATTATTTCGACTAGGGAATGATTAACGTTCTACGGAACGCAGTAAAATTGCGAATGAGTGAATTCAGTCAAGGCCAGACTGGGGAATTAGCGTTTCAGCTCCAGCACAGAGACAACGCCATTGCAGAGGCCGCTTGGTAAAGTACCACCGCACATTAGGCCACAGTAAATGTTGAAACTGGATTGTCCTCACTCCAATTTGCGTACGTTTTGACCACTGAATATCAAATGCTAGGATACCAACCTACCCTTACATTGAGTACATGAGAGATTTTTCATTGGTTCAAAAAGTAAATTTATTCTCCACCAACTTGGTGCATTGACCAGCTATGACAACGTAGATTTAAATGAGCTGATGAGGATTTGTAATATTCATTCTTTCCTGTGATAAAAAATTTCATGTGTAGAGATAACGGTTTTAATAATCGTCATTTCATTATGTCCAAGAATTAAGTATTTTGTTGCCTGAAAGCAACAGTTGATATATTATATGTAGAATAAAAAAGAGAATAGCGGTTTTGTCTTTCTAGAATAGACCCCGAACTTTCACTTTTATTAATTCATGCACTCTAGGTACTTGACAACAGCATTTCTAATGGTTTTTATTTCGATCCGCGCCTGATATTTGCTGCCTTACAGAGCCGGGGTCATAGGCATAGAATGCCTGTTTGACACCCTGGGCTTTTTTCCATTTGCGCACTAAGTGGTAAGTTAAGTTTGCACACATTAGTAAATTCACTGTGCAGATAAAAAGGTCTGACATACGACATTCTGAATCATGGTTTAATGGAAGTACTTCAATTTATAGACGGATTTGAACCTCTAGCGATCGATACGAATATCTGCTGCCTCACAAACACGTAGACATTTTCTAGTTTGATAGATCGTTTATTCTAATCATAGTTGCAGTATAGCTCTAATGAACATACCTGCCTCGGTAGCCAAGACTGCAAGCGGTCTATTCCGAAGTAGTTGATTGGAAATCTGGAGCTGCAAGAAATTTTCAGTACTAGTACTTCGTCAGAAAACGGAGGAGAGGCCGTTGCGGAAAGTTGCTATCACCAGATTTTGCACCAGTGTCTTGTGCCGCGTTTCCGAAAAATGAAAATATACAGGAAGATTCCAATAATTACGAAAGCGAAGTTGGTTTTGGTGCCTTCACTGGGTGATTGACGTATTGCGCACAGTATAATGAAGTCTGCCAGTCGTCTAACGATGCTGTATACCCAGTTGTGAGGTTTGTGACAGACACGATAGAAAGGAACTAGGTTGAGAAGTTGGCGTCTGAAGTGGGGTGTCGATGGTGGAACAGATGCAGCGAAGTGCGATGTTAACGATCATACAATTATTGTGCCAGCGAAGCATTGTGAAAGGGCAGAGTACGATTGGTGCTGAAAAACAGCAAGGCATTTCCCTCGAATGCTTAGCACGAAGTTTAGACACATGAGCCTTCAAAGTGCGGACAAAACTTTAGGTCTCACCGTTGGATTGAGGAGAAACTGGAGCCACTTCGTTATGCTGAATCCCATGTTTTGGGCAAAATTGTTGAAACTACAACGAAGAAAACTGCGGGCCATTGCCTGAAACGGTACTTTGTGGCAAGCCTTCTAAACAAAAGACAAAACAGAATGCCTTGAATGCGTGGGTTCAGATGCTATTGTCGTTGGACTTTAAATGGTTGGTTAACTACTTTTGGAGACAATTATATGGCGTTGTATTCAATTATCTTTTAAATCAGTTATCTTTTCCTTTTACCTCTTTCCTGCTGAAACGAATTTATACCTACTGAATAGTTAGCATACGACCACTCGATCCAGATTGTACAACTTGCCTTCAATAATTGTAGCAACTCTCTTGTCCCTGTGTTAATGAAACCAAATCGTGATGACGCAAGACGAGCCAGTGCAATGCTCGTTGTTTTCAGATGATAGTAAGTAAACTGCCCTTGTAGTCGGCCACCGTGCACAAGGGCAAGGACAGTGCAAAGATGTGAACGAACTGGGTACGCAATAGGTTTTATATATATATATATATATATATATATATATATATATATATATATATATATATATATATATTTTAACGAACTGCTGGGTACGAAGACATCATTGCGGCACAAACAACGAAGGGCAGACCAGCGTAGAGAATTGGAGGAAAGCACAGACGAGCGGCGACTATGTACAGAGGTAGCTGGAAGGTATGGCTAGCTGTTGTAAATAAAAGAATTTTGATTTTTCACTGTGTTTTTTATTTCACGACCGATCGGACCTTACTTTCCGAACAGCTATTCATTTGATAAAGTGTGATTATTTGATGTCATGCACTTGCGTGCTATAATAATAGTGTGGGTCCACATGCTCATGGCATGCTACAAAATCTACTGCTTAGACTCTTTTCACATTAGGTCAGCTGTCGTTACAACTATTCTGGTTTATGAAAATTCTCTTTTCCTTTGCTATACTCATTGTGAATCGTTGTGCTAAATAAGCTTTTCTTGTCTGTCATCTTCTACACATTTAGCAGTCAAATCGCGTTACTAGTTGCATTTATGAGTCTAAACATTGAACATAAGAGTGCTTTTCTCAACTCAGGGTATATTCCTGATATACTTTTAGAGCTACTCCGTTTTTCGAAAGCTAGGAGGACGCTTAGAACGTCGATGCCTCAACCAGTCTGAAAACAGAATGCTTTGAGGCAGAGTGGCCGCTTCTACGGATCCGCTCCGTTTTCCCGCCTGCAGTTCTCCTCAGATCAGCCGCCCCCGAGCAAGACAAACGGACCGTTGCGCCGGTGACAAATGCTGCCCCCTCCCGTCGCCGCCGGGGCGCCATTGTTTGCAAGCGCCGGAGCTAGAGCAAACGCGCCAATGATAGCCCCGTCCCGCTGAACGGCTGTCAACAAGGGGCGCGTCCGCTTTGTGCCGGAGAACCTCTCAGAGCCACTTCTGTTTCTCGCCACTTGTTTGAAAAGAGAAGAGAAGAGGGACGTCTGACACTGGCTTGCTCGGGTCTGTTTGTTTTTCGCCACCGCCCCGGCGAACTGTTTTAATATGCAAATATGTCATAAAAGCGAATGAAAAGTCAACATTTGGTCTGAAGTGAGGGAACCTAGACAATGTTGCTTTCTCTTGTAAACTCTACTCACTTTCGACTAATAACGTTGGTGTTAAAAGTTGTGATCAAAATAGCAGAGGGTTGGGTAAACGTGTAAGTCAGCAGAAATTTTTACTCGAACACATTTGTAAGGTGTGGTTACACATCTCGTTAGCTGTTTTTTTTTTCTTTTTTACCTTTCTAGGAATGGGTGAGAACTGTAAAAATATGGCAACATTTGCAAATAACACTCAAAAAATAGTCGAAGGCGACAAGTATTTATGGTTGACCTAGAACAAAGTTTATTTTATTAAATAAAATTGCGTTCACTGAGATTGATGGCCACACAATAAAAAAAGAAAAGGAAATTTTTTTTTGACGTGGACAATTCGTCCTTACAGTTCACGTATGCGTGCAGCAATTTCAGAGTCCGATCTTGCCTTCAGCTCAAGAAAATCGGAAATCAGAGCCCATTAAATGATTCTGTAGTCACTGAAAAGCGCTAAGCGGTAATAAAATTGACCAAAAATATCCATTTACAAACTTCTAGCATGCTAAGAGTAGCTGCAGGGCAGCAGCTTGGTTAATCAATACAATGAAAAAACAGCTGAAGTAGCAAGTTTCACTTTTATCTACGTGATGTCCGCCCCCGGTAGCTGAGTGGTCAGCGTGACAGAATGTTAATCCTTAAGGGCCCGGGTTCAATTCCCTGCTGGTCCGGAGATTTTCTCCTCTCAGGGATTGGGTGTTATGTTGTCCTAATCATTAACATTTCATTCCCATCGACGCGCAAGTCGCAGAAGTGGCGTCAAATCGTAAGACTTGCACCAGGCGAACGGCGTACCCGACGGGAGGCCTAGTCACACGACATTTATTTTATTACTACTTGATGACTAGTTTCAATTCTGGATTTTAAATCATCTAACTAGTCAAATTGGCATTTCTCAAAATATAAGAACAATGTCAAGACAGCAATATATACATATGAACACTCACAGAGCCTGTGTGTGTGTGTGTGTGTGTGTGTGTGTGTGTGTGTGCTCTGTAACTGTTCATTTGCACTGTGTTGGTACCTTGATATGGATCTTATATTTTGTGGAATGCCATTTGTACTATCTGAATGATTTGAAAATGGGTGCCGGCCAAAAAATAGTCATCAAGTAAATAAAAACGAAATATGCAACTTTGACTGTTTTTCCGTTGTATTAATATCCATTTAGTTTCTCATTAGTGCCGGTAGTTGGCGAGGAATGAATTTTAACAGGCTTCAGTTCACTGCAGCGTTCGCGAGACAAAGCAAAACGTAAAGTTTGAGCTCGCTTCAGTGTCGGACAACCACCGAAAGTTAAAGTTATCGTAACCTGCGAATAGCTATCGCTCACGAGTCGCTTATAAAGTGTCACTGACATCATCCTGCCCTGTTCGTTACAACGAAAATTTCTTTTATGATCACCATCCTGTTATTGCAAATATAACATTAAAACTATATTTGCCGCCTACAAACAACGTTGTGAGTCCAGAGGTTGTCTTGTTATTTACAAATTACTCGTAAAAGTCATATAAAACTTTTCTGCAACATTGGCTCACTCAAGCAATACATGTCTCTCAGTTAGCACGAGTGTGAGCGGACACTTTCTACGAATCGGCTTTAAGAATTAACAATACATGCACCCTACTCTCTTGGCAAAAGCTTTATTACTGGCTGATGTGCATAAATTTAACGTTATGTTAAAAATACTGAATACTGTAAAATCACTGGGACAGGGAACAGGTAATGTATGGACCTACCCCGTGCTGACTTCGTAACGCATGTTACTGTGGAGAACTGCGTATTTTGTTGTGTAACTAAAAAAAATTGTTTCTTACTTGTAACGTTAAAAATATTTAGTATTTTAAAGTATGGTACTCACATTTTATAATATCAAAAAGTATAATTCATTTAATAGCTCGCTTGAGTTAGTAGCACCTCAGGTTCTCATACAATTAATTTGTTAAGGAAATTAGCCTAAATGACAACAATTAATAATGCTGTAGCTGGCATAGTTCTTGGCGTATAGAAACGTTTTAAGCGGCAACTTACGCTTTCTGATTAATGTAGCGTTACTGGATCGTTCTAAATATTCAGGATTTTTACGTAGTGTGTTCCGTGTGTGTGGGAAACACGTATCCTAGCGATAGGGAAATCCACCGCGTGTTCAGTGTCTCTCGCGACTTGCCGTATAGAGTGAACCCGTGCTCTTCTTCATCATCCATTATGATACATTCTGAGCCATGAAAATAGTGCAAATGTGAAGTATTTATATTGGTTTTTTAATGTAACACAAGTACTTAAGTTCCTTGGAAATGAATCGAATTAACATCTCATGAATTGTTAGAGATGATGTTGGAATCAAATGACTGATAAGGGATGCCTTTAATGCACAATGTTGCTGTTTTGGTCTTCAGTCCGAAAACTTATTTGATGCAATTCCCCACGCTAGTCTACACCGTGCAAGGCTCTCCAGCTCTGTATGACTGCTGCAACTATATCCAATTGAACTTACTTACTATATGCATACCTTTACACTTGCTACAACCCACACTGCCGTCCATTACCAAACTGACAACTCCTTGATGAACTAGTGTGTGTCCTGTCAACTGATCATTTCTTTTTGTCGATTTGTGCAATAAATTTATTTACTGCCCGATTTGATTTGGTACGTTCTCGTTTGATATCCAACCTACCTATCTAATCTCCATCATTCTTCTGTAGCACCACACTAAAATGCATGTGCTGTTTATCGTCCACGTTTCACTTTCGTGCAGTGTCGCCCACCACAACAATCTTCGTGAAAAGACAACATGTTGCTGAAACTTATCTTCAATGTTGGCATATTTTTCTTCTTCAGAAACACTTTCCTTGCAATTGCAAGCCTGCCTTTTATAACCTTTGTACTTCTCCACCGTCAGTTACTTTGTTGGCCACATAGCGAAACCCATCTACTACTTCGTGTCTCGTTTTCTTAACTAATTCCCGCCAACACTTTATTTAATTCGGCCACATTCATTAATCCTTGCTTTAGTTAGGTTTATATTCATCTAACTACTACTTTTGAAGTATTTATGCATCCATTTCAACTTGTCCTCCAAGCGCTCACCGTGTTCCCAGAATTCAATGACATCGGTAAACCTCAAACATATATTTCTTCTCTTTGAACTTTAATTCCCTTTCCAAATTTCCCCTTGATTTCTTTTACCACTCGCTCATTGTATAGATGGGGACGGGTTTTAACCATGTTTCACTCCTTTCTCAACTAGTGATTCCCTTTCGCGACCTCCGATTCATATAACTAGAGTCTTGTTTCTGTACAAGTTGTAAATAAACTTTCTCTTCCCGTATGTTATTGGTGCTACTTCAGAGCTTGAAAGAGTGTATTACAGTTAACGTCACGAAAGTTTTTTCTAATTCTATAATATACATTAATAAATTATTATAAAGTCTGATGCTCCATGCATTCTACACAGTGGGGCCACGTTCTCACAACATAGATCAGACAGAATCGAAAACTACGTACAAGTTTACAGTAAACTTTGATTTGAAAAGCTAAAGGCTGCCAGGATGGTTAATGTAAATTATTGAAATACACTGCTTATTAATTGCTGAAGAACAACTGTCACTTGCTAAGGAAGAACTGCCAATTGCTAAGCGGAATCGACAATTGCTGCGGAACACCCAACCAATGATAGCGAAAGGAAAAGTAGAGAGCACGGCGTGTTAACTGTACCGAAGCCTGTGCACGAATGGCTAAATGGTTCAAATGACTCTGAGGACTATGGGACTTAACATCTGTGGTCATCAGTCCCCTAGAACTTAGAACTACTTAAACCTAACTAACCTAAGGACTTCACACACATCCATGCCCGAGGCAGGATTCGAACCTGCGACCGTAGCAGTCGCGCGGTTCCGGACTGAGCGCCTAGAACCGCTAGACCACCGCGGCCTGTGCACGAATGCTCTGTATGTATCCATGCAGTACGCTGTATGACGAAGTTTGTTGTGGAACCGATTAGTGCGATATTCCGTGTGGCACGGCAACATATCTGCAAGACATCATCTAAGTGCTTGTGATAGTGGACGAACAGTTGGACGACTCAAGGCCGGTCAGAGTGTCACTACTGTGGCCACAGTAACAGGTAAGTCCAAAAGTGTCATCTAGCGATTTAAAAAAGGCCGCTGAAGGTGGAAATGCTATGCAGAACCATATCGTCGGTCGTAGACGGACCACCGCACCGCAAGAGGTTCGATAAGTAGCCCTAGCGGCGGGAAGAAATAAACATCTCACTCCTAGGCAGCGCTGCAGACATTGCAACCGCTACCGGTAAAAGTGTATCTGCCAGAACCATTTCTTGTCGATTAAATCAGGCTTGTCTGTACGCTAAGAAGCCTATTAAATGCATCACATTTCAACCATGGCTTTGTCGAGAGAAAGTTCTTTGGTGTAGGGAGCATATTGGTTTGGGTCAACAGCAGTGGCCCAGAGTGCTGTCTCCGCTTTATTGTGGCAAGTGATTCTCGCCATCAACTAGTGTGGAGAGAGAGGGTAACAGAATACACACCTCAGCATGTTCATGGCGTGGGCAGGCATTATGCGCAACGATCGAATGCCGCTTCATACCTTTGTAGGCACCATTACAGCGCCATGATATTGCAGACAGATTATTCTGGGTCGAGTTCGTCTGTTCAGGGGTTTGGTAGGTCCCGACTTCCTGTTTACGGACGACAATAGCCGCCCACACAGGGTCAATGACGTATCGGACTGTGAAGATATTGAATGTATGGAATGGCCTGTGTACTCCTCGGACCTAAACCCTGTAGAGCATGCCTGAGATAAAAAATGAAATGTTGTGTGACTAGAGCCTCCCGTTGGGTAGACCGGTCGCCTGGTGCAAGTCTCTTTTTTAGTTGACGCCACTCCGGCGACTTGCGTGTCGATGAGGATGATATGATGATGAAGGCAACACAACACCCAGTCCCTGAGTGGATAAAATCTCCGACGCAGCCGGGAATCGAACCCGGGCCCCTTCGTTCGGTGTTGTTCGTTGCGTTTGGCGTGGGCGGACGTCACATGACATCCGTTCGAGTTGATCGTTGATTTCTTTACTGAGTTTTTTTATTACAGAGGGCCACTGCCTCACTGACTGAACACGATGAGCTACCGTGCTGGCAACACCACTCAGCTATCGAGGCGAACATGCCTGATATGCTCTTGGCAGACGTTTTTCTCAACGGACCCTCTCTCCCCGTAAAATACAAAAGAGCAGAGATTCGAAAAGTGCAACAGAAACACGTACGCCTCAAAAGAGAAAGTGAACGTTGGTAGACCTGTTCTACCACATATCTTCAAACACTACATGTTTGATTGCAAGTAATATCATCGACCAATGATTTACCTATATTTGCTGAAGTACCAGCAACTAGCAAATATAAATATGCGATCAATAGTACGGACAGTTATACTAGATTCACTGGATATAGGTAATTGAGAAGACATTATTGATATTCCTAGGGATACTTTCCAATTCGGGACACGCTCAGGTCGGATCTAGGAAAAAAGCAGAAAGCGCGTTCCCCGCTTGTGGCAAGTATTTATTACCATCGACAGTGACATTACTCGATGTGAGACACACACACACACACACACACACACACACACACACACACGGAGAGAGAGAGAGAGAGAGGGGGGGGAGGGAGCGAGGGGGAGGGGGGGGGGAGAAAGAATGTACAAGAAAGACAAAAGAACGAAATGGAGTATGGAAGAGCATGAAATTAATAATAAAGGTTCCATAATATGTCCCATTTACTCTGCACGAAGTTCAGATACAGAATGAGTCCTCATCGACATCGAGAGCATTATGGACGAAGCTGCAGCTCCGTTGGAGAACGATAAAATTAGAAAATAGACGTTACCTTGTTTAAGGAACTTTCCTGCAGTAGCCAAAAAGGGTTAAGAGATGCCACGGAAAACCTAAATGATAATACCAGGGCCAATGTTCGACATCTCCTCATCTCGAGTCAACATTCCTAGCTATTGTGCTATTTTACTTGGTCAGATACTCGCAATCGTAGGCTCTATGCGGTAACAAGTTATCAGAATCATTTATTACGCTAAGAGACAACCAGTCCGGATTGCTGGGACAGCGCAGACTTCATATATATCATCCTCGGGAGAATAAGTTTTTGGTTTTATTTAAATTTTTTAGATTCCTATCCGAGTAAACGTTGTGTTCACCACCTGTGAGAATTTCAAACTGTGCACTGAGCTGGGACTCGTCGCTGGACGACTGCTTTTGCAGATCAGCCACTTCTTTCTACCTGAAGCATCAGAGCAGGCAGTTTTACTTGCCACTGGCTCCGCTCCATTCCCTCGCAAGTGCATCTCACTGAGAGCCTTTCGCACTAAATCAAGAAAAGTTGGTTAAAATCCCTGCAGCCATCGTCGTCACGGGAGACGGCGCTCATGAGCAACCACGCTGTCACCGTACCCGTACACCATGCTGCTGCTACGGGAGCGCAGCGAGCCACGCCCACTGGCAGACGCAGTTCGGGCGGCGGCTGCCGTGGACCGGTTTGGCTCAGTCTGAGGCTCGGAGATAACACGCCAGGGGACGGAGACCGCTGTACTGGGGGCGTAGCTCAGATGGGGGAGTGCGGCTCTCGCAGCCGAGCGAAGCAGACGTGCGGTGTGTGCTCTCCGCTGTCACAGAGGGCCCGCGCGCCTTGTTTACTTTTTTCGGCCGCACTAACGTGACGCCGTAGCGCTACAAGACCATGGCAAACCAATACAGAAGATCAACCTTGAAATTCACATTTCGGAACGACTTTACCCGACCAAAGGCGCTCGAAGTCGAACGCTTTTTAAAAGAGGAAGCCAAGATCCCGGCTGCCGACATCGTCGGCATTCACTTTTCGATCGTCAGTAGCACGGTCTATGTAAAGCTCATAAACGAAATTACATGCGACAAGGTGCTTCGTGAGATGAAACAAGAACTCCGCTTCTGCCACGCAGATGGCAATGTTGGCAACGTCGAGGTCGGCCATGCCGCAATGGGACTGCGGACTATCCGCATATTCGAACTTCCATTTGAACTCCCGGCGGCAGAAGTTGTAGCGGCGCTCCGCCCCTACGGCACGGTCCACGAACACGTGGCTGAAAAATGGACCCAGTTTAAGACGTATCCAGTACTCAATGGAGTACGCCAAGTGCGCATAGATCTCCAACGACACGTGCCATCCTATCTACAGATAGGAGGATGCCGGGCCATAGTTATTTATGACGGCCAGCCGAAGACGTGTTCCGGATGCGGCAAAGAAGGACACCTTCGTTCCGAGTGCCTCCAGCGTCGGATCACACAACTCCCACCGAAGGACGTTGCGCCACCAGCGGCGAAGACTGTTCTACCCGTGACTTACGCGGCGGCGCTCACGACGTTCTCCACACAACAGACACGGCCGACCGCTTCAGCGGTACAAGAATCACTTTCCACGGACAAAAACCTGGATGATCCGCCGACCTGGCCAGTGGTGGAAAATAGTACTACGACTCTGGAGCTACCGAACGCGACAGACATTGACGCCGGCAAGATGGCAATTGATTCCCTTATTGTACCGACCGAAGCGTTTTTTCCGGCGGAGCGTGAGTCAGTGCCGTCTTCTGACAATGAAGGCCATGTACGGAAACAGCGATCACCGAAACGCCGAAAGCGCCGTCGTCG
Organism: Schistocerca piceifrons; assembly: GCF_021461385.2. Classification (NCBI taxonomy): domain Eukaryota; kingdom Metazoa; phylum Arthropoda; class Insecta; order Orthoptera; family Acrididae; genus Schistocerca; species Schistocerca piceifrons. The sequence goes on from NC_060138.1 coordinate 695,341,540, forward strand.
GACCGTGTCGGAACACAGCGGTTCGCATTCGGCCGGGGAAGAACAACTAACCACTCAAGAAACCAGCCGCGAAGCTGAGGCTGTTTCCACTGACTCCAACCTTGCAGAACAGACAGAAAAACATGCAGCTTTCGAACATCAGCCCATTGACAGAAACAGTGAGCAGCGGGAAGGTACCAGTGCAGGCAGCGAAGTCGCCCGGTCCCTTACTACCAAACATTCCGAGGCTATGGAACATGAACAGACATCCGCGCCCGCTTCGTGGGCCGAGGACGTCGAGACACAAGATCCCGACCCGCGGCCAGCTGAGGCGCCGCCGGATCATGCAGCATAAGCAGCACAAGGAGGACCGCGTTTGGCGGGGGGTGACATCACTTCCGATGTTCGCTTCTCTCCAACTTCAACATGGATAACCTCGCCCAAACAACGCGTTGCCAGGCTTACCGCCTGGCGACAATGAATATCAACATGATCAGTTCTCCTGTCAAGATCCAACTTTTGATAGAAACCATACGAGCCATGGGAGTTGACTTTGCTTTCCTACAAGAAGTGAAAACGACTGCACTCCCGCACTTTTACGGTTACGCCACACATGTGACGCCCGGAAGCCCTGCAGACACCGGAGTGGCAATATTAGTGCGTGAAGGTATTGAAGTTACCGACGTCACGTTTCTTCCCTCCGCGAGAGGAATAGCATTTACGGCACTCAACACCCGATTCATTAATGTTTACGCGCCGTCGGGTACCACAAGACGTCACGACCGCGCCAGATTCTACTCCACAGATGTCGCTCCCCTTTTCCTTGGACGATACGAGCACAGCGTCTTCGTCGGCGATTTTAATTGCGTACTTCACCCCAAGGACCAAATCCCACATTACATGCCTTGTCCGGAACTGGGTGCGATGATCCAAGAACTTCACTTGTGCGACACGTGGGAAAAAGTCCACGGTAACCGCTCTGGCCACACTCATCTTACCAGTCATTCGGCCAGCCGACTTGACCGCATATATGTGTCACAAGATCTCACACACGGTGTGGTGGACGCCGAATTATGGCCTCAAGCCTATTCCGATCACAGTGCCTATATCTGCACTATACACCTACGCCCCCAACAAGTCTGGCGCAGCAATGGCTTTTGGAAGCTCAACATAACTCATCTCCAGGACCTGGATTGCCGTCGGCAAGTTGCAGCAACGTGGACTGACTGTGAACGCCGCCACCCACGATACACCTCGACCCTGGAGTGGTGGCTCCTCTGTGCCAAACCAGCAATCCGTAGGACACTTATGCGTTATGGCAAGGACGTGACTGCGTGGCATCGACAGACCCTCGATTTTTACTACGCGGCACTCAGGGACCTCGACGCCTTACCCCCTTCCCCGGAGAGACAACATGACCAAAGCAGAATCAAGGCTCACATACTATCATTGACGAAGCGTCGACTAGAAGGTGCAGTAGTCCGCTCGCGACGGCACGACCGAACGGTTGCAGAGGAACCCACTATGCACCACGTTGTGGCGGATAAGCGCCGACAACGTCAACATTTAATCACACAACTCAGGACACACGACGGTCGCTTATGTACGACCCAAGCAACCATAGTAAAGGCGGTGGAGGATCATTTTCGTCATCTTTACAAGGAAAGAACCGTCATTGACGAGGCCACTACTGAAGTGTTACAGCAGATAACCCGTACTATCGACGAGGCTACCGTGAATGCACTAACAGAGGAAATCTCACTCGAAGAAGTCGAAGACGCCGTGGACAAAGGTGCGGCCAATAAATCTCCTGGACCTGATGGATTGCCCATCGAATTCTACCGGACTTTCCGTGACATCATGATGCCTCGCTGGGTTATAATGTTCCGCGAACTTATGTCTCCAGACTGTGTTGTGCCGCCAGCGTTTGTAGAAGGTCTCCTCATACCAGTACACAAGCCAGGTGGAGGGCTATCGATTAACGACTATCGGCCGCTTACAATGTTGAACGCCGATTACAAGATTTTCACCAGGATTATGGTGAGCCGTATTAAGACGACTTTGCCGATGATCCTCGCTCCAGAACAGACGTCGCAGGGGGGAGAAGCCAACATACACATGGCCACCGGTGACTGTAGGGACTTAATAGCGATCGCTTCTGCGTGCCGTCTGAGAGCGGCGATCGTCTCCGTCGATTTCCACCGCGCCTTTGATAGAGTGCACCACAACTTCCTCCTACGAGTGATGGACTGTATGGGATTCCCCCCGGGCCTCATCGACACCCTACGGCGTCTTTGGACCGCAGCCAGCTCACACGTTCAGGTCAATGGAAGGACGGTAGGACCAGTACCCATTAAGAGGTCTCTACGACAGGGTTGTCCCCTTTCTACCTACCTTTATGCAATCGCACTCGAGCCACTCCTTGGGGGCCTTAACCACCGCCTATCTGGTATCACGCTGCGGGACGTCACCTTTCGCTATAGGACATACGCTGACGACCTGCTACTGCTGGTTCGTTCCAATGACGAAGTTCAAAGCGTACTAACCTGGATTGAGCGATACGGACAGGCCGCAGGCAGTCTTCTGAACATCAACAAGTCGGCGGCGTTGGACATTGGGCGTGGTCTCGGACCGGAAGCCCTCGCTCCCCTCCCACCAGTTTCTGATCTGCGATATTTGGGAATCACGTTCAAGAAAGGTGTACGTAAAACAGCTGCAGCAAACTACCGACGGTTATTACAGATCATACGCGCAATGGTGCGACAGAACCTACTCCGGGACTTGAATCTGCTACAACGTGTTGAATACCTGAACCTCTACGTGGCATCAAAACTCAACCACGTGGCACAGGTCCTCCCACTACCGCTGCAGATAGGTCGCCGGCTTCAGGCGGCCTTCAGTTACTACGTTTCCGCAGGTCATATCTTTAAAGTACGATATGACACTCTTACCCTCCCAGTGCACAAAGGAGGGCTGGGATTGGTCAACGTCAGGGCGAGAGCAGCTGCTCTTTACATGAGCAACATGGGGAAACGATGGAAAAGTCAATATGCCTCTCTCACGGGTCGTTTACTGCAGGTTCTGATGCCAGCCTCTAACGTCCCGCCGGTGTCGGTTGCGCACGTCGCACCACAGCTCTCCCATGTGTCGACCTTCATTCTTGATTACAGCTATGTCAGCTTGAACCTCTCCGCCACACGTCCACCAAAGGCGAAAGATTTTTATACCAACCTTCTGCGGGCTGTTCACCATAACGTGGTGGAAAACAAGTACCCTACGGTTCACTGGCCAAGAGTGTGGAAAACGATACACCACCACTTTCTGTCATCCACGGTGCGTTCGAAGTGGTATCAGATCGCCAACAAAAAATATGCCACACGCCAGCGACTTCACACTATTGGACTGGCAGACTCCCCTTATTGCCCAGATTGTCACCTTTTGGATACCGATGAACATCGTTTTACTTGCGCATCATCGTCCGGAGTTTGGCGACTAACACAGAAGATATTGGCTTGTTACCTCCGGGTCACACCTGATATGATTGACCCGCAGACCCTACTCTGTCCCGATGAAACTTACTTTCCGGCTGCAAAATATCATGCGCTTACATGGTTCAAAGGACTTACCGTCGCCTACATCTTTAGCGACGGAGAGAAAGAGCAGCTTGATTACTGGTGGTTCCTACAAAATGCTCACAACGCCCTCGAACGCACACCGAAATACCGTACGCTCTTCGCAAATTATTTACGCAGCGTTTTCGTTAACCCCCCACTCAGCTGGGGAGTGCCAGGCTGTGGTTAATGTGCTGTGCCGCATCACACTAACGGCTCTGCCTTGCCAGCCATGACCAAAGGAAGAGACAAGCTGCTGCAAGGATACTGTTTTCCTTGAGGCACTAGCGAAGCAGAATGCCTCCGTTGCAGATGCCCTTCAAAGGCGCTATTGGAGATTTCAGATAACGATGCCAAGGCTCCAAGTGGAACCAGTTACATTATTGAAGAACCTTTTAGTTAGAATTACAACAGTGGTTTATATTTTATTTTTTTGATTACTCTTTTATGCCACCTTTGTTGTTGTAACACTTACTTGTAACACTTAGTTACTAGAATTCTCATTTGTACACGCTCCCTAAATGTAATCATATAAAAAAAAGTGGCAACGGATAGCCCTAACCTTGATTCCCATACTTCCCCTGGTCTATAGGCAGCTCTCTGGGGTGGGTTTACTCAGGAGCTAACGCCTGAAGTGGATCAAATTTTTTTTGTTATAGGATGACAAGTGGCGGTGGCACTTAGGTTGTTTTATTTTTTTTATTTATTTATTTTTTTAGTTCCATTTTCCTAAGGGGCTTCTTAAGGGAAGAAAGTGGTTCAACAAGGGGGTACAAAAAAGAAAAAAAGGGGTAGAAATCAAAAACTAAAAAAAAAACAAAAAAAGAAAAAAAATAAAAAAAGGGAAAAAAAGCAAATAAAAAAAGGGGTAGCGTCAAAAAAACAAAAAAAACAAAAAAAACAAAAAAAGGGGAAAAAATAAAAAAATAAAAAAAAAAAGATGGTAGAGCGCTCGCTTAGCATGTGAGAGGTACCGGGATCGATACCCGGCGCCTCCAGAAATAATTTTAAGGATTATTATCCATGCTTAAAGCCCTGTAAGTGAACCAGCTACTAATTAAATTGAAGCGCATATCAAGTACGGTAAGATGCAAATTTTGTGACATTTATCTGTGCAGCAAAAGTGTTCGATAGAAAAACACGCCTTTCATTTTTTTTTTGTTTAATGAGTCTGCGAACGAAAAATACTTCGTTTCTGAAACCGTCTGGTATCTAAAAGTTAAGTATATTAGAATGCTGTAATCAAACCACACATTTGTAAACATTGTGTAAATCGTTCCTCTCCTGACGCCATTCTTTCAAGGCCCGAGCTGAACCCGTCACAGAACACGTCGCGTGGTGGGCTGACCACGCGGTCATAAATAGCTGTACAGCTGCAGTCATTTTCCGATATACTATTAAACTCTAAATCGACGCAGATAATTTGAGGCCCATTGCCTTGATCCACAGTTAATTGATTCTTCCCTCGCTTCAAGGTAGAACAACTTGATAATTATCAATGAAAAGCACAGTATTGTGCACATTCTATACTATTCATTTAGTCGGTTAAACTATTTTTCGCTTACTAGGCCATCATCAGACATTATCTGACGATCGTCAGCAAAGAGGGCACAATATTCGCGAACAACATTGAAATAGATGTTACACAACCAAAGTGACAATGCAACAGTAGTGCAGTTAAAAACGTTAAATAGTAAATAAATACAATGGATACAATGTATAAACCATTAACATTAAACTTGAACAAAAAGGAAAGACAATGTCCACAGAATTTAAATTAACTGATCAATCCCAATAAAGTAAAATTAGTACGTGACGAGAGTACTGAAGAACAGCTTGCAGAAGTATTGAAGGTGATATAGAAATAGAGTAAAAGAGATGAGTGACAATTGCAACAACAGAATATATGGAGTATATAGAAAGTCATAATAAAATAAATTAATGCCGGATAAATGGAGGGACAGAATGTAACAACAGTGTGGGAAGCATTGAAGAACTGTGAGGATTAAGTGAAGTTTAGATAAGAGGAAATATTGAGGTGTATTTGGTTATTCAACACTAAATCAAGACTGTGAGCCAAGGTCACAAGTTTGCTGATTTCCAGGGCTTAAAACAGGTTCCGTTTTTTTGCGTTTTCTAAGTGCAGGGCATAAAACAGGCTGCCAGCAGCGGTCCTCGCTCAGCAGACACTCAGCAAATGTGTAGTTATAAATCTGCAACCTCCAGTTGAGTTCAGTTTCGGTCAACCTAATTGCTATGTCTCTGGCTCATTGATCAACATAAAACTTACAATAAGGAATACTAATTTTGTATAGCCCCCCGGTTGGCTAGCTGGGTTTCACCATTACCACTGAAAAATATGCTGGGATGTGGTGTTCCTAACGTTGTAGAAAATATTATAGTTGCAGGAGTTCAATGTTTTTCCTACACTCTGTGATACTTGTCTTAGGTATGAGGCTGTACACTAATTCCTAAAATATTGGAAGAAGGAACAGAAGGAGCTTACAGGGGGGGTATAATTTCAGTTTTTGTCTCTGATGCAAGATGTGGTCAGTCAAGACGGGGTTACAGATGTTGTTTGAATCACTAAATTCTATTATGTCTAACTTTACTTTGAAATCTCCTTTTGATGTGTTTCATAATACCCGAATATTACGACAGATTTAGGTTAATCCTTCCGTGTACAGCAAGAACTGATCTTACCAAAACAATGACCTCAGCATTCATTTCGCCTCATTCAATACCCAGTGGGCATATCACGCGGCGAGAACATCTAAAAAAAACTCATTCCCAGAGTTTTGACGAAGGGAATACCGTGTAAACAGCTTCACCTGGTCATACTATGGTTGTGCAGGCGGGAGAAGAGTACTCTCCATCTGTGGAGATGAAGGTAAGCTGATAAGACAGCGTGTTGTGTTTTAGTGTATGTATTCATCAGAAGACAGTAACTTATTGACGCAACTAAAGGACTCTCACGGCATGGGATTTGCTCGTCGCAGACAGAAAATCATCGTGCTACAGTTCGCTGATAATACAGCAGTGGTTGCCGAAACAGAACGGAGACTAAGTCCGGTACTTATTGAAATGGTGCGGGTGGTAGCTGGTGATTATGCAAAACACGTAAACATAAAGAAAAAAAAGGTAAGGTTGCGCACAACAGGTAGAAAAACTGCATGGCTGTGTGTTAAGCTTGGACAACAGACACTTCAAGAATTGGATGGATTTAGCTGCGTCGGAAATAGATAAACACTTCAGGTGCAAGGAAGGCACGGCTTTTTATAAAGAAAACCAGTTACCAATATTTAAAAATATTCTATATACCACCCGAAGACAAAAAAGGCTCATGAAAAGCTGTGTTTGGAGTACAGTTCTAGGCGTATATGAGTGTGAAACGTGGACAATAGAGAAGGCGGATACAGAATAGAAGCTTTTGAGATGAGGTGTTGCAGAAGAAATTCTGAAGATGGGCAGATCAGTAAGTAATGAGGAAGTGTTGAGTCGAAGAGAAAATAAATTGGTGACAAATTGACCAAAGGAAGGCATCAGTTGAGAGGATACATCGTGAGGCATCAAGGAACCTTCAGTATTAATGACTAAATACTTAGGGATTACAGTTACAAATAATCTAAATTGGAACGATCACATAGATAATGTTGTGGGTAGAGCAAACCAAAGACTGCGATTCATTGGTAGTACACTTAAAAAGTGCAACAGGTCTACTAAAGAGACTGCTCACACCACGCTTGTCCGCCCTATCCTGGAGTATTGCTGTGCGGTGTGGGATCCGCGTTAGATGGGACTGACAGATGACATCGAAAAAGTACAAAGAAGGACAGCTCGTTTCGTATTATCGGAAAATAGCGGAGATAGTGCCACAGACATGATACGTGAATTGGAGTGGCAATCATTGAGATAAAGGCGTTTTTCGTTGCGACGGGATCTTCACATCAAATTTCAATCACCAGTTTTCTCCACCGATTGCGAAAACATTCTGTTGGCACCCACCTAAATAAGGAGAAATGCTCGTCACGATAAAATAACAGAAATCAGGGCTCAGAAAAATCAGGGCACAGAAAAATTTACGTGCTCGTTTTTCCCGAGCCCCGTTCAAGAGTGGAACGGTAGGGAGACAGCTTGAAGGTGGTTCATCGAACCCTCTGCCAGGCACTTTATTGTGAATAGTAGAGTAATCACGTAGATGTAGATGAAGAGAATGTGTGTGTGTGTGTGTGTGTGTGTGTGTGTGTGTGTGTGTGTGTGTGTGTGTGTGTGTGCGTGCGTGCTTGCGTGTGCGTGTGTGAATTGTAAGACAGTTAACCGCTTGACTACAGTAAGCTGATGAAAATGGGTAAAAGTTGCAATAGTTATGCAGAGATGAACAGTTTTGCACAAGACGAACTTGCCTGGAAAGCTACCTCAGACAAGTCTTCGGACTGGTGACGACAACAACAAAAACCGTGGTAAGAAAAACGTTGTAGCAGAGTCATTCGTCTTTGAAAGCTCATTTTTACTAACGTACACTGTGTTTAGCCACACCTTAAGATCAGAACTTTATTACTCAGCGCGCCGAGAAACAATAACTGATAAATAATTAACAGATAACAATTACATGTTATGTTCAGATAATAATAGGTTCGTGGCATACTATATGTCCTCTACTTTCATTTTTTGTGCCCTTATGAATCTTCTCCAACATGGATGACAGAGTTTGTGGTGTTACAACGTTTGTGTGTGTGTGTGTGTGTACTGCGTGCGTGTGTTTGCTTGCGCACGTGTGTGTGTGCGCGTGCAATGAGCATTAGCCTCATATCATTATTAAATAACTTCTCTGTAAAACAGTATTGTACGCTAAGGCTAAATCATATGAGTTAGTACTGTTTTAAACACAGTTCCTTTTGTATTCGGGATGGCGGAAGCCCCGATCTTCATCCACCCATCCTGATTTAAGTTTTCGGTAGTTTTCCTAAATTATTTCAGATAAATGCCAGGATGTTGCCTACTATAAGTCCATGGCTGACTACCTGTCCCATCATTCTCATTCTAGAACTGTATATGCAAATGCGAATTGCTTTAATTTTGTTGTTCCCAAATCGTAATACCACGTCATCATTGTAAAAGAGATCTACGGATGAATAAAACTGCTACAACAACAACAACTACTACTACTACTACTACTACTGCTACTACTAATCTAATCCCTATTGGGGATATGGCGCTTCATGGCAATTTCGTTACACAGAAGTGTACCGCACACTAAACTCCCTAAATCGTAGCTACGTTATGACATGAGATGTGTTCTTTCCTGGTGCAGAGTATTAGAGATACAGTTTCCGGATTTTACGGTATTCAAATTTCGGACTTTTCGGCGAAAAATGCTCTGGAATTAAAAGGGTTTCCTTCCCACTAACGACGCGTATTTCTCTTGAGGAATGAGATGGCCGCAATAAAGTTCTGGTTATCGCATTCTCTCGTTTGAACTACGATATCGGCACTATAAATCAGCGTCCCGAAACGGAAACTTCGTAATGAAACCTCTGGCTACTTCCAGCCGCAGAACGCAATGCGGCGGCTTCCTCTGCTTCTCTGTGCCGAACTATGCTATCAGCACAGCCACTGCTGCTACATTTATGAAAGTAGATGTCTGAATTGTTTCATAACGTGCCTTTAATTTTAATTCCTTAAAGACTTTTTTATGATTATTTTAGCCTACAGGAAAGCAGGAAGTTGCCATCTCGAAACATCACTAGCAATACGTGCAGTATTCGCTTCAAAATACAACGAATTATGAAACCTAGATAATATTGTTGATAAGGAATGTTTTGCTCTCCATTCGGTTTAATAATTTCCGTTGAGAGAGAGAGAGAGAGAGAGACCGGCGGGGGGGGGGGGGGGGGCGAGGAGGAGAGGAGGATGAAGACGAACGACGCCCAACTTCAGTAAATTAGACGAAGGACGAAGAAATTTATTTTTATAGTGATAGTCCATTTGTGTATGTTTATTTTTTGAAAAAACATCCTCTTGTCACCAAAATTTTAAATACATCAGCCGTTTATTAAATATACGCAATACAATGCAGTGTTACGTTCGTCTTTCTGTGTTTTTGTAGTCTTCAGTCCCAAGACTAAATTGACGCAGCTCCCCATGCCACTTTATTCTGTGCAAGCCTCTCATCTTCGAACAACTTCCGCAACATACATCCTTCTCAATCTGCTTACCTTTATTCATCTCTTGGTCTCCGTCTACGATTTTTACCGCCCACATTTCCCTCCATTGCAAAACTGGTGATCCCTTCAAGTCTCAGAACGTGTCCTGTCAACGGATCACTTCTTTCAGTCAAGTTGTGCCACAAGTTTCTTGTCTCCCCAGTTCTATTCAGTACTACTTCATTAGTTACGTGATCTGCCCATCTAATCTTCGCCATTCCTCTGTAGCACCAAATTTCAAATACTTTTATTCTCTTCTTGTCTAAACTTTTTATGGTCCATGTTTCACTTTCACAGATGGCTACACTCCGGGAAAGACTGTCTAATATTTAAGTCTATGTTCGATCTTAGCAAATTTCTCTTCTTCTGAAACGCTTTTCTTGCCATTGCCAGTGTACATTTTATATCCTTTCTACTTCGGCTATCGTCGATTATTTTTCTGCCTAAATAGCAAAATTCATCTGCTATTTTAAGTGTCTCGTTTACTAAAGTGATTCCCACAGCATCACCTGACTTAATTCAACGACATTCCGTCATCCTCGTTTTGCTTTTGTTGATGTGCATCTTATATCCTCCTTTCAAGACACTATCCATTCCGTTCAACTGCACTTTCAAGCCCTTTGCTGTCTCTGACAGAATTACAATGTTATCGGCAAACCTCAAAGTTTTAATCTCTTAACCCTGAACTTTAATTCCTACTCCAAAATTTTATTAGTTTTCCTTTACTGCTTGCTCAATATTAAGATTGAATAGCGTTTGGGATAGACTACAACATTGTCTCACTGCCTTCTTAAACAATGCTTCCCTTTCGTGCTCCTTGACTCTTGTAACTGCCTTCTGGTTTCTGTATAGGTTGTAAACAACTTCTAGCTCCGTGTTCAAATGGATTAAATGGCTCTGAGCACTATGATACTTAACATCTGAGGTCATCAGTCCCCTAGACTTAGAACTACTTAAACCTAACTAACCTAAGGACATCACACACATTCATGCCCAAGACAGGATTCGAACCTGCGACCGTAGCAGCAGTGCGGTTCCGGGCTGAAACGCCTAGAACCGCACGGCCACAACGGCCGGCTAGCTCCGTGTATTTTATCTCTGTTACCTTAACAATTTGAGAGAGAATATTCCAGTTAACATTATCATAAGCTTTCCTTAAGTCTACAAATGCTATAAACGTAGGTTTGTCTTTCTTTAACCTATCTTCCAAGCTATGTCGTAGGGTCAGTATTGCCTCTCGTGTTCCCATATTTCTCAGAAATCCAAACTGATCTTTCCCGAAGTTGGTTTCTACCATTTGTACCGTTCTTCTGTATTCGTATTAGTAGTTTGCAACCATGGCTTATTAAACTGCACTTCCACACCTCTCAGCAACTACATCTTAAATATTTCACCTGTATGAATTCTCTGAAGTGCCATGGTAGGCAGTTGGTAGCATTCTTGGCGTTTTTTATTGTTATATGTTAAACGACGAAATATCGCACGAAACGCAACTCATTGACCAACTGCTGTTTGTTTTTGTTCTTCAGTCGAATTATTCCACGGAGTCATGGTTTGCACCCTTCCGTGTTTCCAGAACTGGCTGTACAATGGATAACATCGGTGCGACGCCCCTTGGCTTACACGGTACGTACCTCAGCTAGTGGCTGGGTACAGCATTTAAAATACATGTGTTAAGCAACAGCTGACAGTTCATGACTACAGTGTTTATGGCGCAGCCAGTTCAAGAGGAACCACTAGTGATTCTGATACTCAGAGGAAGTAGATTCTACAGGGTGGTCCATTGACCGTGACCGGGCTAAATATCTCACGAAATAATCGTCAAACGAAAAAATTACAAAGAACGAAACTTGCTAGCTTGAAGGGGGAAACCAGATGGAGCTATGGTTGGCCCGCTGGATGGCGCTGCCATAGGTCAAACGGATATCAACTGCGTTTTTTAAAATAGGAAGCCCCATTTTCATTAGATATTCGTGTAGTACGTAAAGAAATACATCAACACCATATCGACCTTTCCCGCAATTGGTAAACGGTCCATTTTAACACAGGTAATGTATCACGAAGCAAATACCGTCCGCACTGACGGAATGTTACGTGATACCACGTACTTATACGTTTGTGACTATTAAAAAGCGCCATCTATCACAAAGCGAAAAAACTGGTCCCACTAAAACATTCATATTTCTTTACGTACTGCACGAATATGTAATAGAAAATGGGGGTTCCTTTTTTAAAAAAATGCAGTTGATATCCGTTTGACCTATGGCAACGCCATCTAGCTGGCAAACCATAGCTCCATCTGGTTTCCCCTTCAAGCTAGGCAAGTTTCGTTCTTTGTAGTTTTTTCGTTTGACGATTATTTCGTGAGATATTTGGCCCGGTCACTATCAATGGACCACCCTGTATAAAGAATCATATTAACATAAGAAGGAACGATTGGAACTTACGTGCATGTTAAGATGATAGGACGCTTCAGTCACCACATGCAGCTTATACTAAATAAAATACGAGTAGTACACCGGCCTGATTGTTACTTCTGGATGTATGTTTTAAGGTGACAAGATATATCTTTTTGCGAATATCCTCGCTGCATTCCTGCTATCGAAGGCTGCCTTTACCTATGTGGGTCCAATGCAATTTATTAATGTAACCGTTTGTATGTGAAATCTTATGGGACTTATCTGCTAAGGTCATCAGTCCCTAAGCTTACACACTACTTAACCTAAGGTATCCTAAGGACGAACAGACACACCCATGCCCGAGGGAGGACTCGAACCTCCGCCGGGACCAGCCGCACAGTCCATGACTGCAGCGACTGAGACCGCTCGGCTAATCCCGCGCGGCCCGTTTGTATAACTATTTGTTCGTCTTCTTCCGTTGCGTTATAACAACACAGTACCCTATTCGCTTACAGCCCTCCCCCTCTCCTCTCACACCTCCCCGCCTTTGTGTTATCGTAATATCCCTCGCCTGTCTCTCCGTGGCAATATATTACCCGCGCTCTCTAACGGTATTGCATGCTATGAATTTCATCACTGTGTACTCACTGAGTCACTGAGAGGAATTTCCGTAGAGCTACTTGGTTTTATTTGGTTTGGCTATTGATAAGTCATTTTGCCCTGCCGTGACAGCGGCGTCTCAGCCAACGGTGCTGCAGAGCATTTCACAACGTTGCGCTGGTGTCAAGGTTATCAGGGACGTAATGATGTCGTTCGGAGAAGGCTTAGGTCTTACCGTTCAGTATTTTGCTGTGGGGAAACTGCAACACGTTATAGTTAGGTGACCACAGTGCTGCACTACATTTCTTGGTTGTCTATCTATGCTTAAACTACACTGCTTTCGTACACTAGATTTGACGTCCTTGATCAGCTTTGTGGCTGCTAGTTATTAAATATACATCGTAAAAATTTACAGAGACAGGTTGGTCCACAATGTGGGACCAATCCGAGTTACACAGGTCAGCGTCAATTTTGTCTTCACGCGGCTTTCGCACTTAACTGCCTTGAAAGTCCTCGACATCCGTATCAGAATGACGAAGCATAAATTATTAGAACAGCAATAAACACACAGAAAATTACATAGTACATAGACAAAAGGGTCATACACATTTCATCCATTGGTAAGTAATGACTGCGGTGACGGGAAAAATCTCTTCGAGCTCAGAGATTAGCACAACTTCTTACAGATTCGGTAGACGGAAATACAATCTTTGGGGTACTAGGACCAGTAAGAAATATCTGGATTAAATTATTTTGCTCATTGACGTTTTTAAATCGCGTACGTTATGTAAAGTGCCGGGAAGAAATGTAGCCTCTTTTGCAAATGAAAGTTAACCATTACTGAATATTCATAAGCCTTCTATTTACTTTTGTTGCCGTTATATTAATAATGAATTCATTTAGACTTCTTTGATGGAAGTGCAGTTGTTAAAGCATAAATGCATATAAAAATTTAGCAGTCTTGTGGTTGATAGGTCGTTAATGTATATTTCTGTAAATATGTGACAGATGGTATAGAATAGATCGTATGGTGATGCTTTCGAATGTGCGTCAAGATATCGAATATGGCATACACACAGAGCATGCTACATCGTATGTCTTTAAAACAGTGGTAAATACGAACGCTGCTCCTCGTGTATGTGTATACAATGGAAGCCACTGGAAAGCGCTTTGCGGAGAGACCACAGGACATGCCATTACACATTACACATCCTTAAAAAAACTTATTTATTATTCATTATTAGTTCATGAACATGCAGAAAATCAGAGAAATATTAAGACAATATCTATTTAACAACTGGAGACCAAAATTTAGCAAGATCCAGGCCACTAATGGAATCTTTTGTCAAGCATTCTTCGTTGCACAAGGCTCACCGTAAGCGGCTTTATAAGAAGTAGGGCAAGGTCTGCTCAGCCCTTCACTCACAAATCACACTTTGTAATAAACCCCTGTCTCCGAAGATTTAATGACTTTCAGGTGGACCATTCCTGTGCATGTGAGGTCTTTCGTCATTCTTGTTTTAGGAAGCTGGATTCTGTTGGTCACTTCCGTAGTTGTTTGTACTGTCGTAGCCGTACGAGTCTCAGTCGATTCAAGTGAACCCGTCTCTAATTCAAATGTAGGCAGGCTTGCTTCTGTCCGAATACTGGATGAGCTTGAGATTGTAGTGCCGTGGTTCTTTCGTTTCCTGGATACCGTTTTTCTTTGAGGAAACAAACACTGATCCAGGAACCGGTTTTTGGTGGAGAGTTAGGGTATATATTTTGTTACTGCCCACCTCTCCTCCCCTATTCCAACGCCAAGTATTATTTGGCAACAACCTTACTTTCAACATGCCACCGACATCCAGAATGTTAATGATAACAACAACAATAATAATAATCTCTCTTTCTCTCCCCTCCCGCACAGGTCTTGAAGGCCAAAAGGTACCGGCCGGCCGCCGTGTCATCCTCAGCCCACAGGCGCCACTGGATCCGGATATGGAGGAGCATGTGGTCAGCACACCGCTCTCCCGGCCGTATATCAGTTTACGACAGCGGAGCCGCTACTTCTAAATCAAGTAGCTCCTCAGTTTGCCTCACAAGGACTGAGTGCACCCCGCTTGCCAACAGCGCTCGGCAGACCGGATGGTCACCCATCCAAGACCCAGCCCAGACCGATAGCGCTTAACTTCGGTGATCTGACGGGAACCGGTGTTACCACTGCGGCAAGGCCGTTGGCCCAACAATAATAATAATAATACTAATAATAATAATAATTTGTTCGTGTCAGTAGTTAGCACATCGCTTTTGCATACATTCCAAGATACTGCAATTTAGAAAAATTCATCATTTGAAAATTTGAGATGTAATGTGTCATTAAACTGATTTAACAGCTGTAGTATCAACAAACTAGAGCAGTTTTGACAACATCTAACTTACAGATACAGAATAGAAGAGTGCACTCACCGGTATCAGTAACTTACTAATACTAAGGTTTCGAACACAGGTCTGCCGACTGTGTCTAATGGCTATGCGTGTCTTTAACTGTGGGAATTCTGTTTCTTCCAGTCTTGTCCGCCTACGATGGAGACAGTTATTTTCGTTAGTACAATCTTATTGCCTTGCCTTATTCAACTTGGCTGTGGTTTCCCGTTTCGGTTTGTGGTCTCGAGAATCATAAGAGATTTGTTGTTGCCAGCAGGTGTGGTCGGCCTGTGGGTGGGCATCTAAAACTGGCTGGTATGTTTTCTGCTGCCGGTCAAATCGCAGACTCATCCACGGGAGTTAACTCCTAGCCAAGCGCCAAAGAAAAATTATGTAATAAACATAACTTGATTTTATTTTCATTAAAATTTCGCATATTACTGTAAAAATTGGATTTGTGCTTTTGTAGTGGATATTGATTGAGGCTCTGTTTCTAAATTTCGATTGTTGTCTATAGTTACAAAGTGGGACGTATATGTCCCGCTGGATTCAAGGAGGAATACACTGTTCCCTAAATTCATCTCTCCCCGACATCAGCCAGACATATACATCCCACTTAAAATTATATTTTTACTAGGGATTACGATCTGTAAAACGAAAGAAGTAAGTACCAACATTATGTCAAACAAATTCCACGACAATAAGCCAGTTACGGTGTTGTTAACTACTCACCACCGTGAAGATTTAAGATTCGTCACAAGAAACAGCGATGGTTCAATCTCAGCTATATCCTTCCCCGCATCCATAGCAGAGCACACAGCTATAATGGAAGCTGTAGACCAGGGCCGGCCAAACGCTGCACAGTGTGCAGACGTGCGGAAGTGCTGCACATGTGCGACAGCGAGCGACAGCGACATCTGTTATTAGACATATGTCGTAAATGAACAGCGGCGGCTCCACTTCCCTGTTTATGTGGTACACGCAAGAGCTTGTTTGTGAAATATTTTTGTCGGTGATGAAAATGAATAAATCAATGTTTCGATCAAGCATAAGGGATGAAAATCTTCGCAATTGCTGGCGTTTGTCAATGAGCCGTGCTTTTGCGCCCGATTTTAATTATATCATTTCTCATGACCAGTGATAAACGTGTTTGGATTTATTCCTTTCATAATTAAAAATTATTGTTTACTAATTGTACATTATTGCCTCATTCTGCTCCATGTTACATTATTATCAGGAAAATTGGTCATTAAACCGATTGTTCCAATGTATACTTACATTTAGGGTTTTTTATTAATGTGTGAAGGGCTACGCTCAGCTGTAGTCGATAAAACATAACATTCATCTAATTGTCGGTTATTGTGCAGATTTCAGACGGAACTGATGAAAGATATAGCAATAATAGCATAGAAATAACAGGTGATCATCGAGAGAGGTCTGCGGTTATCATTCTGTTCAGAGGTCAGTGAGGCAGAAATTATGTGGGTGTAACTGACGGCACCGAGAATTAGTTACAGGAAACCTTGCGTTAGTTTAATGTTATTTGAAATCATGAACAAGGTTCGTTGGAAGTCGCTAAGTGCTCTCTTTCTTAAATACTAGATCAAAAACATTACGCGTATTTACGTGCCGTCAGTCAAGCTGCCTTAATAAAAACTCACGGTTGTTAACTGTATTGCTTGTCTTACTGGCTTAAACTGTTAACATAAAAGTAGACGTCTCAATGAGCAGACTGTGACAGTATTTTAAATGTTTAATACGTGAAATACCTTCCCATGGTTTGCTTGCAAGCTGTGGAAAGAGCACTAGAATTCGCCGGTACAGAGTATCCCAGCAAGTGGATAAAGCGACATCTGTGCGTAGAAACATGCACTACATGAACGCTGACGGCTGCGGCGTGCACGCTGTGACCCGGAAGTTGCACATGTGCAGGAGCACCGCACGCGTGCAGAATTTCCGGCCGGCCCTTCTGTAGACCGATTCTGCAGGCGGAGTAGTGCCTCAAGTGATGGCAACGTCTTTCTTACTTTCTTTTGGACGTCGCATATAGTATATAAACATTTTCACCTTGTGGAACTGTTATAAGCGAGTAAAATGTCGTCAACTTTCTTTTCACCTTGCTTTTGCAAGGCAACTGTCAACAGAGAGAAATATAAAGAGAAGGCGAAGGAAAGCATTCATCATAAAAACTAGACCTCGAGTTTATGGAGTTTCATATCAAATCAAGGCAAATAAACTAAGATTACACTACCGAATAAAATACATAAATGTAAAAATTTAGACACAAATAGGAACAAAAAGCACAAACAGACGTTCCCTACACGCACTGGCAATAAGTCAAAACCACTAAAGGAATTTAAAAGTGTTTTGTCAATAAACACGTGCACAAATCTGTATATTTCTAGCAAACGGTGTAAAAAGAAGAATAACTACCTTTACTGCGTTTATCTACTCCAGAAGAGAAAAAAATTACATAATGCACAACTGGTAGAACTGAGTAATGCCGCCGGCCGGGGTGGCCGAGCGGTTCTAGGCGCTACAGTCTGGAACCGTGCGATCGCTACGGTCGCAGGTTCGAATCCTGTCTCGGGCATGGATGTGTGTGATGTCCTTAGGTTAGTTAGGTTTAAGTAGTTCTCAGTTCTAGGGGACTGATGACCTCAGAAGTTAAGTCCCATAGTGCTCAGAGCCATTTGAACCATTTTGAGTAATGCCTTGCGCATTAGGTGCCAAACAATGAGCCTGTTGGCTGCAAACAGTTGACACATTCAACGGTAGATCGCAGCACCCAGCAGATTTGGGACTTTCGTATACCTGAGAACTCAGGTTGGTAAATCTGTATGTGTGACACATGTGTCCAACTGGTTACGAAAAGACCCTTAGTTTTCGTGCTACTTTCTTCACTGAAAGTTGGCTGAGAATTTGAAAATAAATGCTACGTGTGAAACATAAACGCTGATAATAATATATTCATTGGGACAGGGTGGGGGTCAAGCGCTCCCCCACGTCACCTTCTCTGGATCCGCGCCTAATATGGAAGAAGGTTACCCGCAAGATAACGTAATTCTGAGGCAGACCTGTACAATGGCTCCACAGTTTCAATGTGGTGAGATACGTGCCGTACAGTGCAGGTTCAGAGTAATCAAAGCAAGTGCGGAAATCGTTACAGTTTTGCTCGAGCTGCTCAAAATCATTGAAAACGTCCCCAAAAAGGTCGGCGTTCAGAATACGAGGAGATTTAATAAGGTACATTAACTACTCCGCAGGACGAGACAATACTGAGAAATGTCGCTGACTTTGGTAACTTTGTTCCCAAAAATAAACAGGCGGATAGTATCTGCAGGGGCACCAGCTTTGTCTGTGGCGGCGGCGGATGTAGTTGGCCGGCTTTCTTTACGGCAGCGGGAGTTGGTAGCCGCAGTTTCCCGAAGTGGGGGGACGCCGTAAAGCCCATAAGCAGTGTTTTGTATTACGGCGCGCCCTCCTTTTGTTCGTATAGCCGGCGCGCGCTAAGTGCTAGCAGCGAGAGAATAAAAGCAGCGTAAATACTCGACAACTGCGCTGTTTTCTCCCACGAGGTCCTGGCGAATAGTGAGCAGTGCGTGTATATAAGAAATTAGTGCCCGCTGTAATCCCACAGACCCACGAGCGGCGCTGGGTGTGTAACGCTAATACCCAATCCAATCGTATTAGTTTCTACTTTTTTTCATCCTTCCGAACTGCAGCTGCTCAGTCTATCTTTCCTTACTTCGCATGTAAATTCATCTCTTGCGTACACAACGCCCCGTAAGTTCAGACATTACACGGTGTTCGAATCTCACGATTCTTTATATGGGTCTGTACACTGGTATCTTTTTACTGTGATAGTGGTGCCGTAGTAGCTCATCGATATATACTTTGATGGGTAAAAAAATCACAACACCAAGAAGTAGTTGTGTGACATTAACGAAAGATGATGGATGTTTTTCTACTTACATCTGGAAGATGATGTCTATTCAAATTTTGCGCCAGTTGCCTAAGAGTGGCACTACTAGCGCCACAATGAAGATGCAAATAAGATTTGCTTTAAATACATCCTGTTACGATCGTGAGCTTTAGTTACCTTTGAGACTGTACGTGGTGAGTTGATGTTAGTCAAGAATACCTTTTAGGCTATCAATACCTCACTGATTTTCAAGTGGCTATGAGCACTATGGGACTTAACATCTGAAGACATCAGTCCCCTAGAACTTAGAACTACTTAAACCTACCTAACCTAAGGACATCACACACATCCATGCCCGAGGCAGGATTCGAACCTGCGACCGTAGCAGTCACGCGGTTCCAGTCTGAAGAGCCTAGAAACGCTTGGCCGCAGTGGAAGGTTCACTGATTTTGAACGAGGTCGTGCAATAGGCCTACGAGAAGCTGGATGTTCCTTCGTCGATACTGCAGAAAGACTAGGCAGGAATGTAGCCACTTTACATGACTGCTGCCAGCAGTGTTCACCAGAATGTACGGTCGCAAAAAGACCGGGCTACGGACGGCCACGTCACACTACCGAGAAGAAAGACCATCGTGTCGGCGTACGGCTCTGGCGCATCGTACTGCTTCTGCAGCAGGAATGTGAGCAGCAATTGGCACCACATTGACAACAAACTGTTACAAATCAGTTTCTTTAAGGAAAATTTCGAGCCAGACGCCCTGCAGTGTGCATTCCACTGAACCCAGACCATCACCATTTGCGAATTCAGTAGAGTCAAGCGAGAGGTCATTGGAGAGCCAAGTGGAGGTCTGTTGTGTTTTCCGGTGAAATCTGGTTCTGCCTCGATGGCAGTGATGGCGGGTGTTGGTTGAAGGGGCCCAGTCGAGGGCCCGAAACCAGCCTGTCTTCGTTCTAGACCTACACTTGGATTTAACGTCTGGGGTATGATTTCGAATTACAGCAGGAACACCCTCGGAGTTATCCCATGCACCTTGACTGCAAATTTGTACGTAAGTCTGATGATTCGACCTGCTGTGCTGCCATTCATGAGAGCATTCTAGGGAATGTTTTCCCACAGGATAACGGTAGCCCACATATCGCTGTTGTGACCCAACTTGCTCTGCAGAGCGTCGACACGTTGCTTTGGGTTGCTCGATCATCAGATCTGTCCCCAGTAGATAACATATTGGACATCATCGGTCGACAACTCCATCGTCATCCACAAACAACATTAACAGTTCCGGTATTGACCGACCAAGTGCAACAGGCATGGAACTCCTTCCCACAAACTGGCATCCAGCACCCATTCAACACAATGCAAGCACGTTTGCACTCAACATTCTGGCGGTTACACCAGTTATTACCGTATCAGCATTTCACATTTCCTTATCTCGAGCTTACATTAACCTATGATCTTGCAATGTTAATCACTTAAATATGTTACCAAGACGAATGTGTTCCCGAAATTTCATTACTCTACATAAATTATTTTTTGGTGTACCAATTTTTTTTCTTCAGTTTATTTACGGATTCATGGAACTTCGTCTTCCCTTCCTAGCGTTTATCCCGTCATACAAATTACGCTGTCTTTTTGTTTCATGCTTCGTCAAATTTATTTTATTTTAACTTTTCAACTGTATACCCTTGTTGCCACTGTAGTCAGTTAACCTAAGGGAGAGAATAAGTGCGCGTCCTCGATATGAAAAACCTGTAAACTACTGTCTTTTGCGTGTTACTGTATGTTAACTGTCCTAAACCGGATATTGGGGGCCAACGCAGTATTCTCCTAAAGGAGCGCTGAAGACCGCCTAAAACCGCAGTCTGCTGCTGGCATTCAGTCCTGGTCTGTCTCATTAACAAGCGCGCTGCGCGTTAACCATTTCGCTGCTGCAGACGTTATGAAACGTCCCCTTTGAAAAATTGTACAAGACTGTGCTTAAACTGACACACAATATTTTTAGCGCAACGCAATCTGACTTTCAAAAATCCCTACAAAAGAAGGGCCCTGACTAACATTAACCTACACGTTTCACAAATCACTTACCTCACAAAAATCTTCGTTACTCGAACTACTGCAATATAGCGAACGCCACAACTGCCAGCTAAATAAAAGATTCAAACTACTGAAGGCACTAACTACTGATAGGCACAGTTAGCAAAAGAAAGATTTTGATAGAGAATAAACAATGTATTTACCTTAATATTATTCAAAAGTCATAATATATATCAGTCCATGATATCCAATCTTACAAATGTACTGCCTCTGATGGACACACGTCCAGATCATCCGCTCACAAAAATCTGCCATCTCAGTTCCCCACATCCACCAGTGCTGGCGGCTCACCACCAACTGCGCAACGCTACGCACTGTTAACAGCCAACTGCCCAACACTACAATAGCGACTATTGCAACAATGCCGACCAGCCTCAGACTGCACACAGCACAGTCAGTGATTTTCATATAGAGCGCTACATGGCGTTACCAATAAAAAAACCTAAACAGTCTACTTACATAGCCCCCATGCTCCCCACAAAAAATTTTACAAATTGTTTTGGGCACTGGTCAATACATATTTGTTAAAATTTTTTTACAATTACAATAACAAAGAAATCAAATGCACACACTTATTGATACAATGTTGGTCAAAAGATAAAATTTTCTCACAGTCCATAAAGACAGTCCTGATCGTTCATCACAGTAAAATAGCAGTGTTTTTCTCAAAGTCTGAGCAGTAAAAGAAAATGCACACAGAATTAGTGGATTTCCATACAGTCTTGAAGAAGTAGTGTTGTCCTTCCAACGGAAAGACAGTGCTGACTCTCGACATGCAGACAGGTAATGGGCCACAACAGAGCAAACACACCGTAGAGTCAATCGAAGTTTTGAAGAATATTGGTAGGTAGGTCATCACAGAGTAGACCCACTGTAGTCCTGGTAGAGATTACGGTATTGGTGGGCCATCAAAGATGCAGACCCACTGTAGTCCTTGTAGAGATAATGGTATTGGTGGGCCATCAAACGTGCAGACCCACTGTAGTCCTTGTAGAGACGGCCAGCAGCCATCTGTTGCAACTGTGCAGGTGCACAATCACCATCGAAGAGCCTTGCGGACAATATAGCAAGTCCATAAACCACCACTTGTGCACTCACAAAGTTTTTGGAATTGTCCTTAGAACCAGCAATGCTGTTATCCAGTCCCTTGTCGAATTATTAACACTTATGCAAACACTAACAGTCCCTACTTCTCACATATTGTCCATATACTATGACCAACAGAAACATGTGCAGTGAAATGTAACTTACAAGTTACTTAATTTGATGAACTATATCAATTACAATTTTATAACATAAGAATACAATAACAAAGGTACAAAATACATCATTACAGAACATAACGGTACAGATAACATTTGTAGTAACAGAGACTTTACAAAAGAATAGAAATAAACATATACATCAGTGTTACAGGAATTATGAAATAAGTAAATATATAAAATAATGAGAATAGTTTTCAAAACATTAATTTCACACCTGAGCATTGAAACAGAACAGAATTAATAATGTCTAAACATCTTTACAAAGTAAATAAGGTAGTATTTGAAGAATTCTACAACATAAATCTGCGAGGTGCCGGGACTAGTAGTGTATTTAACACCAAATTCTTCGAGAATCTTCATATATAAATGATGCTCTAAGCCCTCCTATTCTAACTCCGACTTTTGCTGTTGCACATGGATTAAAAAGAAACGCGAACTGACTGTAATAGACCCTGCAAGTGGAGTAGAAAAGAGTTTGGCACCTGCAATAATTTAATTTGATAAATAAGTTAAATAAAGGAAAGTTTCATTAACATCGTGAGAAATGAAAGGGTTGCTCTACCAGTTAACAGAATGAAAGTTCTGTCCAAAATAACAATATGATTTATTATTACTAAACTCAAAATAATAAACAAAACACATGAAACATTTACAATACATCAAATTGGCTCAAATTAGATACTCAAATAAATGCTGTGAAGGTGAAGTTGTCCCTAAACTAGATTGTGTCATTTATGACAAAGTGGTATGTGGAGCCAATTCCTTGCAACTCAAATCTTAAGAGAAACACACAGCCAACCAAACATTAATTGCTGCTACAGTAGTGAGAAGTCAGACAATGAACATCCAAGACAGAACAAAGTTAGAAAAGACGAACAGGCGCGCTCTGCTGAGCTCTGATTATCGCCTAGCAAAATTGCCTGCTTTGCCGGTGTGCGGACATACATTACCAAGCTGTCTTCTTAACTGCAAGGACACGATCTGGCGTACTGGAGGCGATGGCTGGTTGCTTCGACGTCCCATTGTGGTGATGATAATGTCGCGAGTATAGCCGAAACAAATTGTCCTTGTCTGGTTGTTCCAGACTAAAGACTTCCTATCAATACAAATGCGCCTCTGAGGGAGACGAAGAAGGCTCGCCACACAATCACTGATGGTATAGTGATTGATTTTCACAAGCGAAGTCACACAGTTAACTCCGATACAGTCAACTTTAGCCAAAACTGCCCAAGACAGACAACATAGGCCGCTTGTACGCAGAACGCTCAATTGCCAACTGTACTCGGAAAGTTATGTTGAAGTCGAAACTTCAGCAACTTCGTTAAACAGTTTCAATCAAATAAAAGTATATTAGACAGCCAACGGAAGGCAGGCTGTCCAGAGCAGCGAGAGCTCAGTCTTGTAACCTACTCCGACCGAAAGGCGAGAGTCAACTACCACAAGAGCACCCGTAAAAACCGAACACAGAACATTCCTGCCCCCACGAGAGTGGCCATGGTTAAACGTTCCAATCAGCAACTCGAAAACCGGCGGAAAATTCCACTCTATTGCCGAAGCACTACCATTCCACCAATGGAGATTCTTGGAGCCAATTTCTGCGCCGATTTTGCTACGTTACGGAGCTATGCCCTGAGCAAGCCAATCGCAGTTACGATTTTGCAGAAAACGCGGGAATTTGCCCGCCAAGACTGCCTGGGTACACAAGTCATTCCCACACTCGCTAGTAGCCTGCCAGAAAGTGTTTTCGCTAAGTTTCTGCGAAGTAACAGAACCTCTAGCCCAGCCGCTCCTTCAGGCCCTTGAGGGCGTGTCTCCACCGCTATTATGATAATGTCGGCATCTGGAAAGCATTCACTCTACTCCATCACACCTGTCGGCTTAACCCCTTCAAGATCAGCAGAGTCCGCCTGTCACCGGACCACCCGGGTGACGAGAGATGCTGCGTGGGAAGTCCGCGTGTGAAGGAACAGCAAATTTTCACCGCATGCAATTAGAGAGGAAAATCGAATTACTCAGAGTGAGATAGAAATATGAGAGGGGGCTTCTGCCACCTCTCAAATCGTATTAGCTAAACACTTAAAGACAGCAAAAAGACAAATACACAAGGGTACATAAACACGTAGCGGAATAATACAAAAGGAAAGACAGGGTTCGTTTCAGTGTGACATTTGGTACTGCAGTCCAACCAACCCAAAACTTCGTTCTGTAGATTTTTCCTCTTATTTCAACATTTGTTTCCACCAAAAAAATCCTATCCAAGCATGCTTTCTGTATTACGTTCACATCCTCTTTCAAAATTCTTTTTTGGCCAAAGCATTTTCTTGTAGCTTCTCAATGCATTTCTTCCAATTCATTACAACTCGTTCTCACATATAGCCTACCCCATCTTAAGCTAACTCAAATCTACTGAGCTCAGATGCATAAGCTAAGGGACGAGGCAATGCAGCAACACATAACATATTAATACAAACAGCAACGACAAAAAAATGGAAATTGGGAAAGCAAGCTACAGTAAATCTAAATTACCGAGCAAATGCAACATTACAACTAATATGAGCCGATGTGCAGCAACAAGAAAAATACATCAGTAGTAAAACTGTCTTAACAGAGTAATACAAAGTGAAATTTAGTAGCACTATGCCTGGCAAACAGCAGCAGCAAATGCAATAACTTACATCTAAACATGACAAAATATTGCAGTAAAAGTGGCCATGTTCAATACCTATGTCACATCTTAACACTAGAGTGATGCATCACGATAACTTACTCTACCAAAAAAATTACCAAGTAGTTGAAAAGAAAATTATGTATGCAGTTACTGTTATTAATACCTTCTTATTGTTCTTTCCATTCCAAGTGCTCCTTTTTCGAAGAATATGGATCATAAAATTATTATTTAATAGATCTTTTGGCAGAAAATGTTCACATTAGCAAATGCACTTAATTTTATTTTATAAAACCAATGCTGCAACACAGCTGGAGACCAGATATTAAACAAAATGAGCAATCTCTCAACTAGAAAGACAATAGATGTAAAATGTTTCTCATCATTTCATTAGGCATTTTAGTAAATATCATAAATTAAGTGTCGTATTTGCGATGCTTTCGACAAAGAAATGTCAATAGCTAGGACAATGGCCTCTTCTTTTTTTCACCTAATGGATTTCTTTTGTCACACGATTATCTCTCAGCTGGGCGCCCAAAACGCATTACTGAAATATTTATGACATCAGTTTCCGCTACAGTGACAGTCTCGTATAAAAATTTTACAGGTCGAGAATTTGTGTTACAAATGTGTAGAAACAAAATCCTGTAAATATAACAGTGTCCAAAATATTTTCGGTGGCATTGTGGTACATGCGCGCATTTACACACATTTCATTACTCTTAAAGTACGGTTCGTGGTTTCCAACATCCTTTTTCACAAGTCAGAGTCCCTAACCACTACACATTATTCCTTACCTTATTACATATATAAATATTCATCGACACTTCAATATTTCATCATAATAAATACGTAGCATAATCAAATTCCTCATATAGCATTGGCTTACTGATCATAAACATACCTCAACAGCATAATACACATTGTCATCGTAATAATAACATCATAAAAACTCAGCCAAATTTCAAAAACGTCGTAGCTTTCTGCAATAATTTCAAAACCTAAAAAAATTCTCTGCTCATTTCAATAGTGTCATCTACTTCAATCGCACTTTAAAAATCGCGATCCCATACCAAATATATCATTCAAAGCTCTCATAATATCACAATGGTTCTGAAAAAATATGAACAGTTCACAAAGTACAGACAAAATACAATTTCTTAAGTGTGAAGTTATCCAACTGTGTAATTGCGTAAACATGTGTCACTGACGTAGTAAAAAGAATGTTTGTTTCTCTGTCAAATAATCAGATAGCTGTGTAATTCTGCGTTAGTGAAATATGGTACCGATGTGTAAAGTTGTATAAGCAAATACCATATTAGCTAAAGCTCCTTGTGTTTGCCACACACATGGTACACAAAGTAAGCGTGTACCCCCCTGAGGATTAATGTAATTATACCATGGATGGTGTCTTAAAGGGAGGATATAAGATGAACATCAACAAAAGCAAAACGAGGATAATGGAATGTAGTCGAATTAAGTCGGGTGATGTTGAGGGTATTAGATTAGGAAATGAGACACTTAAAGTAGTAAAGGAGTTTTGCTATTTGGGGAGCAAAATAACTGATGATGGTCGAAGTAGAGAGGATATAAAATGTAGACTGGCAATGGCAAGGAAAGCGTTTCTGAAGAAGAGAAATTTGTTAACATCGAGTATAGATTTAGGTGTCAGGAAGTCATTTCTGAAAGTATTTGTATGGAGTGTAGCCATGTATGGAAGTGAAACATGGACGGTAAATAGTTTGGACAAGAAGAGAACAGAAGCTTTTGAAATGTGGTGCTACAGAAGAATGCTGAAGATTAGATGGGTAGATCACATAACTAATGAGGAGGTACTGAATAGGATTGGGGAGAAGAGGAGTTTGTGGCACAACTTGACCAGAAGAAGGGATCGGTTGGTAGGACATGTTCTGAGGCATCAAGGGATCACCAATTTAGTATTGGAGGGCAACATGGAGGGTAAAAATCGTAGGGGGAGACCAAGAGATGAATACACTAAGCAGATGGAGAAGGATGTAGGTTGCAGTAGGTACTGCGAGATGAAGAAGCTTGCACAGGATAGAGTAGCATGGAGAACTGCATCAAACCAGTCTCAGGACTGAAGACCACAACAACAACAACCCTCAGGAGTTACAGATTACAGCAATGGAATGAAATGTATCACGGAAAACTTTCTTTGTAATTCAAAAATCTTTAAAAATAAATGTTTTAAGTACAAAATTAATCACTCAAATGCATGTCCTGTAGCGCTAAACTGTGCGTCTTGTTGTAAGATAATCTCTGTGGAAGTCTCGTAGTTATCGTCCTCCGAAAGCTAAGTTCTGCAGAAGTCAATGTACTTACCTCATGATAAACGAGAGTGAAATGCTTTGCGTATAGGTATCTTACTTATTACGCTTATTGCCGTGATGAAGAAAGTACTGTGCTGTAACGTATTGTTGTGCTACAAAAAAGGCTGTCTTATTGTAGCTATACCACAAAGTTACTACTAAAACATGTTTTACTTTCCAGAAGAATTCAGAAAAACTGTGCAGATATAAAGCAGATACAGCACAAAAGCAACAATGTAAATTGTGTCACACATTAGAAGCGTAATGATATAATCGTGTAGCTGTCAAAGAAACCAAATGCTAAGTCATCTTTAATCCCACTGAAGGTACTTCAAATAAAGGATGTCTTTTCAAGTAAACCAAAATGTTGCATTAAAATCTCATTAACTGTGCTGGTATATGTTCCAAGTATGTGAGCCTTATAGTCGTTACGTGATCATGCAACTAACAAGCAAGAATGTACAAATAACAACACTGTGTCGTCTGCTCACTATAACAATGCATTCGTAATTATTGTCTAAATAAGTTGCCCAGGTTCTTGATTAGATAGTTAACTTTAAAACATAGTTGCATGTTAACAGTTTCTAAGTGTGACAAAGCATACCAGTAACGTGAAGTGAAAAGTTTTATGGCATAGACAAAGTTAAAAAGCAGGTTATCTTTCAATAAATGGTTTTACATGTGAAATGTGGTGCCAGCCTTTACTCTTCCTACTATGCAGAGCTCCAGCTTCAACGGAATTATCATGTGGTATATGGTACATCGGTAAAGAATGTTCAAATCTTTCTCGAGGTTAGCGTCTATGTTATTTTTCTCTGAACCAGCTGGCGCACGTCGCTGCCTGCGGTGCGAGTCATTGTCTGCTATCTCTTTGTTGGCGTGCGTCGTTTTTGGGATTAGGAGACCTAACTTCTACAAATTCACCTAGCCGAGAGGGCCCAGCCCTGTTTGAATCTCGCCAGTTCGATGAAATTCAGGTCTGTCGTTACGGTTATAGTGTCTGTCGTCATGTCGGTAGATTCCATAGTTCCTTTCTTGTCGGTCACGTGGTGGAGAATTTCTCCCTGAATCGTAACTGCGCGCTGAACTGTTGCGTCTGAAGTTATTCTGTCTCCCTTGATAATAATTGTTTTGGTTCCCATATTGTCTGTTTCTATGGTTATCTCTGTCATATTCATTACTACGGAAGTGCGATCTTTCTCTGTAATTATTACTACTCTACCAATGGTTGTCATACGGGTGGTGTCTGTTTTGGTCACGATTTGTGTTGTGAGAATAGCCTTGTCATGTCCAGTTATTATTTCTTTCATCGCGGAATTGCGACGGATGTGACCTGTAATTGTTGTGTTCCTGTTTTTGCATTCCGCGATTGTCAGCGTCAATTTCTAATTCTTGTAAGAGTCCCTGAAAAGCTTCAATATCGTCTTTGCAACGTCCTGCCAAAATAATATGTCGTAAATGTTCATGTAATTTGATTAAGCAAATGCAGATGAGTTCTGAGGGGCTGTATGGGTTTGACAGGTACTGATTCTTGTGGAACATGTCTTCAAAATATTTCACAAGACTGGAAAATTCAGATTGTTCGAAATGTTTCATCATTATGATGCTATGTTTTACTCGGTCTTGTGTAGCTTGAGACCAATATGCTGAGAGGAATGCATGATAAAATTCTCCTTCACTGTGACAATCGAGAATGACCGATCGCATTCTTTCAGCTGGTTCATTCTCTAAGTAGCCACACATAAATTCTAATCTGTGCTCTAATGACCAGTTGGGAGGAAAACAATGAGAGAATTGATGGAGCCACGCTTGTGGATGAATGTCGTTGCCAGAATTCTTAAATGTTTTGAATTTACGTGTAGTAATAAACAGCTTATAGTCAAAATCATCATGTCGGCGAGTCGCATATCAGTCACTGTTACTTCGTTTCAGCGGTTCAGTCTCAAAATTCAGTGCACCTTGCCAATTTCCTTCGTAACTTCCGAAATGCCCTGTGTTATTATTTTGTGACTTTTCCGTATTTCTAAGTCCCTCTTCCCGTGTTGGAGCACGAGTCTCCTCTGAATTAAGTAATTCTTGTATTATCTGTGTCAACTGATCTTGTACTTCCCGGATTTCTCTTTGGTGTTGCATATTAATTTGATTCTGATTTTGTTTGAATTTCCTAATTTGTTCGTACTGTTCTGTATCATTAAAGACTATCGGTCTTGTGTCATTCAGATTATCATCTACCTTCGTAGATAAATTATTTATCTGATCCGAAAGTTCGACTACTTTCTCTGATAATGAACTAATTTCGACCATGTGTCTTTCATGGTGTGGGTTACTGTAGTCATGTCCTAGTTCATGAACCACGGGCAACGTATGAGTGGCCAAGTAAGTGGTCTCGACAGTCGGGATACCAGTTACTTTGGAATAAGGCTGGGCATCTCGGACATATTCTGAGTCGTGGTCACCTTTGTGCTCATACGGCAAAGACTACCAAATCCACCGGTTAGTCCCTCAGCCGTTAGGGGTAAAACTCAATGGGACTCGGGGCAAGTAAGGCTAGCAACCTGCTTCCCTGTTACTTTAAATATGATGCTGGCAACAATCAGAGCAAAATGCCTCGGACCTTTGGAGGTGACGGAGTCCCACCTCTAACTGACAAACCAGGGACTGCTAAGATACGACTTGGCAAACAAATGGTAATGAGATGGGGAGCTATTAATATCAATGGGGGCTACTCTGGGAAGAAGGTAGAGCTGGCAGAGGCTGCAAGTAAGATGGGGCTGGACGTTTTAGCTGTTAGTGACATTCGGGTAAGGGGTGAGAAAGAAGAGGTAGTGGGAGAATACAAGGTCTACCTATCAGGAGTCAAAGCAGGAATAGCACAATGGGGTGTAGGGCTTTAAATCAGCAAAGAAATGGAACCCAGCGTAGTTGCAATAAGGTATGTAAACGAACGACTGATGTGGATAGATTTGACAGTGTCTAGCAAGAAAATTAGGATTGTGTCAGTATATTCACATTGTGAAGGGACAGATCAAGATAAGATGGATAGTTTGTATGAGGCACTCAGTGATGTAGTTGTTAGAGTAAAGGACAAGGACAGTGTTCTGCTCATGGGTGATTTTAACACCAGGCTTGGAAATCGAACAGAAGGGTATGAAAAGGTTATGGGTAAATTTGGAGAGGATATGGAGGCCAACAGGAACGGGAAACAACTCTTGGATTTCTCTGCCAGTATGGGCTTAGTAATCACAAACTCCTTTTTTAAACATAAGAACATTCACCGGTATACTTGGGAAGGCAGGGGAACCAGATCTGTCATTGACTATATAATAACAGATCAGGAATTTAGGAAGGCTGTGAGGGACACACGTGTATTCAGGGGATTCTTTGATGACACTGATCATTATTTAATCTGCAGTGAAATTGGGACTGTGAGACCGAAAGTGCAGGAGGTCAGGTCCATATGTAGGAGGATAAGAGTGGAGAAACTTCAGGATAAGGAAATCAGGCACAAGTACATAACAGCGATCTCAGAAAGGTACCAGTTAGTTGAGTGTAGTCAATTACAGTCATTGGAAAAGGAATGGACAAGGTACAGGGACACAGCAGTGGAAGTGGCTAAAGAATGTCTTGGAACAGTAGTGTGTAAAAGTAGGATGAGGCAAACAGCTTGGTGGAATGATACAGTCAAGGCAGCATGTAAAAGGGAAAAGAAGGCGTATCAAAAATGGCTACATACCAGAACCCAGGTAGACAGAGAAAGTTATGTTGAAGAAAGAAACAGAGCCAAACAGATAATTGCAGCATCCAAGAAGAAATCGTGGGAAGACTTTGGAAACAGGTTGGAGACTATGGGTCAAGCTGCTGGAAAACCATTCTGGAGTGTAATTAGCAGTCTTCGAAAGGGAGGTAAGAAGGAAATGACAAGTATTTTGGACAGGTCAGGAAAACTGCTGGTGAATCCTGTGGATGCCTTGGGCAGATGGAGGGAATATTTTGAAGAGTTGCTCAATGTAGGTGAAAATGCGATCAGTAATGTCTCAGATTTCGAGGTAGAATGGGATAGGAATGATGATGGAAATAGGATCACATTTGAGGAAGTGGAAAAAATGGTCAATAGATTGCAGTGCAATAAAGCGGCTGGGGTGGATGAAATTAAGTCGGAGCTCATCAAATACAGTGGAATGTCAGGTCTTAAATGGCTACACAGGATAATTGAAATGGCCTGGGAGTCGGGACAGGTTCCATCAAACTGGACGAAAGCAGTAATCACACCAATCTTTAAACATGGAAACAGAAAAGATTGTAACAACTACAAAGGTATCTCTTTAATCAGCGTTGTGGGTAAAATCTTCTCAGGTATTGTTGAAAGGAAAGTGCGAGTATTAGTTGAGGACCAATTGGATAAAAATCAGTGTGGGTTTAGGCCACTTAGAGGCTGTCAGGACCAGATCTTTAGCTTACGGCAAATAATGGAGAAGTGTTATGAGTGGAACAGGGAATTGTATCTATGCTTTATAGATCTAGAAAAGGCATATGACCGGGTTCCTAGGAGGAAGTTATTGTCTGTTCTACAAGATTATGGAATAGGAGGCAAACTTTTGCAAGCAATTAAAGGTCTTTACATGGATAGTCAGGCAGCAGTTAGAGTTGACGGTAAATTGAGTTCATGGTTCAGAGTAGTTTCAGGGGTAACACAAGGCTGCAACCTGTCTCCACTGTTGTTCATATTATTTATGGATCATATGTTGAAAACAATAGACTGGCTCGGTGAGATTAAGATATGTGAACACAAAATAAGCAGTCTTGCATATGCGGATGACTTAGTTGTGATGGCAGATTCGATTGAAAGTTTGCAAAGTAATATTTCAGAGCTAGATCAGAAATGTAAGGACTATGGTATGAAGATTAGCATCTCCAAAACGAAAGTAATGTTAGTGGGAAAGAAATATAAACGGATTGAGTGCCAAATAGGAGGAACGAAGTTAGAACAGGTGGACGGTTTCAAGTACTTAGGATGCACATTCTCACAGGATGGCAACATAGTGAAGGAACTGGAAGCGAGGTGTAGCAAAGCTAATGCAGTGAGCGCTCAGCTACGATCTACTCTCTTCTGCAAGAAGGAAGTCAGTACCAAGACTAAGTTATCTGTGCACCGTTAAATCTTTCGACCAACTTTGTTGTATGGGAGCGAAAGCTGGGTGGATTCAGGTTACCTTATCAACAAGGTTGAGGTTACGGATATGAAAGTAGCTAGGATGATTGCAGGTACTAGTAGATGGGAACAATGGCAGGAGGGTGTCCACAATGAGGAAATCAAAGAAAAACTGGGAATGAACTCTATAGATGTAGCAGTCAGGGCGAACAGGCTTAGATGGTGGGGTCATGTTACACGCATGGGAGAAGCAAGGTTACCCAAGAGACTCATGGATTCAGCAGTAGAGGGTAAGAGGAGTCGGGGCAGACCGAGGAGAAGGTACCTGGATTCGGTTAAGAATGATTTTGAAGTAATAGGTTTAACATCAGAAGAGGCACCAATGTTAGCACTGAATAGGGGATCATGGAGGAACTGTATAAGGGGGGCTATGCTCCAGACTGAACGCTGAAAGGCATAATCAGTCTTAAATGATGATGATGATCTTTCTGAACCAATTTTCAGAGTATCTACTGTGTCCTTTTAATTTTTCCTGAGTTTTTGCAAGTAGTGTAACCGAATCGGTAGATGCAACTGAGTCAATTTTAGCCTGCAAGGTCTTGT
The DNA here is from genome assembly GCF_021461385.2 of Schistocerca piceifrons. Lineage (NCBI taxonomy): Eukaryota > Metazoa > Arthropoda > Insecta > Orthoptera > Acrididae > Schistocerca > Schistocerca piceifrons. The sequence continues at coordinate 695,374,767 of NC_060138.1, forward strand.
GATTTTCATGAACAGTAGTTTGCAGTTCTTTTATGGCTGCTTCGTGATTCTGTAATGCATTTTCTTGCCGCGAAAAAACGGGTTGAAAATGCTCACAAATTTGTGTTTTTACAGTATTACAGACTTTTTGACATTTAGATTCGATGTTATGTAACTCAGTAGTTAAATCTTCACGTGTTTGTTCAAGTGTGGTGTCTAACTTTTGAAGATTTTGTTCCATTGTGTCTATCTTTTGAAGATTTTGTTCCATTGTGTCTAACTTTTGCTGTGTTTGTCTCTGATTTTGTTCCATTGTGTCTAACTTTTGAAGCTTTTGTCCCATTTGTTGCATGAATTGTAATAACAATGCACTGGTGTCTGAAACATGTTCCTCAGAGCTATTCGGCAGTGCATTTGAACCGGCAATATTCGCATTTTGAAGAGCAGAAAACGTGTCTTGACTTATCTGAGAAAGCGGTGAGGACCCAAAACCTGAATATGCAGTATTTGCAAGATTGCGTCCTTTCACTTCGGATTCCTGAGGCGAGCTGTTGCCGACCGATCGATCGATCGATAATGCTTCCCTGTTCACTAATTGTTTCCCTGTCTACATCATTATTTGCCGCCCGCTCAATTTCCCTATGCACAATTACCAAATTACTATGTTGAACATTAGTTAATTCATTACACGGTGGCGCTAACACACTGCTTTCGTCTTCCCTGTCATTTCTCAGTTTACTTTGGAGCCATAATTGTCACAATATTTCACATGATAACACAGAAAAGCACAATTTGAAGAGCAAAAATAAGAAAACACATTAACATAGTACTGAAAGTAATATCTAGTTAATCGCAAGCGCAGCTGCGAAATACTTGGTGCAAATCTACATGCATGCCACAACTGTTTTACTGTACAACAATGAAAGACTGGAACTACAAAGGAGATTCTCTCTACAATTACGTGCCAGCAATAAACAAATGCTACACTAATTACACAAACTACAAGAAAAAATCAGAAGATTCCAGTGAGGTATCCTCGGCTAAGGGTCGACATATGAAACGTCCCCTTAGAAAAATTATACAAGACTGTGCTTAAACTGACACACAATATTTTTTGGCGCAACGCAATCTGACTTTCAAAAATACCTACAAAAGAATGGCCCTGACTAACAATAACCTATACCTTTCACAAATCACTTACCTCACAAAAATCTTCGTTACTCGAACTACTGCAATACAGCGAGCGCCACTACTGCCAGCTAAATAAAAGATTCAAACAACTGAAGGCACTAACTACTGATGGGCACAGTTAGCAAAAGAAAGATTTTGATAGAGAATAAACAATGCATTTACCATAATATTGTTCAAAAGTCATAATATATATCAGTCCATGATATCCAATCTTACAAATGTACTGTCTCTGATGGACACACGTCCAGATCATCCGCTCTCAAAAATCTGCCATCTCAGTTCCCCACATCCACCAGTGCTGGCGGCTCACCACCAACTGCGCAACGCTACGCACTGTTAACAGTCAACTGCCCAACACTACAATAGCGACTATTGCAACAATGCCGACCAGCCTCAGACTGCACACAGCACAGTCAGTGATTTTCATATAGAGCGCTACGTGACGTTACCAATAAAAAAACCTAAACAGCCTACTTACAACGTGCCTTTTTGATTCTGTGCTGAGGCGGCTTTTTGTATGTCTGTACTGTTCGCCAAATGCTGGTGCCTATACTGAAAGACGGCATTCTGGCCGATATGAAATACTTATCATCCGACTGTTCGAGAACTACTGGGTGGAAAAATTTGATTTTTGAACATCTTACAGTCTCATATCTTCACTCGTTAAAGAATTGAATTTCTTTTTGTTATCCGTCATACTTACAGCTCTGCCTCAAATTAAGTAAAACATTGCACGAAATTTTGAAGAGCTCGCAGAGGTATAAATGCATTGAGTAAACTTTGCGTATGATTGATTGTAGTTCATACAGTGCAGTGAATGGAATGTAGATAAGATGCTGAAATTTTATTTAAAACTGAGAGAAGAACGATATCTCACGTCGTTCTCGAGTTATTGGGCCGTATATCCGAAGGGCGGTTGCGAGCGGCGCGCTGTCACGTCCTTGTGCATCGCGGATCGCGTAATCTTAACAATCTTCATACCTCAGAACGATTCAAGATATCGAAAGGAGATCTTTTGCAAATAATAGCACGCAATAAGGCACATACCATGTATGATAAATATTCAAACATTTTTATTCTCCGGGATGTGGAAGTAGCTCGTCGGAAACAGTGAGAGGCGGGATCTTGGCGCATTCAGACGTCCACAGCACTGTAGGAAAATCGAAGCGGCCCGCCTGGGGAACTGCGTAGCAGGTCATATACGGATGCCCACAGAAGCGAAAGCGTTTGCTGTACAAGCAGGCCATCTATCAAACTTCACGTCGCACACTATGAGTAACCAGCAGGAAAAAAAAATCTATTTAATATCGGCGAAGGATTAATGAGCTATATCACCGGCATCACAAAGCGTCCATGCTTTCCAGAAATCTTTATACTTCATATGTACAGGATAGGCAAAATAAAATTGGCCCAGAAAATACCAGTTGTTAATGGACAGCATAGATGAAGCTGGCAATGGTCACGGATTGTCGCCATTTTGCCACTAAGTTTTTTATTGCCAATTTTGCTGGACGTTTTGTCAAACACTTCCACACTTTCACTCTTGCAAAAGTTGACCTCGGTAGCTGTGGAGTCACCGTGGCAAATTGCTAACGAAGGGACGTGGGTTCTATTTCCGACCGGGTCGGGAATTTTCTCCGCTCGGAGACTGGATGTTGTACTGGCCTTACATTCGTCATTACTGATACAGAAGTCGCCTCATAGGCACTGTCGTATCGTCTTTCCACGACTGAGATGGTTGTAAGGGCACGCACCGAAAGCCAATAAATTGATTCTTTTTCTTCTTTTAAATTCTCGTAAACACTACCGCATACGTTTCCTCGAACTGTGCTTCCCATAATACTCCACAAAGAACACGCGCTGTTTAAGTGGCTACCACTTTTTGTTGTATTCGAATGGTCACTAAACAAGTCTGCTTGTAACCCTACGCTACTGCGCACGATACTTATTAAAGCCTGTACTGTAATAAGTTGACGGGCTTCACCTTATAAGAAAGGATTTTGGTATATACTCGTATGTTGACCGCGTGTACCTGAATGGAGGCAAAATCAGACTCTCACCCACTCATTAACAACAATGATACGTCAAGCATGTCTGAAGTGCAACTACACGTTAGGACGGACAAGAAACAACACAGCAGATGCTACCAAATTATTAATAATACGGTCGCCAGCCTAATTAGGCATTAACTGAGTTTCTTCCCAGTACAAGTTGATGCACGTTCATACAAAACAACACGTAATAACACTGCATAATATGGTAAGTTTTAGAACCAGAAAATCTACTGAACTAATAATTTCACTTTCTGTACTAATGTGGACTAATATGGACAAGCCCCAGGACCTGATGAAATATCAGTGGACATGATAATAGCAGCAGGTCCAATGAGAATGCAGTGGCTGTATAGAGTACTATCAAGTGTGTGGAGAAACAGTACAATACCTGACGATTGGAGAAGTGGAGACATTGTTCCCATCTTCAAAAAAGGCAATAAAAGACTTTGTAAAAACTATAGAGGAATAACCCTTATGAGTCACACAGCCCAGATTTTTGAACGAATTTTACTGAATCGAATAAGTAAAATGATAAAAAAGGAGCTGAATGAAGAACAGCATGGGTTTAGGAAAGGAAGAAGCACGATCGACCTGATATTTTCTGTCCGTCAACTGATGGAAAAAAGTTAGGAGTACAACAAAAGGGTGATAATGGTTTTTATACACATAGAAAAGGCATATGGCTCAGTTAACAGGGAAAGACTCTGGGAAGAAATGAAGAAGATAGATGTAGAAGATGGATACATTAATGTAATAAAGACAACGTACAGAGGACACAATTGTAGAATTAGAACACCATTGGGGAACTCTGAATACTTCGAAATATGACAAGGACTTAAGCAAGGAAGTTTTCTATCTCCTGCACTTTTTAATGTTGTGATGGAGGGAATGAATAGGGCAGTTAAAGATATAATAAAAGAAAAAGACAAAAAGATGATTTTTGCAGATGATATGGTAATATGGGGTTATAAAGAGGTAGATGTACAGTTACAACTTGATGCGTGGAAGGAAATAATGAAAAGGTATGGATTAACAATAAATTAAGATAAGAGTGAAGTAATGGTATTTGGAAGACAGAAAGGGATCAGTGGAAATATTACCTTGAATGGAGAACCCCTCAAAGTGGTAGAAAGTTTCACTTATTTAGGGAGTGAAATATCCAGGGATGGAACAATAACTAACGAAATTAATAGGAAGTTACAGAAGGGAGGCAATTTCTACCAAACAATAAAACACCTGATTTGGAATTAGGAAGTTTCAGAAAAAGCAAAACTCCTTATGTATAAGAATTATTACTTCCCTATTGTCACCTATGGTGGAGAAACATGGACAATGACAGAAAGGGACTGGAGCAGACTGCAAACAGGGGAAATGAAATTTCTCAGAGCAGTTAAGGGAAAAACAAGAATGGACAGAGTAAGGAATGTAGAGATTAGAAAGGACCTTAAACAAGAAAGTATGAGAGTAGAAATTGAAAAAAAAAAAGATTAAGATGGTATGGGCATGTTAAGAGGATGCATGGGCAGAGACTCCCCAAAATTATGGAAGAACTAAAGATGGATGGGAAAAGACCTAGAGGGCGCCCAAGAACACTGTGGAAAATGGGAGTGAGAATATCTGTGGAAAGGAGAGGTGTAACCTGGGAGCAAGTGGAGGAAGAAAAGTGGTGGGAGGACCGAGCCAAATGGAGAGGACTCGTCAGTACCCAGACCCGGCAGTAGCTGGAGCGGGATCCGGATATAGATTGATAGACGTAATGATGAAACTTGGTTACACGATAAATGATCGTTAATGTTTCTTTTTCAATCTGACAAATTTGCCGAGTCTTAGAATTTCGCAGCCAAATGCTACTGGACGATCCTTTGATCCGACACGATGCGACAGAACTGCGCCTAGGCCAACGGAAGAAGCATCAACCGCTAACATCACTAGTTTAGCCGGATCAAAATGTATGAGGCAGGAGTTACTAAGTAGCGCCCGCTTCAATTGATCAAAAGCCGACTGACATTCCTTGGTCAACGCAAAGGGAAAATCATTAAGCCGTAATTTGTGAAGCGGAGCTGCAATCTGAAAGGCGTGAAGAATGAACTGAAGTAGTAGTTCAGTTTGCCTAACACTGCTTGCAGTTCCTTTAGATTTTTGGGAGTCGGCAAATCTTTGATGGCTCGCAAATGAATCTGGGTGGAGTGAATACCCCGCACATTAATCACATATCCAGAGCACTTACCTTTACAGCACTTGAGGCCTGCCGGTTACAGCACTTAAGGTTGGTTAAGTGTTCTCCTGCAGAACGTCCATACACGACAATGTCATCCAGGTAATTTGAGCAAGAAGGCACCTTGGAAGTCACTTGTTCTAAAAGGCGTTGAAAGAGCGTCGGTGCTGATGCACTACCGAAGGGCAGGCGTTGAAATTAGAATAACCCGGGATGATTATTAAGAACCAAACATTACTTTGAGTTGTCATTCAAAGACAGTTGGAAGTAAGCATCCACCAAATCTATCTTGGAAAAATAACGACCCTCACCTCCACCAGTTCCTCTGGGTGGGGCAAAGGGTGCGTGTCTGTCATTGTCCAAGAGTTCACAGTCGACTTTAAATCAGCACACAGTCGAAGATGTCCTGAAGGTTTGCGAAGGGCGACTAAAGAGGAAGACCACTGACTCGCACCGACTGGCTTGATGACCCCATCATGTTGCTATTCAGCGACCTGTCCCCTAATGCTAATGGACGCTTACTTTGCTCGACAAAACTTTGGCTGTGCATTTTCTGTGAGCGACACATGAGATAAAAAATTATTCGCACGCTGGAGACCGTCTCTAAAAAGTTCATTAAAATTGTCACTCAGAGCTTGAAGCTTGTCTGTAGACACATCTGTTTAAATTGGCAACATTATCTTGCAGACTGACAATCTGAAAATGTCAAAAGAATCTAAGTAAAAAATACTCTGCGAAGATTTGGCAGGAAGCACTGTGAACAAAACTGTCTTCTTTGCACCTTGAAAAGTAGCTGGCATAATGAAAGTTTCTTAAACTGGAATTTCCTGTCCGTTACAAGCTGACAACACATGCGTAGCTGGAATCTGTATTGGTGAAACTAATCGTTCCTATGTGAGTTTGTTCAGAAGTGTAACTGAATCACCAGTGTCCAGTTACAGTTTGACATCTTTCTTAGCTATTGTAAAAGTAACAGATACCTCGTCCCGACCACGTTCCACATCTAAGAGAGAAGTGTCACTTCCTGCCTCCTGCTGTGAGCCACTACAATGCGTTAACAGATGAAATGGGCAAAGATTTGCTAGTGGACCTGTGTTTGCGTCGGTATGACTTGTTTGGCACATGAAAATCATCCGACTGGTGTTTGCTAAGTTTTGTACTTGGGCGACCTTTCACAACATTTAGTACGACCACCGGGTCGCAATATTCCGTGGCTGTAGCTCAGTGATCCATTGTTTATGGATTTGACCTGCTGAAGGCGGAAAAAATTGAACCTTGCAACCGCCAGGAGTGTTCGTTCATCGAAGTTAAGTGTTTAACTAGCTAGCTAAAGTCTCAAACTCTAACTGTTCTGGTTGTTTGTCAGGAAACAATTTCACAATGAGCCTGTAAACATCCGTGCCCACTATCGAATCAGTATTTCACGAATTTTTAAAGGATCAACCTTTGTTGTAATGAAAATTATTCAGTTTTGATTATCATGCTTTGTAATGAACTAGTTTGAAGTGTTTAATTAGTACATGGACTGACTCAATTGACAAAATTCGGACTGTTGGCTAGCATTTTTAGCGAGAAATGTGGTACATAGACCACTATCTCTACATACCTTGTGAGGTGAAACCAGTATTTTGCACAAGATTAATATATGGATTAAAAACTATTCATATATAGGTTACCAATGAACTGATTATTTGTGTTAACGAATATGGAACAAGAGGGTTTTTTAAGAGAAAAGATTTTCCATTTGAATAATTTGTTACATTCTATTAGGTGTTTTAATTTGTCTGCAGGTAGCTAGAATTTTGCATTTATTCCTGCCTGCAGCAAATTTACATTCAGTTGAAGGAACGAAAGATCACTTTCCTTCTAGAAAGTGCCATATCCGGTTTCCCAGAAATTTCGCTCATCGGAAGACGAGCCGAAATAAGCGATCACGTCTCGGCTGATCCCTAGATACTCGACCGTTTCTGAGAAGACTACCTTCAAAGTTTTCGACGTAATTGAGATGCTTTTTAGCGCGGTATGGCCGTTATGGCTGAAACAACTGGTTTTCGGTTATGTCGGTTTTTCTACACGCCAGTTTAACCTGACTGTTTAAAACCACCCAAAATAAACTGGTTTCAGAAATAACCGATTTTCAGTTTTTATTCCAATTATTTACTGTAATAACGTAGAAATCTATCAAGGGCTGAAACATTTTGACTCTCTTAGTGTCAAGAACACAATATCAAAATATTAAATTAAAAAGACAAGTAAAAGAATACTTAGTCCCTCCACATTTCGCTGCTTTTCTGGAAAAGTGATGAGAGGTAAATTACTCCAAAAAGCCACCAGTATTCTCCTACCCATTCTAATTTTTTGAAACTCTGCTCAAAAATCATGTTGAAATCGGGGATCATACCACTATTTGGGCATACGAATAGTCGGTGCTAAAGGGTGAAAACTGAGCTTGAAGGTCAATACTTTTCGTGTTAATTCCTCCAAGCAGATGAAGGCATGTTATCTAGACAAAGGCAACAGATCAGGTACTTCGTGTTTTTGTTTTGTACTCTGAATTAATTGTTGTTAAGTTTTTAGTATGTTATTGTTACCATAACTTCCTTCGTCTCGTTATTTCATGGAAATGGCTGACAGATCTTTTAATCTTTTAAAACCAATGAAGCACTGTAGTTCATCGCTACGTCACTTCGTAAAATTCTACAATACAACAGATGCTCGGCGACGACAGTGAGAATCTACCGTATCTGTAGACGATGTGGGCAAGTCCAGCACACTGCACATACACGCGCACCTTAAGCCACGACTCACGACTACAGGGACATACTCGTCTTAACAGTGCTGTACCTATTCTTATGCAATGTGTTTGTTTGCTTCTTTCTGTCGGAATTGTTATTAAAAGAGGACTGATTGCTTTTGAATTGAATTGATTTGTTTGGGGGAAGAGACCAAACAGCGAGGTCATCGGTCACATCGGATTAGGGAAGAACGGGGAAGGAAGTCGGCCGTGTCCTTTCAAAGGAGCTATCCCGGCATTTGGCTGGAGCGATTTAGGGAAATCACGGAAAACCTAAATCAGGATGGCCGGACGTGGTTTTGAACCGTCGTCCTCCCGAATACAAGTCCAGTGTGACTGATTGCTTTTACCGTTTCCTATAACAACATAATATTTCAAAGCAATGCGAGTTTTACAAATAAATGTTATTCTTTTTTTAAAGAAACATTTATTTAAAAACGAAAAGTCTTGACAGTGTTGCTATGGCTAATTGGCGTTTCGTTTTTTATTTACTAGGTTATTAGCAAAAAATAAAAAAAAATACCTGTTACAACCGAGACCAAATAAATACCTAAAAAGCCAGTTATTCAAAAATAATATACCGTTATCGGTTTCAACCGGTCGCTTTTTCCCATCCCCAGTGTAGACTCGGCCCAAAATGGTGGCGTAATGGCTAGCGCCACGGCCTCTTACTTCACAATAAGTGTCATACGTTTATTATATATGCGTGCATGGCATTTTTAGGGGTTACAATCTTTTTAAATTCTCATATTTTTATATTTCATTCTTATATCAATTCTTAATTCTTGTATTTTATTCTCATGTTTATTCTTCAGGAAGATTGGTGCATTCCACTAAAAAAAAAAAAAAAGGTTCAAATGTGTGTGAATTCCTAAGGGACCAAACTGCTGAGGGCATCGTTGCCTAGACTTAAATACTACTTAAACTAATTTATGCTAAGAACAACAAACACACCCATGCCCGAGGGAGGACTCGAACCTCCGGCGGGAGGGGCCACGCAATCCGTGACATGGCGCCCTAGACCGCGCGGCTGGTGTATTCCCTTGGATGATACCGATAGTAGAAGCATTCGAAACATACAAATTCCAGATATCTTGAGCATCGCGCGAAGACAGGTTTGCCACAGGGACTTTTCCTAGTATGTATCTCACTGAGGAAAGAAACGTCGTTAACACTGCCGGAGATTTCACGCTTTGGCAATAATTTCGCGGTAGACCACGCATAACGGATAACTTTTCCGGAAACTGACGCTTGCAACTGATTATGAATGAAGAAACAACACAGGAATTTCGCCTAAAACATTTTAAAATAATTTTTTCATTCATGTTTTCTTTTTTGTAATTAATGCACCAGACATACAATTAGTAGACAAATAAGGACAACGTTATTTCAGTATGCGTTGGTAAACATTCGTTTAGTAACCGTCTAGGGTCATGCGTAGTCAAATGAAAAACAAAAATTAAAATATTAATAATAATAACCAGGTTTTGAAACTGGGGCGCAAAAGTGTGAAGCTGCCACCGCCTCGTTCGTACTCGTTCTGTTTACTACCTAAAAAGCACACAGAGTAACTCGAAAACTTTGACCACCGTTTTCTCAAAAAACGGTCGAATAGCTACGGATAAGCCGAGACGAGTGTTCGCTTGTTTTGACCTTTCTTCCACTGAGTGAAGTTTTTGGGAAATCAGGTTATGAGACTTGCCGTGTTCTCCATGTAAGTACCGCTTAACAGACATCTCATGCCGTGCCTTTTAAATGAGTACTTGAACTTCGATATTTCGCAGTAAGTGTTTATAAAAATAGCTACATACTCCACATTCATTATTCATAAACGAACAGTTTTTACATTTAGTTTTTAATTTCGACTGCAGTCTCCATTGCCAGTCTCCAGCGACGTAGGAGTACAACCGCGTGGACCGTTATATGTGATTTCCAAGAACGAAACATATGTTAGGACTCAATGAGCCGCTTTGCATCAATATGTTCCTTCGTCTCAAAGCTTTATTTTCGTACACTGAAATGACTTGCAACAAGGGGGCCATATCGGAAGCACAATGGAGCAACTACAGTGACAAACATGACGCTTGGCTCATTGGATGCTCTGGAAAATGTCTCTTCAGTGCATCGAGTCTTATAACGCCCAACAGGATTAAGAATATAAAACCGTTTGTATGTCGTTGTGTGTACCTACCATAGTTTGTCGGCAAGGCGTCTGTTCCGGAGACAATTGGCGGAAACGATGTGGAAAAGTGTACAACTAGCTGTTACAGTGACAAGTGAATACACTGCCCTAATAACGACTGAGTGCAAATATTTGTAATTACAAGAAATAATTTTGAATGATTAGTGGAATTTCTCATTAACGAGAAACTAGAAGTTTGTGAAATTATAGCTATGTAAAGAAATAATATGGTCGTCATTCTAAAGCGGTAATTTATTCCTGAAACCAACTGGTTATAACCGAATTTAAGTTGCCACAGCAATCAGCAATACGAGTTGTATAGCCGACGACGGTCATTACTCTCGTAGAAGCTAATGTGTATATTCAAGCGATCACAAAAATAATATATCAAACCTAAGTACGTGTCTAAAACTTTGAGAATTCTTTGAGGAAATTATAGACAAAAAACTGAATGAATTACTGCATTACATAATGCGACAGTAATGACATAGCAAGAATGTAATCTTTATCGTTATTGATTTTGATAAACAAATCTTTCCCAATGATTAGAATTCACTGTCAAGGGTATTATAGTTAAAGGCGAATAACTTCAAAACAACGGCAAAATACCTTGGCAAAGTTGATCTATGGAAATCAGACTTTGATACATTAATTTATCCTGAACACATAGAAGTAATCAGCAGATATAAATTAACGGCAAAAGATATTATAATTTGCCAGACTCAGTGGTCTTAATAGTTATCACAAAAATCACTTTCAAAAGTTATTCATAACTGTTGTAGTCCAAAAAGTGACTTTAATTAATTAACAAGAAAAGGACTTTCAATTGAGGAGAAATGTTTTGTATAATTTCTGGAAAAGTTACCTTTCACGTTAGTAGAGTTTTCCAGTCATAATATTATGCTCGGAATCTAGAATAGTAGGTCATGTATCCTGATCTAAGGGACAATGGCCTGGGTTTATGATGACCATAGATTATGACCAAATGATAAATAAATAAATGAATAACTCAAAACACTGGCATGCCTTCTACAAAACAATAAATCTGAAATGGTTTCATCTTACATGTCGAGACACTCTAGGCGCGAAGTAGCAACAATTGCAGTAATCGTGTCTCATCTCCAAGAGCAGATTTCTCTCTCTCTCTCTCTCTCTCTCAGTTGTCCCGCTACTGTCAGTGAGAAGTTCTTTATCCACTCACACATTATTATTGACTCTATAAAACTACACTACCGGAAGTAAAAATCAGTACAGCCTTTTAGGGGCTCCCAAATCACTCAAGACTGCAACAGTGCATATGGAGTGCATGAAATGGTTATATTTACAGATCAACACAAGCGGTTCTGGGGTACCAGGTAGCGTACCATGCTGAAACACCTATTTCAGTACGTGGTGTAGCATCCACGGTCGGCAATGCAGGCCCTGACTCTGACATCAAGTCGATCGGACAGATGGCGAATACTATCCTGGGACACGCTATGTATGCCTGCTCGAACGCTTCACGCAGTTCTGTAAGAGTCGTTGGTTGGCGTGTCGCGCGAGTGACTTCTCGTCCAATCATATTCCACAAGTGCTCGATTGGAGACAAGCCAGGAGATCGTGTTGGCCAGCGTAGTTGCTGTCCGTCTTGCAGAGTACGTTGAGTTTCACGGCAGTGTGTGGGCGAGCATTTCCTATTGCAACTACTAATCACCTTCCTGCTGCAAGAACGGCAAAAGGACAGTCTAACATCATTCTGCACCTACCGAGCGCTTGTTAGCGACCCATCCAAAAACACCAAATATGAACGAGATCTGTAGTTTATCGCATCCCAAACCATAAGCCCTGGTGTGGGGCCTGTGTTTCTTGGACGAATCCATTTTACGAGACAGCGCTGTAATGCAAAGCACCATCACTTGCGGGCAGGCTGAAGACCACGGCGCGCCATTCCAACTTCCAAGTGATCCTTCGACGGCATCAGTCGAGCCGTGCACCCTGATGCTGTGGCGTGAGTGAAAGACGGGCTAGAGGTGAACGTGGCCGTAGTCCCACTGCTAGTAACCGGTTCGCAACAGTTCGTGTTGATACGTCTGGGCTCACAAACCCTCTCATCTGTGTTGTAATAGCTGCACGATCTGCCACTGCTACCCTTACAATGCGACGATCCTGGTTGTCGTCTGTGCTGCGTGGACGTCCAGAACCTCATCTATGGATGCGAGAAAGTTCACATGATCACTGACACCAGCATCGTTGTACGACTGATGCAGCAGGTCCAATTTTTGTGGCAATCCTCCGAAAGAACCATCCATCCACTCGCAAGGTCACAGTCTGATCCCTTTTTAATTCTTTCAGTTGGCAGCGTCTCCGTGGCATGGTTGCCTGCTTGCTTCAAACATCTGCGCCACACTGAGCCTTCTGGTTGTGAGCATTCCCTGTTAATGGGTAGACGCAGATGGTGCTCGGGAACCTATGCCGCCGGCCGAAGTGGCCGTGCGGTTAAAGGCGCTGCAGTCTGGAACCGCAAGACCGCTACGGTCGCAGGTTCGAATCCTGCCTCGGGCATGGATGTTTGTGATGTCCTTAGGTTAGTTAGGTGTAACTAGTTCTAAGTTCTAGGGGACTAATGGCCTCAGCAGTTGAGTCCCATAGTGCTCAGAGCCATTTTTGAACCTATGCCAATACGCTGTCGGCGGACGACGCTGAAACCATTATTAATTTATCTACTATACCGTTCGATACAGTTCCCCACAGTCCTCTAATGAACAAAGTAAGAGCATATGGACTATCAGACCAATTGTGTGATTGGATTGAAGAGTTCCTAGATAACACAACGCAGCATGTCATTCTGAATGGAGAGAAATGGTTCAAATGGCTCTGAGCACTATGGGACTTAACATCTGAGGTCATCAGTCCCCTAGAACTTAGAACTACTTAAACCTAACTAACCTAAGGCCATCACACACATCCATGCCCGAGGCAGGATTCGAACCTGCGACCGTAGCGGTCACGCGGTTCCAGACTGAGCCGCCTAGAACCGCTCGGCCACTCCGGCCGACCAATGGAGAAAAGTCTTTCGAAGTAAGACTGATTTCAGGTGTGCCACAGGGGAGTGTCGAAGGACCGTTGCTATTCGCATTATATATAAATGACCTCGTGGATAACATCGCAAGTTCACTGAGGCTTTTTGCGGATGATGCTGTGGTATATCGAGAGGTTGTAACGATGGAAAATTGTACTGAAATGCAGGAGGATCTGCAACGAATTGACGCATAGTGTAGGGAATGGCAATTGAATCTCAATGTATAAAAGTGTAATGTGCTGTGAATTCATAGAAAGAAAGATCCTTTATCATTTAGCTACAATATAGAAGGTCAGCAACTGGAAGCAGTTAATTCCATAAATTACCTGGAAGTAGACATTAGGAGTGATTTAAAGTGGAATGACCATATAAAATTAATCGTCGGTAAAAGTAGATACCACACTGAAATTCATTGGAAGAATCCTAAGGAAATGCAATCCGAAAACAAAGGAAGTAGGTTACAGTACACTTGTTCGCCCACTGCTTGAATACTGCTCACCGGTGTGGGATCCATACCAGGTAGGGTTGATAGAGGAGATAGGGAAGATCCAACGGAGAGCAGCGCGCTTCGTTACAGGATCATTTGGTAATCACGAAAGCGTTACGGAGATTATAGATAAACTCCAGTGGAAGACTTTGCAGCAGAGACGCTCAGCAGCTCGGTACAGGCTTTTGTTGAAGTTTCGGGAACATACCTTCACCGAGGAGTCAAGCAGTATATTGCTCCCTCCTAAGTATATCTCACAAAGAGACCATGAGGATAAAATCAGAGAGATTAGAGCCCACACAGAGGCATACCGACAATCTTTCTTTCCACGAACAATACGAGACTGGAATAGAAGGGAGAACCGATAGAGGTACTCAAAGTACCCTCCGCCACACACCGCCAGGTGGCTTGCGGAGTATTGATGTAGATGTAGATGTAGGTGTGTCATAAGCGGCATCGGACCAAACTCGAAGTCGTCTTTCCAGAGCTACTAATTTTATTCCGGCAGTGTATAGCCCTGACATTGCCACCGCGTCTGCTGCACAGTAGTTATAAAATTTGTTTTTAATTTTTTTTTTTTTCATAAAGTCTACGCAGTATTGGTACTGGCCATATACAGGGTGATTCAAAAAGAATACCACAACTTTAGGAATTTAAAACTCTGCAACGACAAAAGGCAGAGCTAAGCACTATCTGTCGGCGAATTAAGGGAGCTATAAACTTTCATTTAGTTGTACATTTGTTCGCTTGAGGCGCTGTTGACTAGGCGTCAGCGTCAGTTGATGCTAAGATGGCGACCGCTCAACAGAAAGCTTTTTGTGTTATTGAGTACGGCAGAAGTGAATCGACGACAGTTGTTCAGCGTGCATTTCGAACGAAGTATGGTATTAAACCTCCTGATAGGTGGTGTATTAAACGTTGGTATAAACAGTATACAGAGAATGGGTGTTTGTGCAAAGGGAAAAGTTCTGGACGGCCGAGAACGCCAGGCAGCCCGTGACAGAGCACTTCATCACTGGCCTCCAAGAAGCCCTGATCTTACCCCCTGCGATTTTTTCTTATGGGGGTATGTTAAGGATATGGTGTTTCGGCCACCTCTCCCAGTCACCATTGATGATTTGAAACGAGAAATAACAGCAGCTATCCAAACTGTTACGCCTGATATGCTACAGAGAGTGTGGAACGAGTTGGAGTATCGGGTTGATATTGCTCGTGTGTCTGGAGGGGGCCATATTGAACATCTCTGAACTTGTTTTTGAGTGAAAAAAAGAAACCTTTTTAAATACTCTTTGTAATGATGTATAACAGAAGGTTATATTATGTTTCTTTCATTAAATACACATTTTTGTAGTTGTACTCTTTTTGAATCATCCTGTATAATAACAAATGAAAGTAGTTACATTCGTGAAAAGAAATAGAATTCAGTATTTGAAAATTAATGCTGTATCATATTGTTAGGAGCTACGGCGCGTGCAGTGCGGTGGAGGTGTTTGCGTCGCTGCCTCGTGTGTTGCGAGCCGCCACTTCAAATCCGATTACCACCAATTATTTGTTATTTAGCATCTATCATTTCGGGAAGATTTTTTAAAATATCTTATGTTTGTAATGTTTACACGTTACGGAATGTTTGTATAAATACCAGCATTCTGGAATGTTGGATATTTGTGTAAATAGCTGCGCTCCATGTCCAGGAACTCACTTCTGTTCTGGCTGTACGCTGGTGTCAGTAATAAACGTAGTTTTAGTGCAAAGTGGTGCAAAGTGTTGAACTTCAGTGACAAACCTGCCTTCGGGTTTGGACAGGACTGTAGTATAAACGTGACAATATAGTGATAATCTGTTTTTATGTCATATAGTCTTCGAGAGCCATTTCCTTGAC
Source organism: Schistocerca piceifrons (assembly GCF_021461385.2). Taxonomy (NCBI): domain Eukaryota; kingdom Metazoa; phylum Arthropoda; class Insecta; order Orthoptera; family Acrididae; genus Schistocerca; species Schistocerca piceifrons. Next base: position 695,390,606 of record NC_060138.1, read on the forward strand.
AGTAGTCGTCGATCACGCATGCACTGATATTAAGTGCCAAAAAAATTCCTGTGGCCTATAACGAGTCAAACCTGGAACCGTTGTAATTGTAATCTAACACTCCCCTCATGTGTTTCCACAGATAGATTCTCTCTACCTGTTTATTCCTTTATCGAATCTTCTACGTGGCTTATTTCGTGTTGGCTCTACTTTCCTTGTTATTTTCTGATGAGGATTCGGGACCAAGACTCTCAATATGCCAGCTAAGTTACGCTAATGATAACAAATAGGTGGGAGCTACTGCTTGCTGCTATAGCGCTGCAGAATGTGTTCACATCCAGCGACTGTCGACGGATAAGTAGGTGTCGTTTAAATGCATAGAGCTGCGGCCGCGCTTCTGCAGTGGGTCAAGTGTGAGGCAACCGGCATTTCGAGACGGAATGGAAGTCCTCCGCGGTGCTGCGATATGAGGCCGGCGCGGAAGCTATCGTAAATACAGGGGAAATACAGGGGGACTACACACACTACTTCCCGCCCACGTACTGCCGTTGCAAGTTCGGTACCCCGTGATACGTTGCAGACCAATTTCCTGAAGAAGACAGTATCAGACCTGCATAAGCATATACATTTTATTTTAAGAAGTCTTGCCATTATGCTCAGCCTAAGTTTTTTCTGAAGAGAAAATTACATATACCCTTCCCTTAGACAGTATTGATGTACAATGATAGCTGAAACTGATCAACAGATATGCGGCTGAAATGAACAGTTTCTAGCAATCAGAAGTTACTAGCTCGTTAATGGGGAGGCGTCGGCAAAAGAACTACTACCGACTAGCTGGTGTGACGTGGCCACATTTGTTCACTATATGTGTAGAAGGTGGCTCTTACTTTGTAAGATGGATTTTTCCTTTGTGCTTCGCCATAGCTTCGCCATAGCTCGGTTCCATTGCACAAAGAATGAGGTGTGCTTACTTCGGGCGCCATAGAGGAAGAGAAAAGCTTGCATCGGCCATGATATCTGGAAAAAAAATCATAAAAACCTCATTTATCTTTTTGTCTCAAAAACTGTTGTTTAGGAGTACCCGATTAACTTATTATTTCATTACTTTCAACTTAATTATTAATGTTGTATATTAACTGATGTATACAGTGTTTGTGAGGCAAATTCGACGAGAAAAATCGCATTTTATTTTTAAAATATTTATTCATTCATAAAATCTCATTTTATGCTCTGGAAACTTATAGCTTTTATAGAACAAAACATGACGCACACACTGCTTCAGTTGTTCGTTTCTGGTAAATCGTATAGCGTAGTCTTCTATGAGCTTCTCCCCATTTTAGTCACATGATTTAAACCTTCCAGTGATTTTTTTTTTTTTTTTGGTGTCTCGCCAAAGCGTCCGGCTTTATCAAGTTTCACTCAAATCAGATGTGCTAAAAAGTTCCCTTATTTTGTTAGGAAAATATTCCATCTTATAAATGATAATTTTTCATATTCGATCGATTCCTAATTTTACTTGAATTATTCTGATATTATCGTCTTGACCATTTTCGTTTTTTAGTTAGTGGCTATCTAGGTTTAAAGGTAACCAGAGAGACAGGCAGTTTAAATGATTTTTTCAGTGAAGCTGTGAGGGTGGATTGTGTGTCATGCATGAAATACTTCTTAAAATGAATTTTGTATGTGAGTGTAACTAAATAAAATGCTAGATTTCCATCTCGCGTCTAATTTTATTATGTGTACAGTTCAATTAACAAAAATTGGACAAATCACTTCTGTCGACAAATTAGTCATATTATCAAGATTAATATCACATTTTCAATTTCTTAAAATCATTACTTTGAGGAAAAACTGTTGCAATTCTGTTGTTCAGTTTCTCCACTGTAAATCTAAAAGCAGTTCAAACAATATCTAACACAGAAAAAAATTTCTGCAATAGGAATTCAAATATAATTTTTGTTTTTGTAAACATATTATTATTCAAGCAATAATTAATGTAAATTATTTGAAAGATATATTGGATATAGTTAAGCTATGTGTCAAAATTTGTAAAACATTATAATCCATTGTATTTCAGTGCAATAAAAGATATAGTAAAAAAAAATAAAAAATAAAAAGATGAGTCAGTCAGCAGAGCACTTGCTCGCTAAGGGGAAGGTCCTGGATTTGAGTCCCAATCTGGCACACGATTCTTATCTGTTACGAAGTTTGCAATCAGTGCGTACACTGCTGCAGAGTAAAACATCATTCTGGATTTTTCAGTTTTTATTACTTCATATAAAACTTATCACAATCAGCAACATGATGCTTACAAAATCTGAAAAGAATACTGAAACCAAACACGCTACTTTGGCTTCAGAACCAGCACCACGTCGTGCCTCGACATAAACGTTTATACAGAAAATACAACAAGCACAAAATCGGCCTCTTCTTGCGATCGTCATTGATTTCTGGTTTTTTGTTGTGGTACGTTGAGGCACAGCATCACCGGTGGATCCCAGTCTTACTGGCTTGGTGTAAGGGTAACATCGTTCTATTCTACAGAGTGGCGCACATAAAACCGACCCGAACCGGAGTGCGAATGCGCGTGAGTAGCATTCCTAGTTGTCAGTTTCTTTGGCACCTTCCAACAGCAGTAGCGTGTGAGTAGCTCATACGGAAAGTAGTCGTTATAAACCGTGTACTTCATTGTCATGTAGGACGACCGACCGACGATCCACCAAGACCGTGGCCCGGCTCAAATGATGCGTGGCGTCAATGGTCGGGCGAGCCATGTCGACGCACTAGTGCCGCATTGCAACTCCCCGACTGGCAGGTCCGGACTGCGCTCCAGATGCGTTCCAACTGACTAGCAGCCTGAACTCGCGACCGGACTTCCTTACGACAGACAACGACGGGGAAGTAATAGCAGTGCAGCAAAGATAACACGTGAGGGATATATCGACAGGCGCTGCTGCTGCTGCTGCCGCTGACGGGCGGACAAAGCATGAACTCAGTGACAACAGAAATTTAAACTAACATTACGAGGTGGCAACACAAAAAAAAGAAAGAAACAGGATGTAAAATAAGAGATGGCACGAGCGCGAGCCACGCACGGCTCACACAGAAAGAAATAACTTAGATTATTGTTAACTTTTTCCTCAGAATCTAACATTGTTCAGATTCGAATATTGAACTACAGACCCATTCATTGTATATATTATTTTATTATTTATCAGGCTGATGGATTCGCTCGCAGTGGAGTGGAATGTCTAATGCTCCACTCGCCAATCACATTTTCAACACAGGCAGTACACAAAAACTAGCAAGTACGGAACGGTCTGAGGCATTAACACCACTTTGTGTCTATAGATATCACAAACTTCACACGAAAGTTGAAGTTCATGGAATGAAAGTGGAAAGGGAACTGTCTCACTCGCGAGCACACATTTTTTCCGTATACAGCCGTCTGAGGATAGTGCACACCGGCTATATCACAAGCGATAGTACTCACTAGCAGCCTCTATCACGGAGTGTTCACACCAGCTCCTTTGTCTGCCCGTAACAATATTGCTTTTGTCACTCGGTGGGGACGGTACGTGGAACTCAAAGTTTTTTATCAGTAGTGCAACTAACTCCAAGTTCAATCAGCGTTCTCGCCTAGCGCCCAATCTAAAATATCTTTCCCTATGGGAATTCTATTCACATATTAATTTTTTCTATGTTTGATAATTATTTTTAGAATATACAGTCGAAATTTGGAATCTCTATTTAATTAATTACGTTCTCTAAAATCTTTTTTATGGAAGTGTTGGCAGCCCTTCTCTAGTGAACTTGGCACTTCCTCACCTTTGCACCAACCAATATTACACTTACGTTCCTGGCAAATGGTACAGTTATGATTCATAGCTGGGACATGGTGCTGGAATTTCTACTTTTTAACTTATCTGTAGAGTGCTGATAATCTATAATACTTTTGTTTATTTTGGGCCAAAATTTATTTTTCAGGAATTACTTGAAAATTAACAAAAGTCATGCAACAGGAACACTAGGATGACAATTTTACGGTAAAGTACAAATACTACAAAAATTTCAGATATGTTGCTGTAATAACTTGTGATTCCCAAAATTAATAACAATGTCAATTTTAAAGGAAATGTCCCATTAATCAGTGGTACTTTTACATATTTCTAAACGGCTTAAGCTACAGTTTGCATTAGATTAATTATTATGATTTTATGAATACGTAGTTGTGCAATATCTACACTACTGGCCATTAAAATTGCTACACCATGAAGATGACGTGCTACAGACGCAAAATTTAACCGACAGGAAGAAGATGGTGTGATATGCAAATGATTAACTTTTCAGAGCATTCACACAAGGTTGGCGCCGGTGGCAACACATACAACGTGCTGACATCAGGAAAGTTTCCAACCGATTTCTCATACACAACCAGCAGTTGACCGGCGCTGCCTGGTGAAACGTTGTTGTGATGCCTCGTGTAAGGAGGAGAAATGCGTACCATCACGTTTCCGACTTTGATAAAGGTCGGATTGTAGCCTATCGCGATTGCGGTTTATCGTATCGCAACATTTCTGCTCGCGCTGGTCGAGATCCAATGACTGTTAGCAGAATATGGAATCGGTGGGTTCAGGAGGATAATACGGAGCGCCGTCCTGCATCCCAACGGCCTCGTATCACTAGCAGTCGAGATGACAGGCCTCTTATCCGCATGGCTGTAACGGATCGTGCAGCCACGTCTCGATCCCTGAGTCAACATATCGGGACGTTTGCAAGAAAACAACCATCCGCACGAACGGTTCGACGACCTTTGCAGCAGCACGGACTATCAGCTCGGAGGCCATGGCTGCGGTTACCCTTGACGCTGCATCACAGACAGGAGTGCCTGCGATGATGTACTCAACGACGAACCTGGGTGCACGAATGGCAAAACGTCATTTTTTCGGACGAATCCAGGTTCTGTTTACAGCATCATGATGGTCGCATCCGTGTTTGGCGACATCGCGATGAACGCACATTGGAAGCGTGTATTCGTCATCGCCATACTGGCATATCACCCGTTGTGATGGTATGGAGTGCCATTGGTTACACGTCTCGGTCACCTCTTGTTCGCAGTGACGGCACTTTGAACCGTGGACGTTACATTTCAGATGTGTTACTTCCCGTGGCTCTACCCTTCATTCGATCCCTGTGCAACCCTACATTTCAGCAGGATAATGCACGACCGCATGTTGCAGGTCCTGTGCGGGCCTTTCTGGATACAGAAAATGTTCGACTGCTGCCCTGGCCAGCTCATTCTCCAGATCTCTCACCAACTGAAAACATCTGGTCAGTGGTGGCCGAGCAACTGACTCGTCACAATACGCCAGTCACTACTCTTGATGAACTGTGGTATCGTGTTGAAGCTGCATGGGCAGCTGTCCCTGAACACGCCATCCAAGCTCTGTTTGACTCAATGCCCAGGCGTATTAAGGCCGTTATTACGGCCAGAGGTGGTTGTTCTGGGTACTGATTTCTCAGGATCTATGCACCCTAATTGCGTAAAAATGTAATCACATGTCAGTTCTAGTGTAATATATTTGTCCAATGAATACCCGTTTATCATCTGCATTTCTTCTTGGTGTAGCAATATTAATGGCCAGTAGTGTAGCTACAGGCACGTTCTGGCAGTTAGAGCACTTGGTCCGGCAGAAGAGAGAAGCGAAGTCTCTGTTTTTCTCTCTCTCTCTATCTGGCGCTCTGTGTTCTCTTGCGTGTCTAACAATGGAACCAACTCACTTACTTCAACAGTGTACCACCCATTAATCTGACGATAGCTTTAATTATTTTGAGAACATGCTTATAGGGTCAGCACCTTGGACACCCGAATTTCTCGTTGACTCTCACTACTCTAATCAACCACCGATGCCTTTGATCAGTTATATACTGTATAGATAAAGATCAGCCTCGCAGCAGATAAGAAGTGCACTATGCGGTCACATGAGAATAGTCAAATGTGTGAAGAAAGGATGCTTCTACGTCGGCTTGGACACAACAGTTTATTTTGCTGATGGAAAAAGTGACTCGACACTGGACGGAGGCTGTGGGTATGGACAGGGTGTGTGTGACTGGTTAATAGTAAGCAGCAGTGGAAACTACGAAAGCATTTAGATTCTTAAATGCTCATTCAAGACATTTTAACAGGTTCCTTTCTTCCCAATGAACCTGATCATTTGATCGTCGCCAAATGTGTAAGGTGTGAGGACAGATGAGTTGAAAATTGCTGTCTAAGATTACGGATTGTGACGTCTCACACAATTTTTCATTGTGTACAAGATACCTGAATTGCGCTAGGGAGCTGGTGTTCAGTGGAAATGTAGTGAGCCATAATGAATTTATCAACGTCTCTAAAAACACTATTGAATTTATTTTTTAAAAAGCAAAAATCCAAAAATAACATTAACAAATTGCCTCCAGAACTGAAGACTAAATTTCAATAACACAAGTGATAGCAAACATCTCTAAACGGCAACATGTACAATCACTTCCTTTCAGTTAAGAAAATTAATTGAGGTAAAAATACATTTACATGACAAACAGCGAAACATTTGATCAAATGAATATGTCACGAATATCAACCATCGGCTATTGCCAGTAATTATCAAAACGCCATTGCCTTCAAAGTATCCAAAGTGACTGACAAATGTGGTTCATATTTTTGATGATAGACGCGGTGGCAGAGGCAACGCCAGTATCAAAATTCCTCCACGGCGATTGCTGCTACCCTAGCACTAGAAATCTTGATTAAAAATTTCAATCATGGTATACAGGTAATCTTAACTACACCACAATTAACAGGAGATGCAATAACCTATCCTGTAACAAAGGGACAACTCGTTAATTATTTAGTAAAATTTAACCTACTACAAATGCATAAATGTACGAACGTTATGCAGGAAACTTTGACTTGACTGCTGAGGCATAAAATGTTTTATTAGATTTTTTTTGTAGATGCAAACAATTTAGTAAACAGCTCGAGCTCGTGACTCTAGCCAACAGGTAACTATAGACAAGCCTCAGAAATAAAGTAGCTATATTAAACAATTTTCACTGACTATAAAGTACAATTCGTAAATCAGTAGAATTACATCTGCAAATTCTGTACCCTTAGATTCTAAAATCGTTTTGGAGTAATGAAAGCCACAAGCCCACACACATTGACAGAAATGAATTCTACTAGTACCAGGCAAAACACATAAATAACATATTTATATATATAACAAAGGTCAACCAGGATACGGAGTCAAAACAGCCACCACGCGACACCAAGTGACGTGCACACTAATCTGATTCTCACCGTGAATTCTCGTAAAATCCAGGACCCATTGACAAACGCTTGCTTAGAGAGCGCCGATAGAAGGATGCAACGAAAATTACTCGTAGTCGTAAGCCCCCGGGTATCAACCAGCAAACGCCACCGCGTCCAGTACGTGCAAAGATCAGACCGGACTCCAACCTGGCACCACAATGGACACAAACTGCTTGCAACTTCAATACTAGAGGACACACCGAATGCTGTGCGTCCTGCCGAAGTAGCTTTTAACGAGCAATGTTCACGGCTGCGACCAACAATCGGCCTCGCCAGATCCGCAGTGAGCAAAGGCACCACTCTTGCCAACGGGTCACGGTAGACGCTTGGCCACAGCAACACGCCGCCTCACTTGCGCTCTTCGCCGCCCGTGTCACTTTCTTCCCTTTTCTCCAGGTCGCCGCAGCCTTTAACTACGTTCTCCTCCGATCTACCCTCGCCGGCCAGGGTGACCGAGCGGTTCTAGGCGCTACAGTCTGGAACCGCGTGACTGTTACCGTCGCAGGTTCGAATCCTGCCTCGGGCATGGATGTGTGTGATGTCCTTAGGTTAGTTAGGTTTAAGTAGTTCTAAGTTCTAGGGGACTGATGACCACAGAAGTTAAGTGCCATAGTGCTCAGAGCCAGTTGATCTACCCTCTACCGGCGACAGCAACGCTCCATGCGCTCTTGCGGCCCGGGGTATTCTAAATCCGCAGGAACTACGCTAAATTAAACGCGGGCACACGGCACGATACTAATACTAATGAACTGTTTTCCATACCACCCAGCGAGCATAGTGTTGGATTCCATCGATAGGGTGCACGTTTTTTGCCCGAAGCCAACATGGTTGCAGAAAATGAAGAGGTACCTCGAAAGAACCTACAGTGATGAGTCAAAACTTTATGGCCACCTGCTTAATAGCTTGTTTGCCCGTCTTTACAACGAAATAATCTCTGGATCTGCATATCAGGGAGCTGAAAGTTTTTTGTAAATTTGTGGTATGTTCCTTTGGGACTAAACTGCTGTGGTCATCGGTCCCTCGGCCTACACACTGCTTAATCTAACTTAAACTATCTTACGCTAAGGACAACACAGACACCCAACCATGCCCGAGGGAGGACTCGAACCTCCTACGGTGGTGGAGGGGGGGGCGGGGGGGGGGCGTGGCGAACCATTGCAAAGCGCCTGCGACCGCGCGCCTACGGAAGTTTGTTTTTGGAGGTATGTGGCATTAGATGTCTACGCACAGGTCATGTAATTCGTGTAAATAAATGCCCGGTGCGTACGGGGAGATGGCGTCCAATAGCGACACAGTTGGATTCCATAGGATTTACATCAGGCGAATTTGGTCGGCGAGGCGACAACTATAATGCTCCTCAAACCACTGTTACACGGTTCTGGCTTCGACACGCGCAAAATTATACTGCTGAAAGATGACATCGCCTTTGATGAAGACACAGATAGTTCGCAGTTGTCAGCGCGTCTTCGATTACTACCACAGGTCACATGAAAGCGGAGGAGAATGTCTTCTATAGCATACTACTGTTTCCATCAGCCTGTGTCCGTGACGTGGTGCACGTTTCGAGCCGCCGTTCACCTCGATGACGGCGTTTGTGGAGACGAACATCGACCTAGTGTTACAAAAATGTGATTCACCCGAAGAGCCGACACGTTTCCATTGATCAACGGTCGAATCCCATTGGTCCTGTGTCCACTGCAATCGTAATTGACGATGTCGCTGGGTCAACATGTAAAAATTCAGGGGTGGTCTGCTACAGAGCTCCATGTTCAGCAGTGAAGATGAACAGTATGCTGCGAAACACTTGTGTGTGCACCATCATTGTGCTCTTTCGGCAGAGATGCCAGAGATCACCATCTGTCCTATTTTACAGAGCAGCCAAGCTTCCTAACCCCACGCTCTGTGAAGAGTCGTGGATGTCCAACCATTTAGCGTCTAGTGGTAGTTCCACTGTCCTGCTTCTTTCCGTAGATACTCACGGCAGCAGCACCTGAACATTCGACTAGCTTCGCCGTTTCCGAGATACTCGTCCACAGGCTCTGCGTAATAATGTGCCCTTTGTCAAAGTCGCATATCTCAGTTGATTTCCCCATTTGCAGCCCGTATCTTCACTAAGGTGAACCCGTCCGTATCTGCTTCGCGTTCTCATTTTTGTTAATCGCGTCACGTGGCCGCAACGCCACCAGGCGGCAATGGTCATCATGTTTTGGCTTATCAGCGTATATTTCTCCATTGTCCCTCTCTTAGTTCTATACTGTACCGAGGTTTCTTTGTTTGAACTCTTGCACGGCAGAATCATTTTAGTGTGGAGTCTTAAAATTTTATTATAATATTATCAGGTGAGCTCAGAGCGGAGCATTTTAGCGCCGGGATGGTATGCCAATAGGTATGTCAACAACGTATACCGACAACGCAACAACCCTCAGAACGGAACAGACAGAAACGCAAGCGCTGCTGTGCTTCTTAACGAAGCACTGTGAGTGGACACTGGGTAACTTCAGCGCCCAAGTACCATTACAAAATCAAATGTAGAAAGCAAAGAACCTAGCTTGGCGACCGCGAATAATTATTGGGTTGGTTCAAATGGCTCTGAGCACTATGGGACGTAATATCTATCAGTCCCCTAGAACTTAGAACTACATGTGTATCTAGATGGGAAAATATTAAATCACAACAAACACCCAAAGTACCTTGGGGTTACCCTAGATAGGACACTAACATTCAAAGAACACCTGACGAAAACTGCAGCGAAACTTAAAACACGCAACAACATATTGCAGAAGCTCTGTGGCACACTTGGGGCTCCACAGCATCTACCTTAAGAACATCCGCACTTGGCTTGGTCTAACCAGTGGCAGAATACTGTGCCCCAGTGTGGCTCAACAGCAAACACACACACATGGTAGATAGCCAACTTAATGCAACAATGCGTATTATATCAAGCACAATCAGGCCAACTCCTACAGTGTGGCTGCTCGTTCTCAGTAACATAGCCCCTCCCAACCTGCGCCGAGAACACGCTCTGGTTAGAGAATTCCAAAAAATCATGACCCACCCTCAATTACAAATCCATGAAGATACTTATGGCATCCAAGGAAACCGACTCCGGTCTCGGCATACTCCACTAAAGAGCGCACAGGCGCTGCACCAAACCAACTTTAAAATGAATGACGGATGGAAAGAGGAATGGGACAGCAGAACAGCAGTAAACTGCCATAGTATGCCATGCATCTTCAGTAAACTAAAAGGATTTGATTGCCCTCGCAAAGTTTTGTCAACTCTTAATCGCATCAGAACCAACTGTGGGAGATGCGCCGACTCCTTACACAGATGGGGTAAACTTCCTTCGGCCGCTTGCGACTGTGCGCTGAGAGACAGACGGTCAAACACACCGGTCAGGAATGCCCACTAAGGGCATATGAGGGTGACCCACAGGATTTCCCAATGGCGACCCAAGAGGCAATCGACTATAAATTATCTAAGCTGGACGTTTGTTTGTGATTGCTCTTCTGTGAGTGTAAATTTACAATTGGTGGTGTCCTTATATACAAACTGTTATTTATTGTTCTGTTTATACATATGTGATTTTTTTTAAATCGTGTTTTTTCTGTAATTTTTACTGTGATGTTATGAGCAACACGCTAAATAAATAATAAATAGAACTACTTAAACGTAACTAACCTAAGGACATCACACACATGCATGCCCGAGGCAGGATTCGAACCTGCGACCGTAGCGGTTCCAGACTGAAGCTCCTAGAACCGCTCGGCCACACCGGCCGGCGAATAATTATTGAATTTCCACAGCGAAGCAAGGAGGGCTGATGGGTCCGATAAAAAAATGACAGATGCGCTCATACAATCAGAGCCATCGCATCATAGGCGCGGGCTCGGACCGTTAGAGAGGCTTTCTGAGCTCAATAAAAAATTCTGTAGTGCTCCCAGTCCGTCAGTGTCGCTAGAACCAGAGAGAACAACAGTATATTGAGTTTCGGTGAAACCATGACAAGCTGATCGATAATGGACAGCCCGCTACTTGGTTGCTGATTTCAACACGGAGAGGCACCAACCTAATGCACACCACAGCCGTGATCTGCCACTGCTATCAGCTGGGTCACTGCCTGATGAGAAGATTCGTGAGCATCCAGCACTCCTCCACCGTTGAGTTACTGCAGACGACCTTCCAGCTGCCATCTTCGCGCCGACAAGGCGAGGTGCGTCAGCGTAACCTCGTGGTCGTCTCGTCTGCATTCCCTTCAGCCTTGGCCGATCCACGGTGGATGACCAGGACCCCGTTTTCGCGACAAATGGCATCCTGGACTACAGTCGGTAATCTCCACCCGAGCGCACGATGGGCTGTCTTCGTGAACGCTGAGGAAGCAGCCGCACTAGCCGGCCGTTGTGGCCGAGCGGTTCTAGGCGCTTCAGTCTGGAACTGCGCGACCGCTACGGTCGCAGGTTCGAATCCTGCCTCGAGCATGGACGTGTATGATGTCCTTAGGTTAGTTAGGTTTAAGTAGTTCTAAGTTCTAGGGGACTGATGACCTCAGATGTTAAGTCCCATAGTGCTCAGAGCCATTTGTGCACTGAGTCATCGCAAAACGTCTAGGCGGACAGCGCGTACCTCGCCCTGCCACCGTGGCCAGCACAGCGCAAGGCCACAGCACTGACCTGCGGCATTTTGCTGAAAACGTTTTCAATTGCCAGCGTTTCACTGCTGCATCTCAGTCCTTGAGAAAATGAAACTAATCCAGTTTAGTTACTCGTGAACTTGTAGCTGTGACAGAGGTGAGCGGCTGAGCGACCTTTTAGATTCAGCTATAGTTTTCCATCATTTAATTTGTGATTCTCGGTTTGAGCGATCACAGTTTTCTCGTTAACCATCAACTGTACTGATTTTTTTTTGAGACAATACGAATAAAAGTGTTTATGTACATGTAGTCCCACTTTTTTAATCTATCGTCCTGAATTCTACTCAGTGCTGACTGCGCCCTTGCATACGAGGCCTTTTGACAGAACCACGTTTTTTCACGACTTAATTGATCATAGAGATACATGCATAACTTCGTTGTTCGATTTACATTTTTTAAAAGCTCAGTGTAATTTTTTTGCACCAAATAGCAGATCCGCATGCGACAAATCCAGTGATACAGCTGTTTTGTAGATGACAAGGAATGACCGAGTAAAATACGTTGAAGATTCGTATTTTTGTTCCGGCAGATTGTATGGCTGTCCACCTTCAAATTTAATCCACTATATCGAGAATCGCATTAACTTCACGTGTTGACAGCCTCGCGTCCACTAGTTTACGCTGAGAGAGAGAGAGAGTGACGAACCTTTCAAATTGACGCAACAAAACTTCAAAAATACATTTTTATCCACAATTTCCTGTCAGATATATAAAAGATTTGCATTACTGAATCTGTCTCACATAGACCTGCTATTTCAGCGTGGAACAATACCACCGTCCCATCTTAAACAAATGTTACTGACCTGTCGTGTTTCGTTTTAGAACAAGTCACGCAAGCGGTTTTCGGTGCTATAAGCAGATAGCCGTTTTCCACCTAACAACGTTTGTTTGTACCATTTTCCTGTCGCGTCAAGATTAATAAAGTTCTAGCAAATTCTATGTACCGACTTGGCAGAAAATCCTAGGAAGTTCTGGTCTTACGTTAAATCAGTAAGTGGATCGAAACAGCATGTCCATACACTCTGGGATGATGATGGCATTGAAACGGAGGATGACACGCGTAAAGCTGAAATACTAAACACCTTTTTCCAAAGCTGTTTCACAGAGGAAGACCGCACTGCAGTTCCTTCTCTAAATCCTCGCACGAAAGATAAAATGGCTGGCATCGAAATAAGTGTCCAAGGAATAGATAAGCAACTGAAATCACTCAACAGAGGAAAGTCCACTGGACCTGACGGGATACCAATTCGATTCTACACAGAGTACGCGAAAGAACTTGCCCCCCTTCTAACAGCCGTGTACCGCAAGTCTCTAGAGGAACGGAAGGTTCCAAATGATTGGAAAAGAGCACAGGTAGTCCCTGTTTTCAAGAAGGGTCGTCGAGCAGATGCGCAAAACTATAGGCTTATATCTCTGACATCGATCTGTTGTAGAATTTTAGAACATGTTTTTTGCTCGCGTATCATGTCATTTCTGGAAACCCAGAATCTACTCTGTAGGAATCAACATGGATTCCGGAAACAGCGATCGTGTGAGACCCAACTTGCTTTATTTGTTCATGAGATCCAGAAAAAAAATAGATACAGGCTCCCAGGTAGATGCCATTTTCCTTGCCTTCCGGAAGGCGTTCGATACAGTTCCGCACTGTCGCCTGAGAAACAAAGTAAGAGCCTACGTAAGAGACCAGCTGTGAGGTTGGATTGAAGAGTTTTTAGCAAACAGAACACAGCATGTTGTTCTCAATGGAGGGACGTCTACAGACGTTAAAGTAACCTCTGGCGTGCCACAGGGTAGTGTTATGGGACCATTGCTTTTCACAATATATATATAAATGACCTAGTAGATAGTGTCGGAAGTTCCATGCGGCTTTTCGCGGATGATGCTGTAGTATACAGAGAAGCTGCAGCATTAGAAAATTGCAGCGAAATGCAGGAAGATCTGCAGCGGATAGGCACTTGGTTCAGGGAGTGGCAACTGACCCTTAACATATACAAATATAATGTATTGCGAATACATAAAAAGAAGGATCGTTTATTGTATGATTATATGATAGCGGAACAAACACTGGTACCAGTTACTTCTGTAAAATATCTGGGAGTATGCCTACGGAACGATTTGAAGTGGAATGATCATATAAAATTAATTGTTGGCAAGGCAGGTGCCAGGTTGAGATTCATTGGGAGAGTCCTTAGAAAATGTAGTCCATCAACAAAGGAGGTGGCTTACAAAACACTCGTTTGACCTATACTTGAGTGTTGCTCATCAGTGTGGGATCCGTACCAGGTCGGGTTGACGGAGGAGATAGAGAAGATAGAGAAGATCCAAAGAAGAGCGGCGCATTTCGTCACAGGGATATTTGGTAAGCGTGACAGCGTTACGGAGATGTTTAGCAAACTCAAGTGGCAGACTCTGCAAGAGAGGCGCTCTGCATCGCGGTGTAGCTTGCTGTCCAGGATTCGAGAGGGTGCGTTTCTGGATGAAGTATCGAATATATTGCTTCCCTCTACTTATACCTCCCGAGGAGATCACGAATTTAAAAGTAGAGAGATTCGAGCGCGCACGGAGGCTTTCCGACAGTCGTTCTTCCCGCGAACCATACGCGAGTGGAACAGGAAAGGGAGGTAATGACAGTGGCACGTAAAGTGCCCTTCGCCACACACCGTTGGGTGGCTTGCGGAGTGTAAATGCAGATGTAGATGTAGATGCCATAGCTACGTAAGACACTGCGTACGAATTCGATTTGCTTTGTTAACCCTTTGAGTACCAATGGTTTCTGCCTGAATCCACCGTTTCATTAATTTCTTGTTTGAAGTACCAGTGCCTTTAGCATGAAACCACCGATGCTGTTGCAAGACAGAGACATTTAGCGGTATGCTGAGGCACTTCTACGAACGTAGTACGTTGTAGCAATGGCTTACAGCGTCAAAAGCAACAATCGGCGGGAGATCGTGCAACGTGACTTTATGAGATCGGGACTTCCAGTCCTTTTTTTTATAGTGGCTACATTGAGGAAATGATTGTGTAGTGGTTTTTGTTCGTATATGGATGTATTGATTCATTGTATCGTTATTGTGGTGAATTTTACCTGTGTGTGTGTGTGTGTGTGTGTGTGTGTGTGAGAGAGAGAGAGAGAGAGAGAGAGAGAGAGAGAGAGAGAGAGAGAGAGTCACTGAACAATAGGTGTAAGTACTCTTGTGTTGTTAATAACACATCGTAAGATCACATGAAGCTACGTACAACATATTCACCATAGTTCTTCCAGTCCATATGTGGCATAACAGCAAACTAGTGCTTAAACTCAGTAAAAACTAGGAATATAAAATAGTAAAATCATTACCTAATGATTTTACTATTTTACATTCGACGATGCCCTTTGGCTACACTGACTAAAGGATTCTTAAGAAATAGCAAATTAAGATAACCTGAAGCTGCCTAAGTAAGGCGAAAAGCGTCGTTGAAAAATAAATTAAAATTGAAACCAAGACTGTTTTAACCAATACTGATATTCACCATAAATCCACGGGGAAGTAATTTTATCTTTGATATTGTTAAGGCTTTCTACATTGAAGTGTCCAATAAATAAATCACTTTCGAATGTCTGTACAGACATAAAATAAATTACAAATAGAATCATTTATTTGTAACGGAATTTCTTTCACCATGAATAATAATTTATAGTTTCGTAGGTTTGCGTGGAGAAAAACGCTTTGCGCGGCACGCAATTCAAAGCTGAGCACTTTTTTAACTGTGAAATAATCTCCTCACTTGAACAAAAGATGGCCGTGAAGCGGTATCCACAAAAATCTGTTTTGACATTGATACTACACCTTGCAAAATGAATTCAATTAACTTGACTTTAGTCTGTTTATTCTAGAAATTAATTGTAAACCATCTCCTTCGGACTTTACGCCAGGTAATATTGGAGTAGTTTAAAAAAGCCCTGCCGTCTTGCAAATGGCGTCCAACAATACTAACTGCAACTCGTGCTGTACCGCGCGTTATTAGTCTTTCAAAATTGCACAATTAATTTTTCATACATGTAGGGATGCTAATGCTACTGAATAAGTGATTTGATCGTCAATAATAGCATATATTTACAAGAAATACGTTAACAGAGTAAAAATATTATGAAAATCTATTTCTATTGTTTTCATTGTTCTCAATATCTTTACTACAAAACATAGATTTATTGTCATGAAATATCGATACTGCTTTTTATATTTGATGTTCACAGTGAGATAATTTATATTTTTATGTACTCTTTTTGATACAGAATAACGGTTCATTTTATACGTAAACATTTTATGTCAGCCATAAATAAACGTTTTCGTTCCCAGACATACAGTAGAATTGGCAATGAAAGTAACCATATTTTAAGTTACTGAAACATAAATTTGAGTTTATACTAGTACTTTTACGAGTGGTTTCGAAGAAATCCACTGGCGTCGAATGTAGTTCTGATGCAAAATTTATTAAATTATAGGCCCATTTTTGCTTATTATTTAGTACTATAATTTGTTCTGGGCGTTATGAGTTAATGGAAGTTTCGAGACGTGGGATTTTGTCTAGGAAAAATGTGTGGGGATGGCCGTATGCCCTAGTGGTTCCGAACTGAAACCACCTCCTTAAAACAATTGACTGTCTACTTTTCTATCTTTTATACATTTTACTTTTATATATTTTTCATTCTGTTGTGACTCGTAATACACTCCTGGAAATTGAAATAAGAACACCGTGAATTCATTGTCCCAGGAAGGGGAAACTTTATTGACACATTCCTGGGGTCAGATACATCACATGATCACACTGACAGAACCACAGGCACATAGACACAGGCAACAGAGCATGCACAATGTCGGCACTAGTACAGTGTATATCCACCTTTCGCAGCAATGCAGGCTGCTATTCTCCCATGGAGACGATCGTAGAGATGCTGGATGTAGTCCTGTGGAACGGCTTGCCATGCCATTTCCACCTGGCGCCTCAGTTGGACCAGCGTTCGTGCTGGACGTGCAGACCGCGTGAGACGACGCTTCATCCAGTCCCAAACATGCTCAATGGGGGACAGATCCGGAGATCTTGCTGGCCAGGGTAGTTGACTTACACCTTCTAGAGCACGTTGGGTGGCACGGGATACATGCGGACGTGCATTGTCCTGTTGGAACAGCAAGTTCCCTTGCCGGTCTAGGAATGGTAGAACGATGGGTTCGATGACGGTTTGGATGTACCGTGCACTATTCAGTGTCCCCTCGACGATCACCAGTGGTGTACGGCCAGTGTAGGAGATCGCTCCCCACACCATGATGCCGGGTGTTGGCCCTGTGTGCCTCGGTCGTATACAGTCCTGATTGTGGCGCTCACCTGCACGGCGCCAAACACGCATACGACCATCATTGGCACCAAGGCAGAAGCGACTCTCATCGCTGAAGACGACACGTCTCCATTCGTCCCTCCATTCACGCCTGTCGCGACACCACTGGAGGCGGGCTGCACGATGTTGGGGCGTGAGCGGAAGACGGCCTAACGGTGTGCGGGACCGTAGCCCAGATTCATGGAGACGGTTGCGAATGGTCCTCGCCGATACCCCAGGAGCAACAGTGTCCCTAATTTGCTGGGAAGTGGCGGTGCGGTCCCCTACGGCACTGCGTAGGATCCTACGGTCTTGGCGTGCATCCGTGCGTCGCTGCGGTCCGGTCCCAGGTCGACGGGCACGTGCACCTTCCGCCGACCACTGGCGACAACATCGATGTACTGTGGAGACCTCACGCCCCACGTGTTGAGCAATTCGGCGGTACGTCCACCCGGCCTCCCGCATGCCCACTATACGCCCTCGCTCAAAGTCCGTCAACTGCACATACGGTTCACGCCCACGCTGTCGCGGCATGCTACCAGTGTTAAAGACTGCGATGGAGCTCCGTATGCCACGGCAAACTGGCTGACACTGACGGCGGCGGTGCACAAATGCTGCGCAGCTAGCGCCATTCGACGGCCAACACCGCGGTTCCTGGT
Organism: Schistocerca piceifrons; assembly: GCF_021461385.2. Taxonomy (NCBI): domain Eukaryota; kingdom Metazoa; phylum Arthropoda; class Insecta; order Orthoptera; family Acrididae; genus Schistocerca; species Schistocerca piceifrons. Next base: position 695,408,634 of record NC_060138.1, read on the forward strand.
GTGTCCGCTGTGCCGTGCGTGTGATCATTGCTTGTACAGCCCTCTCGCAGTGTCCGGAGCAAGTATGGTTGGTCTGACACACCGGTGTCAATGTGTTCTTTTTTCCATTTCCAGGAGTGTATGATAATTCTGTCGGATCGCTGACGTGACGCGCCGTGAACTTGCGGCATATCTTATTGCGACTAGTACAGGTTGCCTGGTCACCGCCGCGCCCTCTGCGTTGGGAGCGCATTTGTCGATGGTGGTGTCGGTGGTGCAGCGGCGAGTGGTTTGAGGAATCCAGCGCTCGACGATCGACCAGCTCAGCAGGTGGCCGCAGCCACTCCACTGCGCAGTCCGGGCGTTCGCTCGCCCCTTCCGCGTCCTCCGGACTGTGGCAGCCGCAGGGTCGGATATGCAGAGGGCTGGAGACTGAGCTAGTGGAGGCTCGCGGCCCCCGGGACGCATAAACAACGCCCCCGTCCGCCCCTGCCGCCCCCGCAGTGCTTGATCAATGCGGCGCGCTATCCGGCAGTCCGGGCTCTCAGAAGCCGCGTGTCATTGCCACCGTTAATTGTGATTTAGGGCGGAAGGCACCCTGCCGCCGAGACAAAGGTGCCCGACCGCACGCGGGATTTATTTTCCGCCCTGGAAATGGAGCAAAATTTCAATAGTCGGTGATATGTGGCTCTTTCAGGCAGAGGGCTAGTGTCGCACCTGCCCTAGGCTTTGAATTCGTATAGACGTTGTCGTCTGGTGCGAGTTAGCCTCGTAAATGGAATTTTTGTGAAGGGTATTAACGGTAAAATGTTTTCATTCTGATTTGGCTTTGGCTTGCGTAAATTGTTCCCGCTGTAACCTATGGAAGCAAAATTCTATTGTACTGAGATATGGAAGCAAATTTCTATTGTACTCAAATATTATTTAGGCCAACTACTCTGTGCGTTGAAAAAAAATTAGTTACCACCAAAATCTTACACGTAACTACTAGTGAATGCATACAGACATTCATCTGTCTATCTATAATTTACTATTATATAAACTCTCATTTGGGAGCAGAAAGCTTCAAGCCTCCGTCAGGACATTGTAAAGTACCAAGATTTAGACCATTATAGCAGAATGAAGAGACGGACACATTTGAGCTTATGCGGCAACAGTAATTTGTTTGCCTATGACTAATTAACGTGAACATTCCTGTTAGACTAGAGTGTACACACATTTAAACATAGTATTTCTTGAACCTCGTTATCCTATTATTTCACTTGAAAACAAAGAAGAAAAACTGAGGACATAATTTTGAAGATAAATATATGTTAAAAAATATAATTTTCCATTATTTAGTCGTTGAAATTATAATGAGTGTCAGATAAACGTACGAAAATACGAAATTTTATCTAAGCTTTAAGGGATGACAGTTTTCTCAATCGCCCGGTATACCGTCGCATAGAACATACTTTTCACTTGAACTCATTATATTCGCGTATTTTACACATTGAAACAGAATTTACCAACAGCAACCATCCGAGTGCAAACTCGTAAACAAATTCCTGAGCAGAAGACCAACACACAAGGCCGGCTTTGGTTCAAATGGTTCTGAGCACTCTGGGACTTAACTGCTGTGGTCATCAGTCCCCTAGAACTTAGAACTACTTAAACCTAACTAACCTAAGGACAGCACACAACACCCAGTCATCACGAGGCAGAGAAAATCCCTGACCCCGTCGGGAATCGAACCCGGGAACCCGGGCGTGGGAAGCGAGAACGCTACCGCACGACCACGAGCTGCGGACAGGCCGGCCTTCCCCATGTCAGGAGGCGGAGGTCAGAGTCACCTCATGAACATCTTACCCCTCCAACATGGCAAGTATCAACTACCGACAACTCTAATAACATCGTGACACTACGGCAGGATGAATTCGGCAATCTATGTGCAACAAATTGCGATAAGAGCGCAGGGGGAGGTGGAGCGAGGAGGGGAGCAAGTGGGTGTAAGTCCTAACATGGCTCATCTAGTCAGCTTTGAAATCGCGCCAATTTCAACAAGCGCTATAACCAATGCTCTAATTCATAAAGTTTAAACATCCGACATCCTCGCACAATGAAGCAGTTCTACAGATACAAACACTCGCGATGAGTATTAAAATTATTTATATAGTACACTGTCGGAAAAAAATCGCGACATCAAAAAATAATTTTAGTAAAGCAATTAAATTTTTAAAAACGTTTTTCTACGTAAGTGATTTACACTGCAAGATTACAGGTTAATATAAGCGCGAGATAAATCATTGCAAATGTGAAATGCTGGTATATCAGTGACCTGTGTAACCGCAAGAATGTTGAATGCAAGCATGTGAACGAGCATGCATTGTGTTGTACGAGTGCCGGATGTCTGTTTGTGGGACGGGATTCCATGCCTGTTGCAATTGGACGGTCAATATAGGGGCAGTTAACACTGTTTGTTCAAAATGGCTCTGAGCACTATGGGACTTAACATCTGAGGTCATCAGTCCCGTAGAACTTAGAACTACTTAAACCTAACTAACCTAAGGACAGCACACACATCCATGCCCGAGGCAGGATTCGAACATGCGACCGTAGCGGTCGTGCGGTTCCAGACTGTAGGGCCTAGAACACTGTTTGTGGACGCTGGAGTTGTCAATCAATGATGTCCCAATGTGCTCGATTGGAGACAGTTATTGTGATCGACCTGGCCAAGGCAACATGTTGACACAGTGTAGAGTATGGTTGGGTCACAACAGAGGTATGTGGGCTACCGTTATCCTGTTGGAAAACACGCCCTGGAATGCTGTTATGAATGGCAGCACAACAGGTCGACTCACCAGACTGACGCAGAAATATATTTTCAAGTTGCATGGGATAACCAGGAGAGTGCTTCCGCTGCCGCTGTCATAGGAAATCGCATCCCGGACCATAACTGCAGGCGTACGTCCAGTGTGTCTAGCACGCAGACAGGTTGGTTGCAGGCACACGGCCATCACTGGTAACGAGACAGAAAACCAGCTTTCATCAGAAAAGACAAAAAAGACAACACATCCAATGAGTTCAACCTGACACCACTGAAGTCGCAAATGGCGATTGTTTGGGGTCACTGGAATGCGTCTGGCTTGGAGCTGTCTGTGAAGCAGCCGTTCTGATAACAGTTTGTTGTGTCATTGTAGTGCCAATTGCCTATCAAATTGCTGCTGCAGATGAAGTATGATGCGCCAGAACGGTAAGGCCCAGTACGATAGTCCTCCATCTCCACGTGGCCGTCCAGAGCCTGTTCAAAGGAACATTCAGCTTCTCGTAGCCCTACTACACGTCCTCGTTCAAACTCAGTGAGATGTTGATAATGGCGTCTTTGCGCATAAAAGGCATTCTTGGCTAATGGCAACTCGCCAAATCCAATGTCAAAGATAACGCTCACGACCGTTACAGCTTGTATTTAGAGCAAATTTGTTAATAACGCCACTTTTAATAAGTGCCACCTTTCATCTGTAGAAATACGCCTATCAGCTTTCGATTATGGCACACTACTCCTCCTTGGCGCGGCCCTATTTTTTTCCGTCAGTGTATTCAAAAAATGGTTCAAATGGCTCTGAGTACTATGAGACTTAATTTTTAGGTCATCAGTCCCCTAGAACTTAGAACTACTTAAACCTAACTAACCTAAGGACATCACACACATCCAAGCCCGAGGCAAGATTCGAACCTGCGACCATAGCGATCGCGCGGTTGCACACTCTAGCGCCTAGAACCACTCGGCCACCACGGCCGGCCCTCAGTGTATTGTCTGAGCACTTGTCCCCTTCATCGGGCGCCACACTAGCGTTGGACTTACTGGAAAGGCACTATTAAAAACTGATATTTATTCAATTTTTAAGAATCATGGCTAATTTCTTTGCATGTTGTTTTAAATATATTGGCATTAATGCTTAACGGGAAGTGAGAATTTCAACATCTAGTTATAGAATTACGTGGGGCCCCTAAATCGTTCTAGTACAATTATCGCGATGATTGATTGAAAAGTGAATCCGACTTCCTTCCCCATCCTTGTGTATCTGAGTTCGTACTTCGTCTGTAATCGTGTTGAACCCAAATCTTCCTTCTTTATACTGCGCTAAGACGGTTGTGTTTTGAACTAGAGACGAATAGCGACGTGTAACTGAGCAACGTCTTGCGAACGGTCGTTGTGTGGGCGGATCTAAATTTCCATAGACCATTGCTGAACGCTGAGAATGGTCTCTGGGAATGAGAGAGTACACTGCGATTCGTAGACGCCAAAGGAAGCGATGCGATTAACCTACAGTGCCTGAAAAGCCAGTTTGAGGAATACTGGAACTGGGCAACCAAACAAAATGCGTGAATAAAGCTGGCATTCCTATACTTCACTTCTTTGTAGCCATCTGGATGCCGTTGGAACAAGAGAGGGGATACTGCCGAGCCTAGGGTGGAGGGCACACCGTTCATCTTACTGTGCTGTTTGAGTGGACTGTTGTTCAGCTTGTTCTTGAATTGGATATTTACTTTCAAACACGAAATGAGACTAACCATGCTGACAGGACGCCATCTAGCTAGACGCTGTTACAAAGCCCTGTAGCGTATAAGAAAGCGCTCATATTGAGCACATGACTAGTAACTACAGCATCAACAGACACTTCTTGACAATGTTAGTAAAGTACCGGAAATGTTCTAATATAGAGCTATGACCCGAATAACCAACAACATACTTGTATGTTATGCTATCAATTATACTGTGCATCACAATTAAAGAGTAACATCTTCGGAACCTCGTAACTGTCGCCAATTGCGCGGCCGAACTGTGAAATTTTGCTCAAAGGTATCTACAACCTTCGTCTGTAATGGTGAAAAAGCGTAGCACCGCACGACCTCACCCTCAGGCTCGGCGAGTAGGGGGACAAGGTTCACGTCAGCGCACGTTGCATTGTTGCCAAATTTATTCAAGATGGCGGCGATAACGTCATCCAAGATGGCGGCATGTAGACTTGGCAACAGCGCATGACTTCATCCAAGATGGCGGCTTTTGGCGGGAAAATAGGTCAATTGTGCTACGTCCACTAACCTAACCTCAAGAAAATATGGCGGGAAGTTTGATTTTTGGCGGGAAAATAGACCAATTGTGCTACGTCCACTAACCTAAGCCTCCAGAAGAAAAAAAATGGCGCGAAGTTTGAATTCCAACATGATAATGCATGAATGCAAAGACCGTACTTGTCTTTATTATTATCATTTCTATCATTCATTATCATTTATTATTATAGGCCTACCTCCACTAGAAAATTTCTCCAAATTCAGATTACAACACGATATTCTCTCGAAAACTGTACTTCTATGTATTATTATCATTTATTATTTATTCAAGATGTCTGATTTTCTCGGTGAGAAAGCCATTCTCCTTACATCCATAGCAAAAATCTATCACAAGTTCAAATCCTCAACACTGTAATTGATCACATGTACAAGCGTTCTCTGTCACTTATCTTTTTTTTCTCGCTGGTAGCCTATCATCATCACGCCAAATAATAAACTGCACTTATAGTAACGTAATTCAGGTCCTTTGATTTTGCAGGGGGGAAGGGACTGAAGACTTTATTTCAGGCAGTATGGTCATCACTTGTTCTCCAACACAGTCAGCACACACATCTTTGATATCGCAGTGCAGTCACCACGACGTCCGCGCTCCAACTGAATTAGTTCTAATCCTCACCACCCGCTGGACAGCGAGCGGAGACACTGCCTACGCCTATCACGTGAGGCGGGCAGCCAATAGCGCTGGGGGCGAGCCCAGCGATCACTCCCACGTCGTAAACATGTTTTTGCTGGACACGCTGGAACTTGTCGAGTTCGACGTCACAGCAGCCCCTTGTCCGCTCACCACGTGCATTCGTCGCCTCCACACATTTCCCGCCAAAATTGTCTCCCTCGGAGCTGAATCACACAACGGTCGGCCGTTTCCCTGCAACACTTCCGGCACCACGTTCAAACTTGTCGATGCCGACCTCACACAGCCGTTCGCCACTTGTCCCTGTGCTCGACAGTGGAATCCGCCATGACTATATAACAGCACCTTTGGACCGCACTAGAACGCCCGCTAATTGAGTCGCTCTCGCGCGCGCATAATAACTGCACAATCGCTGTGCTGCCGCCCCGCTTATGTCATACACCCTTCATACACGCGACGGACATAGCCTTCTGTAAATACCTGGAAAATGACTATTTCAGACATTACGGTCATGCAAGTGTGTCCCAACTGACTTCTCCATGCTCACACAGCGAAACTCCAGAGCGCAGCTGACGTACGCGCGGCCGGATGAGCCCGACCCCGGGCCTGCTGACGTCAGGCACACCCACACGGCCAGCGCGCCAGGTAGACTGCGGCGAGCGGCGCCTGAGGGTCCCACCACAAACGGTCGGCCGCGCTCGCGAGCACTTAACACCGGATACGATGTTTCCTGTCGACCGCGTGCCGTACAAAGGATACGTTTGGCGCCAGAGTTTGACTGACAGTGGAATCCACCATGACCATATAACAACGCGTTTGCTCGTCGCGAGAACGCTCGCTAATTCACTCTCACCACGCCCGGTATATTAAATAATTCCATCTGAACACCGCTCTCCATATAACTCGCGGCGGATCCACATTCGAACGTTAAACCTACTCTACCGCCGGTCCTGGGAGCCGTCCGCAAGGCATGCATGTACAAAGAGATACAGGAAACAGAGCAAGCGCTCGCCGAATGTGGAGGTGACTGGATACTCCTTGGTCCTTGATTACATTTAGAGACAATTTTAGAACACAGAACGATAACTTATGTCGCGGTTGCATGGATGGATCTGACATAAAATCGAAAGAAATGCGAAAACTGATTAGCGCATAGATATAAACTAACCTAATATACACCGAAATGCGGTGAAAATGAGAACGTACTTGCTTATCTTCTGGTTCACAGGGGGGAATTTGTACATGGATTCAAGTATGCTGCAACAAGATGAATGCAGGAAAACGACGACATCGAAGGGAGCGGACTAAGGAAGTTAGTCAATTTTTTCTCGTTGAGTTCGTATTATAGTGTATGTCTACTGAGGTAGCAGTGATACATGCGAGTTGAATACTGTATTTGATGCTTTTGAGGACAGAGAATCATTCACGTCTAAACTTACTCACCTCTGTGTTAAAGGATAACAGAGAGTGTACGGGATGATCGATTGAGACAGAGTTGTAACTAGGTAGGATTTAAACGTTGACTCATTTATTCTGGAGAAAGACAAGTTGCCGAAGGTCGATTTTTCCCAGTGTTCTATCTGGGTGCTTTAGTCACGTGATGTAGTCTGCGTTCTAGCCATATGCAGCTACAGTGCTTTACACATGATAGATTGGATGATTTACGTAAATATGTGCCGAACTACGTCGTGTATAAATATCACTCCGTTCTTGTTCTTCTTAACTCTATGCTACTAAATTAAGGCACTTTGAGATTTGTTACTATAGATCGATATGGTGTGCTAAGCTCCAAATCTTGGGTACAGCTCGAGAAATGTGGTGCACTTGGAGGGGTTAGGCCTAGGAAAGCTCTATTCAGACAAGAGAGGAGAAGTTTAGCTATATTCCTCTGCTCAGTTGAGGATTAATTGGGTAGCGACGTTGTGGGGTAGAGTGGTCAATGCCGAAGTGAGGATGGTCTTTCAATGTAAGAGGGCGAGATTGCTCTGTGACCGCCATAGGCAGAGAGATTGATCGAGTACTATGCGCGAGGTCTTAGAAATATGTATATTGTTGTCTGGTATACTTTGGCCGTTTTTATGTGTTCGAGAATTAAGTGTGAATGGACGTACTGAGCAGTCATCTACTCTCCTGGAAATTGAAATAAGAACACCGTGAATTCATTGTCCCAGGAAGGGGAAACTTTATTGACACATTCCTGGGGTCAGATACATCACATGATCACACTGACAGAACCACAGGCACATAGACACAGGCAACAGAGCATGCACAATGTCGGCACTAGTACAGTGTATATCCACCTTTCGCAGCAATGCAGGATGCTATTCTCCCATGGAGACGATCGTAGAGATGCTGGATGTAGTCCTGTGGAACGGCTTGCCATGCCATTTCCACCTGGCGCCTCAGTTGGACCAGCGTTCGTGCTGGACGTGCAGACCGCGTGAGACGACGCTTCATCCAGTCCCAAACATGCTCAATGGGGGACAGATCCGGAGATCTTGCTGGCCAGGGTAGTTGACTTACACCTTCTAGAGCACGTTGGGTGGCACGGGATACATGCGGACGTGCATTGTCCTGTTGGAACAGCAAGTTCCCTTGCCGGTCTAGGAATGGTAGAACGATGGGTTCGATGACGGTTTGGATGTACCGTGCACTATTCAGTGTCCCCTCGACGATCACCAGTGGTGTACGGCCAGTGTAGGAGATCGCTCCCCACACTATGATGCCGGGTGTTGGCCCTGTGTGCCTCGGTCGTATGCAGTCCTGATTGTGGCGCTCACCTGCACGGCGCCAAACACGCATACGACCATCATTGGCACCAAGGCAGAGGCGACTCTCATCGCTGAAGACGACACGTCTCCATTCGTCCCTCCATTCACGCCTGTCGCGACACCACTAAAGGCGGGCTGCACGATGTTGGGGCGTGAGCGGAAGACGGCCTAACGGTGTGCGGGACCGTAGCCCAGCTTCATGGAGACGGTTGCGAATGGTCCTCGCCGATACCCCAGGAGCAACAGTGTCCCTAATTTGCTGGGAAGTGGCGGTGCGGTCCCCTACGGCACTGCGTAGGATCCTACGGTCTTGGCGTGCATCCGTGCGTCGCTGCGGTCCGGTCCCAGGTCGACGGGCACGTGCACCTTCCGCCGACCACTGGCGACAACATCGATGTACTGTGGAGACCTCACGCCCCACGTGTTGAGCAATTCGGCGCTACGTCCACCCGGCCTCCCTCATGCCCACTATACGCCCTCGCTCAAAGTCCGTCAACTGCACATACGGTTCACGTCCACGCTGTCGCGGCATGCTACCAGTGTTAAAGACTGCGATGGAGCTCCGTATGCCACGGCAAACTGGCTGACACTGACGGCGGCGGTGCACAAATGCTGCGCAGCTAGCGCCATTCGACGGCCAACACCGCGGTTCCTGGTGTGTCCGCTGTGCCGTGCGTGTGATGATTGCTTGTACAGCCCTCTCGCAGTGTCCGGAGCAAGTATGGTGGGTCTGACACACCGGTGTCAATGTGTTCTTTTTTCCATTTCCAGGAGTGTATCAATGCTCGCAATGATACTTGCAAAGTAGAGGAGGTATGGTTTAGCTATGACATTGAAATTAGGAAAACATGCTGTCACATGATTGGCCAGTGTGCTTTATTACGAGGACAAGGTGCGCGTCGGAATATGGTTATCATTGGTTTGTGTTTAAGTATATAATATTAAATGCCCTATCCTCAGTGAGCGGGGTGTGTATGTCGGTAAAAGTATTTGCTTATTTGATTACATGTATGCGTAATTTAGTACATTTAAGTGTTCACCGAATATGGCTGTCTGTGGAAAAAGGAATTATTATGTTCTATTGAGCTGGGTTGTATGTGGGGATGTAAATGCTTGTTCAAAATTATTATAACAGGGTGGGTGGCATATAAGTAGAACAAGTTCTGTGAAAGCGTGTGTAGATGGAGTGAGCGAGTGGATGACACGACTCATCTACGACTGTATCATTAGGACATGTAAATAAATGTCAGATAATCTAAATTGAGGTCATTTTTTTTCTTTTTAATTATATGTATGACTTCTGCTTGGAGTTATGTTTGTCTATTTCTTCTAAATGAATACTCATCTTTGCTTAGAAAGTGAGTTTTGACAGAATTGTCAGCGCAACGTGAATGACGATGGGTTCGCTGGCTGGGGGAGACACTGTTTACATGTCGAGTTGGAGATGCAGGGGAGGATAGAGATCTGCGCTATTCAGGAATCCGTCTGTGCAGTGTATGTCGTTAGACAATAGCTGGAGAGCAGGTATAGAGAGAGAGCCCACTACGGCATACTGGTCCTGGGGCTCAGTGGACGGCTGTTCAGATGGACAGATATGTGGCTTTGACATGCCGCCGGCGGCGCTTGAATTTCAGGCGAATGGTCAAGACAAGGTCCTGTTGCAGTAGCTGAGGTCATTCTACTTGTAGACAGGCTGCAGAAGGTAACTGATATGTCTTTCTCCGACGTAAATTGCATATATCAGATGCGCAAAGATCTGGAAATGGGATCAGCTGAACGATGTGTAGGGTGTGACTGAAGCCAAGTTGGAATTTTAATGTAGCATGCAGGTTCGGGAAAGGTGACACGTTTCGCACTGGGTGCAGCCGTCTTGAATAATGGTAATTGCGTAATCAACTGACGTGATGACAGAGCGCTCAGGTGGTTGTCATAGGAGCTAAACACAGTTGAACTTGGAGCCATTTTTGTTAGGTAACATGATATAAATAATGATAAATAATAAACCATAATAATTAACAATAAATGATAATAAATAACTGGAGACCTGTTGGGTTGTATGGATCTGTAAGAGCGAACTTTGATGTCCTCTAGACGACCGAATAGCAAAGTAATATTATGTGTTGGGCGGCTTTGGTGATCAAGTCAGAATTTGAGAAGATGATTGATTTGGGTTGGAGTGTTATTAGATGGGATGTAGATTGTTCCGTTGACTACTTCTGCACATTTGCTTGCTTTATTTAGCTGAGTGAAGATCGATTGTGGTGTGTTGGATACATGCTTGTCTGTTCTCTAGACCTGGGACAGACCTTAGTTGACGTGTAAATTATAGCCAAGATCTCGAAAATGTTACATGACTGAGACTGGTATTCAAGAGTGGAAATATCATTTTGCCTTTGTTTGTTTCTAGTTAGTCAGTGGTTTACAGCATGCTGCACATAGATAAAGTTCGGCGTTTGTAGAGAATTAATTTGAAGTCTATATCTTGGGAATTATGATGAACTAGTGATCGGTAGGGTGTAGCCTAGTGCATGATATTGAGAAGTACAGCTAAAATGGTGTAATATTATGGAGAAAGTACATGTGTTCTTGCAGTCTATGAGTCTGAGGATGTTTGTAGAAAAGCGAACAGATAAGGAAGGAGGGACAGTAAGGCGTTTGAGCTGAGGAGGGGACGATATCGAATTTGTGAAAAAGAGTTCTGAGGGTGACTTAGGTCTGCTGATGTAAGAGGGAAGATTAGCTCTGAGTGTCGGGTCTGTAGAGACAACAGGTTGACTGTGCTTTCCTAGGATTGGGGGGCATTGCTGTATATAGACGCTGTAGGGATAGGATATTTATTTCGTATGCTGTAGAGATATACTGGATAAGTGCACTGTTTTGTGTCAAATGTGTATATACTGTATTGTGAAGTTAATGTGGTTTACATTGTGTAGCGTTTGTATATACTGCACTGTAAAGTTAATATTGATTATGTTACGTGACGAGTAGAGAGGAAGTCGGAAGGACGGCAGAGATATTTCCAGAGTAACAGCGGTCAAGAGAGTGTATTTCCGATACTTAGCTCATTGTGGAATGCCAATCAAATGAGACCGCGATCGTAAGATTTAACTGTATAAGTATAATGAGATCAACGACTTCGGTATCCGAGAGTGCGAATATAATTTTTTGGTCTGTTTGTTTCTAGTTATTCAGTGGTTTAAAGGATGCTGTACTTATAAAAAAAAATTGGTGTGTTCTTGTAGTCTATGAGTCTGGATAAGTTTGTAGAAAAAAAGCGAGCAGGCAAGGAAGAAGAAGAGAGAGTAACGCATTTGTGTTGAGAGGAAGCGATCGCCGAATTTGTGGAACAGTTCTGAGAGGGACTTCCATCCGTTGATGCAGAAGGGCTGATTACCGCTGAGAGTGGCGTGTGTAGAAGGAAAGAGCAGGTTCACAGTGCTTCCTTAAGAATTGAGAGAATTGGGGCATGTAGTGGGTATTGAAAAGTTAATGTGGCTTACATTGTGTAGGGTTTGTATATAATGGATTGTAAAGTTACTATTGCTTATGTTATGGGATGAGTAGAGAGGATGACCGTGTGTGTGTGTGTGTGTGTGTGTGTGTGTGTGTGTGTGTGTGTGTGCGTGTAGATTGAAGGGGGCTGTGGAGGTAATTTAGCGATCTCTGTAAAAGTAAGCACAGGAACCATCAGAAAGAAAAGCAGGATGGTACTTCGATAACAGGTCCTTAGGAAATTAGGCCAGTAAATTCGATAAGAAGGAATAAGAATGATTAATTGGTTGTGCTGGGATATAGGAGGGTTGAGAACATTTGCGTATGTTGAGAGCTGGAAAGGTAGGAGGCGGGGAGTGCATTCAGTATTATTTTGGTGAACAAGTTCTTTTAGGGTAAGAATTTGAATTTACAAATAAGCTTAGGAAACACGTAAGCGAGCGTTAACTATTTTTGGGGGGCACTATACAATTTAGGAGAGGTTGACTGGGCTCTTTTTTTTTTTAAATTTTCAAATTATCGTTTTAGATTGAGGGGGGAGAGAAGTGCTGGGATGCGTGCGGACGGTGTATGTGTGAACTCGCTCTCGGCTATTCTGACAACAGACGTGAAGGTGGCGATGTGTCGCATATAGGCCGGCAAGCAACGGAATGCGGCCTTAACATGTGTGTTGGACCGCACTGAGTTAGGACGGTGACAGACGACTAGCGTGGCCTGGCTTGGATAGTCATGTTCGGTGTGCATGTGATATGAATTTCTCAGGTGTTGGGTGTGAATAAGGCTGTCATCAAGTCATGTTTGAAGGGTCGAACAGAGGCCTTTGAGCAAATTGAGAGCTGTCGGACGTGTGACTTAATGTGGGACAGGTTGATTGCGCGCGTCTGTTGAGTTAGTTTGCTGTGCGTTATTTGGACAGATTATGAGTACTGATGGTGTTTACAGTTACACTCCTGGAAATTGAAATAAGAACACCGTGAATTCATTGTCCCAGGAAGGGGAAACTTTATTGACACATTCCTGGGGTCAGATACATCACATGATCACACTGACAGAACATCAGGGACATAGACACAGGCAACAGAGCATGCACAATGTCGGCACTAGTACAGTGTATATCCACCTTTCGCAGCAATGCAGGCTGCTATTCTCCCATGGAGACGATCGTAGAGATGCTGGATGTAGTCCTGTGGAACGGCTTGCCATGCCATTTCCACCTGGCGCCTCAGTTGGACAAGCGTTCGTGCTGGACGTGCAGACCGCGTGAGACGACGCTTCATCCAGTCCCAAACATGCTCAATGAGGGACAGATCCGGAGATCTTGCTGGCCAGGGTAGTTGACTTACACCTTCTAGAGCACGTTGGGTGGCACGGGATACATGCGGACGTGCATTGTCCTGTTGGAACAGCAAGTTCCCTTGCCGGTCTAGGAATGGTAGAACGATGGGTTCGATGACGGTTTGGATGTACCGTGCACTATTCAGTGTCCCCTCGACGATCACCAGTGGTGTACGGCCAGTGTAGGAGATCGCTCCCCACACCATGATGCCGGGTGTTGGCCCTGTGTGCCTCGGTCGCATGCAGTCCTGATTGTGGCGCTCACCTGCACGGCGCCAAACACGCATACGACCATCATTGGCACCAAGGCAGAAGCGACTCTCATCGCTGAAGACGACACGTCTCCATTCGTCCCTCCATTCACGCCTGTCGCGACACCACTGGAGGCAGGCTGCACGATGTTGGGGCGTGAGCGGAAGACAGCCTAACGGTGTGCGGGACCGTAGCCCAGCTTCATGGAGACGGCTGCGAATGGTCCTCGCCGATACCCCAGGAGCAACAGTGTCCCTAATTTGCTGGGAAGTGGCGGTGCGGTCCCCTACGGCACTGCGTAGGATCCTACGGTCTTGGCGTGCATCCGTGCGTCGCTGCGGTCCGGTCCCAGGTCGACGGGCACGTGCACCTTCCGCCGACCACTGGCGACAACATCGATGTACTGTGGAGACCTCACGCCCCACGTGTTGAGCAATTCGGCGGTACGTCCACCCGGCCTCCCGCATGCCCACTATACGCCCTCGCTCAAAGTCCGTCAACTGCACATACGGTTCACGTCCATGCTGTCGCGGCATGCTACCAGTGTTAAAGACTGCGATGGAGCTCCGTATGCCACGGCAAACTGGCTGACACTGACGGCGGCGGTGCACAAATGCTGCGCAGCTAGCGCCATTCGACGGCCAACACCGCGGTTCCTGGTGTGTCCGCTGTGCCGTGCGTGTGATCATTGCTTGTACAGCCCTCTCGCAGTGTCCGGAGCAAGTATGGTGGGTCTGACACACCGGTGTCAATGTGTTCTTTTTTCCATTTCCAGGAGTGTATGTGTACTGCATTATTTAGGAGCAGTTTGATATTGTGCACTGAAATTAGGAGCTGTCTGCGTGTCTGCCGACTGTGCAACATGACACCAGGTATATCAGGACAAGTGTTTTTTGTATGAGAGTGATAGGTATACTCGATGCGTAAATAAAATGTACGTAAAGTATTTGTGGGACGATATAGAATATGAGAGAGTTCGAGTTGGTTGTTATTTTTTCTACTTGGATGGTTTGTTAGATCGAATTGCTGAGGTGAGTAGCTACGAGAGCGCGAGGGATGTGATTGCAGCATGTCTCCGTCTCTCAGCGGTTAACTAAAGATGGGGCGAGCAGTGTTCTCGGCTTAGGTACTGGGGGTGAGCTCTGGCCATGTGCTAGACCGTGTGGATTGAATAACAGTATTAGGGTCATAGTTTAGCTAGAATATTTATACAGGAGTACGTCCGACGCTAGTATAAAGGTCCAGACTGTGAAGTGGGCGGTCTCGCGCTCGTGGTGTGTGTGAGAGGCAAAGCAGACGATTTTGAATCATCACAGGTGACTTAGGTTAGTGGCTTCGTTTGGCACGATTTTCTTGCGTTTGGCAGCGAAACACGAACTGACCATCAGAATTGAAGCTTAGCTTATTTGTATAGACAGAATGTGATATAAGTAAATGTGGGATAGTACACATTAGTGCACGTTAGTAAACGGAAGCAAGCATTAGTACATGTTAGCCAACGAACATGGGTCGGTAAAAGGACGTGGTGGTCGGTAGGGACTTTAACTATTTCATTTCAAGTCCAGGTGGGTGGGTGTGGCAGTGGTGAAAATTGATTCCAAGTCGAGGTGGCCATGGCAGTTTTCCGCATCAGAGAGGTTAATTAATTGATCAGATTAATTAAATAGTCATGCAGACTTTGTTACATTCACTTGTGGAGGTACTAAGCTAGGTGCGCGCGATGGCTCATGTGTACGGATGTGTGTTTTCGCCAAGATCCTGGATTAGATAACCGAAGCATGTGGGCTGAATAATGAGAATCAGGTGATCAGTTAACTTAGTGAGAGCGTTCTTTGTCTGACAGAGCCACGTGCTCGATCGCGCGCTGTGACGTCAAGGAAGTTTCCAACTCGGTAGAAAAAACATTCCATTAACCAGAAACGTGTAGGAAGAGGTTGAGTGCTGGTGACTTAGTTTGAAACAATTTTCTTAGGTTGGTGGCGGAAGCGCAAGTGAACTTTGTTTACTGGCAGATTTCAAACTTGACTCTGGTTCCTAGGAGGAAGTGGGGGTGGTGGTCTGGTCCTCGAAAAGTAGTTGAAATTAGGGAGTTGAACACGTTTGAATATGTATATGAAATTGTAAATGGAATTATTTAATATAGCGGGGCGATGAGAGTGAACTAGCGAACGTTCTCGTGACGAGCAAACGCGCTGTTATATGGTCATGGTGGATTCCACTGTCCGTCAAACTCTGGCGCCAAACGTATCCTTTGTACGGCACGCGGTCGACAGGAAACATCGTATCCGGTGTTAAGTGCTCGCGAGCGCGGTCGACCGTTTGTGGCAGGACCCTCAGGTGCCGCTCGCCGCAGTTATTACGCGTGCGCAAGAGCGAGTCAATTAGCGGGCATTCTAGTGCGGTCCAAAGGTGCTGTTATATAGTCATGGCGGATTCCACTGTCGAGCACAGGGACACGTGGCAAACGGCTGTGTGAGATCGGCATCGACAAGCTTGAACGTGGTGCCGGAAGTGTTGCAGGGAAACGGCCAACCGTTGTGTGATTCAGCTCCGAGGGAGACAATTTTGTTGGGAAACGTGTGGAGGCGACGAATGCACGTGGTGACCAGACAAGGGGATGCTGTGGCGTCAAACTCAACAAGTTCCAGCGTGTCCAGCGAAAACATGTTTACGATGTGGGAGTGATCGCTGGGCTCGCCCCCTGCACTAGTGGCCTCCCGCCTCACATGACAGGCGTAGGCAGTGTCTCCGCGCGCTGGCCTGAGGGTGGCGAGGATTTGAACTAATTCAGTTGGAGTGCGGACGTCGTGGTGACTGCACTGCGATATCAAAGATGTGTGTGCTGACTGTGTTGGAGAGCAAGTGAATACCGTACCGCTTGAAATAAAGTCTTCAGTCCCTTCCGCCCTGCAAAATCAAAGAACGTGAGTTACGTTACTATAAGTGCAGTTTATTATTTGACGTGATTATGATAGGCTACCAGTGAAAAAAAAAAGATAAGTGACGGAGAAAGCTTGTACATGTGATCAATTATAGTGTTGGGGATTTGAACTTGTGATAGATTTTTGTTATGGATGTAAGGAGAATGGCTTTCTCACCGAGAAAATCAGACATCTTGAATAAATAATAAATGATAATAATACATAGAAGTACAGTTTTCAAGAGAATATCGTGTTGTAATCTGAATTTGGCGCAATTTTCTAGTGGAGGTAGGCCTATAATAATAAATGATAATGAATGATAATAAATGATAATAATAAAGACAAGTACGGTCTTTGCATTCGTGCATTATCCTGTTGGAATTAAAATTTACCGCTATTTTTTTTTTCTTCTGGAGGCTTAGGTTAGTGGACGTAGCACAATTGGACTATTTTCCCGCCAAAATTCAAACTTCCCGCCATATTTTCTTGAGGTTAGGTTAGTGGACGTAGCACAATGACCTATTTTCCCGCCAAAGGCCGCCATCTTGGATGAAGTCATGCGCTGTTGCGAAGTCTACAGGCCGCCATCTTGGATGCGGTCATTGCCGTCATCTTGAATAAATTTGGCAACAATGCAACGTGCGCTGACGCGAACCTTGTCCCCCTACTTCGGCGATGCTTCAGACATGAAGGTGTCGACAGATGAGAAAGAAAGTCCACAGGTCGGAAGTTCAGGTAAGGTGTAAGGTGGTTAATGATGTCATGTTGGCAGCAACTTCCACAATTCTGCCCAACGCCGCAATGGACGTTTCACACGAAGAAAACATGTGATACGCAACGTCGCTCAGTATCGATGCGAAAAAGCTTCAATGAAGTGATCCCTTCCTTAGGGAGTTGAGTGCAGTCAGCAACAAATGGTTCAAATGGCTCTGAGCACTATGGGACTTAACATCTACGGTCATCAGTCCCCTAGAACTTAGAACTACTTAAACCTAACTAACCTAAGGACAGCACACAACACCCAGTCATCACGAGGCAGAGAAAATCCCTGACCCCGCCGGGAATCGAACCTGGGAACCCGGGCGCGGGAAGCGAGAACGCTACCGCACGACCACGAGCTGCGGACTGGTGAGCAACAAGAAGACGCTCTTGACAACCTTTTACATTTCTGACCCCCTCACACCCCCCCCCTCCCCCCCGCCCCACATACACACAGACTATTCAACCCTTTTCAAAGGGCATCGTGGGGCCGCGCGGTCCAGGGCGCCCTGTCATGGTCCGCGCGGCTCCCCAAGTCGCAGGTTCGAGTCTTCTCCCTCGGGCACGGATGTGTGTGTTGTCCTTAGCGTAAGTTAGTTTTAGTTACATGAAGTAGTGCGCAAGCTTAGGCACCGATGACCTCAGACGTTTGCTCCATAAGATCTTATCACAAGTTTACAATTTTCTTTTTACCCCTCAAAGAGCTCCCCTCCCAGAACAACATCCGCGGCACCACCTACATACCTTTGATGGGCACATGAAAAATGTAAATGTACAGAGATAGCCAGTCACTGATTACTAGGTGGCAGGGCTAAAATACAGGGAGCGAAAGGCTATTTACAATTTGTACAGAAAGCAGATGGCAGTTATAAGAGTCGAGGGGCATGAAAGAGAAGCAGTGGTTGGGAAGGGAGTGAGACAAGGTTGTAGCCTATCCCCGATGTTATTCGATCTGTATATTGAGCAAGCAGTAAAGGAAACAAAAGAAAAATTCGGAGTAGGTATTAAAATCCATGGACAAGAAATAAAAACTTTGAGGTTCGCCGATGACATTGTAATTCTGTCAGAGACAGCAAAGGACTTGGAAGAGTAGTTGAACGGAATGGACAGTGTCTTTAAAGGAGAATATAAGATGAACATCAAAAAAAGCAAAACGAGGATAATGGAATGTAGTCGAATTAAATCGGGTGACGCTGAGGGTATTATATTAGGAAATGAGACGCTTAAAGTAGTAAAGGAGTTTTGCTATTTGGGGAGCAAAATACACTCCTGGAAATGGAAAAAAGAACACATTGACACCGGTGTGTCAGACCCACCATACTTGCTCCGGACACTGCGAGAGGGCTGTACAAGCAATGATCACACGCACGGCACAGCGGACACACCAGGAACCGCGGTGTTGGCCGTCGAATGGCGCTAGCTGCGCAGCATTTGTGCACCGCCGCCGTCAGTGTCAGCCAGTTTGCCGTGGCATACGGAGCTCCATCGCAGTCTAACACTGGTAGCATGCCGCGACAGCGTGGACGTGAACCGTATGTGCAGTTGACGGACTTTGAGCGAGGGCGTATAGTGGGCATAAGGGAGGCCGGGTGGACGTAGCGCCGAATTACTCAACACGTGGGGCGTGAGGTCTCCACAGTACATCGATGTTGTCGCCAGTGGTCGGCGGAAGGTGCACGTGCCCGTCGACCTGGGACCGGACCGCAGCGACGCACGGATGCACGCCAAGACCGTAGGATCCCACGCGGTCTGCACGTCCAGCACGAACGCTGGTCCAACTGAGGCGCCAGGTGGAAATGGCATGGCAAGCCGTTCCACAGGACTACATCCAGCATCTCTACGATCGTCTCCATGGGAGAATAGCAGCCTGCATTGCTGCGAAAGGTGGATATACACTGTACTAGTGCCGACATTGTGCATGCTCTGTTGCCTGTGTCTATGTGCCTGTGGTTCTGTCAGTGTGATCATGTGATGTATCTGACCCCAGGAATGTGTCAATAAAGTTTCCCCTTCCTGGGACAATGAATTCACGGTGTTCTTATTTCAATTTCCAGGAGTGTAACTGATGATGGTCGAAGTAGAGGGGATATAAAATGTAGACTGGCAATGGCAAGGAAAGTGTTTCTGTAGAAGAGAAATTTGTTAGCATCGAGTATAGATTTAAGTGTCAGGAAGTAGTTTCTGAAAGTATTTGTTTGGAGTGTGGCCATATATGGAAGTGAAACGTGGACGATAAATAGTTTGGACAAGAAGAGAATAGAAGCTTTCGAAATGTGGTGCTACAGAAGAATGCTGAAGATTAGATGGGTAGATCACATAACTAATGAGGAAGTATTCGATAGAATTGGGCAGAAGAGAAGTTTGTGGCACAACGTGACTAGAAGAAGGGATCGGTTGGTAGGATAGTTCCTGAGGCATCAAGGGATCACCAATTTAGTACTGGAGGGCAGCGTGGAGGGTAAAAATCGTAGAGGGAGACCGAGAGATGAATACACTAAACAGATTCAGAAGATGTAGGTTGCAGTAAGTACTGGGAGGTAAAGAGGCTTGCACAGGATAGAGTAGCATGGAGAGCTGCATCAAACCAGTCTCTGGACTGAAGACCACAACAACAACAACAACAACAACATGTCAAAAATTGCACTCCAAAGTAATGCGATCACATTTAATACGGTTGATTGCCAACTATGTTCTTAGAGGAGCGTTGAATAGTGTGGGGTGTCGGCGTTGTCGAAAATTGTCAATGACGTCGTCCTATTGGTAATCGCATTGCACCCCATCATTTTCGACCTCCAAATGTTGTGGGAACCAAAGCCCCAAGGGAAGGGGGTGTGTCTGAAATGTTTTCCTCGTCCATCTATAAAAAGAATGCTTGATTTCAACCCTGAGCGTTGCGGTTCTGACCTCCATCACAGAGGCATCAAAAGAAGGTGTGAAATGTGGGTAAGATGGGGTGTCATTATCTTCCCATCGTGTGACACGTCCACAGTGGCGTTGGACAGAATTATGGTGAAATTTGGTTCCACTGTTACATAATTAATCCACCTTACATCTTACATGAACTTCTGAACTCAGGCATTTTGTTCGCATGTATCGACATCTTGCTGTTTGAAGCTTCGCCGAGCAAGAGGGTGAAGCCACAGGGCACCACGCTTTTGCACCATAATAGAGGAAGATTTTTAGGCACCTTTGCGGCAGATTTCAATCTTATGTGTCGCATTGAGATGGAGTTACGGCGTTTCTAAGAAATGACCTTGTAATTCTACTACACAGTGTTGCCTCCATTCTGTGAGATTGTTTTCAGCATGACAAGTTTACGCAGATGAGGGCTGTAAATATTAACAGAACCGCCTCACACCTGCCCCTGCTTTCCACTACGTGATGTGCTACACTCCGAGAACCATCAAAAAGATTTTTTGTTTGCTTGAGGAAGGCAGATTCAGCTCGATACTTTAAATGTTTTAAATGTATAATTGGCTTTTATTAAGTTTTAGAGGGGTTAGCAGCGCTGAACACAGTAATCAGGGTCGAATGGATGTAGGTTGCGATAGTAATGTTGAGACAAATAGGCTTGCACGTGACAGACTGAGGCGAAAGATTGCATCAAAGCAGTCTTCGACTCGCTTACGTGTGTGTGTGTGTGTGTGTGTGTGTGTGTGTGTGAGGGGGAGGGGGCGCACACACACTCACGCACACACACACACACACTGGCGATCGTCAGTTGCTCAGTTCAGTTGATACGTGACGAAACCATCACGCAAGTGGGCTACTAAAAAAATCGGCCTTGTGTGTATGACACCGTGGTAGGCCGCCAAAGTGCACAGATCCCTAGCATCTCGTGAAGGAGGGACTACTTCATGCTGCTATCCTTTTCGGCGGACACTACAAATCCACATGTCTGGTCAGGTTTCTTGACCCTGATAATTTGGGTGGAAAGAACGTTGAAACGGCCAGAACCCATCTGAATTAAAATGCTAACTAATTTACAGGAGTTACCATTTACATGAAGATCGATATCTGGACACTGCAGTCCCCAGTCGTCGCGATGGCAACTCTCCTTATTCATTCAGTACGGAGGCAGATCGGTAAATCAAGAAAATTTTTAGCCTGCTAATGATATATAACTTGATTCAGCTTCCACTGCGGTGAGACAGGTCTCGAAATACACGCATTCCACGGCAACGTTGGTTCTCTCCCACGGAAATATTCTCGTCGATAACTGATGTGACGTCAGGGCGAGGTATGTGAAACGCCAGAAACGCTCCCTGCATCGCCAAACACTGGTGAGGAACGGCGCGCGGCGCTGCTATCGGGATCCCTGCTGCTGATATACGGCGAGGTGTTTCATTTGGCCAGAGAGCCGCGTGCGGCTGGCGGAGTGGCCCAATATTTAGAAGCGCGGAGCAGGCCCAGCCGTCAGGGCCAGCGCTCGACTTAACGGCCGCGTCGCGATTTCGCTCCGCCGTAAATACCGGACCCCACATGCCGGCGCCCGTCACCCTCCATACCCGCCCTTCCTCTCCATTGCTGCTGTATACGGAAAGGTCACAATCTCTGTCAGCTGTATTCAGCGTTCGAATTTCTCTGGCGTACGTGGTTCTGTTATTTATTTATTCAGTTAATTTCTGTCCATTATTCTTATGTCCCACCTTGACACAGAGAATCCGAACAATCCACCAGAGATACTGGCGGTATGTTGCGCGACAGAGACACGACGATGAAATATCTAAGCCCGGCCTGGCCGAGATTTGCGGTCCTGGAGCGCGATCGCTCTCCTCCACTGCAGCCGAGTCTGCTTAGAGCTTCCGCTTCCCCCACTACTGCGCAGTTCCGAGCAGATGTGTGGCTAAGGTGGCTATATGCTGGAGACTGTAAATGCGGAAAACTTAGGAAGTAGTTTCTGCAACACAGTGCGACTACTTCTAAGAGGCAAATGTTGCTGCATACTTCTATAAACAGGACTTTGTCACTAGTGTTTATTTTCGATTTATTATTTTTCTGCCGAAGCAGTAACTTTACTGTTTAATTGTATAAGTATATTAGACAGCGTTAATACATTGAGCAGGCAACGTCCTTGCCGCAGTGGATACACCGGTTCCCGTGAGAATACCGAAGTTAAGCGCTGTTGGGCGTGGCCGGCACTTGGATGGGTGACCATCCAGCAGCCATGCGCTGTTGCCATATTTCGGGGTGCACTCAGCCTCGTTATGCCAATTGAGGAGCTACTCGACCGAATAGTAGCGGCTTCGGTCAAGAATACCATCATAACGATCGGGAGAGCGGTGTGCTGACCCCACGCCCCTCCTATCCGCATCATCACCTGAGGATGACACGGCGGTCGGATGGTCCAGGTAGGCCACTCGTGGCCTGAAGACGGAGTATGTGTGTGTGTGTGTGTGTGTAATACGTTGAGCAGAAATACAAAAAACTTTACGTTTAACAACATGATGTGATGTTTATTAATTTATACACGTTTCGATTTTAGAATACATTATATACGAGGAACTGTGGCTCGTGATACAATCAAAGACATGGAGTTACACAGATTAAACCTGCTAAATCGGAACATTAAATGAATTTTGTTAATGTCTCAGCAGAAACATCCAGTTGGCACAAATAAGTGGAATCAAACACTGAAATAACTTCGGCTACATGACTGTGCAGTCGATGATGTTGCTCTTGGGGTAACATTTTATAAGATACTCGTAAATTCCTGGATGGAACGAACAGGTCATTGAGCTGAGTGCTACAGTTGCTTCTGTTGGGTCACGTCTGAGATAATGAGGAGGTGCATTGATAGCCAAAAGTGAGAATGGTCTGACAAATAAATGTAAATCAGTCTTTAACGTGCAACATTTGGAATCTGTTAAAGAACTAATGACAAAAATGTTTCCACTATTGAAACATAGTCTCTTATACCTGATCCACAAATCACTACTCTGAGTTCCGGGAAACATTCCACATCATGAATTTGAATCTGATTTTTTCATATGATTATTTAAAATTTAATAGCATCAATCTTGCCCACTGTGACGTCCCCTCTCCGCCGCGTGCTGGTGTTGTCCACGCCGTGGAGCTGTTCCTGCTACATCTCGGTCGGTGGAGTCGAGACGCGATGCGCGATGATGGATGTCTCCGTCGGTTAACGAGAGACAATATCTGAAAAAGCTCTTAAGAAATCGTTCCTCACGTAATGATTAAAGTTTGATTGCGAGTCCGCACAGTTTCCGTATTAATACGAACTGCGCACTCTCATTGTCCCTTGTAGTTTGAAGTTGAATTATTATGTGCCCGATTAACACTTTAGTGCAGTAACTGATGAACCTTCCCTCATGCGCATCGTCCACATCACCAAAAGCGAGGGAAAAGTTCAATTGGAGATCGTATTGGTCGTTGTTTGTTCGTTGCTAAGTAAAATTGTTCGCTCTATATGACGCGAGATCCACAGATAGTTCTTAAAATGTCTTAATTATCTTGCGTCGTAATATTATGTATGTCCAAACCTTCCTTGTCACAACTAGCAGTCCACGAATTTACTTCCAAGTTAAATAGTCACTGTTCATTAACGTTTGATGAGCAATTACCAATTATTCATAGGATGATGGAAGCGACACGCTGAATTTCCACTTTTGATGAACAATTTTATTGTTCCTTTTCGCTAAATACTTTATAAACATCATGTCACACGCACACACTGTTAATTAGCACTGGCAGTTCTGTTAGTTTCAAGTATCGTGACAATTACGACCGCTTTAACCCTCGGCGTATTTGTTTCTTCTTCTTAGTCTCCTACTCGAGACTAAACGTGTATTACAGTCTTTTGAAACTTTGTCCATTCCTTTCTATAAGTTCACTTTATATGAATGTTGAGTCCAATATTGCCTGCTTCCGTTAATGAAGTCCAACAACTCGGTATACACAGTCAGCATACTATCTCGGTTCAAGTCTCTAGTCTGAATATCAGTTCACAACATCCGTGCGTCTATGTCACGCAACAACGACTCTTGAAAGTAAAACAATGTCGTCGCACTCCGTTCGCTCAACTATGGCAAGAGCTGCTCTCGTATGACTTGATAACACGATAGCTAGCAAGCGACTTACTTTTTCCGTGAATGACTATTGTAGACGCATTGAATTTCTTCGTTGCATATACAACTCTCTTCCACATAAAAGTTATTTCTGACCGACATTTCTTTGGACTTAACTTTCATGGTATTAAATTGCAATTATTACTTAGATGTTTGGCAAATAACTAAAGATGACCTTTCTTTCTTCTTCCGCCGGCCGGAGTGGCCGTGCGGTTCTAGGCGCTGCAGTCTGGAACCGAGAGACCGCTCCGGTCGCAGGTTCGAATCCTGCCTCGGGCATGGATGTGTGTGATGTCCTTAGGTTAGTTAGGTTTAATTAGTTCTAAGTTCTAGGCGACTGATAACCTCAGAAGTTAAGTCGCATAGTGCTCAGAGCCATTTGAACCATTTTTTCTTCTTCCTTTCTAACAAAACAGTCTCTGTAATGCTTAATGTTGGTGTTTATCAAGACTTTCTGGTGTTATATCATCGGCAAAGCTGTCGTACCTGCCAGGATAACTTTTCCATACTTTACATCATGATGTTGTTGCTGTAGTCTTCAGTCCTGAGGCTGGTTTGGTGCAGCGCTCCATGGTGCTCTATCCTGTGCAAGCTTCTTCATCTCTAAGTAACTACTGCCACCTACATCCTTCTGAATCTGCTTAGTATATTCATCTTTTGGTCTCCCTCTACGATTTTTACCCTCCACGCTGCCCCTCAATACTAACTCGATGATCCCGTGATGCCTCAGAACATGTCCTACCAACCGGTCCCTTCTTTTTGTCAAGTTGTGCCACAAACTCCTCTTCTCCCCAATTCTATTCAATACTTCATCATTAGTTATGTGATCTACCCATCTAATCTTCAGCATTCTTCTGCAGCACCACATTTCGAAAGCTTCTATTCTCTTCTTGTCTAAACTATTTATCGTCCATGTTTCATTTCCATACATGGATACACTCCATACAAATACTACCAGAAACGACTTCCTGACACTTAAATCTACTCTCGATGTTAACAAATTTCTCTTTTTCAGAAACGCTTTCCTTGCCATTGCCAGTCTACATATTATATCTTCTCTACTTCGCCCATCATCAGTTATTTTGCTCCCCAAATAGCAAAACTCCTTTACTGCTTTAAGTGTCTCATTTCCTAATCTAATTCCCTCAGCGTCGACCGACTTAATCTGACTACATTCCATTATCCTCGTTTTGCATTTGTTGATGTTCATCTTGTATCCTCCTTTCAAGACACAGTCCATTCCGTTCAACTGCTCTTCCAAGTTCTTTGCTGTCTCTGACAGAATTACAATGTCATCGGTGAACCTCAAAGTTTTTATTTCTTGTCCATCGATTTTAATACCTAATCCGAATTTTTCTTTTGTTTCCTTTACTGCTTGCTCAATATACAGACTGTCTCACTCCTTTCCCAACCACTGCTTCCCTTGCATGCCCCTCGATTCTTATATCAGCCATCTGGTTTCTGTACAAATTGTAAATAGTCTTTCACTCTCTGTATTTTACCCCTGACACCTGTAGAATTTGAAGGAGAGTATTCCAGTCAACATTGTCAAAAGCTTTCTCTACGTCTACAAATGTCAGAAACGTAGGTTTGCCTTTCCTTAACGTTTCGTCTAAGATAAGTCGTAAGGTCAGTATTGCCTCACGCGTTCCAATATTTCTACGGAATCCAAACTGATCTTCCCCGAGGTCGGCTTCTACCAGTTTTTCCATTCGTCTGTAAAGAATTCGTGTTAGTATTTTGCAGCTGTGACTTATTAAACTGATACTTCGGTAATTTTCACATCTGTCAACACCTGCTTTCTTTGGGATTGGAATTATTATATTCTTCTTGAAGTCTGAGGGTATTTCGCCTGCCTCATACATCTTGCTCACCAGATGGTAGAGTTTTGTCAGGACTGGCTTTCCCAAGGCCGTCAGTAGTTCCAATGGAATGTTGTCTACTACCGGTGCCTTGTTTCGACCCAGGTCTTTCAGTGCTCTGTCAAACTCTTCACGCAATATCGTATCTCCCATTTCATCTTCATCCTCTTCCATTTCCATAATATTGTCCTCAAGTACATCGCCCTTGTATAGACCCTTCCACCTTTGTGCTTTCCCTTCCTTGCTTACATCATTTTTCCTAATTGGGTTTTGGGGTTTATTAGGGTGTTACACCGCCATATATGGTACCAAGTGATTCTTCCCTTGCCTTAAAAAACTTAATAAATTCGTATAATTGGTGGTCTCGACCATAAAAGATTTTGTCACTACTCGGTTTAGAAAATGTACTTTTGTCTAATCAGACGGGTGTTTTTGGGACACCCAGTTCTTTTAACCTAAAAGCAGAGTGTTTCGGTTATCGTGCCCAGTTATTTGGTGTGGTTCTCAAGTCCGTTGTGAGCGCAGCAATGTGGGCCCCGTCCGCTGGTTGATAACCGGCGCGCCTTGACGTGTCAGCGGGTCAGCGTTCAGCGGTCAGCACGCCCCGCTCTGCGCAGATCCGGCGCCAGCTGGCAGATCCCCGTGTCTGCTGGGCTGACGCACGCGGCCATCGGGCAGGCACGCTAATGACGTGCGCTGCTCTCCGTCTGACCGGCTGCTGCATTAACAACGGGACGGCTGCCGCACTGTGTCTAGCAGCTTGTCTGCACGCTGATTTATTGCGCAGATTGCTGCCGGCTGCCAAATTGGTAGCCACGATGTGCTGTCCACTTGCTTCACGGACTGGGAGCACGTGTCCCATCTCTCTCTTACTCCCCTCCGCTTCTCTCTCTGGCTCCTCTCCATCTCGTCTACAATTCCATTTTGTATTTATACCTGTGTTCCGCTGGCTTGTTCACCACCTCCCATCGCAGTTCTTTCTCCCTCCTCCCACATGCCATTCGCTCTCTGACACACACAGACACACACACACACACACACACACACACACACACACACACACACACACACGTGCCCGCGGGCTCATACACTGTGGGTCTCCGCGGGTCTTGATAGGCACTAAAATTGGCTTTCACTCCCATCAGCATTTGACACTACTGGCCATTAAAATTGCTACACCAAGAAGAAATGCAGTTGATAAACGGGTATTCATTGGACAAATATATTATACTAGAACTGACATGTGATTTCATTTTCACGCAATTTGGGTGCATAGATCCTGAGAAATCAGTACCCAGAACAACCACCTCTGGCCGTAATAACGACCTTGATACGCCTGGGCACTGAGTCAAACAGAACTTGGATGCATGCAGCTTCAACACCATACAACTGTTCATCAAGAGTAGTGACTGGCGTATTGTGACGAGCCAGTTGCTCGGCCGCCATTGACCAGATGGTTTCAATTGGTGATAGACCTGGAGAATGTTCTGGTCATTACAGCAGTCGAACATTTTCTGTGTCCAGAAAGGCCCGTACAGGACCCTCTCCCAGGCACTTAAATGTGATTTGCAGAGTATCCATGTAGATGTAGATACAACATGCGGTCGTACATTACCCTGCTGAAATGTAGGATTTCGCAGGGATCGAATGAAGGGTAGAGCCATGGATCGTAACACATCTGAAATGTAACGTCCACTGTTCAAAGTGCCGTCAATGCGAACAAGAGGTGACCGAGATGTGTAACCAATGGCACCCCATACCATCACGCCGGGTGATACGCCAGTATGGCGATGACGAATAGACTCTTCCAATGTGCGTTCACCGCGATGTCGTCTAACACGGATGGGACCATCATGTTGCTGTAAACAGAACCTGGATTCACCCGAAAAAGCGACGTTTTGCGATTAGTGCACCCAGTTTCGTCGTTGAGTACACCATCACAGGCGCTCCTGTCTGTAATGCAACGTCAAGGGTAACCGCAGCCATGGTCTCCGAACTGATAGTCGATGCTGCTGCAAACGTCGTTGAACTGTTCGTGCAGATGGTTGTTGTCTTGCAAACGTCCCCATCTGTTGACTCAGGGATCGAGACGTGGCTGCACGATCCGTTATAGTGATGCGGATGAGATGCCTGTCATCTCGACTGCTAGTGATACGAGGCCGTTGGGATCCAGCACGGCGTTCCGTATTACGATCCTGAACCCACCGATTCCATATTCTGCTAACAGTCATTGGATCTCGACCAACGCGAGCAGCAATGTCGCGATACGATAAACCGCAATCGCGATAGGCTACAATCCGACCTTTATCAAAGTCGGAAACGTGATGGTACGCATTTCTCCTCCTTACACGAGGCATCACAACAACGCTTCACCAGGCAACGCCTGTCAACTGCTGTTTGTGCATGAGAAAACGGTTGGAACCTTTCGTCATGTCAGCAAGTTGTAGGTGTCGCCACCGCCTCCAACCTTGTGTGAATGCTCTGAAAAGCTAATGATTTGCATATCACCGCATCTTCTTCCTGTCGGTTAAATTTCGCGTCTGTAGTACGTCATCTTCGTGGTGTAGTAATTTTAACGGCCAGTAGTGTGTAAGGTGCGTTGCAGACGTTCTACTCAATGATCTACTATAAGAGTGATATTCTGTCAGTCTAGGGACGACGCTAAAACTGTATAATAACAGAAAAATCGACGATTTCGATATACCGCAACAGTCTTGCACCATTATACAAAATAGACTCGTTCTCGAGAAAATGCACTAATATTGAGTTGATGATTAAATGATCATGAACGGCATGAATACAGTATGCGTATGATAATTACGTCTACATTTATTCTCCAGAGGTCAACTTATCTTAGAATGTGTGGTAGACGGCGCGTAAACGGACGGAGAGGTACGATGTCGTTTGACCATGCGTTCGCCAATCAGACACAGCAATCAACACTACCTTAAAGATTCTATAAGTGTCAGTGTGGAGCGATTTAACGTGGAACGACCACATATTCTAAGTCGAAGGGAAGGCAGAGATCGGACTCAGATTTTTTTTCAAGAATCCCGAGGAGGTATAATTCACGCACAAAACAAATCGTTTCTACCAATTCTCGATTATTTTTCATTAATCACGGACACTTACCAAGTAGGAGTAATGAAAGTGATACAAACTGTTCAAAGAGGAGTTGCATAATTCGTTGCGGCTTTGGTTAGCATGTACGTGTCAACTTTTGTTTAGTCACTAGGAGAGTCTCACGGAAATGCTCAACGAACTGCTGTGGGAGACGTTGTAGGAGACACTGTGCAATGCGAAAAAAGGTTGTCACAAATTTCAGAGAACCCACTTTCCACAAAACAAGTGAAAAAAACATAGAGTTTCCCCCAACTGACACCTCGCGTGATCATGCTGGAGAGTTCCGGGACAATAGGGAGGGTACCGACAGTCTTTCTGCGAACAGGATAAAAAGGATGCGGGGAAAATCAGACTGGAACACTACCTACTCTCTGCCACCCACCGTATGGTGGTTTGTAGAGCATATATTTAGAGGTAAACTATCAGATCTTCCATTTCGTTAACTAATGACGCTTGTAAACGATTTTCAGCAAACCTCTGTACAACCATCAATGGCGCTGATTTCAGTTTCGTGTTCATTCTGCGAGATATACGTGGAAACAAAGTAATGTTTCTTCAACGTTCTTGACACTTCCCTCGCATAATTTTGCTATTATGTTTTTTCGCGATATGCGAAACTGTGTTGTAGCGTCTACCGCCGCAGTTTGATGGACATCTTAGTCACACCCTCAATCTAATTTTTTCCATCTCCTCTGTTAATATTACGTGGTAAGGGTCCCAGACTGAAGAACAATACTTACGAACAGATTCAGGGAGTCTTTTGTACGCTACCTCTTTCGATGGTGAATTACGTTTACAATGAATTTTTCCATCCTGACATCTGCCTTTCATGAACCCAGTTTTATTTGACCTGTCCACTTCAGAATCTCTGCCTGATAACAGGCAAGAAGTATCAATCGAATGTTCTTGCGAGAAGAAATAAACCAACGTGAGTTGCTGAACGAAGGCATATTGACGAAATGGAGAATTTTGGAAACTCACAGCCATGAAAGGAAGCCGATAGTAATCAATTTACAACTCTTTCTAACGAAGATGATAAACTGCCTGGGTTATACTGTCGACTAAAGAACTGGAGTATTACATAAGTGTCAAAGACGATTTCAGAACGACCAAGAGGCAGGTTTCAAAGGTGTGAAGGTTCACACAAATGCTGAAAGATAATTTTAGAAGAAGCAAGAAACAATTTTCGGAGAAAGCCTTAAGACATACTTCACAATACTGCCTCTCGTTCCATCGGTTGTGAGTGCAAGACCTCCCAGGGTGGTCAACTGATCGTCACCGGGCCAAATATCTCACGAAATAAGCATCAAACGAAAAAACTACAAAGGACGTAACTTGTCTAGCTTGAAGGGGGAAACCAGATGCCGCTATGGTTGGCCCGCTAGATGGCGCTGCCATGGGTCAAACGGATATCAACTGCGTCTTCTTAAAATACGAACCCCCATTTTTATTACATATTCGTGTAGTACGTGAAGAAATATGAATGTTTTAGTTCGACCACTTTTTTCACTTTGTGATAGATGTCACTGTAATAGTCACAAACATATGGCTCACAATTTTAGACGAACAGTTGGTAACAGGTAGGTTTTTTAAAATAAAATGCAGAACGTAGGTACGTTTGAACATTTTATTTCGGTTGTTCCAATAAGATATATGTACCTTTGTGAACCTATCATTTCTGAGAACGGATGCTGTTACAGCGTGATTACCTGTAAATACCACATTTATGCAATAAATGCTCAAAATGATGTCCGTCAACTTCAATGCATTTGGCAATACGTGTAACGACATTCCTCTCAACAGCGAGTAGTTCGCCATCCGTAATGTTCACACATGCGCCGACAATGCGCTGACGCATGTTGTCAGGCGTTGTCGGTGGATCACGATAGCAAATTTCCTTCAACTTTCCCCACAGAAAGAAATCCGGGGACTTCAGATCCAGTGAACGTGCAGGTCATGGTATGGTGCTTCAACGACCAATCCACCTGTCTTGAAATCTGCTATTCAATACCGCTTCAACCGCATGCGAGCTATGTGCCGGACATCCATCATGTTAAGAGTACATCGCCATTCTGTCATGCAATGAAACATTTTGTAGTAACATCGGTAGAACATCGGAAACATAGGAAATCAGCATACATTGCACCATTTAGATTGCCATCGATAAAATGGGCGCCAATTACCCTTCCTCCCATAATGCCGCAGCATACATTAATCCGCCAAGGTCGCTGATGTTCCACTTGTCGCAGCCATCGTGGATTTTCCGTTGCCCAATAGTGCATATTATGCCTGTTTACGTTTTGGTGAATGACGCTTCGTCGCTAAATAGAACGGGTGCAAAATATCTGTCTTCGTCCCGTAATTTCTCTTGTGCGCAGTGGCAGAACTGTACACATACATAGCACACGCCCGTTGGGCATTTTGATCACAATATCCATACACCAACACGATATCGACCTTTTCGGCAATTGGTAAACGGTCCATTTTAACACGGGTAATGTATCACGAAGCAAATACCGTCCGCACTGGTGGAATGTTATGTGATACCACGTACTAATATGTTTTTGACTATTACAGCGCCATCTATCACAAAGCGAAAAAAGTGGTCCAACTAAAACATTCATATTTCTTTACGTACTACACGAATATGTAATTAAAAATGGGGGTTCCTATTTTTAAAAAAACGCAGTCGATATTCGTTTGACCTATGGCAGCGCCATCTAGCGGGCCAACCATAGCGGCTTCTGGTTTCCCCCTTCAAGCTAGACAAGTTTCGTTCTTTGTAGTTTTTTCGTTTGATGCTTATTTTGTGAGATATTTGGCCCAGTCACTATCACCCTGTATACAGCGTCAGGAGGGCCTCCGGAGAGTTGTGATAGGAGCGCTCCTGTTCCCCGCGTGCATAAACTATTGTTGGGACAGGGTGAGCAGTCGGCGAAAGTTTTCTGATGACGCTGTTGTGGACGGGGAGGAGTTGTCGTTCAGTGCGAGTGAAGAGGTTCAGGATCGCTTTGACAAGAGTTATATTTGCTGTGATGTATGGCATCTTGGTTTCAACGTGGGTAAACGTAAATTAATTTAAATGTAATGTAACTCTAACGGGTTCGAAGAGCGTTCCTGCAATGTTCGTATACAATATCAATGAGCGCATCGATTACATACATAGGCGTCACGTTGGGAAACGACAGGTCGGAGTAACAGAAAACATCGAAGCTATTCAGGAACGTGCAGCTTGATTTGGTCGGCTACAACATGGTCAGAGCGTTACGCAAAAGTTTCGTGAACTTAGACGGGATTCTTAGAGGGAAAAAGACGATCTCGTAAAACGCTACTAAGAGATTGTAGAAACAGCATTTGCGTCGGACTGCAAGATAATTCTGTTGTCTGCAATTTACACTACCTGCCATTAAAATTGCTACACCACGAAATGACGTGCTACAAACGCGAAATTTAACCTACAGGAAGAAGATGCTGTGATATGCAAATGATTAGCTTTTCAGAGCATTCACATAAGGTTGGCGCCGGTGGTGACACTTACAACGTGCTGACATGAGGAAAGTTTCCAACCGATTTCTCATACACAAACAGCAGTTCACCGGCGTTGCCTGGTGAAACGTTGTGATGCCTCACGTAAGGAGGAGAAATGCGTACCATCACGTTTGCGACTTCGATAAAGGTCAGATTGTAGCCTATCGCGATTGCGGTTTATCGTATCGTGACATTGCCGCTCACGTTGGTTGAGGTACAATGATTGTTAGCAGAATATGGAATCGGTGGGTTCAGGAGGATAATACGGAAAGCCGTCCTGCATCCCAACGGCCTCGTATCACTAGCAGTCGAGATGACAGGCCTCTTATACGCATGGCTGTAGTGGATCGTGCAGCCACGTGTCGATCCCTGAGTCAGATGGGGACGTTTGCAAGACAACAACCACCTGCACGAACAGTTCGGACGTTTGCAGCAGCATGGACTATCAGCTCGGAGACCATGGCTGCGGTTACCCATGACTCTACATCACAGACAGCAGCGCCTGCGATGGTGTATTCAACGACGAAACTGGGTGCACGAATGGCAAAACGTCATTTTTTTCGGATGAATCCAGGTTCTGTTTACAGCATCATGATGGTCGCATCCGTGTTTAGCGACATCGCGGTGAACGCACATTGGAAGCTTGTATTCGTCATCGCCATACTGGCGTATCACCCGGCGTGATGGTATGGGGTGCCATTGGTTACACGTCTCTGTCACCTCTTGTTCGCATTGATGGCACTTTGAACAGTGGACGTTATACATTTCGGATGTGTTACGACTCGTGGCTGTACTCTTCATTCGATCCCTGCGGAACCCTACATTTCAGCAGGATAAAGCACGACCGCATGTTGCAGGTT
This sequence comes from Schistocerca piceifrons, assembly GCF_021461385.2. Classification (NCBI taxonomy): domain Eukaryota; kingdom Metazoa; phylum Arthropoda; class Insecta; order Orthoptera; family Acrididae; genus Schistocerca; species Schistocerca piceifrons. The sequence continues at coordinate 695,442,347 of NC_060138.1, forward strand.
CTGAGAGGGCCTTTCTGGATACAGAAAATGTCCGACTGCTGCCCTGGCCAGCACATTCTCTAGAACTCTCACCAATTGAAAACGTCTGGTCAATGGTGCCCGAGCAACTGGCTCGTCACAATACTACATTCACTACGCTTGATGAACTGTTGTATCGTGTTGAAGCTGCAGGGGCAGCTGTACCTGTACACGCCATCCAAGCTCTGTTGGACTCAATGCCCAGGCGTATCAAAGCCGTTATTACGGCCAGTGGTGGTTGTTCTGGGTACTGATTTCTCAGGATCTATGCAACAAAATGCGTGAAAATGTAATCACATGTCAGTTCTAGTACAATATATTTGTCCAATGAATACCCCTTTATCATCTGCATTTCTTCTGGGTGTAGCAATTTTAATGGCCAGTAGTGTACATCTTGTGTACGCACAAAATAATGGAGTTAACGACACCAAACACAGATACATAATATCCAGTAGTATGTGCACAGACGAGATATAGTTTCGAGACAGTAGAATCATACTCCAGTTTGGGGGAAATGTTGTGTCTCTCAATGGGAAACTGTTTTTTTCGTCAATCTATTTGTGTATGGATCACGAAAAGTATAGCTAGCAATAATACAAAGTATCTTCCGCATGCATCGTGCAGTGGCTTGTAGAGTATCTGCGTCCCCGTAGATATGTAATAAGATAAGGTAACCTTGAAAGGTGAGATAACATAAACTTGAAACATGGATTTCTTTAAGCAAAATTCTCCTAAACGTATAGAAAACTAAAATGTGAGAAGGGTCAGTATTTTTCATTTAGGGTGTAATTTCGTTGTGCATTTTGTGTCTGGTAATTTGTAGATATCCTCGGTTGGCTAATTTTCTGTTCTTGTGATGCTCATTTGTTTCCATAACACGATGTATCTGTAGGGTACTATCTCCTTACAGTGGAATATGTAGACCTTGTGCATATACTCTTGTGCACTGGTGTGGTGGCATGATGGATATGAAATAGTCTAAATAAGGAATTATATGAACGAATAAAGGAGCAAACATTAGTAAAATATGTTTATTCACTACCACTACTGCGGCATAAGTATGAATCTACAATTTTCAAGACAAATTACGAAGCGTTCTGCTCTGCTGATGTCATCAAAAACGTTCGTTGCCAGACCAGTATAATTCTCAGCACTACGAAACCTACTATACCAGTCTAACAAAGTAAGAGTCGCCAGCCACGCTTTGACCCAAAAGATAGGATCAAACTTCTTTCTACCCCGAAGTTCAAAAGCTAAAAACCCTGCACCTATCTAGCTACTTTCAGGAAGATTCGAAAGCCGACCATTACAATGGCAAATACACTTCACTTGTAGCTCAGACACCTCCTCCGATCGCTTATCACATCAACCTATAGCATCCACAACAAAATACAGGAATACAGTTTAAAGTGACTTCCGAAAACACCACATGAAACATCACTTTCAAATTTTCACTTCAACAAATGAAATTCACTTGCTCCAACTAGAACTCAACAAGTCCATTTTGTTCAAAGAACGCCAGCTGTAGCTAACTAATCGATCGCGATCTGACAAATTGTTTTGTCTTTCTAGTGCCTGCAGGCTCACAAAAACTCAATCTTCGCCTCCATGACCGTCGCCTGTGCATGGGATCGCACTTGCAGTCTTTTCGTGTTTTAAAAGAAAATCTACTGGTCGCCTAGGACCACTAGCTCCCAGCTCAAGAAATATGAACACTTTAATATACCAACTACGACCCAGAGGACCCACGATATGCCACTCGAACCAAGATAGGGCTGCTGTCAGATTCCCCCGATTCCGCGAACTCCAAACCACTACGTGAAATTGTTTTAACATTCAGGCCTTCCGGGCAGTCACCGTCCAGAGCAGGATGTTGGTATTTGCGTTGGCCAGTTCCTGCTCCCACCACTAAAACTTCTCTGGAAAGTGCTGCTTCCTACTGCCACAGCAGGTACTGGAAAACACCATCCATCATAGAAAAACTACTGAACTAGCTTTTGAAATCAGTTTACAACGCCCAGATCACCACACATTTAAGAAGCTTAGGGAAAGACGAACCCATCATCCCCAGACTGAGACCCTTGCTACTGGAAAGTGGACCTGACGTCCACCATAGCGAGAAAGTTGAGCACAGGGGCTCGAACAGAAAATTGTGTGTTACACCACTTTAGGCTCATATGGCACATTTACTGATGGGTTAGTGTCCCAGAAAGAACGCTTTTTCCACACCATGTTGGTAAATCTCAACTGACATCTGTGGCTTTTCCAGATGGAGTGTTCGTGTTGAGATTTGTGCAGGTAAAAAAAAAAAAAAAAAAAAAAAGTATAAACCTTTATAAGGTGTGCCCAATTGAAAAGGTGACCTTAGCCGTACACGCTTCATACTCGTCTGTTATCCGAGTGAATGAATGTGTTTTGCGAGAGATGACGTCGTTGTATTCCCTGTTGCCTCAATTATCCTAAGGACAAACACACAAACCCATGCCCGAGGGAGGACTCGAACCTCCGTCGGGACTAGCCGCACAGTCCATGACTGCAGCGCCTAGACCGCTCGGCTAATCCCGTGCGGCTCAATTTACAGTTGTACTGTTTCGCACGATCTGTACTTATGATACTATTAATTTTTTTTAGATGTAACTATATTCTCCTTTTCATTTGCACAGGCCTTATACAATGAAGCGCCGAAGAAACTGATATAGACAAGCGCATTCAAATACAGAGAAATGTAAACAGACAGAATACGGCTCTGTGGTCGGCAACATCGATGTAAGACAAAAGGTGTCTGGTGCAGTTGTTAGATCGCTTACTGCTGCTAGAATGGCACCTTACCAAGATTAAATGAATTTGAACGTCGTGTTATAATCGGCGCACGAGCGATGGGACACAGCATCTCTGAGGTAGCGATGAAGTGGGGATTTTCCCGTACGACCATTTCACGAGTGTACCGCAAATATAAAGAACCCTATAAAACATCAAATCCCCGACTTTGCTGAGGCCGGAAAAAGATCCTGCAAGAACGGGACCAACGACGTCTGAAGAGAATCGTTCAACGTGACAGAAGTGCAACCCTTTAGCAAATAGCTACAGATTTCAATGTTGAGCCATCAACAAGAGTCTCTGTGCGAACCATTCAACAAAACATCATTGATATGGGCCTTCGGAGCCTAAGGCTCATTGTGTACCCTTGATGACTGCACGACACAAAGCTTTACGCCTCGCCTGGGCCCGTCAACACCGTCATTGGACTGTTGATGACTGGAAACATGTCGGTGGTCGGACGAGTTTCGTTTCACATTGTATCGAACGGATGGACGTTTACCATGCCTTTGGTTCTTAGGACGAGGAATCATCGCAAAATAAACGGGTCTGAGTGTGTCTGCGTATGGGTGAAAGGAGGACGCAACTGTTATAAGATTAAACTTGGTGGTGATCTAACTCATTATTATAGGAATTAAATAAACTTCCCTTCCTTGTCCTTATCTCCTTATATTTTTTAAAAAAAGAATTATAAACATTGATCTTGCCAAAAGCTGAGAAGCGATTCATCTTGGTGTTGTAGCTCTATGAGACAATCTCATGAATCCATGGACCCTGCATGTCATGTCAGCAGGGGACTGTTCAAGTTTGTGGAGGCTCTGTAGTGGTGTGGGGCGTTTGCAGTTGGAGTGATATGGGACCCCTGATACGTCTAGATACGACTCTGACAGGTAACATGTACGGACGTAAGAATTCTTTCTGATCACCTGCACCCATTTATGTTCATTGTGCTTTCCGACGGAATTGTGCAATTCAAGCAGGACAGTGCGACATCCCACACGTCCCAAGTTGTTACAGAGTGGCTTCAGGAACACTCTTCTGAGTTTAAACACTTTCGCTGACCACCAAACTCCACAGACATGAAAATTATTGAGCATATCTGGAACGCCTTGCAACGTGCTATTCGGAAGTTGTCATCCCCTAGTACTCTTACAGACTTTATATTTCGACATAATTGTCGTAAGGAGTGTGACCAAAATACAACTTAAATGTTTATTTGACACTACAATAGTGAAGCCATAATCACAGGCCGGCCACTGTGTCCGAGCGGTTCTAGGCGCTTCAGATTCGAATCTTGCCTAGGGCATGGATGTGTGTGATGTCCTTAGGTTAGTTAGGTTTAAGTAGTTTTAAGTTCTAGGGGACTGATGACCACAGCAGTTAAGTCCCATAGTGCTCAGAGCAATTTGAACCATAATCACACTACATAATTTTTTTCTTACAGATTTACGGGCAGTCCAGCAGGATTAATGGTGTCAATTCCCTCCAGCACTACTTCAGACACTAGTTGAATTCATGCCACGTCATGTTGCGGCACTTCTGCTTGCTCGCTAGCAGGTGTACCAGTTTCTCTGGCTCTTCAGTGTAAGAAAGAAAGTAAATCGGGAGTACTGTCGGCAATAGACGACGTGTGAGATGGTTCATAGGCGCATAAAACTTACATTAGTGAGGCTAATCACCTTTTCCCCGTGTCAGATGGACGAAGATTATTGGTGAGCGTCGGTATACAGCAGCGGTGACGGCCACAGGTGCCGAGCAGTGACCCACTTTGCGGAGGAGGACAATCGCCTGCTGATTTGGTGGCAGTGCAAGGCTGCAAAATAATTCCGGTCGCAGTCTGGCCGTGATTCTCGCGCCGCTGCTGCGCTGGTGAGCTCCGGCCGCGCGGCCGCTAATCTCGCGGCGCGACGTGACGCGACTGCCTGCCGTGCGTCGCTTCGCAATTAGCCGCCTCGTCTCGAGCCTCCAGTCTCCTGGTTCGTACGGCGCCTGACAAATCGCGTCGGTCCAATTACTGCCCCCCTGATACACTGGCCTGGCAGCTCTTGTGCGCTCGCTCTGATAGCCTCTCGTGCCAGCTCATTGTTACCGACACGGAATGCAATGTGCATATTAACGTGTCGTTCACGCGTCGCGTTAGCCCCTTAATCGCGTCCTGCAATATTAAAAATATTCCTGAGTGGCTCGCTGCATAATGTAGAGTCACTCTCTCGGGCAATTCGGGAGCTGCGTTATTATACATGGTACCGTAAACCGGATATACTTTGACCTATTTCGGATTCAAATCTGATTATCACGATTGCTTTATAACTTCTGTGACATTTATGTTAGTCAACATAGGGGTTTGTATGACAAGATGGAGAGGATGTAGTGGAAAAAATGTAGGTGGTCAAAATTAGCGTGGATTTGGGGATACATTGACCTGCCTGTACCTGGACGACAGCTGTCAGCTACCATTCCATTTTTGGTCAATATTTCAAAAACACAATGAAACTTTGACCGCCCAGAAATATATACATTGATTTAAAGTTTACTTAAGGGGGGTAGGACGTCAAACGGACCAACTTGGAGCAGGAGAGGCACCACAGGACATTTTAATTTCCACTGTCTATTCTTTTGCAAAAATATTCATAAAACTTTGTCAGCATGACCAGGAAGGATTCAGAATTCACACTCATAGCAGTGGAAGTTCGAAAACATAACGAAATAAAATTTTTACATGTGAAATTTCATCATTTTTTCACTTACTAATGGCAGTATTTGTAGCTATAGGTACACTTTTCTTCATAAGTAAGAGATATTCTTCGATGAATTGTGCACATCGTGCAAATCTATTAAAATCTGTGGTAAAAATTGAGGTATTTAACTATAAAATTTATGTTTTTCCTAAACATGAAGTTTAAAATATAACAGTTCATTCGTTTTTTCATAAATTAAATAAATTCTAGAGTTTCATACACCTGTGAGTATGGTATGTATGATGTGCAAAATTCATCGAAGAATCTCTTTAACTTACGAAGAAAAGTGTACCTATAGCAACAAATGCAGCCATTAGTAAGTGAAAAAAATGACGAAATTTCACACGTAAAAAAAATTCATTTTGTTATGTTTTCGAACTTCCACCGCAATGAGTGTGAATCGTGAATCCTGAATCCTTCCTGGTGATGCTGACAAAGTTTTATGAATTTATTTGTAAAAGTATAGACACTGCAAATTAAAATGTCCTGTGATGCCTCTCCTGGTCCAAGTCGGCCCGTTTGACGTCCTACTCCTCCCCCCCCCCCCCCCCTTAAGTGCTTTCTTAAACCTCATAAAAGTAAAAACATTGTACGCTATATAAATCGAACAGTGCGATACATCGTCAAAATGATGAATGTAATTAAAAACATGTACTAAGATGGAGTACGCAGACATAGATCCAAATTTAGCTGAGGTTAAATTACATCCATCTTAGACCTAGTTTGGCCGTCCGGTGTGGCAGAGCGGTTCTAGGCGCTACAGTCTGGAACCACGCGACCGCTACGGTCGCAGGTTCGAATCCTGTCTCGGGCATGGATGTGTGTGATGTCCTTAGGCCAGTTAGGTTTAAGTAGTTCTAAGTTCTAGGGGACTGATGACCTCAGATGTTAAGTCCCATAGTGCTCAGAGCCATTTGAATCATTTTTAGACCTCGTTTCAAAACAGCCATTGCAGTTAGAATAAAGTTCCTGGCACTTGTGGCGAAAAAAATTTCATTCCTTGTTGGCAGAGACGTTTGACATATGTTGCACCTGAATCACTGCTTGAACTGAAACAGCTTACAGTTTGAGCAATACATGACTGACATCTGTTTTTGTCAATTGCAGACACACTAACAATCACGAGTGAGCCTTTGTCTACACACGGACGGTTAATGTATGTATTCCTTAGTTCCACACTGCCATTGGCATCAACAATGCTTAATAAACTGTGTCTCTGTAATCTTGGTCTTGTAGTAACAAGTGGTCAAAGTATCCCCGAAACAGAGAAATTACGCGCATCACCTCAGAAATGGTAGTATAGTGGTAGATACATACTTGTGAAGAAAAAACTAATCAGTGGTCCGTTTTGAGAATTAATCGACTAACATACGTGATATTGCGGAAAACACATATCGATTTGCAGTTAAACGATACCGGTGAATTTTTCACTACCTGATTTTAACATACTTTTTCGTATACAGTTATAAATCATAACAGGTTTGCCAACTGTTGCGCAAGAAAATCGGCACTACATGGCTGATGGAACTATAAACACCAAACGATATACACTAAACATTCAGCTAAGAGCCAGCAAGAGCTGTACGGCCTTTAGTGTATGAGTGGTGAAAATAACCACGTTGGTCAAAGTATACCCATTTTACGGTATTGGGAAAGAAACATTACACGGTACAGTAAGATGTACTTAATAACTCGTCCGTGAAAGAGTTTAGCCAGCTCAGCTTCGTCCACTCTTATTCAAAAATTAATCGCAATAATTTTATTTATTGCTAATAATTGATTCGCTGTTTCCAAAGTGTCTTGTTTTACCACAGGGTGAACCGGAACTCCAACGACAAAATTTCGGAGATAATTCGTGAATATTTTCAGAGTATTTTTGTACAAGGGAGCCGTGCCTCCGATGACTTCTTACAAAATAACAATTTAATTATGAGTTATTCGGTTTCTTAGCCCAACTGCCTTCGTAGAATATACCTACATAACAAGGAAAACGCCTTTAATATCCAATAACCAAAACGAAGTCAGCAGCTTTTAGTCTTGTGGTTAGTGCTGTTGAGTATCTCGAGGCCCTGGTTTCGATTCCCGGCCCGGAGGGGGATTTTGTCCGTTTAGCACTGAGTGTGTGTGTTTTCCTCGGCATCAGTTCATCATCATCGACGTGTAAGTCGCCGCAGTGGCGTCAACTCAAAAGAGTTGCACCAAAGTGACCGAATTCCCCAGAACGGGGATCTTGGTCACACTCCATATACAGCATGTTTTTAAATCCCATTACAAATTTATGGATATGTAGAAGTGCAACCAGTACGCTACAGTCTGAACAAGAACCTGCAAGTACTGGGGTACTGACAATTGTGGTAATCTCCCATCTCTCGTGTCCCGCGTGGGAGTGAGAAGGTCACATTGTGATTGCAAGGGCATACCTTGACCGATGTAATCGATGGGCGAAATTCGCATAGTAGCTTGGAGAACTCCACCCTGTGAAGAATCTACAAGCTAAAGCGGGTGTTCAGGGACACAGGACTCGCTGTACAGCTCAAGGAAACTCAGTCTAATCAAACTCAGATTAATAAAGTTCACTGGAAGTTCACTTCTGGCACGACTGACTTAAGCTTCTTATATTCAATGCACAATTTTACGATGTATGGCTCGTAACTCTGTCAACTGATCAGCTGATTTCTATCTCGCGGTCCTGAGACTATCTTCTCAGTATCATCTCGATCCCAACATGGCTCTAACTGTTCTAAGTCCTCAGCCTCGTGACGCCCACCAAGGGGGTAGCGTCCCAGGTGACTACCAACTGTGCTCCCCCTTGGGTTGGGACGGTCACCTTTTTATAATGCTGGTCCAGTTTCTTGAACATTTCCACTGATGCGCTTCGCCAACGAAGAGTGTACATTAAAGTAGTAGGGCAACAAGTACACCAGCGCGTTTTGTTAGTGCGGGTTGCCTACATCAGGGGCAGTTATGCACTCAGAGGCAAACCTGTTGTTCTTTGACTGACAGGTCATTAACTTATTGCTCTGCTAAGAGGATCCTTCATTTTGATTGACAGCTCATTAACCTATTGTTCTACTAAAAGGGTCCTTCCTTTTGACTGACAGGTCCTTAACCTACTGTCCCCGACCCCTACTCCTCAATTCATTAACCCCACCCCCCTGGTAAATCCCCTCCCGGAAACTGGCAGGAAAAGACTCAGTTGATAGTCATTTTTAGGGAATTTGATTGAATTTTATGGAATATTGTTCAAACAATTTAGACAATATGTGGAATATTGTTTATTTAAAAAATTATGGGATTCAAAGCACTGTATGGCAAGTACGGAAATTGGTGGCTTTGTGGTGGAGAGGAAGGAGCTTCTGACAGGAAATTCAAGGGTATATTGTTTGTTGTAGTTTTTGTTGTGGTCTTCAGTCCTGAGACTGGTTTGATGCAACTCTCCATGCTACTCTATCCTATGCAAGCTTCTTCATCTCCCAATATGTACTGCAGCCTACATCCTTCTGAATCTGCTTAGTGTATTCATCTTTTGTTCTCCCTCTATGATTTTTACCCTCCACGCTGCCCTCCAATACTAAATTGGTAATCCCTTGATGCCTCAGAACATGTCCTACCAACCGATCCCTTCTCCTAGTCAAGTTGTACCACAAACTCCTCCCCAATCCTATTCAGTACCTCCTCATTAGTTATGTGCTCTACCCACCTAATCTTCAGCAGTCTTCTGTAGCACCACATTTCGAAAGCTTCTATTCTCTTCTTGTGCAAATTATTTATCGTCCATGTTTCACTTCCATACATGGCCACACTCCATACAAATACTTTGAGAAACGACTTCCTGACACTTAAATCTATACTCGATGTTAACAAATTTCTCTTCTTCAGAAACGCTTTCCTTGCCATTGCCAGTCTACATTTTATATCCTCTCTACTTCGACCATCATCAGTTATTTTGCTCCCCAAATAACAAACCTCCTTTACTACTTTAAGTGTCTCATTTCCTAATCTAATTCCCTCAGCATCACCCGACTTAATTCGACTACATTCCATTATCCTCGTTTTGCTTTTGTTGATGTTTAAAAATTCAGTTTGCAGGGGTTGGATTTCTCTTGCTCATCATTCTCTGCTGTTTAGAAAGATGTAGGTCTTGTAAGAAGTAATTACATGGGATGGCGCAAACATGTTGCGTAACCTAATGTTCGTCACTGTACTCTGGGTGTCTTAATCTAATGTTCAGAGGTACGCTGTAGATGACCACATAATGATCGACTGACATTGCTTGTTTGAGTGGAGGGGCATCACTTTCTGGGGTGGCAAGCACCGAAATAGTGATCATGTAGATGACTGCAATATGAGGAATCAATCAAAATGGAACACAGTCACTAGCTATCCCGTCACTGTAGGGGACTGATGACCTCAGCTGTTAAGTCCCATAGTGCTCAGAGCCATTTTTTATCCCATCACTGTGACGGATGAGTTTAAATGTAGAGGTCATCAGTCACCTTCAGACAGCAGTTGGGAAAGGCTCCACAATACTGCAAAACTCTTCTAGTTTCCTTACATTGCGACAGTCTTTCATTTAAAATCGTCCTCTGTGTGTGTGTGTGTGTGTGTGTGTGTGTGTGTGTGTGTGTGTGTGTGTTTTGTGGTAGCAGCAACAACAACATGATTTACACTGTGCAACATCTTATTTTCTGTGAAAGGCAATGGATCATAATGTGTTCATCTCAGTTTAGAAGCTGACACAGACCTCGAACTTGTGGCGGTAAAAACAAAATGTATGGCAGTGTACAAATCGTGTTACAGCATAAAAAAGAACAATGTTTCAAACAACGACACATGGAGCCTCTCTTGTGAGTGACAGTATAGTCTGTGAGATACAGTCATCCTCCTACAATTCGGGCGCTGACACTTTACACTGGTCTGTGCAAGTGACTTCGATCACTGGCCACCTGTTCCATTGGATCAATACCTGTATATTTGATAGGATTGCCACATGCACTTGATGCCAGCGTGCAGACGGTATTTGTTTCCAATATATGGGAAGCGAGAGATGTGGTAAATATCTTGTTGAGTTCTGTATCGGATGAAGTTAGCAGAGCTTTTGTAGTTCGTAATTTTTCTCGGTTGCATGGTACAGAATAAAGATGATTGAATGTTGGGGTGATAGGTGTGAATGGACCCTGAGGGGCACAGATCTCCTTCGCACTGCAGTACCTGTACGTAGTTTGGAGATGCACCACAAATCGTCGTCCTTCTCCCGGTTCCTGTCATCTTTAATACTAACTCATGTTGAAGAAGCAGGTTTCATTTGACACTGACCTTTCACATATTACACTGTTCCTGGTACTACGACAACATGTTCCCATTTCCATCAAATGGTGAAAACAAGGTCCTGTTGCACTAACTCAAGTCACTTTGTTTCTACACAGGTTGCAGAAGGTGGTGGATATATATAGCTCTCTCCGACTTCTGCTCAGTTCTGACTTAAAATGGTATGAGATCACATGTGCAAAGCTGCAGGGTGACAGTGCAGAGCTGTGGGCGCAGTTGCAAGATGCATAGGGACTATCTAAAATTTTACTGTAGCAGACGGGTTCGAAAAAGGTGACTCATTTCGAGATATGAGAGTGTCAGAAATATGATTCACTTGTGGCTGTAATCATTAAAAGACTTCTCCATAGTACGCAACTCAGGTATGTGGTTGAATGGGAAGACTTGACTCCACTTCACAGGCAGCATTTCTACTGGAAAGCATAGCACTAGAGATCTGAAAAGCTAGTGTACATTTCTTACGACCTCAATCAGCACATAATCTGCTGTTTGTGATCCTTCTCAATCAACGTTTGCCTATAACCCAGTGAATATATCGCATAACCTCTGATGTGGCACTGAGACAGAATGTGTTACAAATACTGGAGAAATATCTAGTGTCAACATAAGTGAGCTGCAAATACCGGCTTCATACTCCGTTCCTTGGCCGAATCACTTTCAAAATTCAGTGATTTTTATTATGAGCATCAACCTGTCGCAATGAGTAACTGCTCTGTTGGTCTGATAATATACATTCCGGCGATCACCATCTCTATTCATTGTCGCAGTATTTGTCTTGAAAAACCACTTCATTTGAAGGTAATGCCATACTTCGATTTATAAGGCTTGTATAGTTTTTAACACAGATATCGTCAGCTATAATTGTGAGTACCTGTAGAACCAAAACAGCTTGTGACAGTACCCTAGTCGTTGCGATCGTGTTTTTAACATCTGGTGGTTGTAAGACGATTAAGTCTCTTTTTCTAAGACACTGTTGTACCACTCGCAAGAAAAACTTATGAAACATGTCCACCCATCGCTGATTTTCACTCAGTATTTTTTCGTATCGACAGCAATCAGTTATTGGCGCATTATTATACTTAGTAGTAGTGGATGCATGGTAGGTTCACGTTGAGCATCAGACTGCAATAGCCGCAAAAGGAATGAAAGTTTCTTTTTATGTTGAAAAGTATATCAATTCATAAGGATGGTACAGATATTTCTATTTCCAGAGGCACAGCCATCAACAGCAGCTATTACCGATACTTCGCTCATTGTCGAATGTTGTCCAATTGAGACCACAGTCATAATATTTAATTGTAAGTATAGCGATCAAATATGTATGTGGCCGGTTAGCTGGGATGATTCTATCTGGGGGTGCGTGGCGTGCAGCGGTAGTGGCCTGTAGTGGGAATGATTCCTGTTTCCAGCTAATGGCAGGAACCATCCGAGAGACTGGTTGGAGTACAGGAATGTAGCTGACCTAACCGTGTCACCCTCTAGTGGCTGAATAGTGAACTAATACTCAGTATGTGTTGCGCAGCCTTCATGATCATGTGTGTTCCCCGTGGAAATTTGAGAAGATTCAGTATCGACGTTTGTTTGCGTTGTTCCATTATTCCCTACCACGTAAATTGTCTGGTTGACTGCTTCTGCACATTTGCCGTCTTTATTTGGTTGAGAGAGCATCGATTGTGGTGTGTGTTGCGTGCATCTAGCAGTTGAAAGACGGGTGTAAGACATGTTTGCTGGTTATCCAGACGTGAGAAACACCTCAGTTGACCTCGTAAATTATAAGGATGATTTGGAATGTGTTATATCACTTACTTCAGTATTTGCGAGTGGAAATATCAGTTTCCTCTACCTTTTTCGAGTTTTTACGTAACAGTTTTCACAGACGATATACGATTGTAGTTGATCAGTGGCTTACAACACGCTCCACCTCGCTGAAGTTTCGGATTTCTAGAGAAATAATTTCCAGTCTACGTCTTTGGGATTATAGTGTTCAAGCGATCGGTAGCATAGTGCTAAGTGCTTGATATGGAGAAGTATCGCGAAAATGGTAGGATATTCTGGCAAACGACGTGAAAATACATGTGTTCCTGTAATCACAGAGTCTGTAGATGGATGTAGAAAGCAAACAAGCAGATAGGGACCAGAAACAGTAACGCCTTTCTGCCGAGGGAAACCGACCCAGCCTTTGTACAACAGTTTGGATAGTGACCTCAGTCCACTGATGGCACTTTCGTCACACATCAGGCCAGTATGTGTGCAGGGGTAGGTGACTTGTGACCATCGGCTGCAGTGGATGACCGCCCAACCTCATGGGAAATATCTAGTGCTGCGAGGAGTACATGCGGTCCACGTGCTTATGCTGTCTGTCTTCGCAGTCTATGTAAAAGTGTCTGGTGGTCGATAGCTAATGCAGCATGCAGAAGTGGCGATTTTACATGGCGCAGGATACCAATTATGTGTTGACTACATCGATATAGTACATGGAGATTAGTTTCACGCTGAAATATTCAACTTTCCATGGTCAGAGCTGTGTAATTGAGAAAGTGTCTTTTCATATTTGACGATCAGTAGATCACTTTTGCAGGGTTTAACTGTCGGTGCAATATGGCGATCCTTATAAAATAGTGTTGCTGCTGAAAGTCACATCTGCAGAAACAATGGCGGACAGTGCTCCCACGCCAGGAGCAGTGGCAGTTTGGTGGGTAAACTCAGTAAAAGGCAATCAGAATGTTTCATTCCTTTGAGCTGGGGCATAGGAGCCTCTGCAGTCTGGTGCAAACAAGATGGGGGCAAGGTACCCAGGGAAAGTTCTGATGTCTTCTTTGTTCAAGTGCTTAAAGAGTAATTGAAGCAGACCGTCCATCTCTAACGTGATGGTGTCCCTTATCCGCCATTGTAGGACACCAAAAATTCCAGCCACATTATGCAAACATCTCACATCTAGGTGTCAACCATACTGGGCAGGTAAACACATGCGTGCAGCTGATGCATCTTGCATGTGGGACAGGATGTCCCATATGGATCGCTAGGAAGATTGCAACCTGTGTTATTCTGGGATGCATTGCAACAGATTTCTATAGCGCATCCAGAGGGGGACTTGGCTGTTATTTACGTAGACATGGGATGTTAGTATAACACACTCAAAGGATTCTAACTGTATACCTGAGACTTTCATCTACTGGCTGCAGGCGGCAACAGCATGTGAGCCATCGCTTGCGCACAGGCGTTTGTCTCTCCAACAGTGGCTTGCATCCGGCTGGCCCTGCAAAGCCCGTGTGCGGAGACGTCTGCGTCGAGCATTGGGTGTAGAACGTTTTTTTCACTAGCGATCTTTTGTTTAAACTATTTTCCATCGATTTCCCTCACCAACAGGATGCTGGTAATTAAAAAAAAACTACCCCACATATGTGAAGGATATTGATGTAATTAATTTGCATAAATGTTTTATACCAATGTGGTATTAGTGGTACAGTAGTTAAGGGGAGGGGGTGGGTTGGTGGGTGACATGGAGCAGAACAGCAGGTTAAGTGCACAACACTATGTTAATTTACATAATTTTTATGTAAAATGCGGTACAATAGTTTAAGGGCGTGGGGGTGGGTGACAAAGAACAGTGTGCCAGAAAAGGTTCAAAAGTTTGTGAAAATCTAAAAGTGTACCAGAAAATGGTGGGAGGACATAACGAATTACTTAATTCGGTATCAAAGGCGTTAGAATAGTGTAAGGGGATAGGGGTGACATGGGAAACCACTTAACAGAACAGTAGGTTAAGTGCTGACAAAGGGCCAAACATTAGGGTAAGACACCCAGAGTACAGTGATGAATATTAGGTTATACAACATGTTTGCCCCATCCCATGAAATTACTTCTTACAAGACTTAAACCTTTCCAAACAGCACAGAACGATGAGCAAGAGAAATCCAACCCCCACAAACCGATTTTTTATAAATAAACAATATGCCCTTGACTTTCCTGTTATGAGATCCTTCCTCTCCACCACAGAGCCACCAATTTCCAAATATTCCATACCGCCTTGAATCCCATAAATTGTTTAAATAAACAATATTACACATATTGTCTAAATTGTGTGAACAATCTTCCATACACTGCAATCGATTTCCCGACAATTTTTTTAACTAGATAAATAAGAAATATTCCATTCACTGCTACAAATAATTAAGCAATATTCTATACATTGTTTAAATTGTTTAAACAATATTCCATAAACTGCAATCAAATTCCCTAAAAATTACTATCAACTGAGCCTTTTTCCTGCCAATTTCTGGGAGGGGAAGTGGTTCACCAGAGGGGGAGGGGTTAATGAATTGAGGGGGATGGGGAGGGGTGGAGTACAATAGGTTAAGGACCTGTCAAACAATCCCTGCTGCAGGGAACCCGCACTAACAAAAAGCGCTGGTGTCCTTGTTGCCCTACTACTCATTACCACATATGGGAAACTCATGAGGCACTTGTGTCACTGTCATTAGCTGCTATATGGGACCTCGGTCAGGTGCTGGCTGAACAGGGGCTGTTTCCATATGTATGTAGCCTGTGTACCAACCATCGCCAAACTGTCACTGTTTGAATACCTGACTGCACCAACTCTTCCAACGTCTTACCAAGCAGCTCCTCGCTCGCTTACAACTTTGAATTTAATGCTGTATCCCGTCTCTTAATAGTGGATTGCGCGACACACTCCTCTGACATCACAGTTCAAGAAGGCTGATATTGGACAAATTTCCCAATGTATAAAATAGACAGAAATTTAAAAAAAATGATGGGACATTTAAAAAACACTGTAAAATGGTGGGAAATTTTTAAAACCCAGTGTAATATGGCAGGAAACTCGAAAATCCACAATTAGCAATTGCATCAAATTAAAACTCTACTAGGTTTTCCCCAGTGCTTTCGCAATAGCGAAAGTATAGGATCAAAATTTGTGGACATGGGGGGTACAGGTGATGTATGCACGGTTGCCAGGCATCTTGTGCCAAGTTTAGAATAGATGATGGCCACTAGCAAATGTAAAAGGGGCACTTCTTGTAAGTTTAAAGCCGTGACATCACAGCTCACTAGAACAACCTGCACGATTGTCAGATTTCTTATTCCTACTGGGTTTTTCCCACCCCTGTGGTGTCACAGCTCACTAGCATAGCCTGTAAGGTTGCCAGGTCACTTGTATTCAAAATAAAACCCAAGATAACACCTTGTCCTAAGTGTAAAATGATAGGAAATTCAAAAATCCGGTAGTCCTTAGTTGAAATCCATTTGTACAATTCTGATCTTAAATAATTTAACAATTTGCCGACCTCAGTTGGCAGCCCACTTGTGCTGTTCGAACAGTAACAATTGCCCCTTTGATAAGACTGGAATTGTTTTATTTATTTAAACAAATACAGGACATACCAGGGCAGCCACCCAAGCCAAATCCCTCTGTGCCTACTCAGCTGCCACTGCACTGCCATAGACTATGAGAACTGGTATCCGTATCTTGAGTCCAGGTGCCCACTTGTCATCTGATAAAAACTGCAAGAAGCTGAAAATCCAAGATAGTATAACTATCACAGCTGTTCTCCTCCTCCTCCTCTGCACCACTGTCTGCACTGCCACCACTGACCTTACACATCAACTCTCATGACTGCTGCTTGTGTGATACGATAGGAATAGGTTTATTTACTTAAACAAATGAGGTCGTTTGCTGAGTGCTGAGCCAGGTCACAGTGATATATACAAGGCAAGGCAGCTGTTAACAGCTCACGCCCAGTGCAGGATTTAGTGATTTCAGGTGGGGTCTACTGTGCCTATGAGTTGACAGCCCAGACATGTCTGAACAAGTCCACACATGGCTCACCTGATCTCACTGGTATGCGGCGATTAACACGTCTGCTCTAAGTTTAAATCTGGGTTTTCCTCATCTCCTGATATCACAGTTATCTAGTGCTGCATGCAGTGTTGTATAACCTGCTTCACCCATGCTGAGTTGTCAGATTTACTCTGAAATCACAATCCTAGATGATGGAACTAGTAAATTTGTGCTGGGTTAACAATTGTGAGAAATTGAAAAAAATTGAATATAATACTTCCGATTTCTGTCACTAATATGTTTTTTGTTTTTCCAATGCAGTCATATACCTTTTTTTCAGGTAAATGAAACAAAGGAAAAAAGATATTATACTAGAGTAATGGTCTATAGCCTACCTCTGTGCGGCATTTTGAAACGAAAAATGATAGTAGTTGTAGGGGAAGGAAGCTAGAACCTCCTACTGGACAAGAGCCATATCAGTCCAGTGACTTGATTGATAGATATGCGTCATCTCACACTGCACAGCCTTTTCAGTGGCAAGTGCATGCATCTGTATCCTCTGTGGAGTCCAGACACCTCACCACTGAAAGGAAGTAATGATCAGCAGAGCCCACTAGGACCACCTGTGTCCAAAGACTGAGCTGCGATACCTCTGCCACCTGGGGATGCTGACTGCACCAAGCTGCGTGTCATTTGCTGCACCCAAATTCACCAAGCCTAACTGCCGCCAAGAGACTCCACGCAGATATCGCTCACGCCCGTGAGAGGTCTAGAGGCATGTTGTGTGAAACCACAACTATCGTTTACTATCTACAGCCATCGCTGAATTAGTCCATGTAGTCGTTTTTCTGAGATCACAGTTTTTAGCTTGGCAGAAATAACAATGCAAGTCTTACACATAGAAGTGTTGCAGTTAGTTATAGACATGGCAGAGTCACCCCTCTTGATTTGTGGGACTCTTGCATTGCTACACAGAAGATGTACATTGACAACCCCTCCGTCCAAGAAGAATGAAACTGCATTTCCTGTGAAACAGTACTGATTAGAATAGTTTGAACATCAGGATGGATGAAAGACATTGCCTGTGTGAGCGACTACAACTACTGGAAACGAAATGGTCATACATACTATTGTGCACAGGTACTGTGAATTTCACTACAGATTTTTCAAATTTTATTGTTTAGCCTCCGTAACTGCAGTGATATTGTATAGGTTTACATGGAGAACTATAAAAACTGTCTTTTCCTATATGTATGTGTGTGATCAAGAATCAAAAGGTCGAAGAGAGAGATTTTCAGGTACAGTCTCTTGCAGTTTCAGCTAACAATTGAGTATAGTAGACCTCTTTTCTACATTGTAATCTATGTTTAGCTGGTGGTCACAGATTTGATCCTGCAGCCATTCTGTCAATGTGTAGTACTTTTATGGTACATGCTATATCCCCCCTACAAACTTAAAATGATGGCAAATAGGATATACTTGTCACAAATGTACTAGAGACTTATAGTGATACTGCGTTATTGGTTACGACATCATACAGAGTAGATCTAGAAACTTTATCTGCTAAATGTAATATAGGAAGACTAACTAAATTTATTTAAAGAAGGTTGTGACTAAACAATACCACGAACGTTGTGGCTGAGATTCATTTATTTGCACAGAATGTTGTCAATGAAAAAGTGTGACTGGAACTGCTGAAAGCATATAGCAAAGTATGTGACAAATTTGTTACCGTTTTGCTGTAACCTGTTGATACATGGAGCAATTCGTTACAATTATATGTAAAATAGCAACTTACGGGCCAATCTCTTACATTTTTAATCTAATATGTCGATGAAAGCATCGATAATATAGCATTTAAACAATTTGCTTCACATAGTTTAATACTAGTGGAAATAAAAAAAAAAATCGACACTGCACAGTAGTTTGCGTGCTTAAACCAGAGTGTTATGTTTTCGACAAGAAATTACTTTGAAAAGTCCAAAACTATCATTATTTCACGTCGCAGTTCGAACCGTGATGTATGTATTAATAGTTGGAATTTCAAATTCCGTTGTGAATTGACACCGTCACGATTATAGAGTTCTCCTAAGTGTATTCTCTTTTTTAAAAGTTCTATAGAATTCCTAAGTTGACTGGTTCTCTCAGCTACACCAGGGCTAAGGAGGAGTCAGGAAAGAATCTACCTCGTGATAGGATAGTAACAACAACAACAACAACAACAACAACAGCAAATACCACAGCGATGTATTGAGGAACACTATCCATTCATTACATCCCACATACTCACTGTGCTGCAGTACAGTGCCAGCGATCAGAGACTGGGGGAAACTACCGCTGTAAACACGGAAGCGCATGTCAGCCAAGGGGGAGAAACCCGCCGGAAAAGGAGGGCCCCACGCCTGGTCGACCTGAGTGGTAGGTGTTCGAATGCTGTCAGTATTCCCAGGGAAAATACTGAAACGTCCGTTAGAAAAATTTAAAAAATGACTGTGCTGGTAAACTATGTTATTTAATACAAAGACAGCTGAGTATAACTCAACGTACTCAAACAGTTTTCTCTTTGCTTATTCTGATCATCACTATACTGACACACAGTATTTTTAGGGCATGGCAGTCTGACTTTCAATAATCACTACAAAAGAATGGCCCTGACTAACAGTAACGTATACCTTTCATGAATCACTTTCCTCACAAAAATCTTCGTTACTCAAACTACTGCAATACAGTGTGCGCCAATGCTGCCAGCTAAATAAAAGATTCTAACTACGGAAGGCACTAACTACTGATAGGGATAGTTAGAAAACGCACGGCGCAGCGGACACACCAGGAACCGCGGTGTTGGCCGTCGAATGGCGCTAGCTGCGCAGCATTTGTGCACCGCCGCCGTCAGTGTCAGCCAGTTTGCCGTGGCATACGGAGCTCCATCGCAGTCTTTAACACTGGTAGCAAGCCGCGACAGCGTGGACGTGAACCGTATGTGCAGTTGACGGACTTTGAGCGAGGGCGTATAGTGGGCATGCGGGAGGCCGGGTGGACGTAGCGCCGAATTGCTCAACACGTGGGGCGTGAGGTCTCCACAGTACATCGATGTTGTCGCCAGTGGTCGGCGGAAGGTGCACGTGCCCGTCGACCTGGGACCGGACCGCAGCGACGCACGGATGCACGCCAAGACCGTAGGATCCTACGCAGTGCCGTAGGGGACCGCACCGCCACTTCCCAGCAAATTAGGGACACTGTTGCTCCTGGGGTATCGGCGAGGACCATTCGCAACCGTCTCCATGAAGCTGGGCTACGGTCCCGCACACCGTTAGGCCGTCTTCCGCTCACGCCCCAACATCGTGCAGCCCGCCTCCAGTGGTGTCGCGACAGGCGTGAATGGAGGGACGAATGGAGACGTGTCGTCTTCAGCGATGAGAGTCGCTTCTGCCTTGGTGCCAATGATGGTCGTATGCGTGTTTGGCGCCGTGCAGGTGAGCGCCACAATCAGGACTGCATACGACCGAGGCACACAGGGCCAACACCCGGCATCATGGTGTGGGGAGCGATCTCCTACACTGGCCGTACACCACTGGTAATCGTCGAGGGGACACTGAATAGTGCACGGTACATCTAAACCGTCATCGAACCCATCGTTCTACCATTCCTAGACCGGCAAGGGAACTTGCTGTTCCAACAGGACAATGCACGTCCGCATGTATCCCGTGCCACCCAACGTGCTCTAGAAGGTGTAAGTCAACTACCCTGGCCAGCAAGATCTCCGGATCTGTCCCCCATTGAGCATGTTTGGGACTGGATGAAGCGTCGTCTCACGCGGTCTGCACGTCCAGCACGAACGCTGGTCCAACTGAGGCGCCAGGCGGAAATGGCATGGCAAGCCGTTCCACAGGACTACATCCAGCATCTCTACGATCGTCTCCATGGGAGAATAGCAGCCTGCATTGCTGCGAAAGGTGGATATACACTGTACTAGTGCCGACATTGTGCATGCTCTATTGCCTGTGTCTATGTGCCTGTGGTTCTGTCAGTGTGATCATGTGATGTATCTGACCCCAGGAATGTGTCAATAAAGTATCCCCTTCCTGGGACAATGAATTCAAGGTGTTCTTATTTCAATTTCCAGGAGTGTATTTTTATCATTAACTGTCAATATTTTTATACGTATTTTAACATTAAAGTTATTATTATGCTGAAACAACTTCTTAATCAGTTACATCACGTAACACATTGAAGGAAAAAAAAAACGATGAAGGCGCAATCTAGTGCATAAATTACGTAAATGCAGCAGTGAATAAGTGAATATATAAGTAAATAAATATCCTATTTATACACTGCAATGTAGTTGCCCTCGCTAAAGAAAGTCTTGTGCTCACACAGGGAGGAATCTGTTAGCAAAAGTGGGACACAAAGATACGAGATATCAGTGCAGTGGGTGCAAAACCGAACTGTTTAAATTATTGTGCTTCAAAATTCACCATACAAAACAGAAAAATGTTTCATAATAGCAGTAAAACATGATTATTATAAATAAGCTTTATATGCTTTACTAATAAAAAATTATGCAAATTAATCGTACAGATTTTTGTAAAGTTCTGTGTATTTCCCGGCATCGTGTTCTGTCACGATAAGAAACATTCCATGTTGTTGATGAAACAGGGCTCTAGAAAAGTGCTAATGACTTGGACCTGGAAGTGAATCAAAATCTGTTTGCCTACGACTCACTCAGACACAATATCACATTAAATGTTTTCGTTGCTTATCTCATTATGCGAATCTAGTTCCTTTCCACGATATTGACAGACTTTTTGTTGAAACTATGTTTGCACATGAGTAAGAAGTGGTGGCTGATCATTAAGTTTTGGCCTCAGAAAAGTATGAATCACGGGTTAAACAAATCTCGCTACATCATACCACAGTCGTTGCATTTACACAGTGATTGCTGAAATGTAATGTAAATTGTATAATAATATAAAATATAATTCTGTAATAGACAATAAAATACTGTAGATTTCTCTTTTCCAATCTTTTTATAATTAAGAACCAAGGTACTCTCCACCTATTCATACGAATTAAACATTAATAATGAAAATTGAATGAGTTGACTGTTTTGTATTTGATAATGTCTAATTTTTGACTATATTACGAATAGTCAAGTTTTTGTTTCTAATTTTGCCAGTTGCAGTACAATTGTTTCAACAGAGATATTGTAACAAATTTGTTGAAACTATCATTAAGTTATATTCGGTAGCGTTGTACACTGGGTGCAAAATGGTTGAGCATATGTACAGCTTTCGGATACGTATCGTTTTTACTTTATTTTTAAGCCTACATAGTAGTTTTTACGGCTGAAATTAAAAATAGAGCTGACGAAAGCAGAAAGCGTAAATTTATGTCATATTTGCAGAAAAATGTGCTACGTTATTAAAACAATATAAATAATAAATGAAGTCTTCTGTAATTCCGAAAAGAAAATATATGATATTATTCCTTAGGTTTCAATTTAGATGACTGTAAAGGACAATTAAGACTGAAATAGAGAACTGTTTGTTATATACCTTCGAAAAAATCCGGATCGGCACGGGGTCAGGATGGTGAAGCGGTCTAAATAGCTAGTACAAGGTTGTACCCTTCCCCCACTATCGGGTTGGCGTGGGTTCGAGCAACTGCTGAAATCCTCCAGCAGACGAGGAGTGTGCTCACAGACCTTAGACAGGGCGTTGTTGACAGAAAATGTCGACGTGGATGACATCAAAGAAACGATGAGGACCAGCGCAAGAGGAAGAGCACCCGGCGCCGGCGGCATCCCGCTCGAATACTACCTCGTATATTGGGACGTGCTAGGAGGGCAATTCATGGAAATGGTGAACGAGATATTCGATGGGGCGGAAATTCCACCTGGGCTGAGCCGGACGGGGTGGCTGAGTGGTTCTAGGCGCTACAGTCTGGAACCGCGCGACCGCTACGGTCGCAGGTTCGAATCCTGCCTCGGACATGGTTGTGTGTGATGTCCTTAGGTTAGTTAGGTTTAAGTCGTTCTACGTTCTAGGGGACTGATGACCTCAGAAGTTAAGTCCCATAGTGCTCAGAGCCATTTGAACCATTTTTGAACATGGGCTGAACGAAGGGACCATAACACTCATCCCTAAGAAGAGAGCCGCCCGCCGCATTGAAGAGTTTCGTCCGATTACGCTCCTCAACGCCGACTATAAAATAATAGCGAAATGCATCGCAAACAACCTGAAATCGGCGATGAGGAAAGTCATCAGTCCGTGGCAAACATGTGCGGTACCAGGGAAAAATATATTTGACGCCACATGCACCTACAGGGACATAATAGCACAGGCAGCCACCACCAGAAGCGCAGGTGCCATAATTTCGGTGGACTTCAACAAAGCCTTCGACAGGATCGACCACAAATATCTCGTAGAGACACTAAACAGACTCGGGTTTGGGCAAAAATTCATCACAATCATCCAGAAGATACTAAGTACTGCGAAATCGACAGTAATAATCAATAGTTGGGAAACAAAACTGATAAAACTGGACAGATCCGTGAGGCAAGGCTGTCCATTGTCAATGGCTCTATTCGCTATAGCACTGGACCCGCTGCTGCGGAAACTCACAAACGACATCAGAGGCTTCTCCGTAGGAGGCAAAGCAGTAGCATGTATATCCTACGCTGACGACCTAGGCATCTTTATTGAAGACCAGGAAGGTATTGGGAGAGTAGAAACCATCATGAATACATTCCAAAAAGCGTCAGGCGCCCAAACCAACCCCAGGAAAACAGTGCTACTGCCGACAGGGAATCAACGACTCAAACCAGACAGCCAGTGGTATAAAATAGCAGAAAGCCATAAAGTTCTTGGAATATATATACAGTCTTGTCCACTTAGAATGGCCGCATACAACTGGAGGGACGTGCTACACACCATAAGAGGTCTCTCCAGACAGCACGCGAACCGGAAGCTAACAATCCACCAGAAAACAGAACTGATAAACACGACGATCCTGTCGAAAGCATGGTACCTGGCGCAAATCTTAAGCATTCCGACAGAAATTGCGCGAGCACTAACGAGCGCAGTGTACTACCTGTTGTGGCGTTGAAATATATTCAAAGTGGCGCAAGCAACGTGCTCGCTGCCAACGAAAGAAGGGGGAGTAGGTCTAGTTGATATGAAGACCAAATGTGCAGCCCTTCTACTGAAACGAACGCTCGCCATCCAGGACAAAAACCCTGACAGCGTCACAGCCAAGATAATTGGAAGATACAAGCCCGCATCACAAGAAGCGCCGGTCGACACGAGGCACATTCCCTTCAGAATGCGACACTGCACTACGCCAACAAAAGTTACGTTCTGGACACCGTGGCGAACCCCAGCCACAGAACAGCCGAGAGAATATACTGGGCCCTCAGGGGGAAGCCGGCAAAAAACATAACTGAACACAAACTCCTGCAATACAATTGGAAACAAATATGGGGGAACGTCTCGGAAAACGTGTTGCCTAAACATGCGAAGGAGACATGGTACAAAATAATTAACAGAACGGTACCAACCAACCAAAACTGGCGGAAATAAAACTCGTCGCAAGTGACAAGTGTGACGTATGTGGCATGACCGACACCCTCGAGCACCGATTCACGTGCGGGAATGCCATCAACATCTGGGAAGCGTGCCAGCAGATGGTGGCCCACATCAACAGAACGGCACCAGGAAGCATCACAGTGGAAGCAATTACCGCCCCAGACTGCAACCCATTTCCACGGCCCAAGCGACTGGCGACTCTCTGGATCCTCGCCATGACGGCACAGGCCATCGTAGCGCGGAGGCAGACCGACCAGCTGGCCTTCCTGATAGACCTCTGGGAGGAGAACAAGACAGCCAAACAGCACAGGCGATACCACGAGAACTTCAAAAACTTCCTGCAGATTCCACTGCAGACAGCAATCGCCAGAGTCCTTCCCAGCCTGTGACCCTCAGCACCGCCACCAGCCACCTCACCACACTCACCACAAGAAGAACGTGTGCAGTGATAGTGAACAAGTGCAACACAAAAGATAAAGTGCTTTCTCTTCTCGCATCAAATAGTGAAGCATAGTAGTATAAAGTGTTTCTTCTTAGTGAAATCAGTGATACAAAGTGCTTCTTACCAAACATCTGTCATGCTCGCAGCCAAAACAGTGTCAAAAGTATGCAAAGTAGTACTACCAGTTTTTTTAAATTAACTTTTCTTCCATTATTTGTACTATACTGACTAGGAAACAAGCATTACTTAGTGGAAAGTGCCAACTACTCATTATTATTATTAGATTTTTTTAAAAATGATTTCCTTTACTTTGTGCCTATAAAATTCTATTGATTACTCACACTCTCCTTTCTGCTTCTCTTATGTAATATGACAAAATTTTCTCTCCAATTAGTTATATTCTGTAGTATATGTAAAAAAAAAGGTTTCTTCCACTTCTGCTGCACCTATAATGGTGACATTTCCCTCATACTGTCCCACCTAACAGTGTAACTAGAGGAAGAGATCAAACCAGAATACACAATGTGCCTGTGGCATCACAAGTGCATCACATACAGAAACATAAACTCAAAATCAATGCATCGATGCCAAATATAAACTGTTATGCCTGTCCTGCAATGTCTACCCCCTCAAAAAAAAGACGACAAATGGCCATGTAAAAGGGTTTAAGGAACAGCAATACGAGAAAAACGAAAAAGGAAAATATAAAAACGAAAACATATAAAATGACAGTAATATTAACCAACACTAGGAATATAATAGGTTAATAGAATAAAATGTCTTTTTTAATGTATCGTTGTTAATATATTTAAATAAATATATATGGTTACAAAAAAAAAGAGCCTCACTCCTGGCAAAATATTTTTAACTTCTTAACTACACTTCTCATATTTCAAAACGTGTCACGCTGTTTCGAAATATTTTCTGCACTAAATTATTTACTTAAACTTGTGACGAAAGAGCTTAAAAGTGCCCGTTTTATTACTATGGCACTGAATCAAGAACTACTTGCATTTTACAGTATACTCAAAATTAAAAAAAAAATGTTATATCCTACAAAGTGTGTACTCATTACGTTTCCAGATGATGATGGAGAACGTGTTTCTCTTTCTTAAGGCAGCTTCTTGAGCGTCTTATAAGCAAGAAACTGGTCATTTTGGTAGGACAAAATCACTGCATGTTTTACTTCGTTTCTATGTGAACTTCTGAAAGAAATCGAGCGACATGCGTAGCACTAACCGCGGAATATTTCTCTGAGATGACTTTATAATGCGTAACGCAAAAAGTGAGCGATTAAAATTTGTGAGGGATCCACACTTACTCTCGTTTTCACATTCGTCTGTTTTGTGAGAATCTAGATTGTGTTAGCTCTGTGAGTTAAGCTGAAGACGACGGTGAAAAGTGTTCAGCACGCGTGGAATTTTATGCTCAGTGTGATAGGAAGTACTGTCTCTTTGTACTTATAGAGAGATAGAGCAAGAAGTCAATGTAAACAAGGTAAATTATGCAAAAAAGACCATGTCTGCAGCGTCTACATTAGTTACTGACGAACAAGAAATAGAAAACTCTGCCAATTGCTACAGTCGAAAACAAACTGCAAAAGGTGTTTCAGGGTAAATTCTTTTATCATTAAATTATAAGTACGAGAAATCGTTCGTAGTCGGCCTGTGTGGCCGAGCGGTTCTAGGCGCTACAGTCTGGAACCACGCGACCGCTACTGTCGCAGGTTCGAATCCTGCCTCGGGCATGGATGTGCGTGATGTCCTTAGGTTAGTTAGGTTTAAGTAGTTCTAAGTTCTAGGTGACTGATCACCTCAGAAGTTAAGTCCCATAGTGCTCAGAGGCATTTGAAAAAATCGTTCGTAAACAGTCTATAAAGATGCTGATTGATGTAGCTACTAAAGAAGAAACCAATACGCTATGAGAGACTGAACATAAAATAGAGACGAGAACAGAAGTTCTTGGAAACCTTACAATGAAACGTGACTATTTAGCGTCAATCACCATGTCGTTCATGTCAGATGCTATCATTCATATTGTTTCGCTCAACTGGAACTGCAAAACATAGCATGTGATTGTGAAACGTACCACAGCGATCAAGAGGCAGCAGGGCACGTGTCTGATAACGGCTTGGAAGTGGAAGTGATACACGTGCTGTAATAGGACGCTGCGGGCGAAACTGCGTAGGCTGAAATGTTGAACTATATGAGACAACGTTTACCTGAAATTCATGGAGAAACAGATAGCAAAACATATGACCAATGTAGTAACACAAAAAAATAAGAAAATCCACGAAACGAGAGTGTTTTAAAAGGTAACAGAACAGCTATTAGCCTGACTAAAGACAAGTATAGTAAATTGTGATACAGTCTCCAATCGGGAACTTCTAAATGGACGCATAATTTCGTGTATGTATACATGAAATAAAGTAGTGTGTGAGAAGATACGAAAAGTATATTCACAAAGAAACCAATCATCAGAAGCGAACAAATGAACGTATGGAAGTATGTTAAGTGTTCCCGAATAGTAAAACAATAGCTGTTATTTTCTATTTACAGTAAGTCACGGAAAAGGATTAGCTACAGTACGATATCAGAATGGACCCAAAGCTACAGGTTTTATTAAAGTATATAAATATACATGATTACTCAGCATTTCACGATTAAGTGCCTGGCAGAAAATTTATTGAACCACCTTCAGCGTATTTCTCTACCGTTCCATTCTCGAACAGCGCTCGGGAAAACGACCACTTAAATCTTCCCGTGCGAAATCAGATTTCTTTTATCGCATTCAGAGGAGAAAGTTGGTGACTGAAATTTAATGAGATGATTTGCCGCAATGAAAAACACATTTGTTTTAATAATTGCCACCACAAATCGCCCACCATATCTGTCCATTCTCTCCCCTATCTCACGATGATACAAAAGGTGCCGCCCTTCTTTGAACTCTTTTGAAGCCCTCCGTCAATCCTATCTGATGAGGATCTCACACCACGCAGAAATACTCCAGAAGAGGACAGACAAGAGTAGAGTAAGCAGTCTCTTTTGTATTCCTGTTGCATTTTCTAACTGTTCTGCCAATAAATCACAGTCTTTGGATTACTTTCCCCACAACATTATCTACGTGATTGTTCCAGTTTAAGCTATTTGTTTTGTAATCTGTAATTACTTAAGTGAATTCAGAACTTTCAGATTTGTATGATTTATCGTTAACGGAAATTTAACGGATTCCTTTTAATACTTATGTGGATGATTTCACACTTTTGATTATGTAGAGTGCACGGTCACTTCACGCACCATTCAGGCATCTTGGTGCGTATATGCAAGACATTTTAAGAGACTGTAATTACAGTAATTAGGAATTGCAAAACCTGTGCATAGTAATATTTGGTAGTGAAGGTTACGTATATAAAGCTGCTCGAAGACTGAAGAAAGTCTTAAACAGAATAAAAATATCAAAAAATATTGTAATAGGTCTAACTTAAAGACATCATCTGACGGACTGATCACGCGTAAATTAGGGAACCGAGAAAACAGACCGTAAACATGAAAAGACAAACCCCATTCCTGTACGAAACTTGGCGAGTTACTGAAAACTATCTTCGTAAGCAGTGAAATACATGCACCAGTACCATTAGAAACAAGAGAAGCTCCAGACAGAAGAAGCTACCCTCAAGAATGCAACTGGCACTGAAGGTATATTCTGCTGTTCTCCCTGTAGCAGGAGCTCCAAGTGGAGCAACGTTGATAACATTGAAAAAACAGGAAGCAGTGTCATTATACTCAGCAGGATCACAGCAATGACAGCAAGGAATGTGAAATCAGTAGCAACAGAAGATCCGGGGTGCTGTAATGTGGGAAAAACGAGATCAATGTCCCCTTGTTGCCACATTATAGATGGCAAAGAAGAAACAGTGGTAATGGAAGCAACAATATTACCGAAGCCAGAGGGGGAATCGACAGCACCATCAGCAACAGTAGAAGCACCGGAACGTAACAATGTGAGTCAAAGGAATACCTCCTTCCCATCGGAAGGACTTTTTAATAGGAGGAAGGAAGAAGTAGTGACCAAGTTACGTAACTGGGGGTTCGTTGAACCTACAACTGCTTATGTTCCTTGGTCACTGCCAAAGTAAATGTCATACAACATTTAGCCTTTAAGTTATTGTTTATTGAATATTGTATGAAACTTTAGCGTCAAAAAGTTTTGAGAGGAACTGCTCCTTTGAAAAAAGAAAAAAAAATGAAACTTTTTATATTGGCTCAAACTCCCTTCGGCTGCCATGTTATAGAAAATTTTTCTCTAAAAGATTTTTATTTTCCATGTCAATAGCTCAAGTCTATGTTTCTTGTTGGCTGGCATTCTTGATATTTTCAGCAATCAGTTTATTTTCGGAGGAACTGATTGTTAATGACATTCAGCTGTTATTTATCTTGAATACCGCCAGTGAGTTAGTTCAGTTCCCTGCCGTTCACAAGGAGATTCATCAATGTATAAACGAATGCGTGAAGTATCTTTAGAGATTATGAGTGAAATTTTACATGAAGATTCTAGCTCAGGGAGCGGGACATGTAAAAAAACAGTGTAAAATGTCGGGATGTTTATAAACCCGTTGTAATATGGCAGGAAATTGTAAAATGCAAGATGTGCACTTGCACCAAGTTAAAAACCCTACAGGGTTTTCCTCAGCCCTTCCAAGTTAGCGCAAATACAGAATACATGACGGTGGACCAGGGGGGTACAGGTGCAGTAAGTATGGTTGACAGGTAGCTTGTGCCAAATTTAGAACAGAAGATGGCCACTTGTCAAATCTAAGATGGGCACTTGCTGTAAGTTTAAAACTGTAACATTACAGCTTAGTGGCATAGCCTGCATGTTTGTCAGCATTCGTACGTCCTATTGGGTTTTACCCACTCCTGTGATGTCACAGCTCCCTAACATAGCCCCTACGGTTGCCAGGTCACTTGTATCCAGAATAATACCGAAGATAACCGATTGTCCTAGATGTAAAATGATAGAAATTTCAAAAACCTGGTTGTCTTTAGTTTGAATCCATTTGTACCATGCTCATCTTAAATAATTTAACAATTTGTCCACCTCCGTTGGCAGCCCACTTGCGCTGTTTAAACAGTCACCACTCCTACTTTCATAGGATAGGAACTGTTTTATCTATTTATACAAATTCAGGACGTATCAGGGCAGCCACCCAAGCTAACTCTCCATGCCAACCCAGCTGCCACTGCACTGCCAAAGACTTTGGGTACTGAGATCCAAGTTCTGAGTCCAGGTGCCCACATGTCCTCAGATAAAAATTGCAAGAAGTTGAAGATTCAAGATGTATAACCATCACAACTGTCCTGCTCCTCCTCCTCCTCCTCCTCATCTGCACCAGTATCTGCGTGCCCACTGTCGCCACCGACCATGGGCGTCAAGTCTCATGACTGCTGCTTGTGTGGTAGGATATAAATGGTTTTATTTACTTACTACTGTCTCTATGAGTTGACAGCCCATGTGAGTCTGAATATGTCCACAAGTCTCCTCTGATCTCTCGGATATGGGGCTATTAACAGCTTTCCCCTAAGTTTAAAACTGGGTTTTTTCTCCACTTCTCTAATATTTCACTATCTGGTGCAGTGTTGTCTGACCTGTTTCACCCATGATGAGTTGTCAGATTTCCTCTGGAGTCACAGTCCTAGATGATGGAACTAGTAAACTTGCCCTGAGTTAAAAATTGTAGGAAATTAAAAAATCAAGATAACACTTCTGATTTCTGTCACAAATATGTTATTTTTCTTGCCACTGCAATCATCCTCTCCCTCTTCAGATAACGAAAAAGAAAGAAAAAAGAATAAAAAGAAAACAAAGATATTATACTTGAGTAATGGTCAATAGCCTATCTGAGTGCGGCATTTTGAGACGAAATATGGTCAGCATTTACAGGGGCAGGGCGCCAGAACCTCCTCCTGGACAAGAGCTACATCATTCCAGTGACTTGCTTGGTAGGATACCTATGCGTCATCTCACACTGCACAGCCTGTTCAATAAGCAGAGCAGGAATCTGCATCTTCTGTGGAGTCTAGACTCCTCAACACACGGTGAACTGACATGAGATTACGATCAGCAGAGCCCATTAGGGCCACCTGTGCCCACCGCTTGTGCTGCGATGCCTCAGCCACCTGGGGATGCTGGCTGAATCAGTCCAGGTAGTCACTTTTCTAAGATCACAATTTAGCTTGGCAGAAATAGCAATGAAAGCGTTACACATACAAGTGCTGCAATTAGATCTAGACATGGCAGAGTAACCCTCTTGATTATTGAAACTCTTGCCTTGCTACATAGCAGATGAGCGGTGACAAGTTCTGAATGTATGCAGTCAAAAATAAGTGGAAGTACCATACACCCATTCGGAAATGCCACAGAAGACATTCAGATCAGTGGCACATATCGACCAAGGGATGTGTATCTTACGGAAAATCTCAAGGCCCGGCAAGAATGAAACTGTACTTCCTGTGGAACAGTACTGAATAAAATGGTTTGAACATCAGGATTCATGAAAGATATTGCCTGTGACAGCGACTACTATTACTACTACTGCTACTACTACTACTGAAAACGAAATGGCCGTACATAGTATAGTGCACACACACAGTGAATTAACTTCACATTTTTCAGATTTTATTATTTAGCTTCCATAATTGAAGTGGTATTGTATAAGTTTACATGGAGAACTACAGAAACTGCGTTGTACTACATGTATTTGTATGATCATGAAACAAAAGATTGGAGAGATTGATTTTCAGGTACAGTCTGTTGCAGTTTCATCTAACAGTTGACCACAGTAGACCTCTTTTCTGTTATGTAATTTATGCTTAGCTGCTAGACAGATTTGATCGTGCAACCATTCTAAGTGTCAGTGTGTCTGCTACTCTTATGGTGGTATTAATGACCTGTAATAATAAGTGGGACTGCTACTGCAGAAAGTATATAGCAATGTATGGGGCAAATCTGTAATAATTTTGCTGTAACCTGTTGATACAGGGAACAACTTGTTACAATTTTGCTGTAAAATGACAATTTATGGGGTAATTGTTACAATTTTATGTAACATAGCGATTTATGTTGCTCTCAATGGAGAGACGTCTACAGACGTTAAAGTAACCTCTGGCGTTCCACAGGGGAGTGTTATTTGATCATTGCTTTTCACAATATATATAAATGACCTAGTAGACAGTGTCGGAAGTTCCATGCGGCTTTTCGCGGATGATGCTGTAGTATACAGAGAAGTTGCAGCATTAGAAAATTGCAGCGAAATGTAGGAAGATCTGCAGCGGATAGGCACTTGGTGCAGGGAGTGGCAACTGACCCTTAACGTAGACAAATGTAATGTATTGGGAATACATAGAAAGAAGGATCCTTTATTGTATGATTATATGATAGCGGAACAAACACTGGTAGCAGTTACTTCTAAGAGTATGCGTACGGAAGGATTTGAAGTGAAATGATCATATAAAATTAATTGCTGGCAAGGCGGGTGCCAGGTTGAGATTCATTGGGAGAGTCCTTAAAAAATGTAGTCCATCAACAAAGGAGGTGGCTTACAAAACTCTCGTTCGACCTATACTTGAGTATTGCTCATCAGTGTGGGATCCGTACCAGGTCTGGTTGACGGAGGAGATAGAGAAGATCCAAAGAAGAGCGGCGCGTTTCGTCACAGGGTTATTTGGTAAGTGTGATAGCGTTACGGAGATGGTTAGTAAATTCAAGTGACAGACTCTGCAAGAGAAGCGTTCTGCATCGCGGTGCAGCTTGCTGTCCAGGTTTCGAGAGGATGCGTTTCTGGATGAGGTATCGAATACATTGCTTCCCCCTACTTGTACCTCCCGAGGAGATCATGAATGTAAAGTTAGAGAGATTCGAGCGCGCACAGAGGCTTTCCGGCAGTCGTTCTTCCTGCGAACCATACGCGACTGGAACAGGAAAGGGAGGTAATGACAGTGGCATGTAAAGTGCCGTCCGCCCACACCGTTGGGTGGTTTGCGGAGTATAAATGCAGATGTAGATGAGGAGTCTCTTACATTTTTAATGGAACATGTCGATGTCTGGGGCAGTTTGCTACAATACTGTTTAACAATAATGATTTATGTGGTAATTTGTTACTTTTACCGTGGATATTTGTTACAATTTTGGTATAAACATAGCAATGTACACTACCCGATCAAAAGTATCCGGGCACCCCCAAAAACATACGTTTTTCATATTAGGTGCATTGTGCTTCCACCTACTGCCAGGTACTTCATATTAGCGACCTCAGTATTCATTAGACACCCTGAGAGAGCAGATTGGGGCGCTCCGCGGAATTGACGCACTTCGAACGTGGTCAGGTGGTTGTCACTTGTGCCATACCTTTGTACGCGAGAATTTCACACTCCTAAACATCCCTAAGCGCACTGTTTATGATGTGATAGTGAAGTGGAAACGTGAATGGACACGTACAGCACAAAAGCATAGAGGCCGACCTCGTCTGTTGACTGACAGACTGCCGATAGTTGAAGAGGGTCGTAATGTGTAATAGGCAGACATCTATTCAGACCATCACACAGGAATTCCGAGCGGCAACAGGATCCACTGCAAGTACTATGACAGGCGGGAGGTGACAAATCCTGGATTCCATGGTCGAGCGGCTGCTCATACGCCACATATCATGCCGGTAAATGCCAAACGACGCCTCGCTTGGTGTAAGAAGTATAAACATTGGACGATTGAATAGAGGAAGAACGGTGTGTGGAGGGACGGATCGCTGTTTGGGAAGATGCAGGTCTTGTAAAATACATGAAAAAGAAGTAATTAAATCGACCGCTTTGTTTTTATCCCGATCGCATGTGCAATACCACCATGAAACACTCACCACACGTTATTCCATCGCAAATCACGCACCATCCGTCATCCTACACCCACTGCCGCCTCGGGCCACCTTAAGCACAGGTCGTTCAGGGTCTTGCAAAGCGTCACGCCCGTCCATTCGGGTCCCGCGACTGACAGACCGGATGTCACACTAATTCCTGAGCCAAAGTGTCAGGTGATGGCTTCCCTTTGATACTTGACCCCCGAGAAATTCCTTACAAAACACTTGCTAGCTCTCTCGTCCTGTAGCGTATCACTACAGGGCCCGCACACACTATTGGTGGTGGTTGGACCGAACCGCAAACAAAGCAGCGTTTACCCAGTAAATCCCTCCGCAATACCAACGAATGAGAGTTGCCTTCCTTCCAAGGCAAATGCCTGACTGAGAATCGATCCAGAAATACTCCTGAAGTTAATAAATAATTAATTTCCAACCCTATCGTTGTGATGTAGAAGATGTAAGGCGGATGTGGTAGCTATCTCACATGCACAAATTGACGATGTCAGCCGGCCGTGGTGGCTGAGCGGTTCTAGGCGCTTCAGTCCGGAACCGCGTGACTGCTACGGTCGCCGGTTCGAATCCTGCCTCAGGCATGGATGTGTGTGATGTCCTTATGTTAGTTAGGTTTAAGTAGTTCTAAGTTCTAGGGGACTGGTGACCTCAGATGTTAAGTCCCATAGTGCTCAGAGCCATTTGAACCATCTGACGATGTCAAAAAACTAGTAGCGGGCTGACTCCAAATACACTTTAAAAAAAGATGGTTGCTTTCAAAGCGAGGGAGAGCTGTAGTTTGCTTTGCATGTCACACAGAAACTAGCATGAGATATTTTATTCTGCAATGGACTGCACTCTTCTTGAGGTCACTTCGCGAACTGCTTCAGGAGTTATTAAAAAAAATGGTTCAAATGGCTCTGAGCACTATGGGACTTAACGTCAGAGGTCATCAGTCCCCTAGAACTTAGAACTACTTAAACCTAACTAACCTAAGGACATCACACACATCCATGCGTGAGGCACGATTCGAAACTGTGACCGTAGCGGTCGCGCGGTTCCTAGAACCGCTCGGCCACCATGGCCGGCGCAGTTATTTAGGTGCAGAATATCACGTCTTGAAGATGTCACAAATGGTGCCTCTGAAGATGTGCCACAGGAAATATTAATTAAGTCGTTAAAACAGCCTTTAAACAATTTGATTCACATAGTTTAAAACTATTCCAAATAAAAAAAGATCGATCTTGCACAGTAGTTTGCATGCATAGACGTATTATGTTTTGACGTCTCAGTTGGAACCGATGTGCAACTTCAAATTCCGATGTGAATTTATATAGTCACGATTGTCAAGCTACCGACCACTACAAGTCTGCTAAATGTATTTTCTTTTTTAAAAGTAATATATATTTCCTAAGCTGACCGGTTCTCTTAGCTACACGAGTCTGAAGGGGGAGGGAGGGAAGAGTCTACTGCGTGACAGGATAGTAACAACAACATCAAGATGAGGAAATACCGCTGCGATGCATTGAGAAACGCGTTACATTCACGGCTAGATGACTTATATCGTTGAAAATTCTCTGACGTTCGACATACTCCCCGTCACGCAGTACAGTGCTAGCGCTCAGAGGCCGGGGGAAACTACCGCCATAAACGCAGCCCATGACTGCAGGCACGAAGTGCGTCTCAGCCACAGAGAGCCCCACTGGCCGTGGTGGGCCCCCACCCAAGGAGGACCTGAGTGAGAGGTGTTGGAATGCTATCAATATTCCCGGTGCAAACACTCGTGATATTGAATCATCTTAAATTTTCACAGAGTGTACGTGCAACACGCGGTGTGGAAGTCGGCTCAATGGAAACTGGATATTACTTCACTATTCACCAGTCCAGATGGAGCCACAAGCCAAATCGTCATAAGCCGGCAGCTTTCTCGGACTCTCTGAACTGATGTACAAAGGATGGGCAAGCTCCAGCCTGGAACAAAGGCATCTGCTGAGATGCTGTTTCCGGCCCCGACGTGTTTGCTTGCTACTATGCTTTCTATGGCCTTCTCTAGGGACTGAAGAAATATTGGGAACCAGGCACATATTTATCAGAAAAGTAACTACATTTAAATATACATTTTCTGCTTCAGTCTAACACTGCGTGGTGTACTGGATATGTCTCCCCTTGATGGCTGTGGTTCTGGAACGAATCTCTATAAATATAGCGCACATAATTTTCCACATAAAATATCTCTCTCAGATCCTTATAGTTATCGATGCGTTGAATCTACACCTCCCTCATGAATAGGACACAAATCATTTTCTTTCCACCATGCTGGACAGACAAGCAGTGCAGTTATCGTTTGCATGTGCCTGGCACCCTAAAAATTATGTTATACCCACACACACACACACCAGCTACGTGTCTCGATTCTCTTCAGTTTTAGGAAATTATCTGACGTTTAAGTTTTCCAGTTAGTGCTTCCGAAAGGTACTGCATCCTGCCGAGACTCTCTCAAACAAATGTTGTAAAGCACATGAGTCTGGCACTAGGTGATAATCAACAGCGCTCCCACGGACGAAAGTGTTTGAAAGACGTCACCGATACTGGCTGGTGTTCTGTAATGAACATCGGAGCCGATAACGCAACAAGGAAAACGCGAAAATACGCTTTGTGATGCTGATGAGGGGCCGTTCTATGTATCCATTTTGTTACAGCCGTATTGCCCGCCCGGTTTGTACTCTATAGCAGGTCCAGACGAACCCTTGGATTCCTATATCGTGCAGCTGTTTACGAAATGAACCTACCACCCCTTACATTCGGGTATACTCCTGAATGCGTGACATCACAATTCACCATGTAAAATCTATCCCCTCCTTACAACTAGACATATGTATTTTTTTTTTTACATGAGTAGTAGCTTAATTACACCCCACAAACGGAACATAAGCCACAGTGCCTTTTCATCCAAGCAGGTGTATAAAAAAAACTATATGTCCACACTCGCAAAAGTTGAGTGTCGCTCTCCCACTGCAAAAAGCTCAAAGCACCTTGCCGTCATATATTTGTCGAAGAATAAAGGATGTAATTAAAATTTAAAAAAGCCCTATCGTCTTTTTTGTTTTATCGATTTCACCACTTTCACGAAACTTTTCCGTATATTTGATACTTGTAAATACAGCCAAGACACAGTGGCGTCTTTTATATATTCAGACCGCCAACTCTGGGTTTGTGTCAGTACATTCCATACATAGCTACTGTAGACCTACAATCTACCACCGAGATCATCCAAATTTCTCTTGCTACTGTAATATTTACTACAATACACCCATTGGTAATTAATTTTGAGGGGCGAAGCAAATGGATGAACAAATCGCACAACTGTTCTGTATCGAGTTAAGCACAACCGAAGTTTCTGCTGCTAAGAGCCGTACGTCTTTCATACTTGGGAGCAGGAAAGTGTATCACTGCGGGATGGATCTGTTGTTACAGTTCGCAAAACTGAGTTTGTAATGAAAAAACAAGAGTCTTTTAGAGCTCATACAAAGATTTTTTTGGTCACATGTGCGGGAAATGGTGACTGAAATACAGAACAGTTTATATCCCGTATCATGTGTGTGCGGGAGCTGAATTTTCAAAAAGGAATGCCGTCTTGTGTAGGAACCTCCCATAGACTTGAATGCAGAGAATGCTTTATTCAAAGCGTACAATAGACTTCTATTTGTCCCTTTCAGAGCACCAGCTGTATGCAAATGAATAACCACTATGAATCCATCGTCATTCAGTTACCCACTACAAGTGTGTACAGGACGTCTGTGAACAAAGTAACGCCATAATTCCGATAGTGAATCTGATGAGTGGTAGTGAGTGTATTGTGCAAAGTATGGTCATGCTGTAGTTACCGTATTAAAGGGGGATAGTGACTGCACAACTCTGCTTTTTCAAGAACAGACCTGTAATCACAACATTAGAAAAAAATATTCTAGGTTTCTAGGTTGGGAAAAGAGAATGTTACTGATTACAACATGTTTGAGCGGGCAAAATCAATAAATTTGTGTAATGATTAAGAGTCATCGCCACATGAACATTTTTTATTGCTGCATGTTCCCTACAGAACTTGTACCATTACTATGTGATACACATTTTATTTGCTACCTGACATATTTAAAAGGGATGAACTCATTTCAAAGTATTAGCCCAGCTTTAAGCACTGTGACTCAAATGCGTGAAGCCAGATTTGTGATCCGCTATCAGTTAAGATGTATTTTATTGGATGTAAAGCTGAAGAGATCAATAGTAATAATAATAATAATAATAATAATGTCTGTACCATAGCCAAGTAAAATGCTACTAATTTTTAATGACCCATTTATTTACTTCAGGATGAGCATTGACAGTCCCCCCCTCCATGAACCATGGACCCTGCCGTTGGTGGGGAGGCTTGCATGCCTCAGCCATACAGATAGCCGTACCGTAGGTGCAACCACAATGGAGGGGTATCTGTTGAGAGGCCAGACAAACGTGTGGTTCCTGAAGAGGGGCAGCAGCCTTTTCAGTAGTTGCAAGGGAAACAGTCTGGAAGATTGACTGATGTGGCCTTGTAACACTAACCAAAACGCACTTGCTGTGCTGGTACTGCGAACGGCTGAAAGCAAGGGGAAACTACGGCCGTAGTTTTTCCCGAGGGCATGCAGCTTTACTGTGTGGTTAAATGATGATGGCGTCCTCTTGGGTTAAATATTCCGGAGGTAAAATAGACCCCCCATTCGGATCTCCAGGCGGGGACTACTCAAGAGGATGTCGTTATCAGGAGAAAGAAAACTGGCGTTCTACAGATCGGAGCGTGGAATGTCAGATTCCTTAATCGGGCAGGTAGATGAGAAAATTTAAAAAGGGAAATGGATAGGTTAAAGTTAGATATAGTGGGAATTAGTGAAGTTCGGTGGCAGGAGGAACAGGACTTCTGGTCAGGTGACTACAGGGTTATAAGCACAAAATCAAATAGGGCTAATGCAGGAGTAGGTTTAATAATGAATAGGAAAATAGGAATACGGGTAAGCTACTACAAACAGCATAGTGAAGGCATTACTGTGGCCAAGATAGATACGAAGCCCACGCCTACTACAGTAGTACAAGTTTATATGCCAACTAGCTCTGCAGTTGACGAAGAAATTGAAGAAATGTATGATGAAATAAGAGAAATTATTCAGATAGTGGAGGGTGATGAAAATTTAATAGTCATGGGTGACCGAAATTCGCTAGTAGGAAAAGGGAGAGAAGGAAACACAATAGGTGAATATGGATTGGGGCTAAGAAATGAAAGAGGAAGCCGCCTGGTAGAATTTTGCACAGAGCATAACTTAATCATAGCTAACACTTGGTTCAAGAATCATAAAAGAAGGCTGTATACATGGAAGAAGCCTGGAGGTACTGACAGGTTTCAGATAGATTATCTAATGGTAAGACAGCGATTTAGGAACCAGGTTTTAA
This sequence comes from Schistocerca piceifrons, assembly GCF_021461385.2. Classification (NCBI taxonomy): domain Eukaryota; kingdom Metazoa; phylum Arthropoda; class Insecta; order Orthoptera; family Acrididae; genus Schistocerca; species Schistocerca piceifrons. Next base: position 695,481,438 of record NC_060138.1, read on the forward strand.
ACTGTAAGACATTTCCAGGGGCAGATGTGGACTCTGACCACAATCTATTGGTTATGAACTGTAGATTAAAACTGAAGAAACTGCAAAAAGGTGGGAATTTGAGGAGATGGGACCTGGATAAACTGAAAGAACCAGAGGATGTAGAGAGTTTCAGGAAGAGCATAAAGGAACAATTGACAAGAATGGGGGAAAGAAATACAGTAGAAGAAGAATGGGTAGCTTTGAGGGATGAAGTGGTGAAGGCAGCAGAGGATCAAGTAGGTAAAAAGACAAGGGCTGGTAGAAATCCTTGGGTGACAGAAGAAATGCTGAATTTAATTGATGAAAGGAGAAAATATAAAAATGCAGTAAGTGAAGCAGGCAAAAAGGAATACAAACGTCTCAAAAATGAGATCGACAGGAAGTGCAAAATGGCTAAGCAGGCATGGCTAGAAGACAAATGTAAGGATGTAGAGGCTTATCTCACTAGGGGTAAGATAGATACTGCCTACAGGAAAATTAAAGAGATCTTTGGAGAAAAGAGAACAACTTGAATGAAAATCAAGGGCTCAGATGGAAACCCAGTTCTAAGCAAAGAAGGGAAAGCAGAAAGGTGGAAGGAGTATATAGAGGGACTATACAAGGGCGATGTTCTTGAGGACAATATTATGGAAATGGAAGAGGATATAGATGAAGATCAAATGGGAGATATGATACTGCGTGAAGAATTTGATAGAGCATTGAAAGACCTAAGTCGAAAGAAGGCCCCGGGAATAGACAACATTCCATTAGAACTACTGATAGCCTTGGGAGAGCCAGTCCTGACAAAACTCTACCATCTGGTGAGCAAAATGTATGAGACAGGCGAAATACCCTCAGACTTCAAGAAGAATATAATAATTCCAATCCCAAAGAAAGCAGGTGTTAACAGATGTGAAAATTACCGAACTATCAGTTTAATAAGTCACAGATGCAAAATACTAACGCGAATTCTTTACAGAAGAATGGAAAAACTAGTAGAAGCCGACATCGGGGAAGATCAGTTTGGATTCCGTAGAAATGTTGGAACACGTGAGGCAATACTGACCCTACGACTCATCTTAGAAGCTAGATTAAGGAAGGGCAAACCTACGTTTCTAGCATTTAGAGAAAGCTTTTGACAATGTTGACTGGAATACTCTCTTTCAAATTCTGAAGGTGGCAGGGGTAAAATACAGGGAGCGAGAGGCTATTTACAATTTGGGGAGCAAAATAACTGATGATGGTCGAAGTAGAGAGGATATAAAGTGTAGACTGACAATGGCTTGGAAAGTGTTTCTGAAGAAGAGAAATTTGTGAACATCGAGTATCGATTTAAGTGTGAGGAAGTCATTTCTGAAAGTATATGTATGGAGTGTAGCCATGTATGGAAGCGAAACATGGACGATAAATAGTTTGGACAAGAAGAGAATAGAAGCTTTCGAAATGTGGTGCTACAGAAGAATGCTGAAGATTAGATGGGTAGATCACATAACTAATGAGGAAGTATTGAATAGGATTGGGGAGAAGAGAAGTTTGTGGCACAACTTGACTAGAAGAAGGGATCGGTTGGTAGGACATGTTGTGAGGCGTCAAGGGATCACCAATTTAGTATTGGAGGGCAGTGTGGAGGGTAAAAATCGTAGAGGGACACCAAGAGATGAATACACTAAGTAGATTCAGAAGGATGTGGGTTGCGGTAGGCACTGGGAGATGAAGAGGCTTGCACAGGATAGAGTAGCATGGAGAGCTGCATCGAACCATTCTCAGGACTGAAGACCACAACAACAACAATTGACAGTTCATATTTAAAGATGGTGTATACACAGATCATTCTCAGCACACATAGCATCACTGAGGTCTTTCAAGGATGTGATGTGCGCTAAAACACGGAGAAGTGCAAAGTGGTTATCACATTTGTACCATAGACTTCACTGGGATGATTCTGACATACCCTCTAAAGATATTGTGATGTCGCTTCGATTATTCGACCGTCACCTATGGGAAAGACAAGGAGAAGATCTCATGGATGCGTAGAATATTCAAGTTTGCTGCTATTCAAGACCTGGAATTCTAAAGGTGTCCTGCTCTCCTTCGACTCAAGAAGAAGAAGATGCGTGAAAATAGTGTTACTGTGTCTGCTTATGAAAATGTAAAATTACTTTCGGGTTGGATGAGAAGGAAATGAATTTTTACCTTACAACCTCTGTCTACTATTTTCCACTCTGTGCCCCCATTCTTAATATAGACAGTTCCGTCCACATACTATGTCTGCGGTTCCCCTAGATATAATTTTAGACACGTTTGCTTTATGTCTTTGGTAGTGGACGTGGTCACATGCCTCGTGCTCCCGTAACCCAATTCGTGCTGCATGATAGGCATAAGTACATGCAACCATTCTATATATTTTGTTATTCTCTGTCTTGAACTTCACCTCCTTAATAACATTCATCTTCAGAAAAACTAATGTCATTTGTGTCACGCACAGTTTCTATATACATATATAATGCAGTAGGGAATAGGTTTTTTGTAAATAGCAACAACGAAGACTTATGGTAACGAATTATTTTTGCTTGTTCAGTACAGTCAAAGACAATTCAGTTCTAGAGATTACAATTCAGTTATTGAGACACAATTTGTCTCTGGTATTCCAATGCTGAGATACTTTTAATTTACACGCTACAACTGTAACACTGGTCGAGAATATATTTCATAATTTTTTTCAGTTGCACCGTTATCAGAATTTTTTTTTTACAATTTTTTAACAAGCTACGCTAAAAACTATTGTGGAGATACTTTTATTACAACTAAATTCCTTAGCCCCAGTAGTATAGCTTTTACAATAATTCTAATGGACTGTGTACACTTAGAACCTAATTTCCCCAGTCACAATAGCAAAGCCTTTTACATTAATATGAATGCTGATAGACTGTGAACTATATGGATATATAAACACTTAAAAACGAATGTGACTTGGATGGCTAGCAGTCGGTGAAAACTCAAAAAGCTACTCTATTTACAAGACACACATGGTGCATAGAAATACGCCATATACTTTTTACGATGATATGGCTGCTAGTGCAGTTCCAGCCGCTGCTGCTGCTTCTGTAGCTGCAGCTGCACCCGCTGTTGTTGCTGTTGTTTCTGTCCTTGCTGTTGCTGTTACTGCAGCTGTTGCCTCTCGGCTGCTTCAGTTACCCGCTGGACACATGCTGAAACAATAAGACTTTTAGTCAGTACGAAATTCTTAGTTAAAATAAGTCACAGTTATCGATTTTGATTCCTCGAAATCATCTACAGATTCGCTGGTCACACCAGAACTACGATGATGGAATACATACCAGGTGTACCGGTATGAAATGAGCGTTAAGATACAAATGTGTCGATAGGGAACATTTGTTGTGAATGAGCCTTAATTTTTTTTGTTTGGTTGGTATGACATTTGTCAAAGATATTTAGTATACATCAAGTCATGGAACAAACATCATCATATGTTTTAATCGTGTTAACAATGTCGAATTTTGTACCACAAAGTGATGATTTGCGGAAAGCATTAATTTTTTGTTTTCATTTGAAAAAAGTGCTGCAGAGTCGCATCGAATGCTTGTCGAGGCATATGGTGATCATGCTCAATCAGAAGCAAAATGCAAAAGATGGTTTCAACGGTTCAGAAATAATGATTTTGATATAAAAATGAAGAACGTGGGAGACCACCAAAAAAGTTCGGGGACGCCGAATTGTAAGCAATATTGGATCAAGATGATACTCGGATTCAGATGCAAATGGCAGCAATGCTAAATGTTGCACAACAAACAATTTCTGACGGTTTGAAAGCTATGGGAAAGATCCAAAAGTGTGGAAAATGGGTGCCACATGAATTGAATGAAAGACGAAAAACCATTTGTCAAATTTTGCTTCAAAGACGTGAAAGAAAATCAATTTTGCATCGAATTCTTACTGGCGATGAAAAATGGATTTATTTTAAGATTCCTAAACGGAAAAAATCATGGGTTAATCCGGGACAACCATCAACATCGACTGCAAAACCAGATCGATTCGGCAAGAAGACAATGCTCTGTGTTTGGTGGGATCAGAAAGGTGTGGTGTATCATGAGCTTCTAAAACCCAGTGAAACTGTGAATACTACATCTACATCTACATCCACACTCCGCAAGCCACCTGACGGTGTGTGGCGGAGGGTACCTTGACTACCTCTATCGGTTCTCCCTTCTATTCCAGTCTCGTATTGTTCGTGGGAAGAAGAATTGTCGGTATGCTTTTGTGTAGGCTCTAATCTCTCTGATTTTATCCTCATGGTCTCCTCGCGAGATATACGTAGGAGGAAGCAAAATACTGCTCGACTCTTCGGTGAAGGTATGTTCGCGAAACTTCAACAAAAGCCCGTACCGAGCTACTGAGCGTCTCTCTTGCAGAGTCTTCCATTGTAGTTTATATATCATCTCCGTAACGCTTTCGCGATTATTAAATGATCCTGTAACGAAGCGCGCTGCTCTCCGTTGGATCTTTTCTATCTCTTCTATCAACCCTATCTGGTACGGATCCCACACTGCTGAGCAGTATTCAAGCAGTGGGCGAAAAAGCGTACTGTAACCTACTTCCTTTGTTTCCGGATTGCATTTCCTTATGATTCTTCCAATGAATCTTCCAATGAATCGCTACAGACAACAAATGATCGATTTGAACTATGCATTGATCGAAAAAAGACCAGAATGGGCCAGAAGACATGGCAAAGTAATTTTTTTACACGACAATGCTACCCCAACCACCATATTCACCAGACTTGGCCTCTTCCGACTACCATTTGTTTTCATCAATGGGACACGCATTGGCTGAGGAACACTTCGATTCCTACGAAGAAATCGAAAATTGGGTGTCTGATTGGTATGCTTCAAAAGACGAACATTTCTATTGGCGTGGTGTCTACAAATTGCCAGAAAGATGGTCAAAATGTATAGAAAGCAATGCTCAGTACTTTGAATACATTTTTTTTTACTTTTGAATTCAAAATTAGTGTTTCATTTTCACAAAAAAACGCTCATTTCATACCGGTACAACTGGTACATACAACGCTGCCGATGCCGCCTCTGCTGCTGCTACTTGCTCGCACTGTCTCTGCTGTTGCACAACGGCGGTCATTTCATCCACGATTTGGTGTTGGTGGACATGCGCTAAAACAGTAAGATTGGTTGGTTTTGGGGAAGGAGACCAGACAGCGAGGTCATCGGTCTCATCGGATTAGGGAAAGATGGGGAAGGAAGTCGGCCGTGCCCTTTCAAAGGAACGATCCCGGCATTTGCCTGGAGCGATTTAGGGAAATCACGGAAAACCTAAATCAGGATGGCCGGACGCGGGATTGAACCGTCGTCCTCCCGAATGCGAGTCCAGTGCCTAACCACTGCGCCACCTCGCTCGGTAAACAGTAAGAAGAAGAGATGTATTCAATACTACGAAATTCTCAGTGGAAGATAAAAGTTACAGTTAGCGATCTGAATCTGTATTTTACAGGTAATTCCCCATCGTCTCTAACGGTCTCTGCCGTTTACCGCCAATGGCACCACCGATGGTGCTAGATGCAGATGAAAGCATCATTTCTCATCTAAATTGGTAACACGCATAAAAAAGTAGCAAACTGACGGAGTAATGCGCACGAGCGAGAGCAAGACGATCGATCTCACACTACGGCGGTTGACGACAAAATGAGGGCGACTGGGGGTGGAGTGACCTTTATACACCCTCTGCCCCCCTATACTCGTCACTTCCCCCAGGGAGCCAATAGAAATGCAGCGTTCTACCCTGTCTGCAGATGAATGCTGGTTTGAGCGCGCCGGACAAGTCTGTGCCGGTCTGCGGGCACTGCCTGTGTCCTGCTGGTTGTGGGGTTTTTGTTTTTCGACAAAATCGAACGTAAGATTAAACGTAGGTAATGATCGCCCCCATTCCGCGATAACTCCACATTCAGCTTTCTATGTTTCTGGGGTTGTCATAATTTCTGTCTGACGAACCGGGCCATTCCCGTCAGACCGGCTAAAAATGGACGTAATGTGAGGAGGAGAAATCGAGGCAACGCGGGCTACTTCTCTTAAGCTTAAGAAAGTGAATGACTGGAGTGAATGCCACTTTTAGTTGCGAACAGCTGTAGTTATGCCAAAAATAACGGGACCTTGCAAGATCGCTGTGTACTTATTTCTATCGGGCACTAACAATTATTTCACAATTGCTGTTGATTTTGTTATACCCAACGTCACATTTTTCTACGACTTTGCAAACATTACAAAGTTTGGAGCGTAGCGGGAAAGTATAGGTCACTGATTTCGAAGACATGATGAAGTTTAACGGTAGGACGGCACATTCCTCATTTCGCTGCTTTTACTAAATGATCCTGTTTGAATTAGTTTGAAACAAAGTAACTGTCCATTTCTTTAAGTGCTTTCAGGGTGCACGTTTGATTGGTACTTTACGTTAGCTAAATGATCCTTAATATCTGCTCTTCCTCATCCACTTACAAATTATACATTCTGCTTCATACTCATACCTCCCTTGTTTTATGAAGAGCCATTCACCTGAATATTTTTCTTGTTAATGAAGACGACTACTTCGGCATTTTGAGTTCAGTCGAAACAATTAAACACCTTAATTACAAAAAAAAAAAAAATGTTCAAATGTGTGTGAAATCTTATGGGACTTAACTGCTAAGGTCATCAGTCCTTAAGCTTACACACTACTTAACCTAAATCTTCCTAAGGACAAACACACACACCCATGCCCGAGAGAGGACTCGAACCTCCGCCGGGACCAGCCGCACAGTCCATGACTGCAGCGCCTTAGACCGCCTTAATTACAAATTAACCGCGACACGACTCGGAGAAATAGATAATCACTTTGCTTCAAAGCTCGAACAGAAGTGAGGTAAGGCACGTTGATGGTGCACCATCAATTTTGCATCATGTATTCGAGTCATAGTGCTCAAAATAGAACTCATACTCTGAAATTAGTTCATCCCTTTCCAAATCGTCAGGTAGCAAATAAAATACAGGGTGTACATAAAGTCCGGGAACACTTTCAATTATTTATTGCACAAGAACCAAACATTGTACAGATATAATACATATATCATTTTGAAGAGAAACCCTGAAAGTTTTTTTTCATGTATACCGCCACAGCGTAATTTGGTAATTTGCCAATCGTCAGCGCTAGTCGCAAACGTGGCCGTGCTACAGAAGAGGACAGCTGTTTCATGAAATGGCCTCCCCGGTCACCAGATCTCACTCCGTGCGACTTTTCTCTGGGCACACATTAAAGATCTGGTGTATGTACCGCCTGTACCTGGTGATGTGGCAGAGCTCCGGAAGAGAATACGGGAAGCGACTGCCACAGTCGACGATGCCATGCTGGGACGGGTATGGCAAGAATTTGATTACCGTACTGACGTCTGCCGGGTCACTCATGGTTCGCATATATAATGTTTGTAAAAAAAACTTTCAGAGTTTCTCATATGTATGACATCTGTATAATGTTTAGTTCTTGTGCAATAAATAATTAAAAGTGTTCCCGGACTTTATGTACACCCAGTATATATCACATAGTAATGGTACAAGTTGTGTACGGAACATGTAGCAGTCAAAAGCGTTCACGTGGCGACGGCTCAATCATTTTCATATAAATATCCGAGAGCACGTTCCACACATTTCTTGATGTCACCCGCTCAAACACAGTGTAAGCAGTAAATTCTCTTTTCCTAACGAATCCGTAGTCCTCAGTGCTAATTGTCTTAACATATTGGGGAAGAAAAAGCTCTAGAACGTTTTTTTCTAGTGTGTGGCTACAGCTCTGTTCTTGAATAAGCAGAGTTGTGCAGTCACTTTAATAGCGATAACTACAGCATGACCATATTTTGCACAATACACATACTACCACTCCTCAAATTCACTATCAGAATTATGGCATTACTTTATTCACAGACATACTGCACACACTTGTAGTGGGTAACTGAATGACGATGGATTCATAGAAATTATTCATTTGCATACTGCTGGTGCTCTGAAAGGGACAAATAGAGGTCTATTGTACGCTTTGAATAAAGTAAATCAGCTACCGCACACACATGTTATAGAATTTAAACAGGTCTGTATCACTGAATTAACGTTTCCCGCACATATAACAAACAAAATCTTTGAATGAAGCTGTAACAGGCTCTTTTGTTTTTTCGCAACAAACTCAATTTTGCCATCTGCAATAACATATTCGTCTCCAAGAAAAAAATTCCAGTGCTCCTCTTCCTGCTCCTAAGTGTAAAGGAGGTACAGTGCATAGCAAGAGGAACTTAAAATGTGCGTAGATTCGATAGAGAACCGTTTTGTGGTTTCTCCGCCCATTTGTTTCGCCGCTGAAAATTAACTTCCAATGGATGTACTCTAGTATACAGGGTGAGTCACTAATTATTGCTAAATTAACTCCGTAAGTATGATAGGAGCTGAAAAGTTTGTGGGACACAAGTTGCATGGGACAACGGTGGCCATAATGTGACGTTGGTTTTTTGTTCCTAGGTGGGGTTGCTTCAGAGCTATGAAGGTCAAGGTGGTGTATTGCTAAACTGCACGATATACGAGAGAGAATTGTCAGAGCATGTGCTTCGATAAGTGCCGATGTTATAATGAGTAACACACAATCCATGATAAGAAGATTGTAGCACTGCACTGATACCAGTGGTCATTACTTCGAACAGCTTCTGTAAATGGACGTTCATGCCACCTTTTGCACCTTCGTTGACCTTCAAAGACCTCACTGTTACACATCATTGGATTCGTCTCGATAGCCGCTATCAGAAAATTAGTACCAAACTATAGCATCCCATTTAAAAAAAAAAAGGTTGACCTTCATATCTCTGATATTATGGCCCCCGTTCTACCATGCATCATTTGTCCCAAAAATTTTTCAGCTGCTATCATACATTCGGAGTTATTCTTGGTGACAATGGTTAGTAACTCACTCTATATATTGAACTCAAAGGGGAAATTTGTATGTTCTGGGTGGTGGTAGGTAGGTCTACAGTAGCTATGCATGGAATGCACTGAGACAAACCTGGTTTGGCGGATTGAATATATAAAAGACGCCACTGTATGTTGACTGTATATACAAGTCTCAAAAATTCGAAGAGGTTTCGTGGAAGTAGTGAAATCGATAAAACAAAAAAGCCGCTAGGGCTTTTTTAAATTGTAATTAGCTGTTTTATTGATCGACAAATGTGTGACGGCAGGAGGTTTTATGCAGTGGGAAAACATCACCCACCTGGTGCGAGTGTGGGTGTACGATAATTTTTTATATATCTATAAATGATAGAAATGTTATGCTACTGCTTGAACGTATAGGTACTGTGGCTTATGATCCTACATATCACCAGATTTTTGTGGGAAGTAATCAAACTACTATTCATTTAAAAAAATTACAGATGTCTAGACGTAAGCGGATGATAGATTTGACGTGGTGAACTATGATTTCAACGCACTGAGGAGTATATATGCGAACGTAAGGGGTGACAGATTTAGTTCGTAAACAGCTGCACAATATAGCAGTGCAAGGATTCAACTGGATATGCTTATCGACTCAGATGTTGCTTACAGTACACCAACCTTCATCGGTGTGTCTTTCCAACCCTTTCAAGCGTGGGAGCGCTGTTGATTATCACACAGTGCCAGACGCATGTGCTTTACAACAGTTGTTTGAATAGCCTTGGCAGGATGCAGCACCTGCCGGATGCGCTGACAGAAAAACGTTAACATCAAATGATGTCCTAGAACTGAAGAGAACGGAGACACGTAGCTGGTGTGAGTGTGGGCATACTATAATTTTTTCGGGTGCCATACACATATATGCAATAACTACACTACTTGTCTGAAATATGTGTATGTTGCAGTGTATGTTCCAGCAAGTGCACAGAAAACGACTGTGTGTCCTGTTGTGCGGGAGGTGTACATTCAACGCATCGACAGCTGTAAGAATATGAGAGAAATAGTTTACGTGGAAAATAATGTGCGCTACAGACATTGAAATTCGTTCCAGAATTACAGCCGTCAAGTGGAGACATTGCAATTACATTCCTCGGTGTCAAATAGCAGCGATAATGGCTCTGAGCACTATGGGACTCAACCTCTGAGGTCACCAGTCCCCTAGAACTTAGAACTACTTAAACCTAACTAACCTAAGGACATCACACACATCCATGACCGAGGCAAGATTCGAACCTGCGACCGTAGCGGTCGCGTGGTTCCAGACTGAAACGCCTAGAACCGCTCGGCCACAAAGATGACAAATGTTTTATCCTGCAATATAAAGTTAACGATCTATCTATATTTTTTAGGTAACTGAAAAGTATTTGAAAGTGTATGGTCGAAATCTCAGGAAATGTCGTTCCTTACCCGTAAAAATGTGTATTACGAAGTATAAGTATGTTATTTCATCAACGTTTTGCACAGTTTTCACTGGATGACACCCTAAGTTAGTCCTCAATAAGTGCATTTTTAGCTTACTGGATCAGTAGTAGTGCCATGTGTGTTTTGTAATTTGCTAGAACACATCTTTACATATTTTGATAAATAATAACTGAAACAGTCACACTGTTATGTACAATCATGAAACAAATGGTCTAAGAAGAGATTTGCTGGTACAACTTCTCGCTAATACATACAACAATCGACCATTGTCGGGTATATTTCTATCGCATTCATGTAGTGATTGGGAAAGTCTGTAACACATATGGCTGTCAAGATGGCAGAATTTCTGATGCTGTACGTTTGCTTTTAACTTCTCACTTTCAAATACTTTTCAAAGTCTCCCAAACATTACAGCAACTCCAATGACACAGTATTAACTTTAGACTGAAGTGCAAAACATTTCTCATCTTCTGCTAATAATGCAAAAATCTGAAATTGCACAGTGGGAACTATATGCAATTTGCAGCAAAATTGTAACTGATCCTTCATATATCACTACGTTAAGCGACGTTGCAACAAATTGCTTTTTGCGCTAGCATGTTACAGCAAAATAGGAGTAAGATCGTACAAAACAACACCAGCTGCATTGTGAACAGTATGCATTTATATGTCTGCAGTACCAGAACATCGCAGTCCTGACTGAGTATGTGTCCTTTCTTTGACTTGAGCAGATTGTGTTATAGAATTAGAGCCTGCTTCACCCCAGAGAGTTTACAGTGCAGATCATGATGTCACATTCCTGGTCATCATAAACTTCACAAACTGCCCCTTACATCACCGTGTTATAGCAAAATTGTAACAAATCACCCTACACTTTGTCATATTGTGGCAAAACTGTAACAGTATGCCCCATAAAGAATAGGTTACAGGAAAGTTGTAACAAATTTCTCCATATATCACTATCGTTAAACTTAGCTGTAGCAAACTACTCATACATCAACATGTGGCTCCGGAACTGTAACAAATTGTCCCATACGTCACCGTGTTACAGCAAAGTAGTAACAGACTACGGGTATTGCTGCATGCTTTATGAAGTGCCTATCCCACTGTTTTCATTAACAGCATTTTCTACCATATTAAGCCTATTAATGACATAGATCATTCACAACCTAGTTTAAGTAAAAGTCGTTGTTCTTACTATATTACATTAGCGTAGGAATTCTCCATGAACTACACTGGCACTATAACACATGAAGCTTATAGGTCCGATTTTACAGTTTATTTACACAACCACACTCGTAGCAGGCACATCGACAGCTGCAAACAGCCACAAGTCAAGCTGATGTCTACCGGATAAGTAGAAATTATGGCCCAGAGAAGAAATCTACTATGGTCAACTGTTGGCTGTAACTGCAAGAGGCTGTACCTGAAAATTACCTCTTAGATCTTTTGTTTCATGGGTATACAAATATGGACTGATGACACGCAGTTTTGGTAGTTCACAATGTTCAGCTATTCAAACCTCTTCAGATACACAGCAAAAACAATAGAATTTCCAAAATTTGTAGTAAAATTCGCTACATGTGTGCACTATATGGTGTATGACTATTTAGTTTCGAGTTGATGTACTAACCCCTACAAACAATGTCTTTCATTTTTCCTGATGTTCTCACCCCTTTACCCGTTACGGTTTCATAGGAATTACGTCGTCACTCTTCCAGGGAACCCAATTTAAGTTCACCATGTAATTCTCTTACACTTTCCTCAGGGGCTGTATCAACCAGTTAAGACTCTAGCAGCACGTTTTTGAATTCTATGTCTGTTTCCATAACTTCTTATTAAGGGTCCAAACCACCGAAAAAATACGAGCGCCTTGCATACGATTTCGTTTAGAGATTCGTTTCATTTTCCCAGGACAGCCCTGTTCACCTTCCTAAGAGCTCTGAGAACTGGAACAGTACCCCAGAATTTGTGGCTTTCTATGAGATTTCCTTCACAGATATATTGCATTTTCCCAGGACACTGCCATTCGCTTTCGTAATACTGATTTTAACTGATCGTTGCACTTAGCAGTATTATACTTTAACAAGTATTATACTTAAATACGTGTACAGGATGGGGCAAATATAAGTCGCGTGCAGACCAGGGTACAAAGAAACATAACAGAGAAAGGGAAATACAATCTCAGACCACCATTAATTTCTTGACACTTCTGGGCCCTGGTCAGCAAGTAGCTGAAGGTGGCTCAAAGCTGGACATAAAGAACAGATCCGTGTCCACGCTATTGTTATCTCTGTGAACAGCCACTTACAAAACTGGAGGCGCTGAGGAGCATCTACTGGTTTTAATGCATGAACAACAGACACTCGATAAGGCTTCATGTACAGATCCAGGTGGAGTACTAGCTCGCATGATCGATATAATATGACCGTCTCTTGCGAAAGGCATCAGGTTGATTTGGTAGGACATTTTCTGGTGTGCAGGCACGGTTCGGAATTTTTCTTGACTTGTTCAAAACAGATCCTGTCTGACGCTATTTTCGGACTAAACCTTGCATGGCACTCTTTGCTGGCACTATGACACCATTAAATGCCTCAGGAAACAACTGATCACACCGTTTCCACGACTTTCTTGTCATGTAGTTTTCCACAATGAACAGCCGCTGCCCACTGTGAGTACTATCGTCCCCATTGCACTGCTCTGCTCACAATGACACTATACTCTGAACTGGTTTAGATCATGTGACGAACATGCCCTATCACGTTCTTACTGTATGTTACAACCATTATCACACTCATACATTGAAAGTGGTCATCGTTCATTATACTCAAAGGACATTTTGTATTCATTTTCCCACACTTCCGTACAGTTTTCCAATAATGATACTTTTATAGTTACTGAAAATCTTATAGTGGTGCTGATCATATCTGCTAAACTGTTTATGTCTACTGCAATAATTTATCCCCGCTAACTATAAATAGAGAATTCCAAATATAGTATTCCAGCCAACACTGTCAAAAGCGTTTTCTACGTTTACAAATGCTATAAACGTAGATCTACTTTTTCTTACCCTACCTTGCAAAATAAGTCTTAAGGTAAGTACAGTATTGCTAGTTCCAACATTTCTCCCAAATCCAAACTGATCTTCCAAGGTCAGCTTCTACCAATTTTTGCATTCTTAACTGTAAATCATTCATGTTAGTATTTTGCAAAAATGACGTATTAAATTGATGGTTGGGCAATATAGATATCTGTCAGCACCTGCTTTCTTTGGAATTGGAATTATTATATTCTTCTTGAAGTCTTAGGGTATTTCCCCCATTTCATACGTCTTGCTCTCCAGATGAAAGAATTTTGTCATGACTGGCTCTTGTATCGGTAATTCTGATGGAATGTTGCCTACTCCTGGGGCCTTGTTTTGACAAAGTCGTCCGTCGAATTTTTCACGCAGTTTCATATCTCCCATCTCATCTTCATATTCGTACTCTTCCAGTTCCATAGTATAGTCGTCAAATACATCACCCTTGTATTGCCCCTTTATATAATCCTTCCTTCCACCTTTCTCTGCTTAGGACTGGTTTTGCAACTGAGCTCTTGATATCCATGCAGGTGGTTCTCTTTTCTCCAACGATCTCTTCAATTTACCTGTAGGCAGGATCCATCTTACCTCCAGAGATATGTGCTAGAAAACCAAATTAAGCGATTAAAACCATCATACGGAGAAAAATGGCTAAATTTTAGCGCGCTTTCACAGCGTATGCGTACAAAACCAACAACTCAAACATCAAGGCATCAGGAAAAGGGGCAGTTGCAAACATTGCAAATTGCTGAAAAATAGCTATTTTCAGTCATTAGAATAACAATATAAGTTGCAGACTATAAAAAAGTTAAGTCACCTACGACAAAATAAGATAACTTTAAAGTATGGCTCCCCTACATAATAAAACAAACATGTTAAAAATTAGGCTGTCAACAAAACAAAAAGTATCGTTGTCGCAACATTCCAAACACTGGAAGTACTGTAGCACAATGTAGTTAGCGTGCTGCGTGCGACTCATGCCACATTTATTTTTGTAAGTGTGTGCCTGTTTTGTATTACTGTGGCAGTGTGAGCTGATCTGTTCAAGGCAACATGGGGGCGATAGTCGATGAAATTTTTCTGCCACCTCTCTGTACCTTCGTGATGATATGATACATTGTCGCTTTTCTTTTCTTTTGTCTAGGACCATCTTGAATTCATAATGGATGGATTACATATCCAGTAAGTGTTGCGTCCATTTTCCATTTTATACGGCTATGTGACAGATGGGTTTCAAACCCACCTAGATTTACCTAACATTCAGTTCATTTTACCTGCATAGTTGTGAAAATAGGATGATGCCTTTTCTTCTGTCTGTTACTAATAGACTGAGTTCTTGTTTTTAGAGACGTTCTGAAGATGCCCCAATACGGTGAAGTGCATCATCGACGTTAAACGATTTTGCAACCAAGACTGTTTTATTTTGAAATAATTCTAATCTAGTTACTTTAGGGCCCTGTCACAATGAAATGGAATAATTTTTAATAACGAAAGACGTGTGAGGAGCTAAATCTTAAATACAACCTAGTTCGTTACTTGTCGATATGTTGGTTCAGTATATATAATTTTTTTTTACAATGTGTTCTCTATTTGCTACTTTCTCCCTTAAAAATGTTATGAAATCATGTACGAAGACATACTCATGTTCAGTGCATAAAGCAAGAAATGACAGTTGATCTTCAAGTAAATGAAATTAGTGTTATTTACATCAATAGATTAAATAATTGGATGTCGTTCGAAAACATCATTGGAGATCAGTCACTGAATTTAGTCAAACTGTCAGTCATCTAGGAGTGTGCAGTTCACAGTGGTTGGAGTTGCACTCATAATATTAATTTAACCGTACAGAAGGCAGATGCCAGGCTGAAATCTGTTGGAATAATCCTTCTAAAGAAATGTAAAATAACTCATGTTGCCTCTTGAAGAACTCCACTTACAAATGTCTCATTGGCCTGGGATTCTTATAAAACTGGATACTTTCGTAAATTCAATAAATAAAGCAGGGAAAATGTTTGCATTTATTACCATTATGCACAAATCATCGGCACAAAATTGACAGTACTGATTTCACTGGACTTTAGCATGACTCGATAATTGGGAATTTAGATGTGGTTGACTAACCACTTTATCTCACCTCATAACGGAATCAGGCACGAGCAGTTGGAATGATGACGGCATGACATGTCGATCACCCGTTGTTTCAATGTGGTGTTGTGTCACTATTGGCTGACAACCGGCAGCTTCATGCTATGACTTTAGAGTGACACTAGGAGCAGCTAAATCAGTTTATTGTCGCTAGGTTCCTGACAAAGAGTAAAACTTATCGAGCAGTCGATGCAGTGTGCGGTGGCGGTCGTGTTTTTTCTGAATACCGCTATGTTCTAAAGTCCGATCTCTGGTGACCTACAGAAAAGGGAATCATCTCATACGATCATGCCAATTTGTTAAAGGAAAAGATAATATCACACAATGGAAATTTCTTACTAAATGCTAATTAATACGGATGGCCAAATCGAGCATGACATTATGAGTACCAAACTATGCACAAAGACATATTAATAAAAGGAGGGACCATCGAATCTATAACAGGAGCAAGTAGGCACTATAACAGTACCATTTACGAGGGTCATCCACATAGTTCCATTTGGTTATGTAAATTAAA
This sequence comes from Schistocerca piceifrons, assembly GCF_021461385.2. Classification (NCBI taxonomy): domain Eukaryota; kingdom Metazoa; phylum Arthropoda; class Insecta; order Orthoptera; family Acrididae; genus Schistocerca; species Schistocerca piceifrons. The sequence goes on from NC_060138.1 coordinate 695,497,624, forward strand.
CGCGTACAGATACAGAAAAAAATATTTCTTGTACAAAAATCTACAACTGTTTAACTACTTTTCTACATAGCTTCCGAAATTTTTTAGGCACTTGTATGGCACTAGTGTTTGTACGCCTTCTTCATAGAAGGTTGCCGCCTGTGTATTCAACCATGTGCTGACATGTTCTTTCAGCTTGTCATCATTGTTGAAGTGTTGACCACCAAGGGTAGATTTTAGGTGTAAGAAGACAAGTAAGTCGCTAGGAGCGAGGTCGGGGCTGTAAAGAGTGAAATTCCCGTAATAGTTGTTTGGTCACATTCGCCATGTGAGGTCGGGCATTACCGTGGAAAAAAAACACCACCTTTTGACAGTAATCCTCGGGGCAATTTCTTAATGGTCTCGCAGTAACCATGTGCACTGATTGTTTGGCCTCGTGGTAAGAAATCAATCAGCAAAATGCCTTTTCTGTCCCAAAAAACTGTGCACATGACTTTTCGAGGTGTCAAAATTTGCTTAGGCTTAACCTTCGTTGGGGATGAAGTGTGCCTCCATTCCATTGACTGCAGTTATGTTTCAGAGGTGTCGTACGATACCCAAGTTTCATCCCCTGTGACTATCCAAGAAAGAAGACCATCGCCTTCTTCATTGTTGCGTGTCCAAAACTGAAGTGCACTGCCCATCCGTTGTTGTTTGTGTTGTTCAGTTAGAATTTTGGGTACCCAACGTGAGCAAAGTTTTCGAAATTTCAGTTTTTCAGTGTAAGTAGGCTGTTTAGGATTTTATGTTGGTAACGCCACATAGCGCTCTGTATGAAAATCACTGTGTTGTGTGCAGTCTGTGGCTCGTTTGCTTTGTTGGAATATTTGCTACTGTAGTGTTGGGCAGTTGGTTGTGAACAGCGCGTAGCGTTGCGCAGTTGGAGGTGAGCCGCCAGCAGTGGTGGATGTGGGGAGAGAGATGGCAGAATTTTTGAGGGCGGACGATCTGGACGTGTGTCCATCAGAAAGAGTAAATTTGTAATTCTGGATATCATGAACTGATATATATTGGCGCTCGCTGTATTGCACTAGTTTGAATAACAAAGATTTTTGTGAGGTAAGTGATTCGTGAAAGGTATAGGTTATTGTTAGTTAGGGCCATTCTTCTGTAGTGATTTTTGGAAGTCAGACTGCGTTGCGTTAAAAATATTGTGTGTCAGTTTAGTGAATGTCTGAGTACGTTCAGTTTTATTCAGCTGTTTGAAAATCAAAGAACGTAGAGGTTTTCCAGCACTGTCATTTACAAAAATTTCCTAAGGGGATGTTTCATATGTCGACCCTTAGCCGAGGATACCTCACTGGAATCTTCTAATTTTTTCTTGTAGTTTGTGTAATTAATGTAGTTATTGTTTATTGCTAGAGCGTAATTGTAGAGAGAATTTCCTTTGAAGTTGTAGTTTTTCATTATTGTACAGTAAAACAGTTGTGGCATGCATGTAGAATTGCACCAAGTATTTCGCAGCTGCTATTGCAATTAATTAGATACTATTTTCAATGCTATGTTAATGTGTTTTCTTATTTTGCTCTTCAAATTGTGCTTTTCTGTGTTATCATGTGAAATATTGTGACAATAATGGCGTGAGAAAAACGTAATACTAGGCTCCAAAGTAAACTGAGAAATGACAGTGAAGACGAGAGTAGTAGTGTGTTAGCGCCACTGTGTAATGAATTAACTAATGTTGAACACAGTAATTTGGTAATTCATTTTCTGTGGCACAATTCAACAGTACACTTTACGTTTACCAAGACGAAAGAATAACAAGGGAAAGTGTGACAGGGAATAAGTCGCGCCTGCTAGACTAATGGCACGTCGAGAAGAAATGCCGCCACGGGAGCGACAGTGGTGCGAACAATGCTGATCTCTGCGGGGGTCCGGCTGTTGTTGGCTGCTGAGGTAGGGAGGACAAAGGCGGCGCGACTGATGGACGGCAGCTGTGGCCGGCCCATTGTGGCGCGTGTTGGCGTCTTACGGCCGTGCAAATCCGCGCTTTGACGCTGCTCTCACTTGGAGAGCTTCGTCTCTCGGCGTGCAGCACCCAAACAAGAGAGTGAACTCTAACAGGGTAAATAAAGGCTGCTAAAGACGTTCTACAGGAAACAATCTTAGCGCATGAACGAATTGCTGATCTTGGTTTAAAATATGTAGACGCCCCTATGCTTCAGGGCAGCGTAGTAACGATTGTGAAAAGGTTGAACACGGTATTTACGTACAGCACAATGCAAAATGAGAGAACAGGTTTCAACTAAAGACAGAAACACATTGGGCTTGTAACTGGTTAGAGGGAGGTTCAAAGGTTTATGTTCTAGCAGAAGTTATACCATACGCTCAACATGAGTACATGCGTTGCTCGAGAAACATCGAAACGATAGTCCGTTTCATTCCAGACACAAATCAACAGTTCCGTGTTTGAAACTTCCTGACAGATTAAAACTGTGTGCCGGACCGAGACTCAAACTCGGGACCTTTGCCTTTCGCGGGCAAGTGCTTTACCAACTGAGCTACCAAAACACGACTCACGCCCCATTCTCACAGCTCGCGTCCGGTTCGGCACACAGTTTTAATCTGCCAGGAATTTTCATATCAGCGCACACTCCGCTGCAGAGTGAAAATCTCATTCTGGAAACATCCCTTAGGCTGTGGCTAAGCCATGTCTCCGCAATATCCTTTCTTTCAGGAGTACTAGTTCTGCAGGTTTCGCAGGAGAGCTTCTGTAAAGTTTGGAAGGTAGGAGACGAGATACTGCCAGAAGTAAAGCTGTGAGGACGAGGGGTGAGTCGTGCTTAGGTAGCTCAGTTGGTAGAGCACTTGCCCGCGAAAGGCAAAGGTACTGAGTTCGAGTCTCCGTGCGGCACAGAGTTTAAATCTGCAAGTAAGTTTCATATCAGCGCACACTCCGCGGCAGAGTGAAAATCTCATTCTGGAAGTTCCGTGTTTATTGAATTGACAGCTTCAGCAATTCTATTTCTCAGCTTTTGAAGAGTAGCTGCCACAGGTGGGACAAAGACTTCGTCTTTTATATACCCCCACAGTAAAAAAAAATCGCAAGGTCTGGTGGCTGGGAGACCAGAAGCAATGAACAAGGTCCTGTTGTCCAACTCTTCCAATCCAACGTCGTGAATTGACGTGAAGAGAAAGCCGCACCTCTAGTGAAAGTGCGAAGGGGCGCCGTCACGCATTCAAGTGAAACCATTGGAATCTTCGTGAAGTTGAGGAAACAACTAGTTTTGCAGCATGTCGTCAAGGTATGACATTTCTCTCCATTTCCCCCGCAAAAGAGAAAGGTCCATAAACTTTCTGAACAGAAAAGGCACAAAAAACATTCAGTTTCGGTGTCTCTCTTTCATGTTTGACGACGACGCCAGGATTTTGCTATCCCAAATTCTTACATTATGAGATGTCGATACGTTCAAAGAAATGAGTCGTTCTGAAAATGTGTCCTTTGTCATATCGTCTGCAGCTCGTGGTCGTGCGGTAGCGTTCTCGCTTCCCACGCCCGGGTTCCCGGGTTCGATTCCCGGCGGGGTCAGGGATTTTCTCTGCCTCGTGATGACTGGGTGTTGTGTGATGTCCTTAGGTTAGTTAGGTTTAAGTAGTTCTATGTTCTAGGGGACTAATGACCATAGATGTTAAGTCCCATAGCGCTCAGAGCCATTTTTTCTTTGTCATATCCTGGAGAACTGAAATGCAAAATTCGTACCTTCTGTTACCGTCGCCGGGGTGCAGTTACTTCAATAACTGAGACCTGTAACGCTTTGTATTCAGGTGGCGTTTCAGAACACGCCACACCGTCGTTTGAGGAAGCTTAAGTTCCTGTCCTGCTTGTATTGTGGACTTTGAGGGATCCACGTGAACGGATCTCGGATATGCTCGACATTTCCATCAGACAGTGGTTGACCAGTGCTCTTCCCTTTGCATATGCAACCAGATTCCAAGAATTCTGTATGCCAGTCCAAATCTGCTTGCGCAGAGGCGGTTTATTGCTGACTCGACGGTGAGATGCACGTTGCATACAACAGTTGATTGACTTCGCACAAATTTCAATACACAAAATGTTTTCTCCTGTTGTGTAGTCGCCATGTTGCTACAAACAAACAACAGAGCTGCGGTGTAAAAACTTGGAACCTTCCTATATCCAATGACATGCACAATGTGTTCCTGTCTTTTATAGTTTGTCTGTAACAAAACAGAAATCTGTTCTTTCTTTCTGAATCACTCAGTACTGTTGATCATTAAATTTGCAACACAATAAAATTTGCATGCAACGAACGTCAAATGGTCATGAAGTGTACCAGTTGCTTGGAAATGCAGATGATTAGCATCTCGGAACTAATGCACGAAGCAGGTAGGGATAACCTATTTTGTTTATAAGGAAAAATCACGCAGCAGGTTTCTCATTTTGCGATATCATTTCAGTGATAGTTCATGAGATACGACTCTGGTATAACACGTGTGAGAAGAAAAAACGTGTAACAGCACACTGATTGGATTGTGGGTTGTCGAGATAGTGGATTAACATTCCGCAATGTTACTGCTCACATGGCAGGGATGCGATGACTGCTATGCGAATTGGAATCAACGGGTTTAGGAGGGCCACATTCAACTCCATGCAACATCTCAGCAGCACTCTGCAATGGTGATCTACAAGAAAGACATATTATTCACTCGGACATTCAGGACCGTACATGTACACCTTATACTAGGAGTGAGGAAATAGTATGATTCGTACCAAGATAAATATTTACATGTTCGGTGCGATGACGAGTGAACCACTGTGAACCGTCAGCGACTATTGTTGTCGCTTCCCTTGGCGCAGTAGAAGAGGGGGGGAGGGGGGGCACAGCCATTGGTGGGCCTAGCGATAACACTGATCACAGAAGTACCACCATGCCATCTTTTCGGAAGAGTCCCGATTCTTTGTACAGCACCAAGATTGACATACCTGCATATGAAGACTCTGATTGGAATAAGCGCTCTATTATCACGTTCGTCATTGTCATAGGGGACTAGTACATGTCGTGTTGGTATGGGGTGTCACTGGGTATACAGCGATCACCTCTGATTCACATAGACTATAATTTGGACTCACCTGACTGTGCACTGTTGTAGAAGATTCCATGACGTTGTCTTTCAGCAAGACAACACAAGTACGCACGTTGTCCTGACCTACCTCTATACAGAGAGTTTTCGACAGTTGCCCCGGCCAATATTTTCTCCAGATATCTCAACCACTGAAAACAACTGTTCACGGACTGCAGCCATCAGTCAACAGCCACAACAACTGAGGAGCCCTGGCATGGAGTCGAAGCTCGTGGAATGACATGCCCTTTATCTGTCACTCAAAATCAGTGTAATCGCTACCCATCCAGGATAAAGCTATAGCTACTGCCACAGGTGGCAGTTTTTGTACTAAATTTAGCAGCGTGTATACCCATAAATCAAGTAAAAAATTAAATTAAGTATTTTCCCTACTGTATTGTATATGCACAATAAGAAAAAAATTGTTATTTACTTCCTTCCCTGGTCTTACGATTTTAATAAACAACATTGTAATTATAGTCACATCGCAGGACCTTTCCTAGCTAATCAATTAATTGACAACACGAAGTTGTTCAAAAGGAACCTAGGATCCATTCGGTAACGCAAAACAAAGCAATGATTTAAACTCCGGACACATTCTTAAATACCTTCCAAGAAAGTCTGTAACATCCTTAAAAACTTTGAGATGTCCCGACGACGGTTTTATAATTCCAGTATGCCTTATACGTTTTGACACTACGTCATTATCAAAGGAAAATGCTTAATGTCATTACTATGTGTCAGCAAAAACTTATCAAAACGGATATATAGCATCTTATCAATATTTCTTCCCATCAAGCAAGTGCAAAGTCAGTTCATCTCAAAGTGGAAGTGCATCCAATTGGCTAGTACCTTTTGTCTCACAATCCTTTTGCGCAAGTTGTAGCCGAACCTGCAAATGTATTAGAATTGTACCGCCATAAGATTTGAAAGCTGTTATTGCCAGATCACAGTTTAATCATCTCCTCTAATCTGCGTTTGTTTATAATGAGTGTTACGAAAACAAAGTCTGACGTTCATTTCGACGCGTTCGCATTAAACAAGATAACAACGTGCGCAGCCAGCAGATACGAGAAACCAGACTAGGACTGTTTTCTTGCTTTATGTTAGAGGTGTCTGTATTTCAGATGTACCATAGCAGAGGTGTCGCACAATTAGAGATACATATAATGTACATCCCACAACCCCGCCTCCCCCCCCCCCCCACCCCATGAACCATGGACCTTGCCGTTGGTGGGGAGGCTTGCGTGTCTCAGCGATACAGATAGCCGTAGGTGCAACCACAACGGAGGGGTATCTGTTGAGAGGCCAGACAAACGTGTGGTTCCTGAAGAGGGGCAGCAGCCTTTTCAGTACTTGCAGGGGCAACAGTCTGGATGATTGACTGATCTGGCCTTGTAACACAAACCAAAACGGTCCTGCTGTGCTGCCGACCGGTGTGGCCGAGCGGTTCTAGGCGCGTCAGTCTGGAACAGCGCGACCGCTACGGACGCAGGTTCGAATCATGCCTCGGGCATGGATGTGTGTGATGTCCTTAGGTTAGTTAGGTTTAAGTAGTTCTAAGTTCTAGGGGACTGATGACCTTCGCTGTTAAGTCCCATAGTGCTCAGAACCATTTGAACCATCTTGCTGTGCTGGTACTGCGAACGGCTGAAAGCAAGGGGAAACTAGAGCCGTAATTTTTCCCGAGGGCATGCAGCTTTACTGTATGGTTAAATGATGATGGCGTCCTCTTGGGTAAAATATTCCGGAGGTAAAATAGTCCCCCATTCAGATCTCCGGGCGGGGACTACTCGAGAGGACGTCGTTATCAGGAAATAGAAAACTGGCGTTCTACGGATCGAAGCGTGGAATGTCAGATCCCTTAATCGGGCTGGTAGATGAGAAAATTTAAAAAGGGAAATGGATAGGCTAAAGTTAGATATAGTGGGAATTAGTGAAGTTCGGTGGCAGGAAGAACAAGACTTTTGGTCAGGCGAATACAGGGTTATAAATACAAAATCAAATACGGGTAACGCAGGAGTAGGTTCAATAATGAATTAAAAAGTAGGAATGCGGGTAAGCTACTACAAACAGAATAGTGAACGCATTACTGTGGCCAAGATAGACACGAAGCCCACGCCTACTGCGGTAGTACAAGTTTATATGCCAACTACCTCTGCAGATGACGAAGAAATTGAAGAAATGTATGATGAGATAAATGAAATTATTCAGATAATGAAGGGAGACGAAAATTTAATAGTCATGGGTGACTGGAATTCGGTAGTAGGAAAATGGAGAGAAGGAAACGTAGTAGGTGAATATGGACTTGGGGGGAAGAAATGAAAGAGGAAGCCGCCTGGTAGAATTTTGCACAGAGCACAACTTAATCATAGCTAACACTTGGTTCAAGAATCATAAAAGAAGGTTGTATACATGGAAGAAGCCTGGAGATACGGACAGGTTTCAGATAGATTATTGGTAAGACATATTTAGGAACCAGGTTTTAAATTGTAAGACATTTCCAGGGGCAGATGTGGACTCTGACCACAATCTATTGGTTATGATCTGTAGATTAAAACTGAAGAAACTGCAAAAAGGTGGGAATATGAGGAGATGGAACCTGGATAAACTGACTAAACCAGATGTTGTACAGAGTTTCATGGAGAGCATAAGGGAGCAATTGACAGGAATGGGGGAAAGAAATACAGTAGAAGAAGAATGGGTAGCTTTGAGAGATGAAGTAGTGAAGGCAGCATAGGATCATGTAGGTAAAAAGACGAGGGTTAGTAGAAATCCTTGGGTAACAGAAGAAATATTGAATTTAATTGATGAAAGGAAAAAATATAAAAATGCAGTAAATGAAGCAGGCAAAAAGGAATACAAACGTCTCAAAAATGAGATCGACAGGAAGAGCAAAATGCCTAAGCAGGGATGGCTACAGGACAAGTGTAAGGATGTAGAGGCTTATCTCACTAGGGGTAAGATAGATACTGCCTACAGGAAAATTAAAGACACCTTTGGAGAAAAGAGAACAACTTGTATGAATATCAAGAGCTCAGATGGAAACCCAGTTCTAAGCAAAGAAGGGAAAGCAGAAGGGTGATGGAGTATATAGAGGGTCTATACAAGGGCGATATACTTGAAGACAATATTATGGAAATGGAAGAGGATGTAGATGAAGATGAAATGGGAGATACGATACTGCGTGAAGAGTTTCACAGAGCACTGAAAGACCTGAGTCGAAACATGGCCCCGGGCATAGACAACATTCCATTACAACTACTGACAGCCTTGGGAGAGCCAGTCCTGACAAAACTCTACCATCTGGTGAGCAAGTTATATCCGACAGGTGAAATTCCCTCAGAATTCAAGAAGAATATAATAATTCCAATCCCAAAGAAAGCAGGTGGTGACAGATGCGAAAATTGTCGAACTATCAGTTTAATAAGTCACGGCTGCAAAATACTAATGCGAATTCTTTACAGACGAATGGAAAAACTAGTAGAAACCGACGTCGGGGAAGATCAGTTTGGATTCCGTAGAAATATTGGAACACGTGAGGCAATACTGACCTTACGACTTATCTTAGAAGCTAGATTAAGGAACAGCAAACCTACGTTTCTAGCATTTGTAGACTTAGCGAAAGCTTTTGACAATGTTGGCTGGAATACTCTCTTTGAAATTCTGAAGGTGGCTGGGGTAAAATACAGGGAGCGAAAAGCTATTTACAATTTGTACAGAAACCAGATGGCAGTTACAAGAGTCGAGGGACACGAAAGGGAAACAGTGTTATTCAATCTGTATATTGAGCAAGCAGTGAAGGAAACAAAAGAAAAATTTGGAGTAGGTATTAAAATCCATGGAGAAGAAATAAAAACTTTGAGTTTCGCCGATGACATTCTAATTTTGTCAGAGACAGCAAAGGACTTGGAAGAGCAGTTGAACGGAATGGATAGTGTCTTGCAAGGAGGATATAAGATGAACACCAACAAGAGCAAAACGAGGATAATAGAATGTAGTCTAATTAAGTCGGGTGATGCTCAGGGAATTAGATTAGGAAACCAGACACTTAAAGTAGTAAAGGAGTTTTGCTATTTGGGGAGCAAAATAACTGATGAGGGTCGAAGTAGAGAGGATATAAAGTGTAGACTGGCAATGGCAATGAAGGCATTTCCGAAGAACAGAAATTTGATAACATCGAGTATAGATTTAAGTCTCAGGAAGTCGTTTCTGAAAATATTTGTATGGAGTGTAATCATGAATGGAAGTGAAACATGACCTATAAATAGTTTGGACAAGAAGAGCATAGAAGCTTTTGAGATGTGGTGCTACAGAAGAATGCTGAAGATTAGATGGGAAGATCACATAACTAATGAGGAGGTACTGCATAGGATTGGGGAGAAGAGAAGTTTGTGGCACAACTTGACTAGAAGAAGGGATCGGTTGGTAGGACATGTTCTGAGGCATCAAGGGATCCCCAATTTAGTACTGGAGGGCAGCGTGGAGGGTAAAAATCGTAGAGGGAGACCAAGAGATGAATACACTACGCAGATTCAGAAGGATGTAGGTTGCAGTAGGTACTGGGAGATGAAGAAGCTTGCACAGGATAGAGTAGCATGGAGAGCTGCAACAAACCAGTCTCAGGACTGAAGACCACAACAACAACTACATAATGTACATCGACATCACACAGACGTGTATCACCCAAAAAATGCACTGCTGCCGGCCGCTGGTTACAACCACAACATGGCATAATTTGTGAAGAAAACATGGTTCTACTGGCGCCTCGACCTGCTAACACCGCATCATTAAAGAAGCAAGTTCCTGGGCTTCTGCGGCCTCAGTCAGCTTCCGCAAATGTCTTCTTGGTATAGCACGCAGTATCATACTTTAAAGTCAACCTATCCCATTTTATAACTGTTTGTTGCAAGTGTCCTCCACAACCTCATGCAATACAACTATGGCAATGCCATTTGCACGCTTCGAAGTTGACTTCCCCCGTAATTCATAATCAAAACTATTGCAAAATTCGGAATATCGTTGGATACTGTCCATGGAAAGAGGAAAACAGGTTCTTCATCAGTACTGTTTGATCGATGATGTGGCCCATCAGCACATGCGTAACAAAACAACTGGACTACTACTCTATCCTTTTATTCCTCCGTTAACCCCAGTTCTTGTATTTTCTTTCACAGACATTGACTGAAGTGAAAACTGCAGTTGGGAACGGGCGTCTCAGGCAGCAGGTTTTCATAGGTCAAATGGCTCTGAGCACTATGGGACCTAACATCTATGGTCATCAGTCCCCTAGAAGTTAGAACTACTTAAACCTAACTAACCTAACGACGTCACACAACACCCAGTCATCATGAGGCAGAGAAAATCCCTGACCCCGCCGGGAATCGAACCCGGGCGCGAGAAGCGAGAACGCTACCGCACGACCACGAGCTGCGGACGCAGGTTTTCATAGCTTTAATTGTGACCATTTCAAAAACTAGCACTGCATTTTTCTATAAGCACCCAGGAACCTTATTTTTCAGTCCAGAAAAAAAATTTAAATACGTATTTTGACTTTTGTGTGGGAGGAGGGCAAATAAAATAGTAAATACATTCGTCTCTCCTTTACTTCCAGTGTCAAAATGTGTGTTGTATAGTTGTTTCAACTGTTTCGAACAACTGTCTCACGTTTCCTTCATAAGAACAGTCACATTTTCATACAAAATTCTCTCCTTTTCTTCAAACTGAACTTTACGATTCCTTAAAAAATTACCTGCAGTTAATTTCAAAATGTGTTTGCTGTTGAATCTCTGAACTAATGTCAGAGTTGTGGGCCTTTCCAATAGCTTCCATCCTTGCTCTAAACAGTGCTCATGGAGTTCTCGTCCTTTAGCATATTTGTGACGAAATATAAAACTTTATCCTCCAAATCTTGAAATTCTTCTTTAAAAATTTCGAAAACAGGCATTATCTTTTCATCATCGACTCCTTTCTTACAGTTATGAATTCGTTTCTTCATCTATAAATATGCCTCATGAGGCGGGCTAGAATGTTGCTCATCAGCCATGATTCTGTCATTTGCACTTTTTAAACGGCCTTGGCATTTTTTGCGTTCGTAAATGATGCACAACCAGCCGATTCCGTATCACTTTTCTGTGCCATTACCATCATTGAGAAGGCACTACTTTCCTTTCATTAGTAGGGGGGCCAACATGGACGCGACCCCACATTCCATTGTTGCCAGATGTATCCAAAATGTCGGCAAAGACGTCATCCAAGATACCGGCCGTGACGTCACAGAAACACTTCCTGTGACGTCACCCAAGATGGCGGCCATGATGTCACAGACACCCAACCAGTGAAGTGAATCAAGATTGGCTACTGCATTAATCACGTCATTCGACTTCATATGGGTAAGAAACGGTGTTCACTATACTTTCAACTACTTTTCAAGGTCCAGACCGCCACCTCTTCCTATGAAGCGCCGCTGAGTGTGTATTGTGGCAGTAAAGAAAGGTCACTTGGGCTTTCGCTACCAACCTACAAAAATTGTTGCAAACGAAGTTCACCACCACTAACCTAACCCTCCAGGGCGCAACTTCTTCGTAGGGGTTGCTGGTAAAAGGACTCAGCCCACACTAGGCTAATGGAGAGAGGAAGGAATGTACTATATTTATTTGGGCGCAATTTATTAAAGGAAGGAGTCTGTATATCACAGAACACACACTCTGACATGCCCCCCCCCCTCCCCCACCCCTACAGCATACAGACCAGCAAACTACTACTACATAACCCATGTATAAGGCTCTACACACATGCTTGCTAATTTTAAACTGTCAAAAATAACGCACTGCACAGCATCCAGACATGCAAACCACTCTTAAATAATGCAATACATTTACACCCAGATAGCCAAACTGATTATGGTCGAAGTAGAGAGGATATAAAATGTAGACTGGCAATGGCAAGGAAAGGGTTTCTGAAGAAGATAAATTTGTTAACATCGAGTATCGTTTTAAGTGCCAGGAAGTCGTTTCTGAAAGTATTTGTGTGGAGTGTAGCCATGTATGGAAGTGAAACATGAATCATAACTAGTTTGGACAAGAAGAGAATAGAAGCATCCGAAATGTGATGCTACAGAAGAATGCTGAAGATTAAATGGGTAGATCACACAACTAATGAGGAGGTATTGAATAGAATTGTGGAGGAGTTTGTGGCACAACGTGACTAGAAGAAGGTATCGGTTGGTAGGACATGTTCTGAGATATCAGGGGATCACCAATTTAGTACTGGAGAGCAGCGTGGAGGGTAAAAATCGTAAAGGGAGACCAAGGGATGAATACACTAAGCAGATTCAGAAGGATGTAGGTTGCGGTAGCTACTGGGAGATGAAGAAGCTTGCACAGGATAGAGTAGCATGGAGAGCTGCTTCAAACCAGTCTCTGGACTGAAGACAACAACAACAACAACAACAACAACAACAGCCAAACAACTCCTAAATTGTCAAAATAATAATCCATCTAAAACACTCTGCTTCCTAATCATGAACTATCTAAATCATGCACCACTCTTTATTTAAACTATTAGAAGTAGCGCCACTACCAAGTGTATTCGCCACTGAGTCCATAGCCCAACTGACTTAGTTCATATTGATGCCACTAGAGGATGCTGTCGTGACGTCAGGTGGTGACGCAAGTACCATAATCTAAGATTGCGCCACCTAGTGGCTTCACCACGAGCTCCAGACCCCTACTGGCTTCATACATTTCGTCGCCACTAGACGACGCCACCATGACACCCACTGATGACGCAAGTACAGTTATCCATGATGGTGGGAAACTGTGTGTTCTCCACGAGGTCTAATACCCAGTACCACCAGCAGAGGACGCAGTCACGCGTCTCCTGACGTAAACCAAGATGGTTAGGGAAAATGGTGGCAAGACAATGCAGCCTGCTCTGGGCTGCTGGGGAGAGTAAGGATTGCCAGCACTATTTATTTTGAAACAACTTATTTATTATGGTACTTGCGTCACCACCTGACGTCACGACAGCATCCTCTAGTGGCACTGATATGAACTAAGTCAGTTGGGCTATGGACTCAGTGGCGAATACACTTGGTAGTGGGCCTACCTCTAATAGTTTAAATAAAGACTTGTGTATGATTTAGATAGTTGATTGACGATTAGGAAGCAGTGAGTTTTAGATGAATTATTATTTTGACAATTTAGTAGTAGTTTGGCTATCTGGATGTAAATGTATTGCATTATTTATGAGTGGTTTGCATGTCTGGATGCTGTGCAGTGCGTTATTTTTGACAGTTTACAATTAGCAAGCATGTGTGTAGAGCCTTATACATGAGTTATGTAGTAGTAGTTTGCAGGTCTGTATGCTGTAGGAGGGGGGGGGGGGGGGGCATGTCAGAGTGTGTGTTCTGTGATATATATATACTCCTTCCTTTAATAAATTGCGCCCAAATAAATATAGTACATTCCTTCCTCTCTCCATCAGCCTAGTGTGGGCTGAGTCCTTTTACCAGCAACCCCTACAAAGAAGTTGCACCCTGGAGGCTTAGGTTAGTGGTGATGAGCTTCACTTGCAAAAATTTTCTTAGGTTGGTAGCGAAAGCCCAAGTGACCTTTCTTTACTGCCAGAATTCAAACTCGGCGGCGGTTCATAGGAAGAGGTGGCGGTCTGGACCTTGAAAAGTAGTTGAAACTAGGTAGTTGAAAGAATAGTGAACACCGTTTCTTACCCATATGTAGTTGAATGGCGTGACTAATGCCAATAGGAGGGTAGCGACTAGGGGTGGGGGTGCTAGGTCATGAATAAACACCGCACTGATAGTGGGAAAATATGGAACTTCTCATTTGATCATTGGATATTGAAATTATAAGTTGAATTATCGAATATGTTTAAAATTGAAACGGAATTAAGTACTTAGGTAATTGATAGGTTAGATGTGCAATGTGGAACTATGTTGCTATGGAGCTCGCAGTGAAGACAGTGGGTGCTGTCATATTGAATACCGGTACTTGCGTCATGATCTGACATGGTGGCGCTCTTTGGTGGCGAGGATATGTATTTATCCCACCATTTTCCTAGGTTTGATGCATTATCATGTTGGAATTGGAACTTCCTATTTTCTGAGGGAGAGTGGGATTAGGTTAGTGGTGATAGTGCAATAGACCTCCTTCCCGCCAAAATTCAAACTTCCACCCAAAATCCGCCATCTTGATAGACGTCACTGGGGGTGTGCCTGTGACGTCACAGCCATCTTATTGGATGACGTCACAGGGGCTGTGTCTGTGACGTCACGGCCGCCATCTTGGATACATCTGGCAACAATGGAATGTGGGGCCGTGTCTTTGTTGCCCACCTACTTTCGATGTTGTAATTATTGCCATTATTGTCAGTGTGTAGAACGCAAGTACAGAGGATGGCCAAAAATATGGAAACACCAAAAACACGACACATTACCATGCATAATCATCCTCACAAAACCAGTCTTGGATGACGCAAGCTGTATGAACAAGTGTCCTGACGTCTTAGAACACAGTATCGCAATTGGGGAAGACTACTGTACCATGAAATGGAACTGATTAGGCCAAATGGTCACATAATCGTTTGCAGTAATGCGTCCTTGCGGAGCACACGGAATACCACGACATGGCAGCCCGTATCATCAACGAACACCCACTGTGTTTCACTCTTGGGATGTAAACTTGACTACATGTTGGAAACAGTGTGAAACAATACTCACCAAATGGGTTTCTTCCACTGCCCCACAGTCCAGATTTTATGGCTTCGGCAGAACGTTTTCCTGTAAGGGGCATTTGCATCACTGAGTGGTTTTGTAATTGCAACTCGCCTTCCAATTCCCTGCTTACAGAGCTCCCTTCTTGTTGTTTTGGTGCTGACAGGGTCCGTGAGAGTGACGCTGAGCTATGCGGTCATTCTTGCAGCTATACCACCTATTTTTCGTCGCAATATTCTTCAATGGTCATGATCACTCAACACACATCTCCTCCTTGCTCTGTCTTAGCAGATGTTTTTCCGCTTTTCGTTGTCGACGGGACGTTAAACACTAACCACCACCACCTACACTACAGACGCATACTAAGAATCACCCTACAGCCCAGGTAATCGATGCCAATATATGCTATCACAGCTGAATGAATAAAAATGTGTCACAATTCTAATTACACTTCGAAATTGTCGTTAAAAAACCAGGTTATAATGCAGCACATGTAATGGGGAAAATTGTCGTCCTAAAACACTACAGAGGAGGCAGTAGTTGAACGTGCGTTGTCCTCCATGTACAATCACGAACTGCCGAAAATCGAGGCCCTGTCTCCACCTAAGGAATGGAAGGACCGAGGGAGGGAGCTACTCCACCAGCCGCCTCACGACATGTTCTGGCCACTGTCTGCCTCGAGATGCTGGTCCTTCACCAGCACAAAAGGAGGTATAGTTAACTAAACAATAGTAGATAAAAGGACGGCCTTCCCAAATGCAGCCGGCCGGAGTGGTCGGCGGTTCTAGGCGCTACAGTCTGGAGCCGAGCGACCGCTACGGTCTCAGGTTCGAATCCTGCCTCGGGCATGGATGTGTGTGATGTCCTTAGGTTAGTTAGGTTTAAATAGTTCTAAATTCTAGGCGACTGATGACCTCAGAAGTTAAGTCGCATAGTGCTCAGAGCAATTTGAACCATTTGAACCCAAATGCATCTTGGCCGTCTAAGGTATAGTGACACAGCCACCCTTAATGGTTAGGGAGGCGCAGCTCGGGCGACGAGCTGTCGCAGACTACACAGGACCTTAACGCCTCCAATAGGCCCCTCGTCCTGGGATGGAAAAAACTTTTGTTCAGTGTCACGTAGGACACTCCAGCTGAGACCAGGGCAGAGCTGCGGTCTCGTAGAGAAGTCCATTTTCATTTAGTTTTATGAGCAAAATCGGTGTGTTTTTTTTTTAATTTGACTGCACTCGCCTCGCATTATTTTGTGATGCCTAGTGAAGTGTACTGCCACCAATCACAAATGATTAGTGCAGACATACCCTCCCTGCGTAAAATCACCAAACAAAAAAAAAAAAAAAAACCTGCGACTCTTTTGATGCAAAACCTACTGATCACTACGGAATGTCCTCGTAATTTCGAAATTACGTTGATCATGAGAGTCACTTTCCACAGTGAGTAAGTTTTGTTTTTTCTGTAGGCGGATTACACTCACCAAGTAGGTCAAATGAGAATCCGTGGAGGGAACACGATGGTTTGTGTCAGTGCATTCCATGCATAGCTTCCACCACCAAGATCACACAATTTTTCCATGACTAAGAAATCATTGTGAGCCACTGAGTAACTAGAAACCTATCCCATCTGCGAAGACCTTTACGTGAAAACTCGAAAAAAATAAAGGAAACTGATATTTCCAGTCGCGAATACCGATGTCGACGATATAACAGAATCCCAATCATCCTTATACTTTACTAAGTCAACTCAGGTGTTTCTTTTGTCTAGAGAACCAGCAAATGTGTCCTCCACCCGTCTTTCATCTGCTAGATGCACTCAACACATACCACAATCGATCTTCACTCAACCAAATAAAGACGGGAAATGTGAAGAAGCAGCAATCGGACAATTTATTTGGCAGGGAATAATGGTCCAGCGCAAACACATATCCATATTGGATCTTATCAAATTTCCAAGTGACCTCGAAAGCTGTCCCACACACACTATGTATTAGTCCGCTATTCGGCCGTCTAGGGGACGACATGGGTAAGTCGACTACATTCCTGCACCTCAACAGGCCTCTCCATTTGGACGACTCCTGCCGTTAACAGAAACGTGAATCATTCTCGCCACAGGCGACTGCCGCCGCGCCAAGTACGCACAGACAGAATCATCCTATGAAATCGGTCAAATATATATTTGATAGCTATACTTACAAATAACGTTACGATTGGGGTCTCAGTTGAACGACATTCGACTCAGCGAGGTATCGGAAAAACGCCCTGCTGACGGCTGTGGCTCTGGAAATACAAATATCTACAATTCTTATGACATGACATACTTTTCCCTTTGCTATCACAGTATTCCAAGTCATTCCATACCTTCCTTACGACTGTACATAGTCATTTCCTTTGCACATGTTGGAACACAAACACATACTTTAGAAGTCTGATGCTCAAGGCGAACGTATCGCGCATCCTCTCTTGCCAAGTATGATACTTCGTCAATAACGGATTGGGGACTGAAAATCAACGATGGGTTGACATGTCTCATAAGTTTCTTTGCGAGTGTTACCACTGTGTCTTAGAGAGGCGTAATCGTCTTACAAAGCGCTAGATGTTAAAAAACACAACCATTTTACCATCACAAGCGGTCTTGGCTCTACAAGTGCATGCAAGTACCCATGATAAAAACTATACTGACTTTATAAATCTATGCATGGCAGTACCTCTGAATGAAGTGTTTTTTTTTCCAGACAAACACCATGACCGTGAATATAAACGGTGATCCTTTGGTGCAGAGCCGGGTGGAGGGTCTGAATCAGAGGCTCAGACGGTTTTGCGACCGTGTTGGCTGCAGATTCTTTGACTTGCGCCATAGGGTGGTAGGGTTTCTGGTTCCGCTGAGTAGGTCAGGAGTTCACTACACTCAGCTGACGGCTACACGGGTAGCGGAGGCTGTGTGGCGTGTACTGGGCGGTTTTTTAGGTTAGAAGGCCTCGGGAAATTACGGGGTGGGCTGCAATCTCAAAGGGTGCATGGCAAATACAGGACGTGCTTGGATAAAGGAACAGTCGGAATTGTAGTTGTAAATTGTTGTAGTTGTGCTGGGAAAGACCCTGAGCTACAAGCACTAATAGAAAGCACAGAAGCTGAAATCGTTATAGGTACACAAAGCTGGCTAAAGCCTGAAATAAGTTCTGCAGAAATTTTTACGAAGTCTCAGACGGTGTTCAGGAAAGATATATTAGGCAGAATGGGTGGTGGAGTGTTTGTGTCTGTCAGTAGTGGTTTATCTTGTAGTGAAGTCGAAGTAGATACTCCTTGCGGATTGGTATGGGTGGAGGTTATACTTAACAGCCGAACTAAGTTAATAAATGGCTCCTTCTACCGACCCCCAGACTCCGATGATATAGTTGCTGAACAGTTCAGAGAAAATTTGAGTCTCGTAACAAATAAATACCCCACTCATACGGTTATAGTTGGTGGGGACTTCAACCTTCCCTTGATATGTTGGCAAAAATACTTGTTCAAAACCGGTGGTAGGCAGAAAACATCTTCCGAGATTGTCCTAAATGCTTTCTCCGAAAATTATTTCGAGCAGTTAGTCCACGAACCCACGCGAATTGTAAATGGTTGCGAAAACACACTTGACCTCTTAGCCACAAACAATCCAGAGCTAATAGAGAGCATCATGACTGATACAGGGATTAGTGATCACAAGGTCGTTGTAGCTAGGCACAATACCGTTTCTTCCAAATCCACCAGAAATAAACGCAAAATAATTTTATTTAAAAAAGCGGATAAAGTGTCACTAGAAGCCTTCCTAAGAGAATCTCCATTCCTTCCGAACTGACTATGCAAATGTAGACGAGATGTGGCTCAAATTCAAAGATATAGTAGCAACAGCAGTTGAGAGATTCATACGTCATAAATCGGTAAGGGATGTAACTGATCCCCCATGGTACACAAAACAGGTCCGAACGCTGTTGCAGAGGCAACGGAAAAAGCATGCGAAGTTCAGAAGAACGCGAAATCCCGAAGATCGGCTAAAATTTACAGACGCGCGAAATTTGGCACGGACTTCAATGCGAGATGCCTTTAATAGGTTCCACAACGAAACATTGTCTCGAAATTTGGTAGAAAATCCGAAGAAATTCTGGTCGTATGTAAAGTACACAAGCGGCAAGACGCAGTCAATACCTTCGCTGCGCAGTGCCGATGGTACTGTTACCGACGACTGTGCCGCTAAAGCGGAGTTATTGAACGCAGTTTTCCGAAATTCCTTCACCAGGGAAGACGAATGGAATATTCCAGAATTTGAAACACGAACAGCTGCTAGCATGAGTTTCTTAGAAGTAGATACCTTAAGGGTTGCGAAGCAACTCAAATCGCTTGATACGGGCAAGTCTTCAGGTCCAGATTGTATACCGATTAGGTTCCTTTCAGATTACGCTGATACAATAACTCCCTACTTAGCAATCATATACAACCGCTCGCTCACCGATAGATCTGTACCTACAGATTGGAAAGTTGCGCAGGTCGCACCAGTGTTTAAGAAGGGTAGTAGGAGTAATCCATCGAACTACAGACCTATATCATTGACGTCGGTTTGCAGTAGGGTTGTGGAGCACATACTGTATTCAAACATTATGAATCACTTCGAAGGGAACTATCTATTGCTACGTAATCAGCATGGTTTCAGAAAACATCGTCCTTGTGCAACGCAGCTGCTCTTTATTCGCACGAAGTAATGGCCGCTATCGACAGGGGATCTCAGGTTGATTCCGTTTTTCTGGATTTCCGGAAAGCTTTTGGCACCGTTCCTCACAAGCGACTTCTAATCAAGCTGCGGGCCTATGGGGTATCGTCTCAGTTGTGCGACTGAATTCGTGATTTCCTGTCAGGAAGGTCGCAGTTCGTAGTAATAGACGGCAAATCATCGAGTAAAACAGAAGTGATATCAGGTGTTTCCCAGGGAAGCGTCCTGGGACCTCTGCTGTTCCTGATCTATATAAATGACCTGGGTGACAATCTGAGCAGTTCTCTTAGGTTGTTCGCAGATGATGCTGTAATTTACCGTCTAGTAAGGTCAACCGAAGACCAGTATCAGTTGCAAAGCGATTTAGAAAAGATTGCTGTATGGTGTGGCAGGTGGCAGTTGACGCTAAATAACAAAAAGTGTGAGGTGATCCACATGAGTTCCAAAAGAAATCCGTTGGAATTCGATTACTCGATAAATAGTACAATTCTCAAAGCTGTCAATTCAACTAAGTACCTGGGTGTTAAAATTACGAACAACTTCAGTTGGAAAGACCACATAGATAATATTGTGGGGAAGGCGAGCCAAACTTGCGTTTCATTGGCAGGACACTTAGAAGATGCAACAAGTCCACTAAAGGGACAGCTTACACTACACTCGTTCGTCCTCTGTTAGAATATTGCTGTGCGGTGTGGGATCCTTACCAGGTGGGATTGACGGAGGACATCGAAAGGGTGCAAAAAAAGGGCAGCTCGTTTTGTATTATCACGTAATAGGGGAGAGAGTGTGGCAGATATGATACGCGAGTTGGGATGGAAGTCATTAAAGCAAAGACGTTTTTCGTCGCGGCGAGATCTATTTACGAAATTTCAGTCGCCAACTTTCTCTTCCGAATGCGTAAATATTTTGTTGAGCCCAACCTACATGATCATCAAAATAAAATAAGAGAAATCAGAGCTCGAACAGAAAGGTTTAGGTGTTCGTTTTTCCCGCGCGCTGTTCGGGAGTGGCATGGTAGAGAGATAGTATGATTGTGATTCGACGAACCCTCTGCCAAGCACTTAAATGTGAATTGCAGAGTAGTCATGTAGATGTAGTAGATGTAGATGTAGATGTAGACTAACAGTGCGGTTTCATGTCGCCGACGGTGCAACCTCGTAATAAAATAGGTATTACTCCAGTATTTGTAACACATTCTGTCCTGATACCACGTCAGAGTTTCGGTGATATATCGACTGGGCTATAGGCGATGGTAGGTTGAGCAGGATCACAAACAGGAGTAGATGGTGTCCCGATTGAGGTTCGTAAGAAATGTACACTAGTTTTTCAGATCACTAGTGCTACGCTTTCTGTAGCAGTGCTGTCTGGGATTTGTAATCAAGTCTTTCCCTTCAACCACATACATGCGTTGGATCCTACGGAGAAGTCCTTGAATGATGATCATATTTCTGGAACTTTCATATCGAGAAATGAGTCACCCTTCTCGAACCTGTCTGCTACAGTAAAATTCCGACGTGTTTTTGGGTAGGTCCTATGCATCTCGCAACTGCCGCTCAGACTCTGTGCTACCATCCCTGCAGCTTCGCACATATGATCGTCCCAATGTAAGTTAGAACTGAGCAGAAGCTGGAGAAAGCCATATCTTCCACTTTCTCCAGCCCATATAGAAACAAGCTAAGCTGAGTTACTGCGACAGAACTTTGTTTTGACCATTCGATACAAACAGAAACTGGGAAATCAATGAGGATTTTGCTACTGCACTGTGGTGCATCCCCAAACTACATACACTTACTACAGATCCGTGTCCCTCAGGGCCATTCACGTCTATCACCCCAACATGCTGTCTTCGTTATTCTGCACCATCCAACAGAGAAACGTCAGAAACTATAAAAGCTCCACTAACTTCATCCAATAGAGAACACGACAAGACTTTTACTGCATCTCTCTCTTCCCATATATCGAAAACAAATATTGCATGTGTGCTGGTATCGAGCACGTGACAAACCTATTAATACACAGGCATTTCCTTGCAGAGACCAGTTTAAGTTTCGTCACCTATACTGTAGGAGGATGGCCCTATCACACAGACTATACCGTAAGTCGCAAGATATGCTCCCTGTGACCTTGTGTCATTGTTTGAAACATTGTTTTTTTTCCTGCTGTATCACGCTTTGTACACTGCCATACATTTTGTTT
Organism: Schistocerca piceifrons; assembly: GCF_021461385.2. Taxonomy (NCBI): domain Eukaryota; kingdom Metazoa; phylum Arthropoda; class Insecta; order Orthoptera; family Acrididae; genus Schistocerca; species Schistocerca piceifrons. Next base: position 695,519,386 of record NC_060138.1, read on the forward strand.
TTTCGCCACGACTCAAGGTCTGTGTCAGATTCAAAATTGACATTAACACATTCTGATCCACTGCCTCTCGCAGAAAACTAGACGTCGAACAGTGTAAATCATGTTACAGCTGCTACCATAACACCACACACACTGGACCATTTTACGTAAAATAAAGTTACAACATAAGGAAACTGGAAGTGTCTGGCGGCGTTGTGGAGAGTTTCCAAAGTGCAGTCTGAAGGTGAATGAGAACCTCTACATTTAAACTCATCTGTCACAAGGATGGAATAGCTGATGGCTCTTCGTTCCGTTTCGGCTGATTCCTCATATTGCAGTCACGTATGTGATCAGTGTTTCGGTGTCAGCCACACCTCAGAAGGTGTTGCCCCACCACCAAAACTCTTTCTGCAACTCACACAAGCAATGTCGGTCAATCATTATGTGGTAACCAACAGCGTGCCAGTGGATGGATGGCATGGAAAGACACCATCGATGTACCGTAATAAGCATCACAGTTAAAAGTGCAAACAATATTAGAAATTTTACAGTAATTTCTACACAGACCAATGATGCTACAGCATGTTTCCCAATTTCAGTATCATAGCTAAACCGTCCCTTCTCTACTTTGCAAGTATCATTGTGAATATAGATAGATGACTGTGCAGTATGACCATTCATTGGTAATTCTCGAACATGTACATCATGAAAGTGTACCAGACAGCGGTCTACATATTTCTAGCACCTTGAGCATAGTGCTTAATTTATGATCTATCTCTATGCGGATGGGAGTCAGAGCATTCTCGCAGTCTTAGGATAAAATTAGAGACTGAAAGACCCCCATCGAACTGTGGCATCGTTACCGATTTAACCTACACCTGACCAGAAGTACTCTGTTACATTCCATGTCTTGTGAATGAATGGAGCTTGCCGAGTCATAGCCCATCAAAATGCACAAAATTTCTACAGACGTCCCCATGTCGAGGAGGTTAGCACCCCTTACCGGCATAGAGTAGTAGATTTGTAAGTGTTGTGATGTAATAGCAGACGGTTAAGAAGAACAAGAAACGGGTGATTTTTATGTATGATGGAGCTCCAGATGGATAGATTTCGATGCATTTTACGTAAATCAACTGTGCTAAGTATTGTTCTGTTGTAACTTTCTTTTACTTTAAATCATCCAGTGTGTGTGGTGTGTTATGGTAGTAGCAGTAACATCATGATTTACACCATATGATGTCTAGTTTTCTGCGAGAGGCAATGGATCAAGAAGTGTTAATGTCAGTTTAGAACCTGACACGGACCTCGAAGTCGTGGCAGGAAAACAAAATGTACAGCAGTGTACAAAGCGTGTTAGAAAACAATGTTTAAAACAACGACACAGGGTCACAGGGAGCGTCTCTTGCGACTTGCAGTATAGTTTGTGGGATACGATCATCCTCCTACAGTACAGGTGATGAAACTTAAAACTGGTCTGTCCTGTGGATCAATACCTGTATATTTAATATGATCGTCACATGTGCTGGATGCTGGCACACATGCGGTATTTATTTTCGATATATGAGAGGAGAGAGATGCAGTAAAAGTCTTATGGAGTTCTCTTTCAGATTAAGTTAGTGGAGCTTTTATAGTTTGTAATCTTTCTCTGTTGGATGGTATAGAATAACGAAGATAGCATGTTGGGGGATAGACGTGAATGGGCCCTGAGGGACGCCGATCTGAAGTACTTGTATGCAGTTTGGGGATGCACCCCAGTGCAGTAGCATAATCTTTGTCATTCTCCCAGTTGCTGTTTCCAACGAACGGTCAAAATAGAGTCCTGTAGCAGTAACTCAGCTTATCCTGTCTCTATATGGGTTGCAGAAGGTGGCAGATATAGTTTCCTCTGACTTCTACTCTGTTCTGACTTATATTGGAACGACTACATGCGCAAAGCCGCAGTGATGGTAGCACAGACTCTGAGGGGCAGCTGCAAGATGCACAGGGACTAGCTAAAAACCATGTTGGAATTTTACTGTAGGGGATAGGAGTGTGCCAGAAATATGATCCACTAGTGACTGTAATCATTAAACGACTTCTCCATAGGATCCAACCCATGTATGTGGTTGAATGGAAAGACTTTATTTCAAATCCCAGACAGCACTTCTACCGAAAGCGTAGCACTAGAAACCTGAAAACCTAGTGTACATTTCTTATGACCTCAATCAGCACACAAACTACTACTGTTTGTGATTCGTCTCAATCAACCAACACCTATAGCCCAGTCGACGTATCACCGAACATCAGGAATGGTATTGGGACAGAATGTGTTACAAATACTGGAGAAATATCTAGCGGCAGCGGCATGAAGGAGTTGCAAATACTGGTTTAATACCACACTCCTAAGCTGAATCACTTTCAAAACTCAGTAACTTTATTAGAAGGTTGCACCGTCGGTGACGTGTAACCGCACTGTTCGTCTGATGCTATATACGCCTGCGATCACTGTCTATATTCAGTGTCACGGTATTCATCTGGAAAAAAACCGCTTCATTCAGAGGTAATGCCATGCGTAGATTTGTAAAGTCAGTATAGCTTTTAAAATCGTTACTTGTATGCAACTGTAGAACCAAGACCGCTTGTGATGGTAATATGGTTGTATGTTTTAACATCTGGTGGTTTGTAAGACGATTACATCTCTCTTTCTAAGACACAGTGGTACCACTCGCAAGAAAACTTATGAGACATGTCCACCCATCGTTGATTTTCAGTCAGTATTAGTCAGTATCATTTCGTATCGCCAGCAGTTAGCTTATTGATGAAGTATTATACTTAGTAGTAGGGATGCGTGATAGGTTCGCCCTGAGCATCAGGCTTGTACAGTATGTGTTTGCGTTCCAACTTTTGCAAAGCAAATGACTGCCTTGAGCATCAGGCTTGTAAAGTATGTGTTTGCGTTCCAACATGTGCAAAGGAAATGACTATCTCCAGTCGTAAGGAAGGTATGGAATTGACTTGGAATACTGTGATAGCAAAGGGAAAGAGTATGTGAAGACATCAGAATGGTACAGATACTTCTGTTTCCAGAGCCACAGCCGTCAGGAGGGAGTATATCCGATACTTCTCGTTCAACTGAGACTGGAATCGTAATGTTTAATCGTAAGTATAGCGATCAAATACATATGTGACCGATTTCGTAGGATGATGCTGCCTACGCGTGCTTGGCGTGGTGGTGCCGGTCGCCTAAGGCGGGAATGATTCATATTTCCCACTAACGGCAGAAGTCGTCCGAATGGAGAGGCCTATTGAGGTGCAGGAATGTAGTCGACTTACCCATGTCGTCCTCTAGACGGCCGAATAGCGGACTAATACATAGTATGTGTTGGACAGCTTTCGAGGTCACTTGGAAATTTGATAAGATCCAATATGGATATGTGTTTGCGCTGGACCATTATTCCCTGCCAAGTAAATTGACCGATTGACTGCTTCTTCACATTTCCCGTCTTTATTTGGTTGAGTGAAGATCGATTGTGGTGTGTGTTGAGTGCATCTAGCAGATGAAAGACGTGTGGAGGACACATTTGCTGGTTCTCTAGACAAAAGAAACACCTGAGTTGACTTAGTAAAGTATAAGGATGATTGGGATTCTGTTATATCACCGACATCGGTATTCGCGACTGGAAATATCAGTTTCCTTTATATTTTTCGAGTTTTCACGTAAAGGTCTTCGCAGATGGGATAGGTTTCTAGTTACTCAGTGGCTCACAATGATTTCTTAGTCATGGGAAAATTGTGTGATCTTGGTGGTGGAAGCTATGCATGGAATGCACTGACACAAACCATCGTGTTCCCTCCACGGATTCTCATTTGACCTACTTGGTGAGTGTAATCCGCCTACAGAAAAAACAAAACTTACTCGCTGTGGAAAGTGACTCTCATGATCAACGTAATTTCGAAATTATGAGGACATTCTGTAGTGATCAGTAGTTTTCACATCAAAAGAGTAGAAGGTTTTTTTTGTTTTTTCTTTGTTTGTTTGGTGATTTTATGCAGGAAGGGTATGTCTGCACTAATCATTTGTGATTGGTGGCAGTACACTTCACTGGGCATCACAAAATAATGCGAGGCGAGTGCAGTCAAATTTAAAAAAACCACACCGATTTTGCTCATAAAACTAAATGAAAATGGACTTCTCTACGAGACCGCAGCTCCGCCCTGGTCTCAGCTGGAGTGTCCTACGTGACACTGAACAAAAGTTTTTTCCATCCCAGAACGAGGGGCCTATTGGAGGCGTTAAGGTCCTGTGTAGTCTGCGACAGCTCGTCGCCCGAGCTGCGCCTCCCTAACCATTAAGGGTGGCTGTGTCACTATACCTTAGACGGCCAAGATGCATTTGGGTTCAAATGGTTCAAATTGCTCTGAGCACTATGCGACTTAACTTCTGAGGTCATCAGTCGCCTAGAATTTAGAACTATTTAAACCTAACTAACCTAAGGACATCACACACATCCATGCCCGAGGCAGGATTCGAATCTGCGACCGTAGCGGTCGCTCGGCTCCAGACTGTAGCGCCTAGAACCGCCGACCACTCCGGCCAGCTGCATTCGGGAAGGCCGTCCTTTTATCTACTATTGTTTAGTTCACTATACCTGCTTTTGTGCTGGTGAAGGACCAGCATCTCGAGGCAGACAGTGGCCAGCACATGTCGTGAGGCCGCTGGTGGATGTTAAAATACTGCCTCTTCTGCAGTCTTTTAGGACTACGATTTTCCCCAGTACATGTGCTGCATTATGACCTGTTCAGTATGAGTCTCTGGTTTTGTAACGACATTTTCGAAGTGTAATTAGAATTGTGACACATTTTTACTCAATCATCTGTGATAAGGTATATTGGCATCAATTACCTGGGCTGTAGGGTGACTTAGTATGCGTCCGTAGTGTACTCTGATGTCAAACAGCGATAGATGCTACACGCTTGCAGGTAATAAATATACTTCCTAATCACTTCTCTGGCCAACACCAGCATCTAGTCAGTTGTGCTTATTTCCCACCAAAAAGAATAGAGACAGAACCCGACACCCCAGCCTTTTTCCCACTGGCTTGTGGAGTCGAGTTTTTTAGTGTTTCTGTCGCTAGTTTCGAGTGGTATTGCGAAAATTTTTCCCAGAAGGATAACACGAGTTTTTGCGCTATATTGCGATTTTATACCGACCTTGTGCTGCACTATGCACATAGCTGTGTAATTAGGCATATCTTAGTGATTAATTACGTAATTAGGATCGATATTTGCGTCAGTTTCCCTACCAAAATACATAATGTGCACTAACCTAACCTTCCTCTCCCGCATATGTGTACCAGTTTACTTTGGTAATTTACGTGTTGTTTGTGAACTGCATTATTTACGAGTAGTTTCTAGGTCTGTAAACTGTATATTGTACCCCCAAGCAGGTCAGGGTGAGTGTCCGGCTGATGGCAAGTTTGTGAAATACAAAGTTAAGATAACTTATTATAACAGTAATAATAATATTGGGAAATAAATCAACGACCCATAAATGATGTAGGCCACACCGTTGCGATTTAGTTAGAATAATGTTTATTCAGAAAGCAAACTAATAGCGAAAGTGGTCATATTTAGAGTTACTGATACACTCGAGCGCAAATCCATTTGAAACAGTTGGATCATTCTCAATCTCATTTCGAAACACTATACTCCACCTTGATATTTACACGATAAGTTAGAGCTCACTCCATGCACGCGCGTGTTCACCGCTCATGGATTAAGTCGCGCGATACCACACAACGCAAAATTTTCTAAGTCGTTTCACTTCCTAAGGACCGACAGTCCGCTTTCGCGTCTGCACCAGCGCTGCCCTCTGCCCGACTCTGCGTTTCCCGCGCGCTGCACCTTGTCGCTCAACTGACTAGGGCAGTTCCCTTTTCTGAAGCCGCTCATCTGATTGGCTACAGCTTATTCTACATTATTTTAAATTTTGACATACTTAAAAAATCAAAGCTTGACCACTTTCACGTTCTAAATAAAGTAACAATAATATTCGTTACATAATAAACGTTAAATTCTTTTACATAAAGCCAATACAATTTCCTTCTTTACTTTGAATGTCACTTCACTTCACATGGCAAAGAGCCTAGCACAATGTCCTTACTGATAAATAAATACAGAACAAAAAACTATAATGCACTAAACTTGACAACAAGAATTCTATTACCTAATGGTTCAATAAGGTGTCACGGGGTCATCGTTCAATGTGTTTTGTGTGGAGGAAATGATGATCTGATGCTTAACTGAAAATACTCATAATTTAAATTTACTGTATTTTTTAAACAAATCAAGTTACAGAGTTGATATTCACACCATTTGTCATTTTAATGATGCGCTTCTATATGAAATGTCGATCGTTAAGATCGACCAAAGCGTTCAGATCGACCAAAGCGTTCAGATTTTAGCATTCAGGTCTTTGTTACAAAACTTGTTAATTTAATTTTGACAGTAAATCCTAAACTATTATAGATATGATCAATATGGAAGTTTAATTTGGATCACCATGAAAATTTATGGAGGAAGTTAGATTAAAATTACTGTGGCTTCATTCCCTGAATTACTACAGAATTAAATAGTTTAAAATGTTTCCCTTTATGGTCGATTTTAGGTCCGCCATATTTAACACTGCTATGTATTGCTGGCCACGTAAGCCTTCTACTGGGTTTCCCTATGATGTAGGTTCTCGTCTGTCTCACTCACACACTACAGGGCTTAGGCCTCGATAGACAATAGACGTCTGTGAGTTTCCCAATCTCGTGGTGAATCTGCACCCTTTGTGGCATGCGGTCCTGGACGACAGGGTTCGTTTCACAATTCCTGAAGGCTGACTCTTTCGGCCATATACTTAAATGAGAGCGCAAGGCTTGTTAACTCACAGTCTGCATGCCAAAATAACATCCTCTAATTATGTACATAGTTTTAATGAACTACATGAGGTTTAACACAGTATTACTTTAACAGATTTCTTCTTGTTTGACAGCACAGGCTTAACAAATTGAAAGGAAGATGTAAATATTTCTGCGCAGAATAGCTGGGAGACATAAAGACTTTACTAGGAAAAACTGGCCCAGTTTTAACCTTAGTCCAATATCAAGTGCACAGATGGATGTGTACACAATCTGATAACATTTGACAATGATGAGGTTGAAACTAGCCATTAGTACTGGACAAAGTATTTACTTCAGCTGAATAACTTGCTTGGAAACAGTTATGACTTTTTGACATTTGAAATAGTTGGAAGCAAACTATCCAAAAACTACAGGCTATATGGACCAGATGACAATTAGTGTGCATTCAGTTGAAGGTACTACACCAATATGAATCATAGAACAGTCCTCTGCTTTCACTGGGCCAAATACAGTTTAACTGAATGTGTGACACTTAATAGAAATTTCCTGTCACATCTGATAAATGTCCTAGCATGTAAACTGTATATAAATTAAAATGTGCTAAGCTTCTGTTTCTTAAAAGAAGCAGTAAAGGTGTCATTCTTTTTCTTAATGTAATTGTTTAATAATGCATTGGTGGATGCTTTGACTAACAACTTCAGTATTTTGTCTGCAAAATGACCATTACTGCAAACAAAGTCTGTTAAGAAAAAACTTTTCTCCTGAACAGCATTCATGGTTACATTTTGAACAAGCACCCTTTGACTGTTGGATGACTAAATTTTCTTTTCATTTGGGACAGATATTAATTTCTGTACAGTAATGTAATAGTAAAAAACAACATTCACAACATCAGGCTGAGGGAAAAAAGACCATCCCTGTCCAAATTTTTAATTAAACTAAGATGCTGGTCACCATGCAGGCATATTTCTTTGTCTAAGAGAAGGTATTTTGCTGCACACCTCACACTACTGTTTCTTCAGTACACTGCAAACACAGTATCATACTAAATATGTAAATATTTGAAGGTATGTTTATGCCTGCCTGAAATCTTCCACCGGGCGGAGTAGCCGTGTGGTTCTAGGAGCTACAGTCTGGAGCCGAGCAACCGCTACGGTCGCAGGTTCGAATCCTGCCTCGGGCATGGATGTGTGTGATGTCCTTAGGTTAGTTAGGTTTAATTAGTTCTAAGTTCTCGGCGACTGATGACCTCAGAAGTTAAGTCGCATTGTGCTCAGAGCCATTTGAACTATTTTTTGAAATCTTCCTCCAAATAAATAACGTCAACCATAAACTCAGAGTCTGTTTGGATAGTCTCCTTTGTGTCATCATTACAATTAAAGGTAACCCTTCAGCAACAGGCACTTCACCAAAAGTACTTGAATTCAACGTGAGTGGTAACACGTTATGCATCCTCATCTTGGCTTCCACCTCAAAAATCTGTCTCACAGATATGAGATACTGAGAGCCAGCCATTGATCAGTAACGACTAAACTTTGCTTCCAGAGAATCAGTTTGGATTTTTCCAGGCAAATTATTAGTGAAACCAAGCTCGTAAATACAGTACCTTGCCATCGCAATCAAACCACTGGTTGTGTGTGTCAGAGCTATATGGGTTTCCTTTAAAAGGGTATTACTTTTCAGGCTTAAGTCCTTCCACCAATAGAGCCAGACAAGAAACTTAAACTTTTCCAGAAAAACTGATTTTTCATCATTATTACTTAAAGACTGAGGGCACTGGAAGGGGTCATTTAGTTGAACAACTTTGTGAACTGTCTTAACATTTACAATTTTCCACCATGTAAGTATAATTTAGTCAATTCTGCAGTTGTCTGGTACTGTAATAAGTTTTTCTGTTCAGCTATAGTTGAAATGGTTTCAGCAGTATCTTCATTTAATACTGGCAAAAGAAGGTTCACATTCTGTTTCTCAAGTGAAGATGGATAAAGAGACTTCAAAGTAAGGCCATAAGAGTGCTTAAGTAGACCAATAAATTCAATCTTATGAAGCTGCCTCAATGCTCAAATGATGCCATTAACACCTGACAGTTATCCGCGGCTTCCATCAAAAGTTGTGGATATTTGATCAAAACTTGAGAGTCGTTTGATTAACCCAGTTATTACGTATACACTTAAGGATGTGGACACAATTAATTACAAAAAATAGTGGCTTAGTTGGATTAGATAGATGCGTGTAAACTATACTGAGTTTTGGAGGTGAGCTAAAAAAGTGCTACAGATTTCCTATTTATAGCATTGTTGTCACTCACTACATGAATAACTTTGAAACCAATATAATGAAGGCCATTTAATATTTTCTTCACATATAAAAATAACTATTAAGCTACAAGGTTTCTCACTGGAAGGACATGCACTACTTCTTTAAAAGAAGACAGCAATGATTGTACATAAAGACACAGGGTCAACGGAAGTGTCCTATTCCATCCAGCGACTTTTGTGGTGTGTGATGTCACAACGGCGCGGAGTTTAGTTTGTGAGTGTGGCGCGTTTATAGCCACCACAATCACACACACACGCGAACGCGCAGTGTTGAACCTATCCGTCATATCCATACCTAATAAAGCCAGGAACAAATTAATTTAAACAAATTCACACGCGACATACAGCAAACAGCACTACAATAACTTAGAGACAACAAAAACTAAATCGTTAACTCACTGAAACCAATTGGCTCTGAGCACTATGGGACTCAACTGCTGAGGTCATTAGTCCCCTAGAACTTAGAACTAGTTAAACCTAACTAACCTAAGGACATCACAAACATCCATGCCCGAGGCAGGATTCGAACCTGCGACCGTAGCGGTCTTGCGGTTCCAGACTGCAGCGCCTTTAACCGCACGGCCACTTCGGCCGGCTGAAACCAATTCCTGTCGAAGCACAGACAAAAACAATACCTGACGGGTCAAGCAATAACACGAAAATGAACCGAATACCGCCACCGACCGCAACAAAACGACACCTATAAACGCGCCACACTCACAAACTAAACTCCGCGCCGTCGTGACATCACACACCACAAAAGTCGCCGTGTGGAATCGGACACTTCCGTTGACCTTCTGTATTCCCAAGACATATGCTGTAGTACCAGCCTTGTCACTATCAAATGCCGCCCCCAAAATGTTTCCTCCCTCGTAATCAAAGTAAGGTTTAATACGAATTTCATCCATCATTAAAGAAAAAGTACAATCACTTTGCCTGCAAAGATTTAAATCTTTCCTTAATATGCAAGAGCATAGCACCTTCATTTTGTTCATTATGAGGACCATTACTATATGAGGAACATTTTCTGTTAGGTTCTTGGATGAGGAAGAATAAAATTGCCAGAAGACCCGAAAAATTTGTAGGCGTGAGGGGAGATAGACTGAAGGCTACAACAAAATAAAAATAAAAAGAAGAGAAATGGCTCCAAGCACTATGGGACTTAACATCTGAGGTGATGAGTTCCCTAGACTTAGACCTACATAAACCTAACTAACCTAAGGACATCGAATCCTGCGACCGTAGCAGTAGCGCGGCTCCAGACGGAAGCGCCTACAACCGCTCGGCCACGGCGGCCGGCAACAATATACAGAAAAGTGTGGATTAAACCTATAGTTTTCCTCACTGCTACATAGCAACTTAACTTGCTTACTTAAAAATTGAATTTGTTTGATGTTTCTTTATCTACAGAACTGCACATATAATTTAAAATGTCCTGTATAAGAAGGCACTGGCTTTTTAATGAATTTTCTATTGCACTGACTAATTATTTTACTTTGAATAATACTGTAAACAAATCATTGATATTTGAAAGTTTGTATGATATTTTGTTACAGCCTATCTTTCTTATTTCAGTGTTACTTCGATAGGCGGGCAACTGGAACTCATTTGTCACTACAACGGATACAGACACAGATGGAGCGGGTAATACAGTAAACAATGGAATTAGGACAGTCACTTTTAGCAACGGTCCACGCTCTGGGAACAGTTTCTCTTTCTACGCGCTGCAGAAATGCTTCAAAAGCAGAAAATAACTTCCTCGAATCATGCTCTGTTTTGGTTACTATACTATAATTAATTGCATTTAGAAGACGTTCATTGTCTAATCTAGCTCGCCTTACCTCTGCACTTTCTAGAGAGCTGGTGGATGGAGTAGAGAACTAGCTTGGGCAGCCTGCTAACACTGATGGAACAGCACCCTCTCTAAGTCTTGGTTTTGATAGCTTGACAGTAAGCTTTGTGCCTTTCATTTCATCATAACATTCCGTGTGCCGGCAGATGTCAGATTCGGTGATGTGAAGTTCACAAACCTGCAACAAAGTAGTTTGAGTTAGTACCGTATACAGCATGATCTAGAGATGTGTGTCTGTATGTGGAATAAAGAAAAAAAAAACACTGGATACTTATTCATTTTCCAATAATATCAACTTGACACATCACACCCTAGTGGAAATACATAAATCATTTAGACCTAACAGTAATATACCATGATCTACAACAACATGCATATTTCATTGTAATACTCTTTTATTAATTAGTACTATAAGCATTAGGGGCATGCCTCAACATGCATCAGTATTTGAAGAAAATACCTATGGACAGCTTGTGTTACAGCAGTTCCGTGACATTTATGGAACTATAAGAGTGAAGTTCCTATTATGCATTAAATGTCACCAAATTTCGGTGGTCTGTTGGATTCTGCATGTTAACATAGCAATTATATTATAATTTTGACTTTACAGTTTCTACATTGTCATGGTATGAAATAACAGCTGTAAAATAATATTTCACTGTGGGTGTTGTTATGCCGGCACATATTAAAACTGTGTCATTGCAGGTAGCGCTGAATGAGGGTCTCGACATAGCACAAATTTCATGTTTGGACAGAAGAACAACTGCAGAGTAAGCGCATGCGAAACACAAAGTTGAGCAGATGCCAACATAAATTACACACCTCAATAAGAGTCATGACCATCCAACTGGAAATATGTTAAGAAGATATTAACTAAACATTCCATACCAAGCTGTGCTGTATGAACTAAATGACATTTGACATATCAATTAACCAACTAGAACATTTAAGATACCGGACTGATTAAGTAACTGGATGTGTTATTAACGAGAATATCGTTATATGAGGTGGCTCAAGTGATACAGGACGCCACTGAAATCTGGTTGTAATGACACCTACTCTGCAGCGTAACCTGAAGTGTAGGTAAGGTTGAAAGATGATAATTTGGTTCCGAGTTGGCGAAGCTAATGATGGTGAATGGCTAATAACGGGAAAAGCTAACACATAGAAAAACAACATAGAAATGCTTCATACTGAGAGGTTACTTTTTAAACATGAAAACAGCAGTTTCAATATTCTTTAGTACTTATGCTAACTAATGCGAGAAAGAAAAACCACTACCCACTCACAAATAGAGAATTAAACGTATCGGTAATGTGTAACAAAATACAAATTTCAGACAGATTTAAACACGAATAAAATGTAAGACGAGCCACAAATTTATATTTCGTTTTCAAAATCAAAATAAAGCCACTTGAAAACGAACACTATTTACTGCGAACTTTTGATCACAATATTAGTTGAATCTATCCAAAATTTAAGATATTACACGGGTCGACAGAAGCGTCCGATCCAACGCGTCGGCTTTGACCCGTGACGTAAGGGTGTTGTGTGTGACGTCATGACGGCACGGAGTTTGGTTTGAGTGTGGCTGTCTCCAGTTCCGTTTTATCTTATTTTATTTACTTTTCTGATCTGTTCGTTCTATCTCGTGAGATTTTTTTAAAATTTAAAAACACTTATTACTTCTTTTAATTATCTGTTTCCTCGAATTTCTGTTTTAGTTTATCATATTTATCTTTCTGATCTGTTCGTTCTATCCCGTGAGATTTTTTTTTAAAAAATGACAAAAAACACTAATCAGCTACTGAAGCATCTCTATCTTCTATGGGTTGCAGGGGTTACGACCCCTGGGGAGGTTGGTGGGTATTCATGCATGGCCGTCTTCACTTACACGTTGTAGCTACGCAAGGCGTCTAAATTTGTTTATATTTTGTTTGCCCCCACCCAAAACACCCCATTTCCCGCGCTTGTCCCGTTAGTGTCATTAGGCTTCTTGTGGAAAGTGTGTGTGTTTGTTTTTGTTTCCGCCATATTTGCGACGCCATGGGTCAAAGCAGACGGGTGGGATCGGACGCTTCCGTATTTCCTATTACACTAGAAAAAAAAATGTACTAGGTAGATAATATTTACATACCTTCGTGAGCTGAGCGGGTTTTAAAGTGTCCCGATGAATCGCCGAAAGCCATTTCCGATGCAGATTCGAATCTTTAATAAAGGAAAACATTACTTTCCGTTCAGTTCCGTAATTCCCACGACACCTGCGTACACAACATTTGTAAACCATGTTCACAGTAGATTCACTAGAAGTAAACACTATTCTCGCTAGTTATACGCACGAATGTAGCACTAGAACCCAACAAACGTGTAGATACACAACCGCTTCGAAACACAAAATGGTGGCCCACTTGGAGTGACGTCACGACCTGCTACGAATTTCGCGCCGCTTGTCTTGTCTCTAGGTGGTGGTGGACTGAGAGTGAGACGGATGTGACACAGAACCTTGCATTGTAGCCATTGCGAAGTGATTGTTATGGTGCGTTCTTTTTATAACCAAAATGTAAGTTTTATTACTGGCTCTTTTCAATTTTGAACTGTCTATGATACGAAATTAGGAGCAAAAAAAGCACCATCATTCAAGATGATACTATCAGTTCCGATTAATGCGTTGCTTGGGCATAAACTGATACCGGTAAGTAAGAGTGTAGTACTAGCACTACGTGATGGAAGTGCGACTTGTTCCCCCAACACCCTACCCTCTCAGAATTTTTCTTCCTTTTGTGAACAAGCTATACTTCCACTTCATGCAACAATGCACATTATTTCTTAATTTCGGAAGCAAGTTAAACACACCATCGCAAGTCATCGTACATTTTACGTTTTAGAACTCATTTATTTGTGGCAGCAGTATGTTCAAAATGGACGGAACTGTGACAAAGCCCACATAAAGAAAATTATATATTCAAACCAGCACACACCGGGATGGAAGACTGCAAGTGTATAATTCAGTTTGGGAAAAAGAATTTCCAGAAATGCGGTCAGTTGCAAGAAATGTATGTAAAGCAAGGTGTACCTTATGTGTTGGAAAAGCTAGAGAGGGACTTTCGATTTCAGACGGTGGCGTAACCGATGTCAGACAACATTTTAACAGTGTCAACCACAAACGCAGCCGCCTAACAACGGTACAGACCACACTGATGAAAAGTCTCTACAAGGTGGTCTCTGTTGAAGCAGAAAAGGTACGTAGTAGGCGCGTGAGAATTTCAACATTTATAATGTTCAAGGTAATAATAGACATGTTTAGGCAATTATAAAAAGACGCTATTATTAGTGCGTCTTTCTTCGTTTTTCAGATAACAGCGTCTGGGCTTACATTCGTGTTTCACACAGTTAAACATCATCTTAGCTAAGCCAGCACTGTGTGCAATGTAAAAATATCTTCTCAGTTACTCCCAGATTCCACATTTACAAATAACATCACGTGTGATAAAACAAAATTTGAGGCATTAATTACTGGTGTTTTGAGACCAAACAGCGTCAATAATTTAACGCATAAGTTTTTTGGTCTGGACTTCGATGCTTCCAACAAAGGTAATCAGAAGTGTTAACCTATTTGTGTAAGGTACTTTTTTTTCTTTCAAGCAGGCGTGTCCCACAGAATTCTAGATTTCTACGAGGACTCTGATGAATCTGCATCTGCAAGGTCTGAGCAGATCTTGACAAGGACTCCAAAACACGAGTTGAATTTGTCCCAGGCTTCAAGTTTTACTGCAGACAATATAAATGCAAACTATGGGAAGAAAAACCCTGTTTACGTCGACTTAAGAAAGAAAAATCGTGGTATAGTGAAATCAGACTGCTGCGCACCTACAGTCTGAAATTGCTGTAAATCTGGTATGAACACTATGTCAATATATATTGAAATGCTAGTAATTAAGACATTCAGTTATTTCTCAAATTCAGCTAAAAGGGTATCTCAGTTGAAAGATTTCTTTCAATTTGTTGATATAGAATACATTGCTTTATTGAGACATGTACCTATAAGGTGGCTAAGCATGAAGCCTGTCATAGAAAGATAGTTGCGAATCTTCCAGCAGTTACATTATGCTTTTCTAGAGTAGATGTTTGTCCCAGCTATATTAAAAATAACTTGATAGGTGTGTCTGGTTCAGGAAAACAACATATTTTAGTGGAATTATATCTACAATTTTCCTTGCATTTACTGAAATTTTTTGAAGAGTGTACTCAAATTAGAAAAAATGAACTGAATTTGTGAAGTATGCTGTGTGATGGAGAAAATAAAATGGAGTTAGAACATCGGACAAATGATCTGTTTTTTGACCAGGTGAAAAACAAACAATTGGAGAATGCAGACAGATATATGAATTTTGTCTGAATATTTCAATAACTGATTTGATTTTGATAAGAGTAACATTTTGTCCATTAAAGAATTGCATATCACTTAAAGAAAAACTAAGTTTCCAAATATTTTGAAATTAGCCGGATAACTTTTTATTGTTGATTTCCTTAGTGTAGATAATATGTCGCTATGGTTTATAATTTGTTTTCTTTGGGGGGGGGGGGGAGGGAATGAGTATTTGAAAGCAAAGTTGGCTACTATAACAATACCACAAAGATGAGTCTACAATATAGAAATGATTGGCGGATAAAAATTTTGCGGTGTTTTAGTTACATTTGTTTTAGGTATATTTCCTTCAAATGTGTTCACAGAGGGAGTTTTCTCCATTATGAACATTAAATGGAGGGATGAGGGAAACAGAAGTTCAGTTGCTCTAGTAAAAAATGAATTGTACACTTATTTCAATTATGATGAAAGTTGACTGATTTTTATTCGACAGTACTGTTTAATGAAAAAATGTTGAGAATTGCACGCTCAACTGAGAAGTACACCTCTTCATTGTGTTGACTGTGTTATGAAGAAAACGTGCAGTAAATACAATTATTTTAAAAAATGGCAGTGTCGATAAACGCCGTTTTTCCCTCACTGAAATCTGGCATCCCTCGGGGCAGTGCAATTCTTTCAAGAGAGGTGTTGTAACGAATTCGTTGAAACTACAATCAGTTATATTTCGTAGTGTTGTCCATTAGGAGCAAAAAGGCTGAGCGTGTGTACAGCTTTCGGATATGTATCGTCCGCATCGTTTTTAATTTGTTTTTAAGCCTGGACAGTGGTTTTTACGGCTGAAAGCAAAAATGGAGCTGACGAAAGAAGCGTAAATTTGACGTTTTTGCAGACAAATATGCTACAATATCGATGATAAATGAAGTCTTTTGTAATTTCGAAAGCAAAATATATAATATTATTCCTTGGGTTTTCATTTCGACCACTATAAACGACAATTAAGAATAAAATATGGAAAGACTATGTATATACCTCCATGAAAGCAGCGATAAGCAAGTTGTCAGGATGGCCGAGCGGTCTAAGGCGCCAGACTCAAGGTTATCCCTTGCCCACGCATGTGGGTCGGCGAGCATTCTGGTCCTCATCTGAGGGCGTGGGTTCGAATCCCACTCCTGACAAAATTTTAACTTCTTAAATACATTGCTAATGTTTTGAAAAGAATCGCTCTGTATCGAAATTTGGTTTACTGCACCAAATTAATTACATAATCTTGTGACGAAAGAGCTTGAAGTGCCTATTTCATTACTGTGGCTTTGAATCAATAAATACTTGCATTACATAGTACTACAAAATAATAAAAAAAAACAGTTATATCCTATAATGTGTGTACTCATTACATTTTCAGATGAAGAACCACGCGTTTTTGTTTCTGAATGCAAGTTCTTGAGAGTCTCGCAAGCAAGAAACTCGACATTTTGGCAGGAACATTGTAAGACCAAAACACTGCCTGTTGTACTTCCTTTCTACATAAACTTCTGAAAGAAATGGAGTAGCACTAACTACGGAACATTTCTCTGAGATTACTTTCTAATGCGCAACGCAAAAAGTGAGCGATTACAATTTATGAGGGGTCCATACTTACTGTCGTTTTCACATTCGTCTGTTCTGTGGGAATTCAGATTGTGTTGTGTGTGTATTAAGTTGAAGACGACGATGAAAAGTGTTTGGTACACGTGTAATTTAATGCTCAGTGTGATAGGAAGTGCTTTCTCTTTGTTCTTGTAGAGAATCGGAGTAAGAAAGCAAAGTAAACAAGGTAAATTATGCAAGAGACCATATGTGCAGCTTCTGTATTAGTTAATTATGAATAAGTAATAGAAAACTGTACCAATTGCTACTGTCGAAAACAAATTGCAAAAGTGTGGCACCTCACCACCGATGAGATGCTCAGCACTAATAAATTACATATGGCAAAATGAAAGAAAGCTTGAGGACTGGGAAAGTGAAATATGCCCTATATATAAGAAAGGGCAAAAGTTAGCTAGTGAAAATTATAGCTATGACTATTGAATACAGCCTGGAAGATATTTTCCGTGATGTCGTATGAAAGGATAAAGAAGTGCGCTGAAAATATCTCCGGAGAATTACAATGTAATTTCCTGCCACATAAACGTACTTTCGACCAGTTGTTTGTTATTAGACAAATAATGAAGAAATTTGATTAGTAAGAAATAGATCTCCGCTTCCTGTTTCTTGATTTTAAACAAAATTTTAATAGGATAAAGGGCCACAATAGAGTAAAGTACTAAAGGAATTGGGCATCTGTGACAAGCGCAGGAAGTTCGTTGAACTAACAATGAAAGTCACAAAGGCAAAAGTAAAAGTGAACAAAACATGACCAAGAACAATAACTTTACTAATGGAGTGGAACAAGGTGATAATCTCTCTGCAGTCCTGTTCAACGTAGAGGCCTGCTGTGGCCGAGCGGTTCTAGGCGCTACAGTCCGGAACCACGCGGCTGCTACGGTCGCAGGTTCGAATCCTGCTTCGGGCATGGATGTGTGTGATGTTCTTAGGTTAGTTAGGTTTAAGTAGTTCTAAGTCTAGGGGACTGATGGCCTCAGATGTTAAGTCCCATAGTGCTTAGAGCCATTTGACCCATTTTTGTTTTAGCACTGCACAGTCTGACACAAAAATAGACAAGAGGAACAATAATGATGAAATCCGCTCAGATATGTGCGTGTGCAGATGATATTACAACAGTAAGGAAAAGTACGAAATAATGAAAACAGAAGGAGCGAAAATTGGACTTACGGTAAACGAAAGCAAGAAAAAAATTCACGCTAACGTCCAACTCTCAGCCAAGAGTAACAATGCGACGTGCAGGGCCGCAAATAAATGTTTTAATGCTATCAGCCGCTTTCATTATTTAGGTGTCCTATTAACCAGCTAATGTGAGACAGAATGCATACAAGCAGGAAATAGAGTCTGTTATGCAAATTTCAACAATTCTCTAATTACAAGATCAACCAAGTTAAGAGTATACTATTCCCTTGTGCGATTTGTGGTTACACGTGGGTCCGTAATGTAAAAACAGATATGAACAACCTCATGGCTTTTGAAAAGAAATTTCTACGAAAAATTTGAGGCCCTATGAGAGAGGCTGGGTTAAATTTAAAAATGTTATGTATCAGCGAGAACACTTGCTTCTGGTGAAGAAAAAAGTGCTCCTGGGCATAAGAAAAGCAAAGAGCGGCTCACAGTTATGGCAGCTTCAAATGCAACTAGAAACCACAAACTAAAACTAGTTGTGGTTGGTAAGTCTGCCAAGAATGGATCCATCTCAGCTCTTCCAGTTGTCTATACACATCAGAATAATGTCTTGATGAATTAGGAAATCTTCAGGAGCTTTGAAGAAAGTTACTTTGAAGGACGTCGTGTAAGGGATTAGCGAATTTTGGAGCGAAATGAAGTCAGACACAATTTCTAAGTCATGGAGGAATATTCTACAGAAAAGTATGCTAGATACAGAAACTGAAGATTTAGCGGATGAGGACGATCAACCATTGTGTAATTTAATCAGAAGATTGCCAGGATGTGAAGAGGCAGAAGAGGTGGAAGTAGGCGAGTGGTTATATTCGGACGAACAGTTGAAAGTGACAGACTCTTCTGTAATTGACACGGTTAACATTCCATCGCAGTGTGAGAGTGACGAGTATGACGAGGCAGAGGCTGCACCGACGATGAGTCACACCGATGGCTACGCTGCTCTCGAGGCCGCCATATGCCACGTGGAACAGCCTGAGGCGACACCACCTGACCTACTGCTCCTGGGACGGTGGCGTGACATTGCCGCGAGGAAACGTTGCAGCTTCACCAAACAAAACACACTTCACTATTACTTGTCTAAATAAATATTGTTATTCTGCCAATGCAAATGCATGTGTAAATACTTTTATTTTAATAAAGTTCATATTTTGACCAATATTAATTACAATATCACAATATTTCTTTTTCCCATTTAAATTTCGATAGTCCGAGTTTTCGATAGTTCGAGGTGGTTCCGGTCCCGTTCACCTCGAACTGCCGAGACTCTACTGTATATCTTTCTTGCCAGTTTCGGCAGTTCAGTATGCCATTTTCAGGCCTCATATGCACCTCTCAAAAATTATCGATATTGGCATACTGGGCCATCTGTTCCTGTATGTCACGAATTCTCAAGTACTTCCTTCGAAAACTCGGCTCCAGTTGTAGCGAATGCAGCTGCAGTCATGGTTTCGAAGGAAGCGCTTGAGAATTCATGACATCCAGAAACAGATGGCCCAGTACGCCAATATCGATAATTTTTGAGAGGTGCATATGGGGTCTGAAGATCTCACGTTGAATTCCCGAAACTGGCAGGGAAAAAAAAATAATTTCTCAATTTGCATGCCTGTTTAGCGAATTTCTTCGGTAAAAAAAAAAATTGTTGGCTTCTGTCAGATTCCCTAGATTCCTCTCAGTCCACCGGAAATTTTATTTTATGATTCCTAATATCGAAACCAGTTCAGTTCATCACCCTGTATTTGCCTCTAATGAAGGTCATGTAACAATTAAGACCATAATAGGATAATAGATTTTATGGGAGGCCTAGCCACTTGGTTCATTCCAAAACTGAGTCCTGTTTCAGTAAAGAAAGCTGTTGTCCCATAGTAAAAAACAATTCAACGACTGGTTTGAAAAATAACATTCATTCAGCAGATGCTTGAGGATGAAAGATTTTGTTTTAGCCATACAACTGAACTGTAACCCAAGGATATCAGCTGAATTAATATTACTAAAATATAAATCGTTATCTTGAACTTTCCATAACTTTAGGAATGTTACAGATTTGCAAAATCTAAGACCAGTTTTTAGTCAGCACGAAAATTTTTTGAAGTTGAGATACTTCACGCACCAGTTCTCAGTCGTTTTAAATCTCATAAAAATTTCACTTACTTCATTTTGCTAAGAGGAAAGACAGGGCCGTGGAAGTAATGGTAAACTCAAGTACTGTTACTACCACATTAATACGTATTCAGACAAATTTAATTGAAAGGAAAAACTCTCTTAAATTACTACTAACACAGATTAAAATAACACTCGTGTTCAGGAAGTTTAATTCTATTAGTAAAGACATGTTCATACTTTGTTCTGTTATCTCACATCCCTTAAACTGATGTGGAAAGAGATATCTTTAAATATGTTTGAGAGAGACAGCAAATCTCACTTCAAAGTGAGTTTATGTTGTATTAGATCGTGTAGACCTGCAACACCAATTTCTGTGAATACCATCGAACTATAGGTTCGAAGTGTGCATCATTGTCTGCGACATCAGATGTTACTGTGAGCATCTTTTGCAAAACGCTTAAGAAATAAATACTGTTCCATGATAAAATGTTTTGACTAATTGGTGTTTATTTGACATCAGATGTAAAAAAGAGCTGATAGCACAAATGAACTTTGGGACCAGAAACCTGGAACTGACAGTAGGTATTAAAATTCATCACATGAAACTGATGAAATCCACAAGTTATGTTTGTGGCGTACTGTGTTGAATGAAGGGTCAGATTACTTTTGTCGAAAGCAAGCACAGGTAACGTCACAACCACCGCTAGGTGACAAAAAACACAAAAATGATTAACTTCTTGTTAATTTCCAGGTGTGTCAATTCAGTAAGTGATATTTCAGAACGTTTGTCATCACTATCTATGCAGAGGTCATGTTTCGATATAAACTGTGGTCATTTCTGATATAAACGCATGTTCCTCCCCTTTGAAGCATCAGGATATCTAGTAAAGTATAAGCATCCAGAAAGGGAGTTTATTACTTTTCCTGTACCTGATTTCGTTGATAGAATCCATCTCAGAGAGAAAAGCTGCCAACACAAGTGGAGGAAACTGAAGCAGGTTTCTGCCACAACAATTCAATCATTCATCATGGTAACGCATGGTCGTATAGCATGGGATTACAGGCAATTAGGACAAGATTATCGAATGTATACCCGTCATGCCATGAGAAGTGTCAGCGTACTGCATGAGACTAGAAGAGTGGTAGAAGAGCTGATGGGGCAATTATTGAACTATATAAAATAAAATCGACATGACTTCTGAATGGTTTGCGTTAGAACATTCAAACTGCTCGGTTAGCCGCAGGGCATGAAGGGAATTAGTACACACTGTATGGTTTGGTTTATCGACGAAGCCCACTTTCATCTGGATGGGTTCGTCAATAAGCAAAATTGGCGCTTTTGGGGGACTGAGAATCCGCATTTCACCATCGAGAAGTCTCTTCACCCTCAACAGATGACTGTGTGGTGTGCAATGTCCAGTGGCGGAATAATCGATGCGATATCCCTTGTGGCACAGTGACTACAGAACGGTAAGTGAAGGTTTTAGAGGATGATTTCATCTCCATTATCCAAAGTGACCCTGATTTTGACAATATGCGGTTTATGCAAGGAGCAGCTCGACATCATCGTTGGTGGAGAGTGTTTGATGTCCTGGAGGAGCACTCTGGGGATCGCACTCTGGCTCTGGGGTACCCAGAGGCCACTGGCTTGGGCCTCGATTAGCCGCCATATTCTCCTATTCTGAATACATGCGACTCCTTATTGTGGGGCTATATTAAAGACAAGGTGTACAGCAATAACTTCGAAACAACTGCTGAGCTGAAAACAGCCATTCAGGAGCTCATCGACCTCATCAATGTTCCGACTCTTCAGCGGGTCATGCAGAATTTCGTTGCTCGTCTGCGTCACATCATTGCCAAAGACAGAAGACATATCGAACATGTCATAACCTAACTCTGAATATCTGTAGCAACGTTTACTTGTTGAATAAAGTGAGTGCACGCTGTTGTTTGTAACCAATTTGTTTTATTTCATATACTTCAATAATTGTCATCCTCTATGTTGTGCCTCCAAGAACCGTATACGAACGCAGAAGAGATCCCCATTACGTCAGTAACTGCCCAGATAGTCACACAAGGGCAACCTCCTATGAGAGCAATAATAGTATTTAATATCGCCATAACAGTGACAAAAATATGACAGTACTTTTCAGAACAAGTAATCTGTGTGGAAATGTTAATCGGAAGGGAGAGTTGCATCTTGGTTTCTATATATTTTAAATTTAGTGGTGAGATCGACGAGTATCTGCTAAGACTAATGCATATTAGCCGCCTAGAACGAACTAAGCCTCTTGTGTACTCCATTGCTGCAAATGTGAAGTCGGTATTGTGGCTCAGCCACCTAACTGATGATCATGGAAGACAACTAGAAGAAGCCATTACAGAACTCAATCTATAGGAATTGAATGCACCTCACGATCCACCAAACTACGAAGGAAGGGTCGGAGCAACGTCAAATATTGACGTCGCTGTAGCAAATACGGCAGGGGCGCGCTGTGTGAAAGGCTGGAAGGCTGAGAGCGGAACGACATCAAGTGACCACAATATCATACGCCATCACTGGATGCGAAACTCAAGAAACCACAGAAAAGGTGCACGTAAGGCCGAAATATAATATCAAGGATGCTAACTGGCAAGAACTAAGATGTGTGTTTCAGTGTCTGGGGAGTCCATCGCTGGGTGATAATGTATATGGTAAAGTGCAAGTGTGGGCGGCGGGTTATTATTATGTAGTAGTGTAATTCGCCGTCTTTTTCACGCGAGCCTGGCAACTATTTTTGTGGTCAGCCAGAAAGCGATGGAGAACATACTGACCATAGTTCCAAGTCTGCACGTCACATTCTTGTCCAGCCCACTGACGGAAATGTTTCTATTCTCTTTTTGCTTAGCGGGATCAGGACTATGATTATAAATGAAGATTTAGAGTTCTAATTAAAAAATATATTTCATAAAGTTTCTGACGCAAAACATTATGAAAGTCATCAAGTTCATACTGACAGTACATCTTAGCACTATTAGCAGTTCAGAGGCGCCCTCTGCAGTAAATTACTACCAAATTGTCTTTCGTCCTGATTACTGATACTCAAATTAAATTAAATGCTCGCCACAAAAGTGGAAAATAATTTCACCGCTTGCCATGTGGATTTGTAAATATCACGGACGGCACACTGACAGTTACTTTTGCGAAATCTAAGCGATCCAGGACGGTGTTCAGTCCTCGCGAGTTCACTATCAATTATTACAGAAAATCAGTGTTTTGCAACAGCCCGTCTCTGACGTCATCCGAGGCAGCGCGCAATCCGGCGTTCAATAAACGCGGATCTTACAGTGGCTGGGTGTGAAGTAAACTTCGTCTTGCCTCTCGGGCTGCATTTATATGTGTGGCTCAGCGGACGGCCAAGGAAACATCTGTTGCCATCCGCCTCGTACACACAATATTTAATAATAAAGTTATGAATTAATTTAGAATCTTCTTAATTTTTACATACATGTAGGTAAGTTGGTTGAAAAAGTTTCAGCTCGCTGGCATAAAAACTTTGCCTTATAGAATTTTTAGGGTGGAACTGACAGTAGATAGTTACCTCTGAATTATAACTTTAAGAGACGTTGTATTTCTAAGTATTAAGAATTCGGCCTTAAAATTTGTTATAGCTCCATTATTTAATAGGTTTTGTCACTTGCTGTAACCAAAATTTTCTTGCATTAAAATTACAGATACTTAATCTATTATAAATGGGGATGTTTTAGTTACAAATTTAGTTTTCATTAAATTACTCGAAAACTATTAGAGGTAGCGTAATGTGGTCACTTAATTATTGTTTTTGGTTTGAACTGAAGCATCATACAAATTTTTACATTTCTAAGTCTAATATTTAACGCCTTCAATTATTCTTAAAAATCTTGATTCTGACCACTATTTTTATTTTACCATGTTGCTAATTGCGCAAGTTAATTTCGACTTACATTGCCACATTATGACCAATTTATGGCTTTCTAGCTTTATTATTTAGCGCCACTATATTTCTAGATACGGTATATTTATGAAAACCACTGATTTAATCACTCTAAGACTTGACATTTGAAACATTATTTAAATTGAAGTATATGCTGACAAAGTTTGTAAAAGCAATTTTAACTTTTAATTTCATACTTAATTATGGTGCAATAATCGTGCGCTACGCGCAGACGCTTTATGGTGACGCGGCGCTACCAGGTGTGAACTGGGGTAAGTCTCGGCACACTCGTTCGCCTCTGTAGTATCTCACAAAGGATGCAGCGCTTGTTTCGCTACACTAGAACTAACAGTGGCTATACATAGACCAAAGGAGCATCGATACCCGTCAGCAGGGGTCATTCTGAAGGAGTACCTTGCATCTGGACCGAGGCGCTACAGAAATTAAGGTGTGAGCCAAGAGCAGTCAGAAAGCTATTCCAGATTAGCATGACACAAGAAGAAAGAGTCCAAAGGTTGTATGGATACAGGTATGTTAAACAACGTTGTAAGGAAGAGCTATGGAAAACAAAAATGGAACGATGGAAGCAATTCGTGGAGCTTAACTCAAAAACCGATCCCTGGGGTGTACCACACAAAATGATCTGCAAGAAAATACGCTCACCATCAGTCTTGTCCACGCTCAAAAGGAATGATGGGACGTTAACAGAAAGGAGGGAACAGTCAACTGCTCTGCTAATGGAAACACTATTTCCTGACGATGGGGAAGGCGAGACAGATGATGAGCGTAGGTTACGTAAAATGATGCGACTATAGAAACTACAAACTTGTGTGTCCCTTTGCACAAGAAGTAATTAGGCAAACAATTTTAAGACTGAAAAAGTCTCCAGTACCGGACGGAATCCCTGCCAAAGTAATAGAAGCTCTATGTGACCAATCAGATAGTTACTTGTGCCCACTGTAAAACGAGTGTCTCTTGCAAGGAAGGGTTCCTACACTGTGGAAGAACGCTAAAGTGTGAATAATTAGTGAAGTGCAAGATAAGGATCCAATGGAACCCAAATCCTACAGACCGATACCTAAATCCTACAGACCAATTTGTCTTTTGAAAAAGTATTACGAAAAAGAATACCAGGTTTCACACTGCTACACGGGATGAGCCCTCACCATTACAGGTTTAGAAGAGGCAAGTCAACTGAAGACACAATTAGGCGATTTCGCTAGTGACAGATACTCATTCTACCTACGCTCTAGCGATGATGATTATTATTGCTGGAGCTTCCGGTAACCTTTGTTCAGTTGCCTTAGGGATCTGGAGTGTCCAGAAACTCTGTACAACTGCCTGAGAGATTACTGCCACGGGCGGCATGCTTCTTCAACATGACCAGGAAAGAAAATGTCGAAGACAATAACAAAAGGATGTCTGCAGGGATCAGTATGCGGTCCAGAGTTTTGGGATGTAGCACTGGATACCATGCTACAGACGTTACCTGATATCTGTAACATAGGCGGAGTAGTAGCATTTGCAGATAACGAGTAATGACTCCAGGAGAATTATAGAAGACAAATGTAATGCAGCACTCCACAAACTTGAGGGCTAGTGTCAAAATCTTGAATTGTCACTAGCACCTCACAAACCAACATACCTTCTGCTGAAATGGAATCTAGTAAGAAAACCAAAAATAAAAGTAAATGATGTAACGATTAGGAGAAGCGCAGTAACGAGATATCTAGGGGTATTTCTGGATGAACGTCGCAACTTTGCGTATCATTTAGAGGAAGCAGGCAGAAAAATATACAAACGTGATGAATAAAATTATAACCATTACAAATAGGCAGTTTTTGCTTCCCTTGAAAGCAATCAGAGTATACCGCCAATCTATATTAGCATCAATTGTAGGATATGGTGCGAGCGTTTGGGCTCATAGGTTGAAGCTGATGAAGCCAGCCTCGTTAGTCAGAAGAGTTCAACGAGGAGTGCTACTAAGATTAACAGGCGCCTACTGCATTACCCCGAATGATGCTCTGTTAGTAATTCCAGGAATATGCCCAAGGGAAAAGGAGAGCCTGGTTAAATAAAAACAATCAAATGGAAGTACGAAGGAAACTGAGAAATTCGAAAAAGGCAATAAAAGATCGTGTGGGGAAACGGGTGGAAAAATGTCTATTGTTGCCGTTCTCAACACAGGCTTTCTAACTACAATGTTGGTAACCAGAAAGTGATTAGCAAAAATGTGATGCCTGTAATTAAAGTTCACTGTTCCCACTCTGATGGAGAAATAAAGTTTTTGATCATTTAAGTTCATTACGCTGAAGATTTAGGATGATGTCTGGGATTCATAGAATATGCAGTTTACTTTAACAGTTTTCACTATATTCTGAAAACGATAAAGCGTAAAGTTCCAGACAAAAGGTTACTGAAGCAATGCTACTATCAGCTCTTGTACTATCGGAGCTATTCAGTGTCTATTGCGCGGATCCTATTATCCCTAGATAACGAAACTGTTCAATAATCGTTATCGATGTAAATGTTCAAAGTGAATGTTCGTCAAAATTTGATGTTAATACTCATCAAACGCCACGCTAGTAATGATAGAATGTCTGTCCTGCAGCGACACATGAAAATTCATCTGCAAACTGAGAATAAATCACTGAAGTCGTTCTGCAGTTGACACTTTACCCCAATGCGAACTCATTATTACATGCATACCGAGTTATGTAAGACGGCATCCAAGGCTGTTCCTTGCAACTGCACAGATGCGACGCGGCTTCCGACACGGAGTGCGAGCTGAAACGAATCTAGAAGACAACTGGGGCCTGACTAGCTCGCAGAGCTCTTACGTATTTATATAGCCACGGTGCGGACCACTGAAAGCACAGCCGTCAAAATTTGCCTTCCTGATTGGCCATTGGAGCTAGTAGAGCACCACTTCAAAAGTTACTAAATAATTAACTACATCATTCGCTGAATGCCGATGAAGCTATCAATTTAATCGTGCAATCAGCACACAGGCAAGCTTCTATAACAAAATTCTGATATGGCTAAGTTAAATACTTTTGGCGAGAGAATTATGTTAGTTACACTGCACGCAATAGATGAGCTCTGAACTTGCCCTTTGGAGAGACGCTACAGCAATAGTTTTATAGCTACATTTTGGAAACTTCTCACATCTTTGTTATTATAGCGTATCTCCATTCTACCTAAATCTAAACATCCTAGCTTTATCTAATCACTTACTTAATCTATCTTGCTACCATACTTTTAGAACACAAAAACAGAAAATCATGAATTTCAACCAAAATATTACTTTGTGAGATCCAGCATGCTGATTCAATTAAATTAGAATGAAAACGGAATCCGAATATAAATTTTGAAGTTCCTAGTCCTTCCTGTTGGGACGATGATTTTTACGTGAAACGTCCAAATTTCGAAAACTGTTAAAGTTACTAAACTGAAACTTAACATATTATCATTTTAGCGTCACTTGTGACATGCTATTAACTTTTCAGATTATTCACTTTACGTTTAAGGTATTTCGCAACATTCGTGACGTCATAGCTAGTTAAAGCGGGCTAGGCTGGCAGACAATGGAAAGCATATGAATTCTATATGGCGTGAGTAGGCTGCTTCCCTACAATCGCATATTAAAATGAACTACAAACTTCAAGCAGAGAGACAGGAGAACATACGAATTTCTCCCTAACATCAGGGAGAGATTAAAAATGAGATTTCTTAACCCGTCGGGTGGATTGATACATTACCCGACTGACTATGGCCCTTACGCTACGTATCTATGCAAAATGAAAAGGCAAATGAATGATAGCTGCGCCTGCGGCACTGTGGACACAACAAAACACACATTGTGGGACTGTGCGCTCTATGAAGACTGAAGATGCTGGATCCCAAAGCAGCACTAAGGAGCGAGTCGACCTGATGCATCTTGGAAGATACTACAGCCGCAGTATCCAGGAAGGCCAAGGAAGACTTCTCAGGGCATTCAACCACAAGTCAGCAAGCTGCCATCCAGGTTAGGCAAAAACCTTGCAAACGAAGAGAAGATAACTGAGGTCGGCGACCACCGAGTGAAAGCGTCGCGTTGGTGCAAGTGATCATGGAAGTGTGGACTTAAAAGACGTGACAGTGATCGGTGGAACTACTTGTTATTGTGAAAACGCTGCTTACGTGCTGTCCGACGCCCAAGGAATCCAGCAGACAATGTCTGTTAACAAGGGCAGTATGAGGGTGGATCCAGTAGTTCAACAACCATCTACAAGTTAAATGTATCGAAAGAAATGAACAAACAGAAAAGAAGTTCTTAGTACTTATAGTAGTATTAGTAGTTGAGTATTTGGTTCAGAGTTTCATTAGGTTTCATTAGTTTTTCAGTAGTAGAAGTAGTTGTATTTTAAAAATTAAGGATCAGAAATAAGTAGTTACTATATAATTTACTACTATCCAAGGAAGTGCGATTTGTATGGCCCACTTTAGCTTTTCAGATAACAGGCTGTAATAATGAAGAAAAAATAAAACACCTGAGCCGCGCGCACCTGCATACGAATCGACCTTAAAAATAAAAGAAAAAATTTTCCACTGAGTGGAACAGGCTCCAGGGAAGGGTAGGAAACAGCAAACGCCCGTAAATATGGGTATAAGGGAGATAGGAGTGCCTCGGGATCCATTTTCTGCGTGAATTTTCATCCCTGTTAAGCTCGGAGGTTAAGTGATATGTGGGTCTTGGCACACGCACAACGGAAAGACACCGGCAAGAAAGGGTTTCGACTGAGCTCGGAAGTTAGGAAAGGAAGGACAATAATCTTCACTGCCTGAGCCCTCCACGATTGCAGAATGTAATGGAAACTTGTTGAAGGGCAGATGGGGTGGCGACAGCACCACGTTCCGATAATAGTGAGTCTGTCTGGCCACGTGCCCGGCGTTGGACGTGTTTCACTTCTGCTCATTTGTGTGTGTTCTGTCGCAATAGGATATCAACTTACGGTCATAAGACCACTGTCGTCTGGGAGTAATTCACACAGCTCCAGAATGGTCGGAAAGTTTGAATAGTATCCTTTTGGTCACTATACTTCATAACTAAATGGCGAACACAAAGTAGAAGCATCAATTATTTGTGGTTTTCTTAGTATTTTTCATTATCACTTGGGTCACGTCCCCTCTTTACACTATCTACTTATCGCACTAAATGTGTTCTACTAGATCAGTATGTTTACGTTAAGGCACATGCTAAGTTAGATGCTGTAGGAGATTATATGAATAATAAACACAACTTTGGTAACATGTGGGCGGGCGTTTTGTGGGAGGTTGTTTCTAGTACGCTGCAAAAATTTCGCTGGGAAGCCCTTACATGTCCTTCTTACAGTACCGATGTTTCCCCACGCGATTTCCATTTTTTTGGTGCCCTGAAGAAAGACATTAGTGGCCGTCACTTTGCTTCGGCCGAAGAGGCCCGCACCTGCATACAATTATGGTTCCGTAGGCATCCGCAAACATTTTTCCATGATGGCATCTCCGTCTTGTCTCATAGTGGAATAAATGTGTTAACCATATTGGCGATCACTTTAAGAATTAAACAGTGTACTTACTTTTTTTCCGTCTAATTGGAACTTCGTTATGGAAAAAAATGTTCTAAGGACATAGAGGTCCTTCTGCAGCGTGGGGTCTCAGGTGGACTACGGTTCATAAATTCTGCGATCGAAGGGGATACACCCACTTAAAGATGTTAAAGGTGGAGGTAAATGGTCATTAACGGCGTGGGTTTTAACATGGAGAGCACACGCCAGCAAGTAGGAATATTCTCTCTGTACAAGTGTTTTAGAGGGCAGCGAGCAGTATCACCATCATGAAGTAGCCAAATTATCTTCCATGCAGTACTCAACATCTTTTAGCTCTACAAATTTTATGTAGCCTCCTTAGTAAGGTATTCATTAGTATGTAAAACGTGTGCTCCAGAATTTTTTCATGTTAGTTACACCAATCAAAGCTCGAGAACTGCAAAACCAACTTACCGTAATTTTCTGCAAGAGTATTCCGTGGATCCTACAATGCTAGCATAAAGAGAATACTCTTGCAAAGAATTGCAGTAAGTTGGTTTTTCAGTGCTGGGAGCTTAGATTC